>NC_141153.1:77127487-77853320 GCF_053477565.2 Lygodium microphyllum | reverse complement strand
GCGCCAGATTTCTGCCTGCCTACTCATCAAGTTTTCAGCCTATATGCCTTGGCTCGTAAATGAGCACTTAAACAATGGTTTCTAGAAGGCATTTGAGCTACTTTGAAAGCCTCTTTAGGCCTTGTGCTTGGCATTGAAGCTTTGGGGCTGACATTCTCTGATTTGGGACTGTCATTTACTATAATACAGTGCTGGAAACAGGGCAGCCACACTTGGCATTGGCATTTGATGCTTATACTCTACTCCGGTTACCTTGTTTGATGCCCGTATGAGACCTACATGATGCCTAGTGCCTTGGGAATGTATGCACATGATTATGCCATGATTTTGGCCTGAAATATTGGCTGAAATTTCTCAGTTTTGACAGTCAAACTTGGCTGTAATAACAGTGGGCTGAAGGTACTTTGGATGCTTTGTCACTTACCTATTGGTACCGGATGTATGCTTTGGGATTTGCCATCATGTATCTGACATTTGGGGACGACTTTAAGCTCATGTTTGAATCTATGGAATGTATTTGAGCTACGCATAAGCTCCGTCTTGGTTCGTATTCACTAGCATTTGGACCGACTTGGCATGCTCTTGGACTGCTTATGCCTCATGTCTATGCTTGACAGTTAGGCTTCATACATTACATGCTTTGGTTCGTGATATATGCCGCTTGGTTCGTCTATGCTTTACCGACATTGGGAGCTTTGCCTTGGATGTATTTGAGCATTTCCGACTCAGTTTGATCATTTACTTGGTTGCTATCGGATGTCATTGAGTTGACAGAGATCTTATTTTGGGATTATGTATTGCTCTTTGGTTGCTTCCATCAGTTGCTTCATGTATGTCATGCTCTTGGGATGTGTATGATGCATTGACTTGGTCACTTGTCACTGGTACTTTGTCTTGGGTTGCTTGAGCCCTTGAGCTCGTTTGTACGCCTTTTGTGCCAGTGGGAGCATCTTGCATGCTTACTTGACCTTGAGCAGGGATTACATGCTATTGGAGCAGTCTATGTCATTGAGCAGTTACAGATGTATTGAGACTTTGGGATTATACTCCGACAATTGGATGTTGCATTGAGTATATGTCTTGGTTCACAGGATGCTTATGAGCTAAGTCTCAGTTTTGAATCCGCTTTCTTTTGAGCAGACACCTATTTGTGTCAGGTTTTGGCAGTTGCAGGTACATTTTGCCTAGATTGTCTGGGGGTGTGCCTCTTATTGGCAGATGCTATTTGACATCTCTCGGTGTTATGCTCATGTATTTTCACTGTCATTTGGCTTTGCTTTGTCCTCTTTATGCCAGCTTTGGACCTAGCATTGTCTAGTTGACATTAGATCTAGTTTTGGGACAGTTTGCTCTCATTATTGCAGTTCTGAAATTTATTACAGTAAGCATTTATTGGTGGACTGAGCAGTATTTTTTATGCTGAAATATCCTGATTTGGTGTATCGCACCTAGTACTAAGTGGGCAGCATCTTTTGGCACACTTTTCTCGCCATTTGGAGCTCATTTCAGTGGATTTTAGGCATTTTCTGCAGTAAAACAGCAAGCAGTTTTAGACTGTCTGTGCATTTCCAGCCTGCATTATGGCGTCCTCTTCGACTGATAATGCCATATTTAACATCACAAAGTTGGATGGTACCAACTACTCTTATTGGAAGAGTCAAATTTGGTAGGTCTTGGTGCAGAAATCTCAGATTAAGCCACTTCGGTTGAGCGGGGAGCAGCCTGAAACTATGGACAATGACGACTAGCTTGAACTTGATGAGCTATGCAAGTCCACGATTGTATTCTCTCTCACTGAACAGGTACATTATAATGTATTTGAGGAAGCACAGAGTGCATGGGATCTATGGAATAAGATCAAGAATCTTTATGATAAGAAAAGTCCGGCGAGTCAGATGTACTGATTGAAGCAGCCTATGGATCTGCGCATGAAGGATAATGCGACTATGTCTGCTCACTTGAGCCAATTCCATGCTATACTGAAGAATCTGACTTCGCAGGATATCACCTTTGGAGAGGAAGTAACTCCTCTTTTCTTGCTTGGGACTCTGAATGAGTCATGGGATGTATTCCGCACTGCCCTATGTGCCTCTAGTGCTACTCTAAAACTGAATGATGTTGAGAGTGCTCTTCTGCAGAAAGAGGTTAATCGCAAAAACTTGGATGCCTCTCGTGTTTCACATGCTTTGACAGTTAGAGGCAGGAATGACAAGAATGATCGTGGTCATGGCCGTGGCCGTGACTCGCAGAAGGGTCAGTCTAAATCTCGTGGAAAGTCGCGTAGTAGGTCGCGTGGGGGCAACGCTAATGTCACTTGTCATCATTGTGGGAAAAAGGGCCATATCAGACCACAGTGTCATGAGTTACGCAATGAGAAGCGCAAGGATAAGGGAAAAGAGAAAGTGCAGGAGAAATCCTCTGATCGCAGCATAGTACCTGCGAAGTCCAGCGTCAAGATTGAGGAAATTAATGTCACACAAACCGAGGATTCCGATGGTGGTGATGAGTTCATACTTGCAGCTAGTTCTTCTGATGCCTCACACTTAACTAAGACACCTAGTATGTATGCACAGTGTTGGTTATTGGATTCAGGTGCGTCCTTCCATGTAACGCCTTACCGTGAGTGGTTTCACTCTTACCGTTCTGTATCTGGATCAGTCAGACTTGGAGATGACAGGTCTCTTGATATTGTGGGCTGTGGAGATATTCAGTTGCAGTTTTCCACTGGCAGTTCCTTTTTGCTCAGGGATGTACGTCATGTACCTGCGCTTACGCGCAGTCTTATGTCTGCAGGACAGTTGGATGATGCAGGGTTTCATGTCTGTTTTGGGGATTCTGCCTGGAAGATTACCAGAGGCAGACTTGTACTTGCTAGAGGCGCCAAGGCTGGCAACCTCTATCCTCTTGTTATATCTGGGTCTTCTGTAGACCATGTTTTGGCAGTGGGCTCTATCCCACATGTATCACTTTGGCATGCCCGTTTGGGGCATATATCTTTGAAGGGAATGAAAATGTTATCTGGTTTGCAGTATCTTCCGCCTTTGGACTATGCACGTTTTGACTCGTGTGATCATTGTCTTTATGGTAAGCAAAATAGGTCTACGCATAAGAAATCGGGTAGGCCATGCATGAGTGAGCCCTTGGCTTTGGTGCATTCAGATGTTTATGGGCCCATGCCGTGTATGTCTATGGGTGGCGCGAAGTCTCTATCCCCATTATACAACTTATTCATCTCCTAGCACTACCACTCCTCTTGCAACGGCCAAGACAGCTTTCATGGATAAAAAACTTCTAACGGATTGAATTTCACCACTTACTTAAACTTCATGCAACAAGTGCTTGAATCTCACGGACTTTGGAACTTCGTTATTGATATCAAGCCTATGCTGTGAATCCTCAATTAGCTCATCCTAATCACATTTGTCAATGGAGAGTCCACAACGCCACAACCAATGTTGAGTTAATATGGGGATTGCTTTCTAAGTTTCACTCTCAATTACAACACTTTCCCCTTACATCTGAGCATTGGAGTCATCTCATGGACTGCTATGCAACATGAGATCACACTTCAAGTATCAAGCTCAATTTTGAGCTTCAAGAGTTTTCCATTAAGGAAAGGGAGGATGTAAAGTCATGTTGGCTGAGTATCAACGTTTACTAGTCGAGTTCACCACTACTAGCTCCCTAAAGTTAGATTATGATCGGATCACGTTCTCCTTGAACAAGTTACCCGATAAATACTTCCATTTTATCCAACACAAATCTTCTACGAGTTTAAGTATCAGTTCTTGCGTTATGCAAGGCTATATAATCAAGTCCACAAGAAGTCCTCAACACACATCCATTCAGAGGGATGAGGACTGGTTGCCTCTTCTTCAAGAAGAAAAACCAATAGTGGCAAAAACTCGCAAGATACAAAGGCAAGCCCAAACAAGGGTGATTCCCAAGAAAAATAGGTTTTACACACACTACCAAAGGTCGAGCCATGTGGAAGAGGAGTGTCGTACCAAGGCCCAAGGACTTCCTAGAAAACCACCGCAGACTACTGCAAGTGCCTCCACTCCAACTGACCAATCTAGAGAGGCTACGCCTCCTGTTGCTACACCAACTTCTTCATCTGATCCAACGGTCCCTAGCTATATGGCGCGCACACAATCTGAGCAGCCTATCTCCTTCACTACTCCTAAAGGATTAGCTAATTGGTCTGCTAGTGACTCACCTATTGCACTTTACGCATTCATTCCTAGGGCATCCACTGCATCTTCTAGGACCACTTCCCCACCTCACCATATGTGATGGTTGCCATGCGCTTAGCCTTTTTGTATTTAGACTTTTGTTGCATACTTACATACTCATTGCATTACACTTAGCTTTACTTTCTTTTATTTTCAAATTATTTTTTTGTAGTGTCTCACTATTCACCTCTATGCTTGCAAATTTGTTTTTCTCTTTTGCAAGGTTTTGTATTTCATTGTAGGGCTAACATGCAAGCCTCCACAAATCCTTCCTGAGCTGGAGACAGGAGATGCGCGTCATTCCTCTCACGGTTCCATCTACTTGGAGTTTTGCTCTTCTATCAGTATGGAGGCTTCTCCTCCCGCGAAAGATCATGCAGCATCTCTCTTGATGCTATCATGGCGGTGACTTCTATCCTTGCTTTTCCAGTAGGGATGCTTTATCATCTTCATCCACATAGTTATCGGCACCACATGAAGACCGACATCCTCATGCTCCTTTTCTTTCTTTGGCATGGACATCCAAGTTGAGCGGGGATTCCTACCCTTCTTGGTATTCTATAGGTTTTGGCACTTGTCTTTGACATCGGCATTCCCACCCTATTGTACCTTCCCCTATACATTGCATAATTTCATTATCTTTATACTAGAGCGCTTCGGCAACTGAAAATTTTCACCACGAGATACTCTATCCAAGTGGCACCTATTGCATGAGCATTCTTCGGCATGTAGAATACTATGCATCCCATTATGGAGAGCACCACTGGATGGATCCTAAGCTATTTACACCAGCAGATTACACCACCATCTCTCTTCGCATGATACTTCATCACCCTTCAACATCTATAAATAGATGAGTTGCCACCATTCCGCCTATAACCAGCCTTCCTTCCGTGGATGGGTGGTAAATCCTTGATTACGACTTAATTACAGCAACAAACAATTAGTGCAAATCTGAAAATACAAATTTACCTACTAATCTTGGACAATGCACATCCGATTGGGCCCAAAATTGGCGCCTCTTTCGATATTTCTTTAGCTTTACTGAAGAAGAAGTTGATTTACAATGAGACTCTCCCAATCCCTTTCGGTATTCCAACTCCCCTTGCTGTTAAAAATCACCAACAAGTCTTTAATCTGATTTGCCCCTTGATTTTGGGCAATCAATTGGCTCTCGCCTACTTTGATGGAGATGGATAATGCCCCAAATTCAATTATTTGCTGGTCCCTCCACTTGAATAGGCTAAAAAACAGCTTCAGCCTTGTTGAACCTAGGTCTTGGAGCTTCTAATTTCTGGCACGCTTCCCGAGGCTGCTGCTAAATCCTAATTTCTACTGCAGATTAGGGTTTGCAGCAAAGAAATCTGAAATTTCTCAACCTCCAAGGGTCCAAATGCTGAGATCTTTGGAGCAAGGCTGTGAAATGGCTGGGAGATGAGAGGGAAAGCTGTAGAGTCAGAAAATTCAGAGTTTTGTTGCGAAGAATGACTGAAAATCAATCAAATGCAACTACTGCCCTGCCACAACAGCATGTAGATGCAAAGAACTGAAGAAAATCACTCATTTACTGTTGCTGCTCTGTCTCAACAACCTCTAGATGTTGTCACCTGCTGTTGCTTGGTCTTCTTCTGCCCCTCGCTGCCTCAGCAGGTCCTCCAATGGCTGCAAATCAGACCAACAACCTCTCCTCTCTCTCTTACAAGCTATATCATTAAAATGCCTCTCTCCAGTCTCTAAAGAACGTTTTTCAGTCTTGCACGGGCAATTTTGACCAGTGGCAACCTTCCCGAATGTTTTTTCGAACATTTTTCATAATTAAATATTAATTTTCAATCTTTAAATACTGAATATTAATCTATTAATTATTTTAGTGCCCTAAAAAATAATCTAGCTGGCCAATAAATAAATTGGCTAGGCAACTTTCATTCCAAAGTGTCTCTGCACAATCTTTGACCATCAAATTGGCGTTAGGTACCATTAAGCGCCACTTCTCAAATGTCACCAACTGACACTTATCGCCAAATGAATGACCTAGGCCAACAACTGGCACCAAATACCACCAAATACCTGTATGACTTAACTTATAGCAACTTTTTCCTTTGACATCCCAAGATTTCTTTAGGTCCCGGCCTCGTAAATTTACTTTAACCCTAGTTACACCTCACATGTGTAACATTTACTTAATCATGTAATTAAAAATTAATCTACACGTTAACTAAGGTTTCAAAAATACATGTCCTCATAACAACCCTCCCCCTTGAAATCTTTACAATCGTCCTCGATTGCACCGCCATATGCATCAAAAGCAAAGTACTACACTGGAATTTTCATAGGGCATCATAGTCAACACAACATTGCACACTGTTGTTCAACCATTCTTATGCCCAACATATGCTGATAATTACCAACCAACATAACATAGCATAAGACTACAAAGAACCTTAAAAACATTGCCACATTATCATGTGACATGTCCATTTCTCATGAGCTCAACTCATTTGGCAAAACCAAGCCACAGTATAGAGAAAACCAAGCATAAACCATGGCTAAAACATCAATGGCATCATAACATAAGTTATTGTCTATGGAACTAGATGTAAACCATTGAAAACTGAGCATAAATTGATCACCTGCTGATCTGAGAACTGATCACAAACTGCTACAAATGTAACCCCAACCGATCACAAACTCATTGCAAAAGCTGACCAGAAAATCAGTGCAAAAATTGATATACAACTTATCCAAAAAGTGACCATAAGCGGTTCCCAAGCTGATCAAAAACTGAGCTGAAACTTATCAGAATTTTTGTCTCAAAATTGAGGCGAAATTCATGCTAAATTGATCATAAGCTAATGCAAAAGTATAGTTCCAGTGCTCGGGTGAAACTCATACTCATTTGCATACATCTCACAACGACTAGTACACTAAGTAGTGATCTCATGGCAAACATACTGTCAGCGCAGTACCTTGGATGCATGCTGAATACATCCGAGATCCACTACGTCTATAACTGGAGAAGGGGAAGTGCTACCTCCCCCTTGAGCATCAGGCAATACTCTGGACCCTTGCTCTGCTGAACCTGACAGAGCCCGCACTAAAGTCAGCTCTAACTAAAAGGTATCTAGGTAAAGCTCCAACAACTGAGGATGGTCTACCAAGTCATCTCTTCCATCCGTTTGGCATCCATTTGTGAACAATTCTGAAATTTCACCATGCATCTCCTGGAAACTTTACCTTTGACATTTCTTTCCTTATATGCCAAAATCTGCTCAGGTACCAAAATCTCATCTAGCTCCTCAACCTCAGGTTGAATTTCAGCAGACATATCCTCTGGCACATCACCATGAAAAGGCCTCAACAAACTGACATTAAAGGCATTGTGTATCCGCTAATGTGGAGATAATTTCAGTCGATATGTCACATCGCTGATCTTCTCCAACACCTCGAAGGGCCCATAGTATCTTATACTCAACTTCGGATACAATCTTTCTCTTTCTTTCGTCTTTTTCAACCTTGCCTTTTCAAAACGCACCAATACATAATCACCCTCTGCAAACTGCAAAGCACATATGTGGCAATCATCTGTCCTCTCTTGCTTTTCTTGCGATCTCTGAAGTGCATATTTTATCTTTGCATAGACTACATCCAAGTTTTCCACATAATGATCAACCTCAAACATCTTATCCTTTGTTTACAAAATAGGTGCTACCTTTTTGCCACCCTCAACTACCTCAAATGGAGCTTTGCCCGTAGAACTATGCATTGTGTTGTTATAAGCAAACTCAACCAAGGGCAGATACTGCTCCCACTGTGTCTTGTGGTCTGAAACATAGCACCTCAAAAAATCTAACACTGTAAAATTTGCTTCCTCAAACTGACCATCTGTCTCCGGATGGAAGGATGATGAGAATTTCACCGTGGTATCTATATTCTCAAACAAGCCCTTCCAAAATAAACTAGTCATCTAGGGGGTCTCAATCACTAATGATCAACTCTGGCATACTAAGATACTTAAATATGTGATGTAAAAACAATCGTGTCATATGATCAGCCTTTATTTTCTTCCTCGCCGGAACAAAATGGGCTTGTTTGCTAAACCTGCAAATGATAGTCCATATCCCATCATTCCCTCTAGGTATCTTAGGAAGCTCAAAAATAAAGTCCATTGCAATGCTCTGCCAAGGCCTATTTGGAATAGGCAAGGGCTGCAATAAACCCAACATCTTTTGCCTATCATGCTTTACCTTCTGACATACATGTATGTCTTAACAAACTGTTCTACATCATGCCTCAAAGCTAGCCAATAAAAGAAATGCTCCACTGCCTTGACAATGGCATCAATACCTTTGCGTCCAGCATACGGAGGAACGTGACTTTCAGTGATAACTCTAGGCCTTAACTGCTTTGTGACACATAGTCATCCATGCATCATTAGAAATCCATCTCTTAGCACAAAGTATTCATACCTTTGGTCATAGCAAAGCTGATCATAAACATTAGGAAAGTCCAAATCAGCAACATATTGCTCTTTCATGGCATCCAACTTAGTGTGATAAATCATGCTGACAGCTGAAATTTATGGCTTACGTGACAGTGCATCACCCACAACATTCTTTTTACCATCAATATGTACAATCTCAAAATGAAACATAGAGAAAAACTTTACCCATCTCATCTTCCACACCTCTCACATTGTGTCTTGGGCTACATACATACTCTCTCCACCGTATCTCATCATCCATCACTTGGCAAATGGCTTTCTTGTCCTGGCGTCAATTTTCACATGCTTCAAACATCGTTGTTTGCCAATTTGTGGCCTCTGCAAGCTGTGTTTATCTGTTTGGTGACTGCTCTATCAACAAAAGACCTTCCTCATCACCAAGCGTCATCATCCCAATATATGTTTTGCAATCTAGGCATTCCCTGACATCAGCACCACCTCGACAAGCACCTGATATTCCATCCAAGCTTTCTTAGGGTCAAATTCCTTCATCTAGCAAGCCATCCTATGATTCCTCATCCTCGAGAGCTCTTATCCATAGCTAATGATCTTCTTCCTTGACTCCAATGGCACCCCTAAGGTCCGTGTTTCGCTCCCTCTATAGTTGGTTGTCCTTTCCTACACCATTCAGTATTACCTTCGATATCCTATTGCCGAAGGACTGTGTTTGATTCCCTTCGAGTGCTACTGTCTAATCAAGAAAGATGGTGCAATCATCTTCAAAGCTTCAATTCCACTGTATCAACTTGATTCACATAGCATGATTAAGTGATTCATCATTCATCTTCTTCGTATGTGTTTCTTCTTCTCTCAATGTTCACCATATACATTGTATTTCTCCCCGCAAAACCACTCTCTCTCTCATATGATATGAGTGCATTCTATTTCGTCACACTATTTTGACATGGCCAACTAAAAATTGATGCCAAAATCAAGCTAAACCAACCATGTCTAGCTTGGTGCCTATGTATATGACTACCCAATTGCAAAATTGTCTACCCCAAGTGCCACAATGGCTACCCAGCAAATGCATTCAAATTAGGCAAAAGAACCAATGTGAAATAGGCCCAAAAAGACTAAAATGTGCACTATGCATACACATGCATAGAGCATGCAAAAACTCCCATGTCTCTATTAGATTGTGATGGAGCTCACAACCAAGAGATGACAATGGGACAAACTAAATGTTATCATGCACCACATACATTGTATACTTGTAATGAGGATGCTAGGAATGAATAAGACTAGAAGGATAGGAGAAAGAATTATCAACAGTCATCCAATTAA
The DNA here is from genome assembly GCF_053477565.2 of Lygodium microphyllum. Classification (NCBI taxonomy): domain Eukaryota; kingdom Viridiplantae; phylum Streptophyta; class Polypodiopsida; order Schizaeales; family Lygodiaceae; genus Lygodium; species Lygodium microphyllum. The sequence goes on along the minus strand of NC_141153.1, from coordinate 77,843,297 downwards.
AAGCAATCCTAAAATGGATACATGACTTAATAACATCAACTAGTGTGCAAGTTTCAAAGGGCCCAAAAATAAAGTCAACATGCCAAAAGATAGGATACTAACAAAACTAGAAAAATGTGAACACAACTACACAAAGCTTGTAATGTCCCTCAAGCAATAAATGTAGGGTTCAAAAACAAGAGATCACCATGACCACTAGCACCCCTTTCAAACCTTGGATGTCCTTAAACTCCCAAGAGCACAAATGAGGAAGAAGCAAAGGCAATGGAAGAGCCTTCGTAAAGATCTCTACTGAATTGCCAATAGTAGACCAATACAAAAGCTTCATGTACCAATCCAAGGTACTCTTATACATAATAGCACTCAACTAAGAATCTCATACATAACAATATTGGAATCCAATGTCCATCATGCAACACCAAAACACAAGCTTCCTAGCTATAGCCACACACCTTTGGTATCATGCCAAAGAACTGTTGATGTTTCGATGAATCACCAATATTGAGTTGCATCCCCATTTTGTTAGAAGCTTTTGGTAGACGTTCAACACCCCATGTGTCATTTTTGGCTAACCTTTGACCTTACCTATTCCTTCTACTGTGTGTCATTTTATATTACGAAGGAATTGCTTTTGGAATTAGAGGCTTTGAGTAGCATTGTAAGGTAGGATAAAGGAACCAATAGAGTGTCATCAAATGGTCCCAAATTAAATCTTTCTCTTTCCAAGTGGGTTGCATAATTTTTTTTAAATACTTAAACCATGTATATAATATGGCACTCGAGTAAAAAGATTTGGGGTATCTTGATAAGTAGCTCGAATTGTAAATGAAGGGTTTTTGCTTAAAGATGTGACAATAAGGGGTTGATTGAGTGTCACGGATTGCAAAAGAGTGAGAATGAGGAACCAATAGAGGGACACTCAAAGATGCAATGTTTTAAGGTTCTACAAAATCCAAAATATAAAACGATTTGAAGTAACACAACTATTTGATTCACATCAATCTTATATGTAATACATAAGAACTGATATCATAGCTATAATTGGCTAGAAAAGAAAAGATAGATCTTTTCAACAAAACTATGACTAAATTAGGGTGGGGTGTGTTTTACTTTTTAGGGGCGTCACCTTATTGGCTCCTTTGCCTACTTGAGCAATGTGGGTTACAATGTGGGTTTGTACTAAAGCTGAAATGTAAGTGGTATTTAATAATGGTGATGTTCCCTTGTCACATGTTTGAAATTTTTAACATGGGTGTCTCGAAAAGCGCTTAAGCATTTGCCCAAAGGAATGTGAGAGAGAGAGAGTGTGTGTGTGAGGGGGAATCTCCCACCTCGACAATTACAATAGCATGTCCTTACTATATAGTGTCTTAACGAGGTATGACCTCCAAGCAATGCTAATGAAAGGCGGAATTGACAGTAAAGAGAAGTTATTTCCAAGTTCTCGTATAAGCGTGCCACAGGAAAAGAAGCAAGCATGCTAGGGAAATAAGAAGAACTGCAGGATAAACAGAGATGGAGGGGCGTGTAGAAAGAAGAACCTGGCCCTGGACTTGTTGAGGTGTTGCAAATGTTGGTACTCGCTACTGGAATCGGGAGCAGAAGGAAATCTTTCCAGCGCCTGCTGGTAGATACGCGCTGCTCCTGCAGAACAGGAAGGAAGCCATGGCCGTAGCCAGCCATTGCACACGGCGACAGCAACGCTGTAGACATGGCTGGCGCCTTACCATACAAAATGCTCTCCCTCCCCCTCTCGTATATCTGGAACGGAGGCAGAATGGTTTTCAAAAGAAAGAGGCAAACTTTATTAATTAAGTAAAAGTATAAAGACCGATCTCATCTATATTTATACTACTTTATTATTTTATTTTATTTTATTTTATTTTTGAGGTTCGAGATGCACCAAAGTGTGTGTGTGAGTGTGTGTCGAGTTTTGTTGTATTTGTTTTGTTAGAGAGAGAGAGAGAGAGAGAGAGAGAGAGAGAGAATGTATATTATGTAATTTGGATTAGTTTCGTTAGTGTTATTAGTTAGAGAGAAAGAGAGAGAGGGGGGGAGAGGTAGGTTGGTTAGTTTGTTAGTTGGATAGGTTAGACTTAGAGAGAGAGAGAGAGAGAGAGAGAATATATTCGTTTAGATTAGTTTTGTTAGTGTTATTAGTTAGAGAGAAAGTGAGTGAGATTTGTTTATTTAGTTTATTATTAATCTATGCTATTATTAACATTAGTGCAAGTTATTAATGCTATTAATGAATTTCTCCCTCTCTCTCTCTCTCTCCTTTCTTCTTCTCTCTTCTCACCTCTCTCTTGCTCTCTCTCTTTCTACTTATTCTCATTGTCTCTCTCTCCCTCTTTCTCTCTCTTCTCACCTCTCTCTCACTCTCTCTTTCTTTTTCTCTTCTCTCTCTCTCTCTCTCTCTCCCCTTGCTTTTCTCTCCTCTCTCACTCTCTCTTCTCACCTCACTTTTCTCTCCTTCCTTCTCTCTCACTCACTCTCTTTTGCAATGTCTTCTAACCTCTCCTCTCTCTCTTCTCACCTCTCTCTCACTCTCTCTTTCTTCTTCTTCTTCTCTCTCCCAGAGAATTGTGTGTGTGTGTGTGTGTGTTAATTGTAGAGAGAAAGTTAGGTATGCTAGTTAGTTAGCTGGGTTGGTTAGTTTATTGGTTTAGGTTAGATTGTTAGTTTTACTTACTAGTTTATATATAAACAATCGGGAATATCTATATTCTAACAAGGACACCTAGTTTAATAAATTTAGCCTACTATTTATATAGAGTGTTAGAATATAAATAATCAAGAGCATCTATATTTAAGAAAAGGCGAACCGCTATGATTAGAATATAGAGTATCAAGAGTATCTCATTTCAAGTAATATTAAGCTTTAGGGAAGTTTTGTGCTTATATGGTGAGATCTTTTGGATATTAAGCTTCATTTAGTTCCTTTTTAATGTGTCTCCACCATTACAACATAATGTTGATTTTTTTAGAACTCTCAAATCAAACACACATATTTCTAACTAAACTCTATTTCCCTTAATTAATAGTCATGCCTCTCTCAACATATAATGTTCATCAGGTTACACGTACACATAAAAGTTATCCTTAATAAACTATAAAGAGAGCAACGACGAGAGAGAGAGAGAGAAAGAGAGGGAGAGAGAGAGAGAGAATTGATATGTGGGAAATTTTTGAAGTAAAAACCAAATAAATTTAAAATATGAGAGAGTAAGCAAGAGAACATATTAATAAATAAAATCAATAATTAATAATAAAAATTGTATCTTTTATTACATAAAAATTAAATAGATAAAATGGATGAGAGAGAGAGAGAATAATAAAGAGAGAACTAATATGACAAAAAGTAGAAGATAAAAGACCAAAACACATGAGAGAGAGAGAGAGAGAGTCAATATGATATAAAAAATAGAAGACAAAAAATCAAAACAAATGAGAGAGAGAGAGAGAGAGAGAGAGAGAGAGAGAGAGAATATGACAAAACAAATTGAAGTACTAAAAACTACATTATTTCAAAAGCTAAAAACACGAGAGAGAGAGAGAGAGAGAGAGAGAGAAATAGAGTATACAATAAACTATACAATTAATATTTAATAAGCTAAATTTATAAGAAGATGAAAGCATTCAAAAATATGAAAATTAAAAAACTAACTTTAAAGAGGGTAGCGAAGATAGAGAGCAAATAAGAGAAAATCACACACACACATAAAGCTATGAAGCAAACTATTCCTATGCATGCTTATCAAAACTAAGAACTATTATAATAGCTATGCACTAAAATTAGTACAAACTAGAGTAATAAAAACTATTTATTCAATTTAACAATAACATTAAAGAGGGATGAAAATTTTATAAACTATCAATAAATAACTTTAAGAATCACTTTCAATTCAATATTGAAATAGAGATGGAAAAGCATATACCTAGAAGTCCATGATAGGATGCAAAGGCAAAAGTGTGATATAATTGTACAACAAAAACCACCACCAATGTAATGCTAGATAGAGTATTAAAATGTAAACACATATTATTTTAAATATTTTTAAATTGATTATTTTAATAAGAGAAAGAGATACCTAAAAAAAATATATATATATATATAATATGAGATAATATAAATCATTATATAACTTAGACATCAAACATGATTAAGTATTATGATTAGAATGGAGAGAGAGAGAGAGAGAGAGAGAGAGAGAGAGAGAGAGAGAGAGAGAGAGAGAGAGAGATCACATGTTTTAAATGTGACCATACGCCTATGTTCATCTACATATTTTTTATAATGGTCTTGAGCTTGCTTAGCATTCAAGCATGTTGCTTTTAGCATATCATAATGATCTTGAGGAAAGTGCTTGACACGTTGGATTTTCACATTGGCTAATCCCACTGAAAGAAGTGATCGAGGTTAAAATCCATACATAAGCATGAATGGACTAAACCTTATAATCACATGGTTAGCACTATAGTAAGGAAAATCTAATATGGGTAAATAATCTTTCCAATTAGATTGTTTTTTGTTTAAATATGCTTGTAGCATATCTTCTAGAACTTGCTTCACTCACTTGGTTTGCCATCCATTCCGCAGTACCTAGATTAAGCATTGTATCTAACCTTTTGAATACAACTCTCCAAAAATGGCTATTAAAATTCTGGTATTGATTACTTATGATATTGGTTGGCAATCTATAGAGTTGATAAACATTCTCCACAAATAACTAGGCCAATTCAGAAGTCTTAATATTTGTCCTTGTTAGAATAATCTAAACATTTTAATGAGTTTATCTACTACTACCCAAATGGCATCAAGACCATGATTACTAGTAGGAAGTCCACCAATAAAATTCATAGAGAGACTTTCCCACTTGCCATTAGGAATCTTTATAGGATGTAAAAGTGTACCTACCTTCAGGTGCTTGGCTTTGTTCACTCACATTTTTGGCATTGAATAACATATTTCTCTATATCCTTATCCATTCCAGACTAATAAAAGTGTCTATATACATGGGCATAAGTCTTTCTTATCCCTAGATGATTTGTGCTAGGACTATCATGACACTCATAAAGAATTTTGTGCTGCATGTCTAATTTTGAGGGTATACATATTCAACCTTTGTGAAGCAAGTATCCATCATCAATGATAAAGTTCTTCCATCAATTAAGCTCATCATTTATAAGAGAGGAGCCCTGTGTGGAATTCACATCTTATGTGTGAGTTGGTGAGGGATCCTTTCTTTTACTGTATTCCATACCTTTTCACAAGACTCATCATGTTCGCATTTGCCTCGTAGAGATTCTAATACATCACTCTTCAATATCATAAATAAGAGAGTATCAATCTCAAGCATTCCACTTAGAGCATCGACTACAACAATATATCAACCCTTATGATATTGTAGCTTGCAGTTTGACTCTTGAAAACATTTAGTCCATCGAGCCTTTCTTCCCTTCAAATCCTTTTGGTCAGTAAACCATTTCATACTCTCTTGATTAAATACTACCTCACATGGAGCACCATACAGATAATGGTGCCATTTTTTCAAAGCATAGACAATTGCATAGAGCTCATGTTCATAAGCAAAACAATTCTATTGAGTTTTATTTACCTATTTACTTTCAAAAGCCACAAGTCGACCCTTTGGAGGAGTATGGCCCCAATGTTTGTGGCATTAGCATTAGTTTCACCAAAACAGTTTGTGTGGATCCACTATAGCTAGGATCGAAGTACTAGCAATAACTACTTTAAGTTTATCAAAACTTTGTTGTTGGTTCTCACCCTTAGAGAGAGTCTGACCTTGATCTTTTGATTGATTTGTCATAGGAACAATTATCTTAGCCTAATCTTTGATAAACTTGTGATAAGATCTTGCCAAACCAATGAATATTTGTTAACTCCTCTAAATTCGTAGGATGAGGCCATTGTAAGATACTTTGGACCTTTTCTGGATCCCATTCTAATACCTTCTTTATATATGATATGGCCAAGGTAGTGAACTTCTATCTTAAAAAATTCACATTTAGTTTCCTTAGCATAAAGTTTGTGCTATCTAAGCAAATCAAAGACTAAGCAAAGATGTTTCCAATGTTCCTCTTCAAAACGATTTTAAGAATATCATCAAGGAAAAAAATAACAAATTTTCTAAGATACGGATGTAAGACACTATCCATAAGTGTTGTGAATGTGGCAAGAGCATTAGTTAGGCCAAAGGGCATTATAAAAACCTCATAATGGCCAAAATGTATTCAAGATGAAGTTTTAAATACATCCTCCATGCATATTCACACTTGATGGTACTCGGAACTTGAGTCAATCTTTGTGAAGTATTATGCTCCTTTAAGCCATGGTAATTTGTGTATATATAGATAGATCCATCCTTTTTCTTCACCAACAACATTATCAAAGCCCATGGAGAAGAACTAGGTTGAATCAATTCTCGTTAGAGATAATCAATCTGTTGCTTCTCCATTTCGCTAGCTTCACCAGCGCTAAGTCGATAAGGTGGTCAACTAATGGGTTTTCTTCCCAGTAAAACATCAATAGTATGCATTACATTACCTTTAGGGAGTAAACTTGGAGGCAAATAAGGAGGAAATACGTTGTTGTACTTATTAAGTAGTTGGCACATCTTATTATGTATATATAGTTGAGAACGAGAAGAAGAGTTTGTAAGATAATTCTACAGTGAGGAATTTTCAGAGAGAGAGAGAGAGAGAGAGAGAGAGAGAGAGAGAGAGCATGTGCTTAATTTATCATTGGATTCTAGTAAAGAAATATCCACGACATCATTAATAGAAGACAAACAACACTAAATATCCACGACATCATTAATAGAAGACAAATACTTGTGCGAAGAAGCAAAGGAAAATAATACATAACAAAAACAGACATATTTTATTTCATTATATTTGGCCAAATAATGAAGTTCAACTATACATATAAGAGGAGATGGCAAAACATTCTCCTCATACTATAATACAGGTCTTGAAATGCAATAGTGTTATATTCATAACTACGTTTTAATGAGTCACCCAAACTATAAAACCATTCTCAAATAAACAACACATTTGCCCTAGTCATTTACATAACTTAAAATTTTATTTTCATAGTGTCCTTACATTTCTAATGCAACATCACGAACTTTTGTATCCCACGCATCCTTGACATCCCCATTCATGAGACAGATGACATAAGTATGAGTACTACGTACTTGGGGCAAACATAGCTTATTGGTTAATCTATGGTTAATGAAGTTGTGAGTCAACCCATCATCCATGAGAATATGGATTTGTTGTCCATTGATCATGCCATGCATTCAAACACCAAGTCATGGGGGCCAAATGTGGGCTGCCATGGTGCAACAGTCTAGCAACACTCATGCCCATTAGTTTAATGGCTAACTTGTACAACTGAATATTCAGTACAAGCTTCCAAAGGAAGGATCTACACCATGTGTATTGCTTTTTCTTTGTTCTTATTCTTATTAGGCTAATTGCCTTTGAGTTTGGGATAATCCTCTTTTTCATCAGGCCCTAATCTATTGAAGTTTAACTTCTCCTTATATGCTCTCGCAAGCTCTTTGCTTGAGAGTGGCCCTCCATGCCCCTTTGGGCTTCGTAGCATTTTTCTCTTTAGATGTAGAATTGAATGTTCCCCATATTAATACTAGTGCAATTTTTGAATGTGTAGATGCATATGTAGATGTTTTCCAATCTAACATATCATAAAAAATCAGTGCACTCTTGATAGCTTCTTCTAGTGTTTTAGGATATTGAGTTTTCACCTTGACCTTGTACTCATTGTCCAAGCCTCAAATGAATCCTCTAACCTTTTGAAAATAACCTAAGCCATGAAGTTTAAGAATGATTTCTCTATATTTGGAGATGTACTATGTTAGTTTCAGACCCTTCATTTGATAGTTATCCCAAGAAGTCTAATTTTAATCCTTTTCATTCTTAGGAAGAAATACGTTTCGGAACTTTTCCTCAAACTTGGCCCATGTTGTAGGACGAGTAGTGGCATCAAGACTTATCCACCACTTGTAGGCCTTGCCCTCAAGTGTGGGGCTTGCCTCCATGGCTCTAATGAAATTCAGTGTATGATGTAATTGATGCAAGTCACTCCACTTTTGCGAAAAAGTGTTGACTACATCCTTGTTACAATCTCGTTCTTCTCCTCGACAATGACTTCATGTTCTTAAACATATTATTAACCTAAGTTTACCGAGAGAGCCAAAGGTCTTAGTACCTCGAGGTAGCCCTATCAAATGGAGTAGCACTAGGAGCAACTCTATCTTTCAGAGGCATACCTGGAATGATTGAAGATTGTTGTTGTACTGATTGCTTTAAAAGCTCTGCAAAATATGTAATATTTTTATTGAAAGCAACAAAAGATTCAAACATTGAAGAGTTGCTCACAATAAGCATGCTAAAGAGCAATTCTACTACAATGTGATCATCACATTGTATAAGCGTATTGAAGGGTCAAGGACTAGAACTTGAAAAGAAACCCCCTCCGCACCCCTAAAAACAAAAAAAGCCTACAAAGACAAAACCAAGAGGCACAAAGGGAAATGGTAAGGTAGGCCATCTAGAATATGCTCAAGTCACCAGGTCTCAAGTCCTTCATTGCCTTAGATGCCATCTAACAAACTCAATAGCCACCTTTGAAGAAGAAAATGGAGTGGTGTATTCAGACACAGTTAATAGATCCTATTTTTTTCCAATAATACATCATTTTTCAAATACAATAGTTTTAAGGAAAGTGCTAGTCTAGTAGCCTATATCAAAAAGTGTTTCTATGAGTGCCTTTGGTGGTTAGCTTTGATGGAACTTGGCACCAAATTAGTGTTACAACTTAGAAGTTTCTCCTTGTGTTGTATTGACAACAAAATTGGCACATAGTTTTAGCTTCGTGTAAAGATTTTGTGGAAGCATGCAACTCATAATGAAGCTCCACAATAGCCACATTAGAGGGGAGCCTCATGAGAGCCCATATGTCATTATGTTGGGAGAAAGAGGGAGCAGTGGAAGTAGCATGGGGTTCGCATGTATTGTGAAGCAAGTGTAAGAAGTAATTGGAGGAGTATATTACCAACACCATGCAAAGCCATTAAGCAAGTTAGGGGCACATCTCTTGTGCCAATCAAGCCAAAAATTTGAGCAAGGGTTGGGAGGTGGCACTTATGCGGTAGGAACTAAGCAAGGGTGGTTCAAAATATGGGAATAGGATCCATGAGCTAGGTGGAGAGCTATTTGAAAATGATATAGGGTGATACATGAAGGGGATGTTGGAATGGTTGCAAGAAAATGCAAATAATGTAGGTGTTGAGGTGCATTTGACATAGGAGAGTGATATTAGCACCTCTAGCAATATCCAAGGGGTGGGGTGAGGTGACACTTGGAGGTTACAAGTGGCAAAGGAAAAGACATGGGCTATAATGTAGGGGGATTGGTTGGTTTGATGAGGTGGATGTAGGTAAGGTTAGAGGGTACTTCTTTGGTGGCAAGGATGGCAACAAGATGTGGGAAGTAAGAGGAGAAATTGACCACTTTTATGGACTAGCAAGCATAGGCAAAGGCAATGTAAAAGGTGGTGTCGGAAACATGGGAGATGATGTCATGGTAGAGCTAATGTAGATTACATGATAGTAGACTAGGAACTAGTGACGTTGTGATGTAGGGGCTAGTGATGGAGATAGCCCAATAAAATTAAGCAAAAAAATGAAAGAGCCCAATTGAGCTCAATATTTGTGTTTAGCATGGTGGGCACCAAGCAAAATTGAACCTCATAGATAGCTAATGGACTTATGCCATGTAGGAGCAATAAAGTGTTGTAAGGACATTGGCATTATCAAGGGCCTAGAGCTCTTTAAAGATTAGCTAGTATTGTGATCTAAGGATCTCGAGTAGCCAACAAACCCTCAAAACACAAATTTTAAGGTCAACTACTTGTTTTTTACAAATTGGATAATCCATAGTTAAATGTTTCTTAGACTTTAAAGCAAGTTGGGGTGTGTCCAAGTATACAAATAGAATCACAATAAGAGATGCTTAGACGCTATTTCTCTATGAAGCTAATGGAGTCAAATTGAAGCACCCCTAATGATGAGTGCTATTGTCAAAGAAAAGAAATAACCATGGTTACCTCTTAAATGAATTCATGGCTATTGTGTGTTGTCCATACTTCTTGAATGCCAAGAAGTACATGAACTAAGGTATTGCTTTAACAAACTTTGTGAAGCATTAAAGCCATTGAGAGACATCTCAAGGCTTCCTCTCATGGTGGAGCCCTAGAGCTCACTCTAGGGAGAGAAGGCTATTCTCCACTCTAAAAATCACAAATACTAGTATAGGATAGGCAAAACAAAGAAGGAAAAGGTAAGTTAAAATAGTGCTCATAGTGGGAGTGGTAACCATCCTAGTAACTAAATAAAACAACAAGATAAGGAAAATTGAAATGATGCAATGAAATTATAATGAATGATAAAAGTGAGATTATAATTCACAAAAATTAATGGATATTATGAAAGAAACTCATAAAGCAAGGTATTGTTTCATCGCTCCAATTCACTTCTAATTTGAGATATACCTTGAACTATAGAAATCTAAAAAGGTATTCTATGGACTTGCAAAGGAGTTATGTGACATACTTTGATGGGCGAATGTATCCAAGGGACCCTCTAAACCAATCAACCATCACTTTAATTCACTTCTAATTTGAGATCTTGAACTTTAGAAATCTAAAAATGTATTCTATGGACTTGTAAAGGAGTTATGTGACATATTTTGGATGGGTGAATGTATCCAAACCACCCTCTAAACCAATCAATCGTGACATTCACAAAAACAAATGTCTTGATCCTATGTGCATAAGAGGTGCAAAATATAGTTTAAGACTATAAAGTACCTAGAAATCTGTGTGTGTGTGTCTGCGCGCACGCGCGTGCCTATTTTTGGAGTCATAGGATTTGCATGGAATTCCTCCCACATTTATTTTTTTGGAGTATACTTAGGGATGATATTTTGTCTTCAAGCATAACAAATAATAAAAGTAATTTGTTATGTGTTACATAGTGTGGTAGCATAGACTACATAGATAACTAAAGGGTACTTGAGTGAACATGCAAAAATTGGGCAAATCCAACCTTGTGTTGTTTGCATGTTATGAATGCATGCATTGGATAAGTCAAGTTTCCTTCTAAGAAGTGAATAGGCCAACCTCTTTGAGAATGGACCATTGTTAGAATACAACCTAGACTACCACTAGTGGACAATGTTCTAGGTACCATGTAAAGCCATATAGAACTAAATCATGAGTCCAATTTAAGAAACTTGGACTATGGTCAAGCTAGTGTGATTAATGTGAGCTCACAAGTGTGATTGAGAGGCAACTAATTGTGGGATGTGAGGTAGAAGCTATGGATCGCAAGAGGGTTGAGAGAGAGAATATAAGAGAGTTATGTGGGTCCATATAAAGAATCAAGAAAATAAGGCTACAATCTCTAGGCTTCATAGTATATAGACAATAATCGGTCTCACTTCTAATGTACCCTTCAGACCACATGGTGGCATTGAACTTATGGTACCATTCCTTGGGAGCCTATTTCAAACCATATAAGCTCTTACATAGCTTACACACCAGCTTTTCTTACCTTCCACAACAAACCTCTCAGGCCTGTACATGAGCAAGTTGTCTAAGCCTTGCATCATGTGGAATAGGTCATATCATTTGCTCATGTGCTAATTGTTCATCTGCCTAAAATACCAATCTACGAATCTTAGTCATTTTGATAGGCTACTTATGCATCTTATCCTCATTAAATATGACATCATGGTTGCATACTACACTTCTAGATTTAGGATCCCATAAGTGATAGCCCATTCACTTGACTCTCCATAGCCAAGAAAGATGCATTTGTTAGACTTAGGATCAAGCTTACTCTGATTGTCCCTAGGTATATACATAAATGCCTCATAGCCAAAAACACATACAAGTGATTATAACTAAGCCCCTCGCCAGACCATAACTCCTCTAGCATCTTGCCATCCAATGTCTTACTAGGAGACTTGTTGATCAAATGCATTGCTGTCTTTATAGGTTCAACTCAAAATCCATTAATGAGACCAGTATTAGAGAGCATCCTATGGACCCTTTCCTCAATGGTTCATAAAGGCACGGAAAGTGTACTCTCCACCACTTAAGATTTTTGATTGATTGATTTTCTACAAATGCCAAAATCACTTATCTTGTGAAGAGGCTAAGCCCAAACCTTCCTTCTGGCATTATATATAAAAGTGACAATTTATGATGCTTCTCCCAAAGAAGCCATGGGCAATGGCCGACACAAATCACTATGAACCAAATCAAGACATGTTGATATTCTACCCCCACTATCTCTCTTATGCAACATTTTTATTTGCTTTCTAAAGTGATAATGCTCATAAAAACCAAGATTAAAAAAAGTTAGATGAAGAAGATAGTTCAAATGGCACAAAGCTTTCATTCGAGTGATTGTCATATGCCCTAAACAACGATGCCATAAAGAAAACGATGGATGTTTAGTGATGTCTACTACATGATCTTTAACACCAGAAACATGCAAAGGATACAAAATACTAGATTTCATTCCTTTGGCCACAATAAGAGATGCATTGTAAAATTTCCACATATAATCACCAAAGATCACTTTATAACCACGATCATCAAGCTATCTTGTACTAATCAAACTTCTTATCAAGTCTAGAATATGTGGTACACTTTTCAAGACAAAAGAAGAACCATTTGGTAGTGACGAGTGTATATCCCCAATGCCAACAATGTTGCATGCATAGTTGTTTTCAAGAAGGATACATCCTCTTTTTCTAGCATCATAAGTAGAGAACCAATCCCTATGTGGAGTAATATGAAATGATGCTCTAGGAGGTTTTTTATGATAAAAATGATATCTTTGAATACTTTTTGGTGATTCAGACTAGTCACTACAATTGTCCATGTTTTTTAATGTTTTGGAAGCTAGAGGGCATCTATTTTATCATTGAAACCCTTCTATAAGGTTCAAACATTACTAGTAACTCGCACTTGGAGACTCGTTGATTACTATCAACTTCAAATTGCACATATATTTTGATGAATTCTTCACGTTGAGGATATTTCATACTGGTTTATACTCACTATGCAAAGATTTTGTTGATTAAAATTGATTTGTGAGGGTAGCTTGCATATACTTGGTCTTCGGTGGCTATGTTATGCTCAAAAGATAGTCGAAATACTTGGGATGTAGAAAATTCATATACCAGTGAGAGTATTGAATTATCGCTTTGCATGAGTTTTCTTTGATATTTTGATAGCTGTTGCTTGGCTTTGTGGGGCACTCCATTGTAGTCCATTGGCCTATTTTGAGCTTGGAGTTGGGTATACCTTGCTATTTTGGTGTGCAAACATACTTTTGTCATTATAGATTCTTCATCAAGTTTAAAATACATTGTTCAATATTAAAAAGCTTGATGGTATGAAATTTTCATATTGGACATAGCAAATCTACAATGTATTTGTCTAGAAGAAGCACATGAAGCTTATAATATAGTGGGATTAAGCTTCAGGACATGGATGCAAATATATGGGAGGAATTTAAATGAGCTAGCATGCTCCATTATTGTGTTTACACTCTCAATTTTTTTGTATTTTAATGTGAAAGACATGATATGTCGATATGGTCTGTGGAAAACACTTGGTGATTTGTATGAAAAAGAAAGTGTAGCCTCATAGGGGTATTGGGCTAAATAAACTCATTGATGTATACATGGAGGAAGGGGATTCGATATCCAATCACCTCAATGAGTTCAACGCTATTTTCAACCAATTGATATCTTAGAATATTGTCTTTCATGATTTAGCGAAGACCATGTTCTTGTTAGTCACCTTGTCTTAGAGTTGAGATACTTTTAGAAAGCCATTAGTAACTCTACATATGAGTGCTAATGTTGAGAGTAGTTTACTTAGAAAAGAGGTGAACAAAAAGAATAATGCAAGGTCAAATAGCTTCAATACACTTAAGGTGAGAGGAAGGTCAATTGCTAGGGGAAAGTCTCGTGAGAGTAGTGAGCCAAGAAGTAAGTCACGTAGGAAGAAGGATGTGGAATGCTACCTTTGTAACAAGAAGGGACACATAAAAAGGGATTATTTCAAATGGAAGAACAAGCAAAAAGGCAAAAAGGCAAAAAGGCAAAAAGGCAAATGAGGATGATGGCAAAGAGAAAAGAAAGGCAGAGAAAATTGATCATAAAATTACACAAATCCCCAGAATGTCACCCCAAATTTCAATACTATGGAAGCTCAAGAGAAGAAATTTCTTCTCAAGTAGTACAAGCCACCAGAGTTTAATGGTAAAGGGAGGGACATTCCAACTGAAGTTGAAACATGGATAGAATCTATGGAATACTATTTCACTACTACAAGCATTGCATCGTCAAATCAAGCCATGATCTCCAAACTAGAACTTACAAGAGATGCCCGTCTTTGGTGGAAACAATGGTGCACGGACCAAAAAACGTCAGAAAGTGCTATCACTTGGGACAAGATTAAGGACTATGTACATGGGAGATATCTTCCACCCACATATCAAGCCCAAAATATGAAGGAGCTCTTCAATCTAAAGCAATTAAGCCTAAGCCTAGAAGCCTACTACTCCAAATTCATAACACTTCTAAAATATGCACCTACAATGGACATTTCACAACAAGTATCCAAATTTTGCAATGGTCTAAATCTACCCCTGAATACAAGTCTTGAATCAATGAGACCATCGGATTTATAGGATGCATTGATTTGAGTAGCTCCAATAGTTTAGGAGATCGAACAAAGGCCAAGAAATGCCAACCAAACAAGACGAAGAAAGCCAAATCAAGTGCAATGGGAAGCTTTATACCCACAAGAATGAGTAATGAGACTCCAAGGTGCTTCTATTGCAAGGAACCAGGACATTTCAAGAGGCAGTGCCCAAATCTTGGTCAAGGTCAGTATCGTGGGCAAAGCCAAGATGCCATGGGAAAGGTTGTTGGAATAAATCTAAAGGAGGTCAATAATGATAAAGATCCTACAATGGAATCCAATATGGACAGAGCTAGAGTACACGCCACTCTCAATAAGAAGGGTCCAAATCGCCAATTCTTAGTAATTCAAACACAAGCAAATTATCAAGGTAAACCCTTTCAAATTTTAATTTACTTTGGAAGTACCCACTCTTTCATATCACCAAAATATGCGAAAAGGCTAGGCATAAACAGTACTCTTGCACCTAGATTGCTTGTGGGGTTAGCAAATGGCAAAGAAGTCCTATCAACACAACAAACTAGCAAGGTCAAATTTAGGTTGGGTGGCAATTCTTCCAAAATGAACTTTCAAATTATGAACCACAAGGCTTATGAATGTCTGCTAGTAATGCCTTGGTTAATTCCAAATAATGCCCATATCCATTGTGGAAAGGGCCAAATCACATTGAAAAACTCAAAGGAAGAGCAAGTAACCACTCAAGGAGAAGTAGGGAACCCTAAGGTTCAGCTGGCTAAAGCTTCCCGAATAATAAAAAGGCTAAAGAAAGGATTACCTATCTATCTAAAAACTCAACAAGGCCAAGCAGGATAGTGAAGCCAAGGATCAACCATCTTAGCTAAAAGAATATACAGATGTTTTTCCATAAGACCTTACAAAGCTCCCACCAACAAGGGAAGTAGATCACGAAATTCAACTCATTCCAGGCACTGCCCCCATCACTAAATGGCCCTATTGAATGTCAAATCCTGAATAAAAGAACAACTCAAGCAGCTATTAGACCAGGGATACATCTGCCAGGGATACATCCAACCAAGTAATTCACTATGGGGAGCCCTACCTTTAAAAAAAAAAAAAGACGGAACGCTCCGTCTTTATATCAATTACCGTGGATTAAACTAGGTGACAGTGAAAAACAAATATTCAATTCCCAGGATAGATGAGTTGCTTGGCCAACTCTAGGGAGCAAAGGTATTTTCAAAGATCGATCTTAGATCAGGATATTATCAAATAACAATTAGGGAGGAAGATATCCCTAAAACTTCTTTTAACACAAGATACAGTCATTATGAGTTTATTGTGATGTCATTTGGATTAACAAACGCTCCTGCCACTTTCAACAAGCTGATGTAAGACATTTTTTTACCCTACCTTGACAATTTCGTCCTTGTCTTCTTTGATGATATCTTAACATATTCCAAGAATGAAGAAGACCATGGGCCACAACGATGAATAGTCCTTGAAACAATGAGGGCCCACAACTTGTATGCTAAAAAGAAGAAATGTGTCTCCTTCAAGAAGCAAATTGAATATCTAGGATTCATAATATTGGTAAATGGCATTTCAGTGGATCCTGCCAAGGTCCAAGATGTACAAGATTGGCCACCCTTGACAACGGTCAAGGAAGTGCGAAGCTTTCTAGAACTCATGGGTTGATATAGAGTCTTCATTAAAGACTATGCCTCAATCGCCGCACCTCTCACCAACCTTCTCAAAAAGCGGGTCTCCATTACATGGACATTTGCTAAACAATCTAGCTTTGAGATTCTTAAGCAGAGTTTGGTAACCACCCCTATCTTATGGCTACCCAACCTAAGTAAAGATTTTGAAGTCATAACTGATGCAAGCTCTCTTCCTTTGGGTTGTGTGCTTATGCAAGAAGGATATCCAATAGCCTATGCTTCTCGAAAATTAAAGATCCACGAAAGAAACTATGCCACGCATGATCTAGAATTACTTGTTGTAATTCATGCCTTTAAATTATGGAAACATGACTTGCTTGGTAATAAGTTTTCTCTAGTCACTAATCATAAAAGCCTAAAGTGGATTTTTACTCAACCAAATCTCAATATGATACAATGCCAATGGATTGAGACCTTGTAGGATTTTGACTTTGAAATCAAGTATAGACCAAGCAAGGAGAATGTGATTGTGCATGCCCTAAGTTGTAAATCATTCCTTAATGCTCTAATCCTAGAAGAACCCTCTCTAGGGTTGGAACTCTTACTACAATGATTTCCATGCCTAGTAACCCTCTCATAGAAATGGCTAAAGAAGAGGCAGTGAAGGATCGAAGATATCAGAGATTGTTAAGAGAAATTTTCGTCAAGGATTCAAATCCAAAACTCAAGACTAAGAATCAAGATTTTTCCATAAACAAGGAGCTTGCCTATTACAGGACAAGACTATGTATTCCTACAAGTTAGGAACTCAAAAGAAAAATACTATGGGAAGCTCATGACTCTCCATTTTCTGGTCATCATGGTTATACTAAGACTCTTAATAATGTCAAATGAAGCTTCTATTGGAAAAGAGTCAAGGGTGACGTACTCAAGTATGTCATCGAATGCCTAAACTGCCAACAAATTAAGGCCAAATGTGTCAAGTTACCAGGAAAGCTCTAGCCACTCAACATCCCTCAAATGAAATGGGAGTATATCAGCATGGCCTTCATAGTTGGATTACCCCTAGTACAAGGAGGATATAACTCCATAATGGTAGTCATTGATATGTTAACAAAAGTTGCACACCTTATTCTTGTAAAAACCAGTTACAAGGCTTTCGATATCGCTAGCCTTTTCATTAAGGAATTATATAGGTTACATGGATTACCCTAAAGAATCATCGGTAGAACCACAATTCTCTTTTCACCTCAAACATTTGGAAGAGTTTGTTTGAAGCTTTCAGAATCTAGCTTTGCTTCAGTACTACTTACCATCCCCAAATTGATGGTCAAACAAAGCGGGTCAACCAAGTTATTGAGGACATATTGAGAGCTTATTGTAATAGGGAACCCAAATGGTGGATCCAATACCTACCCTTAGTTGAATTCGCCTACAATGCATCATACCATCAAAGTATTCAAATGACTCCTTTTCATGCACTATATGGGCAAGATTGTCTTACACCATTAAATTTTTCCGATCCTACCCTACGGGTAGAAGCATCTATGCAAATGCTAGAAGAAATGGACTAGCAAGTGAAAGCTATAAGGCAAGACATTCAAGCCACCAAGGATCGATAGAAGACATATGCTGATCAACGAAGAAAAGAATGCATTTTCAAAGAATGCAACATGGTTTTCCTACAAGTTTGTCCAAAGAAAAGTTCCTTATCTTTGGGGGAATTCAAGAGGCTAAGTCCTAGGTATTATGGGCGATATAAGGTGCTAAAGTGTCTAGGACCAATACCTACAAGCTACAACTCCCTAATAACTTGAAAGTACATAATGTATTTCATGTCAGTCTATTGAAAGCATATGTTCTTATCCCAAACCATGTACTTAACGACCAACAAATTGTAATGCCCAGTCAAGGAGTCCTCAAACTTCAACTATAAAAGATACTTGACATGCGAGAGAAGACTCTAATAAGTAAAACCCTTACAGAGTATCTCGTCCAGTGAAAATACTACCTTGAAGAGGACGCCACTTGGATTGACCAAGAATCACTATGTAATCAATATCCCTATTTTCATTCAAGATGAGGACATCTCGATTCCTCTAAGAGGGAGAGGATGTGATATCCCAACTTTAATTTCAAATCTTCCCGACTTCTCGCAAAATGGACTTGAAGAACTCTAAAATCATTAAATAGAGAAGACCTCAAGCAAAATTGTACGAGGTTCATAACCCAACATTTTTTCAGATTGATAAGGACTGTAGCCATCCATCACGGAAGTTATCGCGTGAACAAGAGTCATGGACCATGAGTTGAATCTGACCAAACCCATTTAAAACTTGCCAAGTAAGATAAATCACAAAGCGTTAGGCTTTAAAAGCTTAAAAGCATATGAAATAAAGAAGAAGGAAAAGAGGACATCATGAACAAGCCGCCATCCCCCCCCCTTTTGTATTGAAAAAAAGTGTCACCATGAACCCCCCAATTCTGGAATTCCTATTCTAGATGAAAAAGCCCAAATTCTCCTTCTATAGTTCAGCAATTAACTCGAGAAATCTCCCCCTCTTCTTAGTTCAATGAGAGTCTTGGATTGAAGCAAGATTATTCGAGATCCAAGCAAATTAGTTATAGCATCTCTGGCAACCTTTCTAGGCCTCAAAGATCAAATCACCAATATTAGATTGTATCTTGAAAGCTTCTAGATTGCTCATTTGCCAATATACCCTCCATAAAGTGCTCTTCTTCTTGGCCACAGTCCTTCTTATTCAATTTAGCTATAAATACGAGGCATGGGGAGCCATTGAGGGCAGTTTGAGTAAGAGAGGAAAAGCCCTTCTCAGTACTATAGAGTGAGAGGAAGTGGGACAAGAGAAACGTAAGGACAGGAACCCTCGTGTCACGAAGACAAGAAGGATATTCCACAAACTCTTGGAATCAAATTCTCCATCCCTTCTATCCTATTTCTCTATGGAATCAGCACTCTTCTCGATTTTTCTTAATTCTTGGTGATCAACTTCCCCCATCAATCAAAATTCAGTCAATCTAATTACCCCCAAGCTCCTTTGTCAAAAATCCCATTTTCAATCTTGCAACTAAAGACCATGGCCCCGAATAAGAAAGTTACGAAGGTCGCAAAGGCAAGAGCTGCCAATAACGCTATAGACATAATTGCTACAAACGGAATGACGAGTACTAGGGCTACAAAGGAAGCTGCAAATACCATCAACCAATTGCCCATCATGGATCCCCATGTACTATATTTTATAATTAAGGCAGTTAATAGGCCATCATCCCATGAATTGGTGACAAAAGCTACATTCGTAAAATAAGATTTTATTCAATTCTTGCTTTTATTTTTTTAAAAAAATTTATTTATCGTAAATTCCAAGGGGTAACTTGGGTCTGTACAAGATGCACCTAAACGAGTACAAGAAAGGTACTGAGTCCCTAAAATATTTAATATTTTTTATTTGTTTTGATCAAACAAAATCTCTAATGGATAATCACGATAGCTAATCCTTGATATATAAGAGACCTTGAGATGAAATTGCCAAAGAATACTGTTCATAATTAAACTAACCAAGATTTTATTTTATTATGGGCAAGGACCCAGGAAACTCCAAAGGGGTTATTTTGAAGAATAAGTTTTTATTTAGATTCAGTCCAACCAGATCCTGAGGAAGGGAAAATCCGGGAAGACTATTGGAAGTATTGCCACTTACGCTACTTTTGCCACTTACACTAATTTTGCATTGATGTTATTACTTATTAAAAGAAAAGATTTGTCTTGGAAATAACTTTGTTAAAAGTAATGCATTCAAAATAAGATGTTTGTGATTGTAAGTTAGGTACTGATATTTCCTAAAATCATCAGGCTAAAAGATGGGTGACTGAGTACAGATCACTGATTGAGGCAGTATTTCGTCGAGTAGAGAACACTAATTGAGGCAATGTTCTTAATGGCGCTAGACCTCCCCAAGGCCAATGTGAATAAAACCTACTCCAAGGGGTTTTCCTTTTGTTTCGCGTTAGTGAGTATAGACCAATCATGATAGGAAAGGTCTTGTCATAGGGAACTCTAGTTGGCAAGAGGAGGTGAAGATAATTCAAAGAAACTATTTACTTTATTTTTGTGTCATGAATTAAAGGCATGTAACAAATTTGTATCAAGAGATAATTCAAAGAAACTATTTGTATATGTTGAACCTAAAGTAGTAGGTAATTAGGTAATTAAAAACACTCTCTCAAGGGAGACGGGAGGATGGACCTTGACGGATCCAGACCTATGGTTGGGTGGTCTTGGTAAGCTGGGAGCTTTCCTAAGAAGGAATAAAATTTGCACTTTTGATGGACCATTAGAGACCAGAAAGCCTGACTCGCATCATTTGCAACCCTGGGCAGAAGAGGGATTAAAGTGTCATACTTCTCCCATTCTCTTAGAACCTAGCACAACATAAGCCCGTTTCAATCGGCAATTCTTATAAGGATGGAATCTCAAACCACTAATACTAATCAACCACTAGTAACTGATTTGACAAAAAAGACTTAGGTCGCGATCCTCGTGGGAACGGCCAAAACTTCCACTATAAGGTAAACTCAAGCGAGCCTAGTTAGCAAACTCCGAGGGTTTTCATCAAAATCCTGGACAACACTTCCTAGGATATCACTTGCCGGGCTACTAAGAACGTGCCGCGTAAGGAAATCTCGGGCATGCACGTTACAAAAGCAATGTAAGGAAAATATTTGGAGAGCACAAAAGAGCAAAAAATCTTATGCGGATGATAAGCAAAGGCATGTGGACTTTGAAGAGGAAGAATGGGCCTTCTTGAAAGTACCTAAGTCCTATTATGCTTCTCTTAAAGGTGGACATCTTAAGCTTACTCATCGCTATATGGTCCATATCAAATTTCAAAAAAAGTAGGAGATCTTGCCTACCAAATTGATTTGCCTTCAACAACTCGTATTTACAATATTTTCCATGTCTCTCAACACAAAAAATATATTGGCCTAATATTCAAGTTCTTGAAGATCTACCTCCCCTTGATGAGGAGGAATTAATCACCTATGAACCCAAGAGGATTGTTGGTAAGCGGTAGAAGGTTCTAAGGAACTGTATTATCATAGAATAACTTATTAAATAGAAGGGATTGCCTATGGAAGAATCTTCTTGGTAGCATGCTTCATATTTGGAACAATTTCCATGGCTTCTACGAGAGGACACTAGCTCACTAAACAGCGGACAACTTGCTATATTAGATTTTTACATTCAAATTAATTGGCCTCCTTATATCAAAATTGTATTTTGAAGGCATGGATGGATACCTACTGAAGTATACTTCATTTCTATACCTCATACACACCAATTTGACATGTCTATTCAAAGTTATGGGCCATTTTCTATAGCTACCTTGTTCAAGATAGAATTTCAAAAATTCAATGTTTGATCTTGATAAGGCTACTCTAGCATTGGGCCTTCTCTATTCATTTCTACCATTCATTTACCTTTCTATCTTCAAGTTTTGAGGATAATACTTTTGGATAGAGACGAATTGTAATAAAATCATTTTTAGGGAATTAGCTTAGTTAGGGTTTGATAGAGACGGATTGTAATAAAACAATTTTTATGCCCTTTAGCTTAGAGAATTAGCTTAATTACGATTAGAATATAAAAGGAAAAAGTGTGTTGTTGTAAATATATTTTCGCACATTTGTAAACTTCTCTATTTCTTAGAAATTGAGGGTTCTTGCCTTTCCCACCAACATTGACAGTGAATACTCAATGCCCACCATAGCAATAAGTGGATTTCTTGTAGCAATCTCTCATCCGTGATTCTCATTGTACCTTTGATATCATCTAGCTATGGCTTCATTGTGATGTGGATTTAATACATTTTCATCTATGGTGTGGCTATGGCCAATTGATTCAATTTTTGTTTCTTGTATTTTTTGTTATTTTAATTCAATCTAGGCTAAGTTCATTTGACCATAAAGTGGATGGTAGGTATATCCACAAAGTTGATATTAGGTGGATCAATAAAGTGGATGGTAGGTGAGGGAAAGGTGGATCCAAGAAGTGAGAAGTGAAAAAGGAAAGTGGATGTATAATATTGTTGGGGACAAGGATTTTAAATATCCTCAATCAATATCAATGATATGAAATATCCTCCAATATGCCCCCTAACTTGGTGCTCATATGGTTTGCCTTAACTCACAACCCACATGGTCCATATGACCCACCGACCACAAATTCTATAGAATGTTTTCTAGATCCCCATAACTCATCACTTTGAGTACACCACTACCACCTTCATTAGCTCTTTCCCACTAAGAGGGAAGCAATGATGGGATGAAAGTTAGAAGCTATGAGTATAGGAGGATTGAGATAGAGAAGAATATAAGAGAGTTACGTGGGTACAAATGTGAATGGTACCCTTATTCTTCCATATTTTAAAAAAGGTATTTACTCTTAATCTACCTCATTAATTTAGGAAGAAAATTACATACTAGTCCTTCCGATAATGATCAGGGTTTACACTTCAAAAGACAATTTTAATTTTAATTAGAAAAAAACCTCATCAAACGAATAATATCTATCCGCTATTTCTGATTTATCAAGGAGACAAACTGATGGACAAAAATAATTCTTTACATCAATAAGAAGGGAATACATTATTCGAGTGGTTTGGACACTCATATTATTCTTGAGAAAGGTTCTTCTACTATAATCTAGGCATGGCATTGCGATACATTCATTGCACAGTAATTAGGATTCTAAGAATAGATATCCAAAAATCTATATTTCAAGGGAAGATAAGGTAATCCATCTTTCTTGTAGTTGCGACAACTGGAGCATTCTACAACCATGAGTTGATTAGCTAGTATAACCCTTCTAACCTCCTCATAGATGTATTGGTTTAATTTGACATATCGCCCTTTAGTGAACATGTTTGAGTTTACTCTAGCCTCATAGAAGAGATAAATATTGGCAACCTCAATGACTTCCATCCACTTTAACCTCTTTAAATTATTTTGGAGGTAAGCAAGACGGTTTGTGTCAATGTAAGAATACCCTTCGCTGAATATCCACCATCTTTCGTAATACAGGGATAAATGATTGTATATCTGATCTAATATCCACATCATCTGGTTTCTCCAACTGAAACTAGAGAAGTGTATTGCTGACATAAACATAACTTGGAAAATCAAGAATTGCTCCCAATGTTCGTCTTTCCGGTAGAAATCAAGAAGATATATTAACAAGATAATATTTTTACTATTTAAAGAAAATATAATTTATAATGTAAATATAACTAATTTTATTTACTTGCGTCATGTTCTACGTCAACGTGTACTCTAATACCAACTATAATATGCATTCCTGAGCTTTCCTTGGCAGCATGTTCTTAGTAGCCCATTAAGAGATATCCTAGGAAGCGCAGTCCGGGATTTTGATGAAAACCCTTGGAGTTTGCTAACTAGGCTCGCCTGAGTCTACCCCACAGTGGAAGTTCTGGCCGTTCCCACGAGGATTGACCTGAGCCTTTTTGGTCAAATCAATTACTAGTGATTGATTAGTATTAGCGGTTCGAGATTCCATCCCTTATAAGAATTGCTGACTGAAATGACTTATGTTGCATCAGGTTCTAAGAGAATGGGAGAAGTATGACACTTTAATCCCTTCTGCCCAGGGTTCTAAATGATGGGAGTTAGGCTTTCTGGTTTCGAATAATCCATCAAATGTGCGATTTTTATTCCTTCTTAGGAAAGCTCTCATCTTACCGAGACCACCCAACCATAGGTCTGGATCCGTCGGAGCCCATCCTCCTGCCTTCCTCAAGAGAGTGTTTTTAATTACCTAATTACCTACTAATTTAGGTTCGACATATAAAAATAGCTTCTTTGAATTATTTCTTGATATAAATTCGTTACACACCTTTAATTCACAACACAAAAACAAAGTAAAGCAATTACTTTTTAATAGTTTCTTTTAGAAAAATGACTTTTTACAATGTTTTTTATTTGAAGGTATTATTATCTCCAAGTTTCGTCCCCCAACTAGTATTGGAACTTCAAGGAGATAGTGTGGAAATCGAAGGGTAGTTGGCAGTTCGTAAGAGCCTAAGGAGTTTATGACCAGATCCCGCTGGTATCCTCACCTCCTTTTGTCAAACTAGAGTTTCCTATGGAAAGACCTTTCGCGTCATGATTGGTCTATACTTACTAATGCAAAACAAAAGGAAAAACCCCTTGAAGTAGGTTTTACTTAAGTTGGCCTTAGGGAGGTCTAGCGCCATTAAGAACACTGTCTCAGTTGGTATTCTGTGCTCGCCGGAATACTATCTTAGTCAACGATTTGTACTCAATCACCCATCTTTTAACTTGATGAGTTTAGGAAAGATCAGTACCTAACTTACAATCACAAACATTTATTTTGAATGCATTACTTTTAACAAATTTATTTCTAAGATAAATATTTTCTTTCAAAAAATAATAACATCAAGGCAAAATTAGTGTAAGTGGCAAAATTAGCGTAAGTGGCAATAGCTTCCAATAGTCTTCTCGGATTTTCCCCTTGAGATCTATTTGGACTGAATCTAAACAAGAATTTTATTCTTGAGAATAACCCCTTTGGAGTTTCATGGGTCCTTGCCCGCAATAAAAGAAAATCTTGGTTAGTTTAATTACGAACAATATTCTTTGGCAATTTCATCTCAAGGTCTCTCATACACCGAGGATTAGCTATCGTGATTACCCATCAAAGGTTTTGTTCGATCAACACAAATAAAAAATATCAAATCTTTTAGGAACATATTACCTTCCTTGTACTCACTTATATTCATCTTGTATAGACCCAAGTTTCCCCTTGGAATTTGTAGTTAAGAATTCTTTTTAAAAAGATTATATGCAAGAATTGAATACAATTTTACTTTACAAATGTAGCTTTTGTTACCAATTCATGGGATGCTGACTTGCTAATTGCCTCAATTATAAAATATAGTACATGGGGATCTATGACGGGCGATTGGTTGATGGTATTCACTGTTTCATTTGTAACCGCAATACTCGTCATTCTGTTTATAGTGATTGTGCCTACAACGTTATTGGTAGCTCCTGCCTTCGCAACCTTCGTGACTTTCTTCTTCGGGGCCATGGTCTTTAATCACAAGATTGAAAAGGGGATTTTTGGCGAAGGAGCTTGGGGTAATTAGAGTGATGGAATTTTGATTAATGGGAGAAGGCGATCACCAAGAATTTAGAAAAATCGAGAAGAGTCTTGATTCCATAGAGAAATAGGATAGAAGGGATAGAGAATTTAATTCCAAGAGTTCACGGAATATCTTTCTTGTTTCTGTGACGAGGGTTCCCATCCTTGCATTTCTCTTGCCCCCCACTTCCTCTCACTCTATACTCTTGAGAAGTGCCTCTTCTCTTTGAGTGCCCTCAACAACTCCCCATGCCTCGTATTTATAGCTAATTTGAAGAAGAAGGGTTGTGGCCAAGAAGAAGAGCTCTTTATGGAGGGTATCTTGGCAAATCAACAATATAGAAGCTTTCAAGATGCAATCTATTGCTGATGATTTGACCTTTGAGGCCTAGAGAGGCTGCTAGAGATGCCATGATTGATTTGCCTGGCTATCGTATGATCTTGCTTCAATCTAAGGCTCTCATCAAACTGGGAAGAGGGGAGGGGATGGCTGGAGTTAACTACTAAACTATAGAAGGAGAATTCAAGCTTTTTCATCCAAAATAGGAATTCCAAAATTGGGGGTTCATAGCACAATTTTTTTCAATAAAAAAAGGGGGGGGAGGGACGACTTGTTTGTGACATCTTCTTCTTCTTTATTTCATAAGATTTTAATATTTTAAAGCTTAAATATTTGTGATTTATCTTACTTGGCAAGTTTTAAATGGATTTGGTCAGATTCGACTTATGGCCCATGACTCTCGTTCACGTGGTAACTTCCGTGACGGATGGCTACATTCCTTATCAATCCGGAAAAATATTGGGTTACGAACCTTGGACCACTTTGCTTGAGATCTTCTCTATTTAATGATTTTAGAGTTCTTCAAGTCCATTTTGTGAGAATTTGGGAAGATTTGAAATTAAAGTCAGGATATCACAGCTTCATTAGGGCCTCCATCTTTTCTAGCTCTTCCTTAGCAAGGGCATTCACTTGATCATGAAACAATCTTGAAGATACTTGAACCTTGTAGCCATATAAAGTCTCAAATGGTGACATGTCTATACTCATGTGGTATGTGTTATTGCAACAAAACTCTGTAAAATGAATCCAATGATCCCATGTATTTTGTGTGTCATGGAAAAAGTGTCCCAGATAGACTTCCAACCACTTGTTGACTCTTTCAATTTAACAATCCATTTGTGGGTGGTAAGGAGTACTTGGAGTTAATTTGTTCCGATGGAAGTAAAAAGGCTTTTCCAAAAATTTCCCATGATTTTTGTATCTCTATGAGAAACAATCTTCATAGGTAAACCATGAAGTCTAAAAATTCCTTGCATGAAGTGATCTACCACTTATTTAGTAAAATACTGGACTTTGGTGGGTATAAAATAGACTGAGTTGGTAAGATGATCAACCACAATAAAAATACTATTTTAACCCTACTTAGTGGTAGGTAATCTTATAGCAAAGTCCATGTTGATATCAGTCCATTTACCATGTGGAATGGGTAACGGCTGAAGTAGACTACTAGGCAACAAATTGGAATCTTTATTCTGTTAGCATGGCAAGCATTGCATCACATATTCTTTGATGTCTTTTCAAAGTTCTTTCCAATAAAAGCATTTATGGAACTGACCAAAGGTTTGTTTTCTTTATTCTATTGGCATGGTGTAAGCATTGCATCACATATTCTTTGATGTCTTTCCAAAGTCCTTTCCAATAAAAGCATTTATAAAACTTACCAAAGGTTTTAAACAAATCAGATGCCTTGCCAAATGAAAAGAATGCATGTCTTGTAAGATCCATTGCTTAAAAGATGTTTGAGGAATCAAATATACTTTGCTCTTTAACCAAAGAAGTCCATTCTACCACTTGAAATTGGGAAATTCAGATTCATTACCTTGCTGTAATTTCTTCATGATGTTGGTTGTTTGCTCATCTAGAAAATATTCTTCCTATATGTCTTGGATTCAATCTTTGTAGAGAGTAGAAATAGTAGAAACTGAACATGCCCACATCCTAGATAATGCATCTACCACTATGTTATCCTTGCTTGCTATATAAGAGATCTCAAAGTCATATCCTTGTAAAGTAGCTAACCACCTTCATTGCTTAGGAGATAGGTTACGTTGTGAAAGAAAATACATAAGTACCACTCGATGATCACCTTTGACTTTGAAATGGCTACCATAAATGTAGTGATGCCACTTCTTAATGACATGAAGTGTTGGTTAATATTTCTTGCTCATAGATGTGGAGTTCCCTTTCTTTGTCATCTAGCTTCCTACTTTCATAGGCAATAACACCATGTTCTTGGAATAGAACAACCCTAATACCATGACCATTAGCATCAACATAAATGGTGAATTCTTTGGAAAAATTTGGATACACTAAAATAGGTGTTGAAATAAGGAGACTTTTCAGCTTATCAAAGCTCTTCATGGTTGTAACATCCCAAAAGAAAGCATCTTTCTTCAATCTATTAGTGAAACGAGCTACTCCATCATAATTCTTGATGAATCTCCAATATGAAGAGGATAGTCCTAGATATCCTCTCAATAAAGTAGACTTTTGTGGTACAAACCAATCTTTAATGCATTGTATCTTCTTTGGATCCACCTTGACCCCTTTCTCACCCATAGTGTGATCCAAATATTCTATCTCACTAGCCATAAAAGTATACTTGCTTTCCTTTGCAAAAAGCTTGTGTTATCTCAATGCAAGAAGGACTTTATGAACATGTTGTAAATGATCCTCTCTATTCTTGCTATATATGAGAATATCATGAAATAATACCAATACAAATCTATATAAGAATGGCTATAAGTCCTTGTTCGTAAGAGCTTGGAAAGTAGTAGGTGCATTGGAAAGCTCAAATGGCATATCCAAAAATTGGTAGAGACCCCTTTCTATTCTAAAAGCCATCTTGTACTCATCACCCTCCTTCATCCTGATTTGGCGGTAGCCTAATCTCAATTCAATCTTGGTAAATACCTTTGCATCCTTGAGCTCATCCACCAATATATCACCAATGCGGGGGATTGAGTACCTATTCTTTATGGTGCTCTTGTTGAGGTCCATGTAACGAATGCACATGCGTAGGATCCATCTTTCTTCTTAACAAGTAGTACAGGAGAAGCAAAGGGTGACTGACTAGGCTAAATAAACCCCATTTCTAGCAAGTCTTTAACTTGTTTCTCCACTTCTTCTCTTTTGTACTTTAACAAATTGTAAGGGGGTTTGTTGATAGATTTAGTGTCAGTTGTTAAAACAATAGGATGGTCTACTTCTCTCTTAGGTGGCAATGATATAGGAGGCTGAAATATGTTTTTAAACTCTTCCCAAAGTTTATGAAGACATGGATCTTGCTCATTAGGTGTAGAAGATTGTTGATTCTCATCCACCTTTGAGAGGAAAAGTGTGAAAATACAAGACATTGCATTGATCTCTCTCTTCATATTCTTTTGCTGATTACTTTTACTTATTTTCTCTCTATGCCATTAAGTGTTACTTGCTTCCCCTTCCAAGTAAACTCCATAAATATTTGATTAAGATCCAAGGAAAAATTTTCAATCTTCTTAAGCCAATCACAACCAATAATGATGTCCATAGGACCCATATCTAGGACAATCAAGTCCATGATAATAGTGCAAGACTATGATAACTCAATGGGTGTTTGTAGGCACATGTCCTTGCTCAACTCTTGAGCTCCATTAGCCACTTGTACCTTCATTAGGGTGACCATTTCTTGAGGTCATAACTTCAACTCAAATAATTATTTGGCATTGATAAAGCTATGTGTGATCCCCGTATCAATAAGAATATGAGCAACCTTAGAATTGATCACACCTTTGAGCCAAAGTGTATTTTGTTCTTTACAACCCATCCAATCATCCTAGAATATAGAAAATGGCATGAATGAGCATGCAAGAGTTGAAGATTATCCATCGGTAATCCACTTGGATCAAATGGACCATGTGGATCTAATGAAAACCTATTGTGACTGGCTCTAAATCCTCCTATACAAACTGATCATCATGGTCATGTACCTCATCACTAGTAAGAGTTGCCTCATTAGCTTGTCATTAGAGAATGGCGTACTACTAATGGTATTGGGTGATTGTTTAGGTCCACTTTTAGCACTCTTGAAATCCCCTTTTGGATCAATATTATACCTAAAGTTATTCTCTTTTTGGAAGTATATACCGTAGGGTATGTGGGAATCTTGTTGAAAACGTTTGAGGCCCAGTTCTCATGTCTACAAGCCTCCCTTTGCTAGCAGAATTGCTATCCAAACCTTGCTGGCTAATTTGAATGATAAATGGCTCCTATCCTAGGTTGAAAAGAGCTCAATTCTCTTTGATATTTCTGGCTATAGTGTTCAGCATATTGTATTGCTACATGTACATTCGCAAGCTTTGCTGCCCCTATCTATGCTAAAAGATTTAGATTTAATCCAAAAATATACTTATTCAACTTGGCTAAATAAAAAATGCTCTCAATATGGAATTAGCTGGAATACTCCCTAACTATAAAGCCTTGCTGTCTAATATCATACCACTTCCTTTCCAACTTTTGTTTTTTCATTGGAGATACAAAAACCTATGTTATGGATGATTTAAAGTCCTCCCACATATGAGAATCTTACCTAATTTGCATCATGTATCTCCACCCTGTATGTGTGTATCCCTTTAAGTGTAAAGTTGCATAGTAAATCTTTGTCTCATCATGGTGTGGATAGAGGGTAAAATGCATTTTCAATTTATTAATCCATTCTTCAAGCTCCATTGGCGAGGGATTGTTCCCTTTGAATTGTGTTATATTGATTTTATCTTAATATTCTCTATCATAGTGGTAATGATGACCGTTGTTGTTGGGTAAACCACTTGATTGCTACCTTGGAAAGAGATTATTCAATATTGGTTGTCCATTATTATTGTTAAAGGATTGCTAACCATTCTTCTTGTTGTCAAAATAGTAATGACCAAGTGAGTGAGTTCCACATGGCTGATGATTATGAGGGGCCAGAATAGGTGAAGTCATTTTCTTAAGATTATCATAATGTTGAACCCTGTTTTCTCTTCTTGAATCTTTATGAAAGTGTTGACTTTGTATATTCCTTGTGTTAACCTCAGTTCAAAATGGCAGAAAAATGAAGCAAAAAGTGGAAAAAGAACAGAAAAAGAGCAGAGGTGTAGAGGTGGCTCCTAAAAGCTAAGTTGAGGCAAAAGCGCAATTTTAAATAGAAGGTGACTAAAAAAAAAACTCTAAAAACTCTTGTAAAAGAGCACCAAGCTCCCTCCTGTGCCATTTGTAAAGGAATAGATGGGTGTAGGCTTAAGGCACGAGGCAAGAAAAGGGAAATAGAAAAAAAGACCTTGCCACAAAGGCCGGTCATGTAAAAAGGGATGGGCGTCCATGGAAATCTAGGGCTTGTATATAAAGTTCAAAAAGTGAATGGAAGCTCATTCTTTGGTGTGTGGCTAACAAGAGACCTCTCTTCTTCTCTTCTTCTCTTCTCTTTGTTTGTGTGTGTGCTCTTGAGAGAGGGAGTGTGAGAGTGTGAGGGAGTGAGTGTGAGGGAGTGAGGGATCAAGAGGGTGAAGCTCTTCACCATCTCCTCTTCTCTTCTCTTTTCTCGCACGCCTATGACTATGGTGGATGGATTTTGATGGAGGAGGCTTGAGATGCTTGAGCTAGCATCTAGGATCATGGAGCTACCGGTGTGTGCGAAGGAGGAGGCAACTCATTTCGGCATCGAGGTAAGCTCACTACATTCGTAGGTTTGAAGGCGTGTCGGCTGGCTATGTGAGAGGTAGAGATTAGAGCTCACTTGGAATGTTTGAAACAATAAGCGGTCCGTGGGTCTTCGTGGTTGAGGGAGAGCTCCCACATTTTGGTTTCGTTGCCAGGACCAATGGATTCAAGCTTGAGCACTTGCACATCTCATATTGAGCATCGAAGTAAGGGATTTATCCCCAAACTGGAGCTTGAGATAGGTAGGAATTTGGGGCTTTTGATATTCGATACAAGTAAGTATTCTGGTTATTTTGATTGTTTAATGATTGGGAAAGAAGGGGAGATAATTTCAGTTATTTGCTTTTGATTCTTGTTGCACTTAGCGTAGGTTAGGATTAATAAATCAAATTGGAGAAGCATAGGGTTTACTACTGTAAAATAGGGTAAAATAGACACAAATCGGAGTAAATGGGAAAAAAGAGTGGTTGGAATGATTAATGCCGACAAGGGAGTGATTGGGGATAGCAAGACCTTGCTCGGGAAGGGGTTTAAGGGCTAGGAGACCATAGAAGAGCTCATTTTTCACCCTAGTAGAGAGAGAGAGAGAGAGAGAGAGAGAGAGAGAGAGAGAGAGAGAGAGAGAGAGAGAGAGAGAGAGAGAGAGAGAGAGAGAGAGAGAGAGAGAGAGAGAGAGAGAGAGAGAGAGAGATTCCATCATTGATTCAGTTCGATCTTGCCGTCGGGGAGTTCGTCGCATGATTCAGGTATACCAGAACCTTCTTGCTATGTATTTGTTGTGATCTGGAAGTCGACGTGCTTGGTGATTGTGTGGATAATTGGATTCAACGATATCATCCTCGGCACGGCTGTCGTCATGCGTGACTCGGCCCGTCCGAGTGGCTTGGTTTTGGGCCAAGTCTTAGAATCGGACCGTTCAGCCCTCAGACCACTCAATCCATTCGGCCCTCGGATAACTCAGACCACTCGACTCGTACACATATTGCTCCGCCCGTCCGAGTCAACCATTCGGCCCACTAATGTGACTCGGCCCTAGGACCATTCGGACGACTTAGCCCACTCGGCCCTTGGCCACATTTGTTTGGCAGTTCGAGTTGCAAGTTCGAGCTGCAAGTTCGACTGGTGTCAGACTTTTGCAAATCTTGTGGAAGTTTGCACCAGGCCCAGCTAGATTTCAATGGTGCCAACCTTTTGAGCCATCGGGATGCCCATAACTTGATCTGGCACAAGGAATAGGCAAATTCGCAGCTTGAGTAGGTTGTTGAGAGAGTCTGTGCCTTAATGACATCTAGTGGAGACCTAGACTCCAAACGAACCTAAACCAAGTAAGGCGGTGCAGTAATAAATCCTAAAACCTACCAAGACGATCGAAAATTGATCGAACAAGCCCATCAGATGAGAGTGCACAGACCGCTTCGACGTTGACTATCCAAAGTGGAAACCATCCTCAAGCTCAGCTAACATGCCATCTGTCCCATTGGGGGTGTTCAGTGTCAAGAATCTGGACAGGGAGGCTACACCTATCCCATTGCATGTCATGACCCGTGCACAAACAAAGCAGGCTGACATATCACTACCAAGTCCTAGCAATCTTGACGCAGCCTCGATAGGGAAGAAGAGCCATATGTAAAGGAAGAAGAGACCTGAAGCTAAAGTCGTGCTTAAAACTGAGAGTGCCACAATGCTACATGCAAGAAAGGAAGTCATTGACGTTGAGGTAGAGACATCAGCTCCAAAGATAGCTGAAAAGGAAAGTGTTAGGGTAGGGGAGTACTGCAACCCGAAGTGCCAACTAGAGGCCATCGAGAAGGTGAAGGAGTGGGCAAAGCAGGCTCAAGAACACCTGAAAGAAGCTGAGCCCATCTTAGAGGATGAGATTGAGGATCTCTCTAGCATCGGCACACCACTCTCACCCCCTCCATTGAAACCGAGAGATGGGACTGTGCCACAAGTAGTATCGCTTAGGCAAAGCCTTAACTCTGCAGGCCAGCAACCCAGTTAGGACCACTGGCTAGGACAATCTAGAACAGGAGAAAGACGAGCAGCTAATGACCTCTTTACCACTCTAGTGACCACCCTGGTGACATTAAGCTTGGGAGATCTGCTTAGGCAGCATCCGATCCTATGGTAGGACTTGAAGCAATGGGTTGAAGGGTCACAAGAGCAAGTTGTTGCAGGCCTACAAGAACATGATGTAGAGATGCAGATACCGAGTTTGACATTGCACTCCATGCCTAAATCCTTGCACATTAATGCTTTTTGGGAAGGAACCAAGATGCACACGCTCTTACCAGTCTTAGCCCTAGGCAACACAACAAGGAAAGGGATTAGTGTACTAAGCCATACAGTGCTCCAGACTTGGGGCAACCCAGCTATCGGGACTGCTAGGTTCAATGTCACATTAGCTAACTGAATGAAAGTGAAGCCATTTGGGGTGCTAAAAAATTGGCCGGTGAAAATTTCTGGAGTTCGACTTTATAGTCATGAAGGGAGTGGACTACGATGTCCTATTGGGCCGACCCTGGATGCGCAATGCTAGAGTGATTGAAGATTGGGGGAATGGTTTTATCTTCCTGGGCAGTAGAATAGAAGCCATAAGTGTAGAAATGGACTCCTGGAAAACTGCACCAGTTGACCTTGATGCCATCTTTGCGATGCTCAAGGGTGATACCTAGATCAAGAAATCCTATGGGCCCCTAACTAAGTATATCCCATGTCCTGAAGACGAGTGAGATTGGATGCATATTCTTGCTACCGTCGACCTGCCGTTCTTCGACGAGGAGGAGTACAAACAGGCCATTAAGATGATTGATGAGCCCAAGGGTGCACCCTCAGTACCAATTTGCATGATGGCAGGAAACCTCCGTAGAAGATCCAACCTTGTCACCTTCCAAGTGCCAACCAACTGGAGGGAGCTCTAGGGGGTTTTAGAGTATTTGACCGGCAAGCTAGCAGGCAACTCATCAGCAAACTTCAAGCCACTCCAAGATCTCTTAAATGAACCAAGGTAGCAATGAGCTAGGCGGCATGACCTAAACCTCAAATACAGTTGGGCCATGGTCCCCAATCAAATACACGAGACATACCAAGACCTAGGAGATGATGAGCTATCAGATGAAGATGCTTCCAATGACGAATACAAGGACTGCCCGCTGCTGCTGTAGTGATGAGAGTGAGGACGAGATAGATACCATAGAATATGACACCGAAGGACGAGCGATAGAACATATATGGGGGCAGATTCCAGGCTGAAGGGAAAGAACACCTTCAGGATAGAGCAAAGGGTCATGCGCGTGGATTGTGACCATGCTTGGTTGGAACGTGTAAGAGCCATAGATCTGGAGCAAGTAGGTCTAACCCAACCAGGTAACATGCCAATGCTTAGAACAGAGTCACCCTCTGAGCTGAGACCACCAGGGGAGACTACCTCATCTAGCAAAGACGAGGAGTTTGATTCCGAGTCGGAAGTGAGTTCAGAAAGCGACTCAGAAATACTGAGGCATCCCAAGGCTAGACATACCAAGGGGAACCTGCCCATCTACCTGAGGCACAGACACTTGAAAGAAGAAAGGACAGAACAGTCTAAGGACACAAGAGCAGACGAACAACAAAAACTACATGACCTCCCCAAGAGATTTACGAAGTTTAAAAGGGCTATAGGATAGTGATCATGCTAGGTGCAAATAAGTGAACCCATCCAGGGACCCACCAAGGTCAAGGAGATGAACTTAGCCCAGGAAGGGGAGACACTCCGACTTGTCTTTATTGCCGATGACCTGACGGAGGAGGAGGAGACACGTCTCATTTTCCTCTTACAAGAGTATATAGATGTATTCACCTGGTTCTTAGAAGAACTCAAGGGGGTAGATCCAAGTGTAGTGACTCATAACATACCCATGACGCCAGATGTAACGCCGACCAAGTAGCGACCGTACCCCATGAATCCAAAACACGCTCATGCGGTCAAGGAAGAGATCGACAAGCTGATGAGAGCAGGGTTAATCTATGAAATTGAGCACACAAACTAGGTATCACCCATAGTCATTGTAATGAAGAAGAACGAAAAGATTAGGGTGTGCGTCAATTACAAGAAGGTGAATGCTGCAACTAAGAGGGACAACTACCCATTGCCGTACACTGAGCACATGCTCGAGAGAGCGGCGAGCAAAGAGGCATACAGTTTTTTTTGATGGCTTCTTTGGATACAATCAAGTGCAGGCGCATCTTGACGATAGGCATAAGACTGTATTCGCCACTGAGTGGGGCGTCTTCACCTACATAGTCATGCCCTTCGGGTTGATGAATGCTCTAGCCACTTTTCAACGCCTTATGTGCACTATATTTAAAGACATGCTCAGGAAAGAGTTAGAGGTCTTTGCAGACAACTTGTGTGTTCACTCAACCTGGAGAGAACATTTAGACAGATTCCGAGCGATCTTTGAACAGTGTCGCCTATATCGCCTCTCTCTGAATCCTTTAAAGCACCAGTTCTGGGTAAAGCATGGATGTATCCTAGGGCATATGGTGTCAAAAAACGGCATTGCCACGGACTTTTCAAAAGTCAGGGTCATTGTTGATCTTCCACCCCCAACCAACTATAAGGGAGTGCAATGCTTCTTAGGCCATATGGGGTATTATCAGCGGTTTGTGCTAAATTATGCATTGATTGCTAGACCTTTGTACAAGCTATTGATTATATTCGAATGGAATGAAGAATGCCAACATGGGTATGAGGAACTAAAAAAAGCTTTGACCATAGCACCGATTATATGAGCCCCAGATTGGACCGTTACCTTCCATGTGTATATTGATGCTTCGAAATTCGTTGTAGGGACAATGTTGTGCCAACCTGGTGAACACAGTCTCGACTATCTAGTGAGCTTTGCTAACAGACAACTCACTGAGACCGAGAGGAACTACTCGACAACAGAAAGAGAAGGTCTGGCCTTGGTATTTGCAGTGAAGAAATTTTGGCATTATTTGTTAGCCACTCCTTTCACCTTCTTTGTGGATCATCAAGCCTTGCTATATTTAGTAAACAAATCTTGTGCTATAGGCCGCATAGCTTAATGGCTCCTTCTACTTTTGGAATTCGATTTCTCCGTGGTTGTATGAAAAGGGAAACAACACTACATGGCCTACCACATGTCACGCATCCCCACGGGAGAGGCTGCTGGACAAGGCATCGTGGATGATTTGCCAGACGCGCACTTGTTTAGCCTGTCTAGAGAGAGAGATTTATTTCGAGCCGACTTGATGCCATATTGGGCAGACGACATAGTCCAAGTGCTTGAGCATGGATTACCTGAACGATCAATAGAGAAAGCCCGACTTAGATGGCTCATATGCGAGTATGAGATGCACGGGGTGCTCTCCGAAGCACACAGTGGACTCACTAGAGGACACTTCAGCGAAGAAACAACAGCCTGCAAGGTGCTGCAATCTCAACTGTGGTGGCCCATGCTCTTTCGCGATGCGGAACAATTCGTTAAACAATGTGACGAGTGCCAATGGACAAAGGTTCTGATTCACAAGGATCAAATGGAGCTTACCCTGATAATTGCACGACAACCCTTAGAGAAGTGGGAAATTGACTTTGTAGGACCTATTAGCCCTGCGGCACAATACTCTCCAACCAAGTATATCATTGTAGCCACAGACTATCTGACGAAATGGGCAGAGGCAAGAGCTACGAGAAAGAATGATGCGAGAATGACCGCCAAGTTCTTATGGAAGCAGGTAATCTCACGATTTAGCTACCCCATCGAACTGATTAGCGACCAAGACACACACTTCATGAATGAAGTGATCGCACATCTTCTATCCACCTTTCTAATTATCCATCGGAAATCCTTGCCATACTACCCTCAGCCAAATGGCTAGGCGGAATCCACCAATAAAATTCTAGTAAATGTCTTGACCAAGGTAGAATTTGCTTCGCGGAGTGTGACTGGGATAACAAATTGATGGTAGTCGTGTGGGCTTATCGCACAGCCTACAAAATGGATGTAGACTAGACACCTTTTAGGTTGACCTATGGAACTGAAGCAATTGTACCTGTAGAGTTCTTCGTTCGTAGCATGAGAATCGTAATTCACGAAAGATGGGAAGGGAAGGAAGCATGGACAAAACGTCTAATTGAAATCGAATGCCTCTCGAAAACTTGCCTCCTAGCTACCCATGTGCTCATATACGAGAAAGCATGACGCAAAAGCTAGTTTGACAAGCATGTCAAGTAGTACGACTTTGAACATGGCGACTTAGTGCTCTTGTACTCCGTTAAGGGGCATAGATAGAAAATGAAGTTTAAAAGTCTAGGGCCCTTCAAGGTTCGTGTCATTAGCCGAACCGGTAATGTTGAACTCGAGACTTTGGAAGGCGAGGGCGTAGGCTTCTTCAATGGCAGTTGCATCAAGAAGTATTATCCCCCCGTGCATCCCTTGCATGAATCACCAATGTTAGAACCGCTGGTCAAAGTACGGGTAGCCAAATCACGGAGATTGACGATGAAAATGAGGAAACCGTAGAACTTGCCTACCTCCGCATCACAATCACTGCTAAGCAAACATGCACTGTCGCCTTGATCAATGAGGGAGCAGACTTCAATGTCTTAACCCACGATCATTGGACCCATATTGGCAAACCACAACTACAACCCACTACTGCCAAACTGAGCCCATATGGGGGTCGATCATACGTACTCCTAGGAAAATGTAGGGCCGCAGTTTCTATCGAGTCTAAGAGCATAGCAATGACATTTTATGTGTTTTCGAACACTGAAAATGCAAGCACCAAATCACTACTGGGTCAAACCTTTAAGAAGAAAGCTCACTGTACTGTTGATTATGAGTCGCAACGTATCCATTTAGCCATTGGCAATGTCCGCATAGTGGCAGCTTTTCGTAAGGGCTGCCTGACTCCCACAACGCCACCGGTAGACACACATTCAGCCAAGTCTAAGGAGGAGGGATGTGATTTGTTACACCCTCCTAAGCCTCTATGCCAGCAACCTGCTGAAACCAAGGTCAATGCCCATGAACGCCATTTAAGGTGGGTGCCTAAACGTCAGACCCTATCACCGAAAAGCAATCGGCCACGCCTTTGCAAAGCTAACAACACAACCTCAAAACCTAGGAGGCCAAAATAAAGCTACAAATAGCGATGTGTGGTCAAGCCGCGATGGGTTCCTAAGACCCTATTGCAAGCGCAAGGTTATTATGAGGGTAATGCCTAGATATGGATCCATAAGTCTAAAGCAACTAAGAGCACCGATCAAGTGCTACCCTCACACGTAAACATATCCCACCATACAACATGTCAAGGCCTAACGCTGTAGAAGACTCAAGAGACACCCAGCACATTGACTCACAACTGATTATGCACATGAAGATCGACCAGGTCTACCGGCCCAAATCTCAGCCCGCTGTTTCCGAACAAGTCCCACGCAACTCAATCAAGATTCAAGAGGCTGCATCTGCAAGTAGTAACGCGCCATTCGCAGTCTAGTTGTCCTAGCTCGTTGGGCAAGTGACCCAACTGCAATCTCAAGAACAACTGAGCCTGCAACTATCAGTTGCCAAACTCTCAAGTTCTATCAAACCTCAACTACCTGTAGGCCTTAGACCCTCCTATGAGCAGAAATCATTCTTGTCACTGGTCGTAGATCTAGCCGAAGACACATGGGATGATGTCATTGCTTGCCTCAGACGCTTTAAATGCCACATTTATGTTGCTGGCTCTGAGCTATGACCACTTGGACTTGGACCTGTTGCAAGAGCCCTTTGGGACGGAAGTTCATACAATGCCTTGTTCATGGGACACCCTGAAATTTGCATTCGTCAAAGCACCCCACTCAGCTGTGCAGAGTTGCTCCGCACTGAGATATCTAGAGAGCAAGCCATCAAACAACGGCTCATCGTGTCATACGATAAGCAAGCCTCTTCTGCCCATCACTGATCGAGAATTAGAGGAGTTGAAAAAGCTTGCTGAAACCAAATCCCCATTCTTACAAAGCTGGTATGCTCCTTCGATTGCAATGGGATCTCAAAGGATGCCAAATAATAACGACCGCTGAGCAGTGACACGCCATCAAGACATCGGAATACAACCCAACTTATGTCGCTCCAATTTCATATAGGGAATTAACAACTATTCGTGATCCCCTAGAAGAGCACATCAAAGGACACCCTTACCTTGACCACCTCCTGACAGAGGAAGAGTTACATATTGCTAGTTGCATCAATTCCGGTGACGTCCTGACAGATGCCCTTACTTACATCACACACGTAGGTAGCCAACCCTTCGAACTGGATTGCGATGCTCAGTTGGAGTACAGTCCAGACTTCTATGCTTGGCTCATGAGAAATTAAACACTCAACCATAAGCTGACAGCCCTGGGCCTACTAGCTTTCAATCCTAGGAAGGATTCTCCCCAAATCCAAAAGGGGAGGGGATAAGGTAAGGTGGGCGAGTCGAATCGGAACCAATCAAAATCAAGCAAACGCATAAACACATAAGGAAAAAACACACCGCTGTGAAAACCTCAGTCGACATTTAAACACAGGAAGAAAATAAACACATTAATTTGCGATTGAGGAAAAATGTCATGAAAATGTTGAATTAAAGGGTGAAAAAGTCTGAAAGTAAAGTTTATGTTGGAGCTTAAATGTTTTCATTCGACAGACACAAATCCTTTCTTTTCAGCAAATAACTATTTTGGAAGCACTAATGGGAATGATGGTTCATGACAGGAATGAAAGATGTCGTAGCAAGATCGTGCTCACCGAGTCCCTTTCAAGGAGAGAACGCAGTATGGCATTAGCTTGGAAAACCGT
Organism: Lygodium microphyllum; assembly: GCF_053477565.2. Taxonomy (NCBI): domain Eukaryota; kingdom Viridiplantae; phylum Streptophyta; class Polypodiopsida; order Schizaeales; family Lygodiaceae; genus Lygodium; species Lygodium microphyllum. The sequence continues at coordinate 77,803,063 of NC_141153.1, read as the reverse complement.
GATTATAGTCAGTTGAAATTCCGTAGCATTCACAACCTTGAGAAGGTGGTAGCCAAGGAGCAGGCCGCAAGGAGAGTAGTGGAACAGTGTAACCTCTCCAAGTACCTAGAGAAGTTTGCGCAGGAACCTGACCACACAAAGTGTGTGAAATTTCTGAGAACGTACAACCCCAACCAAGAATGTGGAACGATGATTGTGGGAAGAGGGGACAATGCTTGACAGGTGCATGTGCCATTTAACCAGGCCTTGGTGGAGAAGGCACTGGGGCTAGAGCCTAAGGTGGAGAAGAAACGTAAGAGAGATCTGTACGCTATGCTAAAGATGAAGAGGGAGGATGTTTTGAGAAATGACGGCATCAGCATACAGGATATCCTCGATGCTGAGATTTGCATGCAGGCAAAGTTGGTGCACTCACTTTTCTCTAGAGCCAATGCTATAACTCCCTCATGCACCAAATCAGTGTGCCTATGTTGGCGAATGTGGTAGGCCACACCCCGGATGAGGTGGACTGGAATGGCTACGTGTGCAAGACTATAGACCAAGCAGCCAAAGCACTAGCCCTGGGAAGTAGACATGTAGCCAGAGAGTCCCTAGCCTCTAAAAATATGGAGAGGAAAAAACCTTCCTCAAAAGCCTCCTTCATCGGGTATGGAAGTGTCCTAATGGCCATCATCCAGGAGGCTGTAAAAGAAGCCCAACAAGGAAACAAAGAAGCAGATGAGATCCCAGATAGGTCGTCGACCCACCAAAAGGGAAAGAGCCATCAAGCGATATGACAGAAACTGAGACAGAGAAGGAGGAGCAAGAGGCTCAATTTCGATGGAAAAAAACAAAGAAGCCCACTAAAAAGAAAACTCAGAAGAAGAAAAATAATGGGGGTAGGAAGAAGGAAAAAGAAGATCTAGAGACAGCCAAAAGGGAATACCTAAGAGAGGCGGCGAAGAGGAAAAAGAAGGAGAAGGAAGAAGCTGAAAAGTTGATAGAAGAATCAAGGAAAATAGATGAAGAGAGAGAAATAAGAGCTGTGGAAAAGGAGGCAGAGTTGAGGAGACAGGAGGAAGACATGGCCTAAAAAACTCCCCGGTCCATAGAACAACAAAGCTGACTCAATGGCCTAGGCATTCTAAGTCAGCCCAGGGAGGATAGACACGGCTCAAGCACTCACATACATGAACTCATGTGGCTTGTGATTATCGAAGGCAAGGGTAAGGCTCCAATCCATCCCATCCCATCCCTCTTGGTGCCCGCCAGCGAAGCAACCAGCATCACCCCAAGCATCTCGACAAGCACCAATGTGAATAGTTTTGTGGCATGGATGCAGTATTTCATCAATAAGGAACTAGCACAAGGAAAGAGCGGGGAGACTATGGCCACCGAGCAAAAAAGACTGGCCACAAATGCCGAGTCTAGGCAAGATCCGAAATGCCAAAAGATGGAAGCTTCAACTACCCCAATCACTACCACTATGATGCCACCAGTAAAACATGATGAATATGTGGATGAATTTCTCTTTCAGTTAAAGAAGGCAAGGGAGGAAAGAAAGATAACGGTGGTCGAGTTGGAAGCGGAAAAGGAGTCGGTGGCTGCCTTCCAACTCGAAAAGACGAGGCAAATGGCTATGCAACAAAAGAAAATCCTCGATCTGAAACGAGAACTAAAAGCCAAAGAAGAAAGGGAGCAAAGCTGGCAGCAACAGCTTGTAGATGAAAATCATGAGCTAGTGAAAATGCAGAGAGAGTATAAGCTTCTAATCATTCAACATGAGGATCTGGCAGCAAAAATAGGTCAGATCGAGCAAGATATGAAAGAGTTTGCCGCAGGGGAAGAAGGAAGGAAGCGAGAAGAGGAACAACACCATAGAGAAATGGAAACCATGACCGAAAAGCTGAGTCTTAAAAGAGAGGAGCATGAGAGAATGAGCAGGGAATTGGAGGACTAGGAGCAGAGACTCATGGCCCTAGTATAAAGACAAGGAGAAGGTATGGAGGAAATGAAAAAGAGAGCCGAAGAGTGGGCAAGCCAAAATGAACAAAGAGTGAAGACCTTGGCGCATCACGTGGCTCTTGTGGAAAAAGAGAAAGTCCTATCAGAAAGTAGAGCAGAGGCATCCCAAGCGACTTTCAATACTCAACAACAAATCTTCTTGAATACCCTGATGGATGCCACTCATGCAGAGGAAAGAGAGTCCTTGGAGGTGGTAAAGAAGAAGTTGAGCATAGCACGCAGAGCTTTGAGAGCAGGGCTACACATGCCCTCCCAACCCATTGCAGTTGGGTAGAGCCTTGATGAACAACGTAATTACCTGTTGTTGGCTGGCCTAACCCCCCAGGAGATTGATGCTATGGGGTTCGTAGAGGAGGTACAATAGGAAGAGTGTCCAAGAAGTGAAGCTGAATTGCAACTTGACCTAGGCAGATTCAAAGAAGAAGTGATCCCACAACCCCCTTCACCCCATTTTGAAGGGCAAGGGCAGCTAGCAGACGCGTCTGTGGAAAGAAAAACCACCCCGAGGGAGAAGAAAAGGAAGATGGTGGAAGAAGCTAGACAAAGATTGAGGGCTAACCCTATGGCCTAGCCATCTGTACCCCTCCCCCCATGCCCAAATGATCCGCTAAGCCAGTTTCCTTGTGAAGTTCATAGTCTGGGAAAGACAAGAAAAAGAGAAACAACCCTTCAACTTTAGCTTCCTCATCCCCAATGCTCTGCGCAGAGTCCTTTCCCCTAAAATAGTGGACAAGGTGATTGGCATTGGAAGCCGACTAAGCCAACAATGGCTAGAAGAAAGAGTGAAGAATCCCACCCTTTGGGGCACCGAGGATGTGAAAGTACTGGCAAAATAAGGTTTTTGAAGTGCCTTGATCCGTGCTCAGATATGAGTGCCAGCCACAGTAAGAGAGACGCATCTGCAATGACAATGTGTTCGCATGGATGGCTTTTTGTAATACCCTCCCTGTTGAGAGAAATGACCCCACTTACATGGCGTATCCTCATAGGGTAGGGGTAGACTTCGATGCAAACACCCATGGCCATTACGACTTCCCCGTCATATATAATCCGTGTACTACCACCTTAGCCCAAGCCCTCACCTTCACCTCTCCGACAGCCTAGATGCCACCACGACTCGCTTTATTACTGACTTCTCCTCATGTCAAGATCCTGCCTTCATTACCACATGCAACTATCTTAGGCTATTAAAAATCCTACTTAGGCAAGACCCCACCCTGGTAGAACGTGGCCTCCCCCCCTCTTTTTTGACCGTAATGCCATTGATAGCTGCGCGATGACCCACATAATGATGCAAGCCAGCCTTTTACCTTCCTTTTGCCTCACTATTCTTGAAGAGATGAGTGACAGCCGGTTCACTTGCCGCAACCACCCATTCCTCTCCACTGCCCCTCTCCAGGTCCGATTGAACCTTAAGGGTTTCATGCAGAGCCATCAATTTTTGAGCCATTCCATTAAATCCCCTTCAACACCACCTTCCGATGACGAGAACTAGCAATTAGCTACATCTCGAATCCTGTACCTCAGCAAGGCTATTAAAAAAAAGAGAGAGAGAGAAGAGAAGCCCACAACTTGTCCACATGTAAGTCGTGACACATAGCTCATAGTCACTACGCCTAGGGGTCCTTAAGTTAGGCACATCCACCCAGTGACCTCGGTTGAGCGTGGCCCCGTTACTAACCCCCTAGCCCTTTTTGCCTCCCCACTTCACGCTTAGGGCACCCCAAGGGCAGGACACACCTAAGGACATAACACTCGCTTATGGTTAGACTTGTCAACTTAAGCTACACACACCGCACCTTCCTTTGCATGAATAAGGTCCTCAAGTGTGGGACATCACCCAGGCTTACCGAGGGTTAGACCCAACTCCCTGTTCCTCCAGCACAAGCACCGAGTAGCGCACAGTGAGGTAGACACTCCCCTTAGGTCGAGCACTTTCTCCTTCCAGGTACAACAAGATGCTGCAAAAACCACCAACTTCAGAGGCCCCCATCATCCACTCGACAAACCTTGGGTTCTCCATCCAAATCATTACCAAAGCTTCCCAATCAAACGAGTCCCCCAGCCTTGGCACAGACTTCACCCTTCCACAATAGAGACCTCGACGTGCCATGGGACGGGCACTCAGAGGGGGGTAATGTTAACCTCAGTTCAAAATGATAGAAAAATGAAGCAAAAAGCAAAAAAAGAACAGAAAAAGAGAAAAGACGCAGAGGCGGCTCCTAAAGCCAAGTTGAGGCAAAAGTACAATTTTAAATAGAAGGTGCCTAAAAAAAAAACTCTAAAAACACTTGTAAAAGAGCACCAGGCTCCCTCTTGTGCCATTTGTAAAGGAATAGAGATGTGTAGGCTTAAGGCGTGAGGTAAGAAAAGGGAAATAGGAAAAAGGACCTTGTCACAAAGGCCGATCATGTAAAAAGGGATGGGCACCCATGGAAATCTAGGGCTTGTATATAAAGTTCAAAAAGTGAATGGAAGCTCATTCTTTGGTATGTGGCTAACAAGCGACCTCTCTTATTCTCTTATTCTCTTCTCTTTGTTTGTGTGTGTGCTCTTGAGAGAGGGAGTGTGAGAGTGTGAGGGAGTGAGTGTGTGGGAGTGAGGGATCAAGAGGGTGAAGCTCTTCACCATCTCTTCTTCTCTTCTTCTTTTCTCTTCTCTTTTCTCACCCGTGCATGACTTTGGTGGATGGAGCTTGATGGAGAAGGCTTGAGGATGCTTGAGCTAGCATCTAGGATCGTGGAGCTACCGGTGTGTGCGAAGGAGGAGGCAACTCATTTCGGCATCGAGGTAAGCTCACTACATTCGTAGGTTCGAAGGTGCGTCGGCTATGTGAGAGGTAGCCATTAGAGCTCGCTTGGAACACTTGAAACAATAAGCGATCCGTGGGTCTTGGTGGTTGAGCGAGAGCTCCCACACCTTGCATTAGGCATTTGAGAATTTTGTGGATAAAACTGCTTATAGGAAGAGTCACATGAATGTCTTCTTCTTTTTCAGCATGCAAAACTTTTTAGGTTGTCTATGATCCTTTGAAGAGTTAAAATTTGGTCTTCTCCTATTCCAAGAGTTAGAAGGAGGTTGAAATATTTCCTTAACTCTTGACGAACCACCTTGTTCATAGGTTGAATGTATGCACTGATGGGCTGCCCTTGACTTTACATTGTCATTTGGAATTGATGCCTCATTATCATTAAAGGTGGAGTGCTTTACATTACCCAAGTTGCTGAGAATGGAGATCATTTGATCAAACTTAGTGTCCAATAATTGATTATGTTGCCCAAACTTCTCAAAGTGATTGACCATTGTGAAAACTTATCACCAATTGTTTGGTTCAATTGAATGATACCCTCATTTATGCATTCAATCCTATGAGAAAGTTTTTGAAATTCATTTGAATCATGTGATCCATTCACTTCAAACATATGTACCTCATCAATAGGGTCTCTTGGCCATTGCGATTCTTCATGTGTGTTGCCATCATTCCCATCTTTTTGTCCATGGTTTGTGGCTCTAATGGATGAGTTTATATTTGCTCGATACTCAACTAAGTCTTCATTTATGCTCTCCAACATTTGCTCTTTCCTCTTATTATTGGCCATTGGAATGGGTGCAATAAAAGAAGGTTATCTATCAATAAATGGGCTATAACAAGAGTTGTACCCCTTCAATCCTTTGCTTATGGGCTCAAAATGAAGCATAGTATGTGTAGGTAAGGCAGAATTGCTGAATTAAAAGTTGCAATTGGGTAAGGGGTAGTCCCAAACCAAAATAGTGTACCCTGCCTAGTTGTCTAGGAGATGTTTTTAGTGACCACTTGTTAGAAACATGGGCACAACTTTTGCTCCACAACTCAAATTGCCAAAATTCTTGATTAAAATTGAAGCTTGCTTTGTCCTCTATGTGTTGAGTACAAAGTTCTATGTCAAAATTAAAATATCTAATTCTGAATTTCACTTTTTTGGCTATCTAGACTTTGACAACAACTTGTTTGATTGTGTAATTGCCCTATTTGATCACATTTACCATTGGTATGCATCATACACCTATGCCCATTGAAGTATAGCATGTGTACCATTCAAATACCATATATCCATCTTTAAAAGATCCATAAACTTGTAATGACATGTAATTCCTTTGTGTCCTATTTTAGTGCCCTATTTTCCAATGATTTTCAATCTTCTTCCACTCTATTGTGAGTGGTCTTGCATAGTTATCCACCTATGGTGAGGGATAAAACAATAGATGGGGCACCTAAATGGACTCTAAAACTCTAGAAAGTGTGCAAAGTTTCTTCCAGGCTAGGTTGTGCATCCCTACAGAATCCTAAATAGCAAGGGAGGATCATCTCTCTTTTTGTGTCTTGCTATCTTGTCCTGCTTCAACCTTTTTCATGGGTTGGTATATATATATATGGTAGAGCTATAAGACAAGGATGCTTTGCATGGCCAAAATAAAGCTTGGGCATTCAATGAGATACATGAATTGAAAGTTGAATGAAATGAAGGGGGTTGAGAAAGCTTTACCTTTAGTAATCAGTAACTCACTAATCTACTAAACTCACCTTTTACAATTTTATTGGGTATCTCAATGTTTAGGATCACAAAAAATCAAAATTCAAAGATTAGTCAATCATATGAGCGAGAATTCATTGGAATTTTCAGATTGAAATGTATCATTATGCATTTTTCAATCGTGAGAGATATCAATGTTGGAAATGAAGCTAAAGGGTTGAATTATCCATCATTTCATGACCGAGATTCAATCAACAATGAATAGGCATTCAATTTTCAGCATAAGTGGATTGAATTTATCAATCAAGTAAAGAGGACATATCCAATTCAACCCTCCAGCAATTGGCTAAGCCTCAACAATTGGAATTAGAGAGATAAAACATGAGTAGATGATACCTTGTTTGATACTTGAGGTTGATGTAGCTTGCTAAAATAGATCAAATGCCTTAAAAGTATTTGATGGGAGCTCTACATAAGCCTTCCATTGATTAAGAGTCCACTTGAAGTCTTCAAAAAGCTTCAAGAATGCCAATCTTGAACCATGGTTGCTTGCATTGAGTGAAGAATGATCAAATACCCATAAATCTGAACCAACGCCTTCACGTAAAGTTGAAAATCAATCCAAACCTTCAAAAAGCTTCAAGAATGCTAATCTTGAACCATGGTTTCTTGCATTGAGTGAAGAATGATCAAATACCCATAAATCTGAACCAATGCCTTCATGTAAAGTTGAAAATCAATCCAAACCTTCAAGAAATGCTGAATTCCGAATTAGAAATAAGAATCCAAGTGATTTCAGTAATCTATAAACTACCCAAGCATTTAAGACGAAAGAATTACTATGAACCAAGGTCTATTGCTCCAATGTTGGATCAATCTTGATGGAATGGCCTTGCACTTGATGCTCTGAAGTAAAACACTTCATAATCCCCATGATTAAACCACAAGTTGATCAAAATTTTGAAGAATTTCATGGCTGCCCTTTCCCCCCCAAACTACAGACCAAGAATCCTCTAAATCTTGTCCAAATGCTTCAATCTTACTTTCTCATTACATGTTAAAGGTAAAGAATGGTATTCATGAGGTATTTGAGTAAAAGCCCCATGAATTTACAAGAATTAAGCAAGATTTATCATACTGTCCATAAACTCCATGGCTAGGGTTTCAAAGAAGCTTCAAGAGGAGGAAATTTGGTCAATGTTTGTAAAATGGGGTAGAAGAATGCTTTTAGGAGCTTAAAGAAGTGAAAGCCCCATGAAACCTTGAAGAAAATTTTAAAGGTTCACTGATGTCTTGAATACTCAACAGGGAGGAGAGAGAAAATTACCATAGCCAAGCTTCAAACTGAGGAAGAGTGTTGCTAGCTTGTTGGAGAGTCTTCCATTGATGCTAGGGCCAAACTTGATACAAGAGAAGGATGGGAGAATCCAATGATTATAGCCAGATGTTGCTCAAAATTTACATAAAAAAATGCGTTGAATTTGTTGCTCTCATCACATGGTTGATCTACTTTATAAATTTGTTAATCAGCTGCTCCAAATGCTTTGGACGAAGTGAAGAATGATATTTTAAACTCAAATGAAGAAGGTCTCGGCATGGGAGAAAGATCTTAGCGAGATTTTAGCCATGGAAGCTTGGGACATGTTGAGAGAGAAGAGGAAAATCCTCGATTAGTAAAAATTAATTTAGTTTAAGCATTTTCTAAACTCAATTAATCTTGGTTAGTCTTAGAACCTTCGAAATGGGCCTCTTCTTATCCATAAGCTATCAAAATATCCAAGATCCCTCCATTTCTTCTTTAGATATTCTCCAAGGGCTCCAAAAATGGTGAAGACTAATTGCAGGAAACCCTTATTAGTCGTAGTTTGTACCAAGTCTTGTAACCAAATATTGTACTCCAATTACCTTGGATGGTGTTAGTAACCAGATCTAGGCTTGAAAACAACCTTGCCAAAAATCAAATTCAAGGTTCTGATACCATTGAAATGAATTTAGCCTAGATTGAATTAAAATAACAACAAATTCAAGAAACAATAATTCAATCAACTAGCCATGGCCATAGCCATGCCATAGATTAAAATGTATTAAATCTACAACAAAATGAAGCCATAGCTAGATGATATCAAAGGTACAATGAGAATTATGGATGAGAGGTTGCTACAAGAAATCCACCTCTTGCTATGGTGGACATTGAGTATTGACTCTCAATGTTGGTGGGGAAGGTAAGAACCCTCAAACTCCAAGGAATGGAGAAGTTTACAAATGTGCTAAAAGATGTTTACAATGGCACACTCTTGCCTTTTATACTTCAACCCTAATTAAGTTGATTCTCTTAAGCTAAAGGGTACAATTTATTATTATTATTATATAGGGATCCACCTTTTCCTCACCTATCATGTCGACCTCTCGTAGTGATAGAGGAGGAGAGTTCACTTCCAATGAGTTTGTCTGATTAGTTGAAGAATAATGGTAGCAAGTGCCAACTCAATGCATTCTGCACACCTTAGCAAACTGTTGTTGTGGAATGATGTAACCATGTTGAGATATCGAGCTCCACTCGTGATATGCCAGGGTGACCGTTGTGCATTTATGTCACCGACTTATCAGTTGTAGATGCGGTTGGTACACCGCCCATGAATAATAGCTAGATGACAGCTATCCTTATCTACTCTAGTTCGTGGCTCAGTTAGTATGCCACCTTAGTTAGTTGAGTTTGGTTTGAGACCCATATTTAGGGTTCTTCTATCTCTTTGTACTAGAGTTCTTTTGGCTTACACAACTAAGAAGAGGAAAACTGTTTTCAGCCTCCACCCTTGTGTGTATTCCCCATTGTGCAAGCAAGAAAGCTTCAAGTGAGACTCCTTCCTTCTCTCCCACAATCCTGACATGGTATCAGAGCCTTGTTCGTGGTAAGGAGCTCAAGAAAGCAAGCCAAGCTCGCGGTGGTCTGGTAAGAGGAGCAGTGTTGCTTTCATTTTCTGTTTTGGGAGCAGATCTCTGCAGGTAGCACAGCCGGAAATTGCAGGAGTGCATTGTCTCAGGTTGAGACGCCCTTCGCGGTGAAGCAAGAGGGCAGTATATGCTGCAGGAGATGGCTTTAGCCCTTGGCGACCCTGTTTTTTTGATCTAAGGCCATTTCGGGGCCTGTTTTGGAGGCGGAAGTTTTCTGCACGCACTCAGGAAAAGGCCCTGTTTTATGCTGTGCGACCACTGTTCTACAGGTCGGTGAAAAGTTACTGTAGAAATTGCATCGTATGCTTATGTGCAGAGACATTGGGAGTTACAGAATCATCCTTGGTTCCTGTTTATGCAAAATCGTCACTAGGAAGTGACTGTGTGGTCAAATACCACTTTCGCCAGTTTTGCAGATTTGCCCTTGTGAGGCTGAAGCTGTGTTCTTTGCAGTGACAGAACTTTTTGCAGTATTCTGTAATGGCGTCTGATTCTCTCTCACAGATTGTCACTGAAAAGCTTGACAAGAACAACTTCCAAGCATGGAAGTTTAGAATGACGAATTTCCTTATGGGAAAAGGATATTAGGAGTTTGTTGCAGGAAATGAAGAAGAACGAGTTCTTCCTGATGTTCCCAATCAACAGCAAATGTAGGCATTCAAAGCATGGCATGAGAGAGCCAGGAAAGTTATGTACTGGCTATCTATCAGTATTTCAGACTCTATGATTGTGCATATTCAAGATGCAAGTACGCCAAAGGAGGCATGGGATACTTTGTCAAAAATGTATAGCACAAATACGCAAGCCAGGAAAATGCAGCTCAAGCAAGAGTTGCATAATGTGCAAAGAGAAAATATGAGCATCAATGACTACCACATGAAGGTGAAGAAGATTGCAGATGCACTTGCTTCCATTGGGTCGCCAGTGGAAGATGATGATTTAGTTTCCGTGACCTTGAATGGTCTAGGAAAGGATTATGCACAGTTTTGAACATCCATTTCCGTTCGTGAAAGATTTTCTGACTTTGAGGAGTTGATTGCTCTTCTAATTTCTGAGGAGCAGAGAAATGGTGGTGCATCTTTTTCAGGAGGAACTTCAAAAGAAGCTGTCTTCTACTCAAATGCTGGAAGAGGTAGAGGCAGAGGTAGAGGAGGCCGATTTGGAGGCCGTGGTAGAAATCAAAATATGCAGCAAACTCAAGAAAATCAGTCCTATGGAGGAGGACGTGGTAACTCTAGAGGCAGGGGGAGCCAAAGAGGTCGTGGTGGATGGCAAAGAGGCCAAAATGCAAACAGTAATGTTGAATGCTACTACTGTGGTAAAATGGGTCATATGGCTAAAGACTGCTATAAAAAGCAGAATGACATCATGAATGGAAAACTGCAACAAGGGAATTATGCATCTTCTAGTAGACAGGGTGATGACAGAAATGAGCATTTGTTTATGGTGCAGCACATGAACAATTCTGTGATAAGTGCAGAAGAAAGCAATGATGTATGGTATGTTGACTCAGGTGCATCAAACCACATGACAGGTCATGCAGAATGGATGGAGGATGCAAGGAAAATGGAAAAACCAGGATTTGTGGAGACTGGTGATGATACTGCACATCCTATTGTGCAGATTGGAAAAATTCCTTTGTCTATGCAGGATGGGAAAAAGAAATACCTGTCCGATGTATTTCATGTCCCGAATATCACCAAGAATCTGGTTTCTGTTGGTCAAATGGTTGAGCAGGGCTTGCAGGTCAGATTTAATCCTCATGGATGCTTTGTTGAGGATATGAAAAATAAAGGTCGCTTGATAGCAAAAGGAAAGAAGAAGGGCAGAATGTTTACGTTGGATGCAGACATGCCTGAATTGAGTGCAGCAATGTTTGCACATGGGACTGGTGTAGTTGCAGATATTGATATCTGGCATAAACGCATTGGTCATGTTAATGTACAGCGACTTAAATCAATGCAGGCCCAAAATATTGTTGCAGGTTTGCCAAAATTCAAGGTTGCAGAAATGCATAAGGTATGTGAAGCCTGTCAGTTTGGAAAACAGGCAAGGAAACCATTTCCTAGACATGTTCAAGAGAGTAAGATGCCATTGGAATTGATCCACTCTGATGTGTGGACTACTAAAGCTGCATCTCTAGGAGGCTGTCATTATTTTGTTACTTTTATTGATGACTATAGCAGAAAAGTTTGGGTGTATTTTATGAAAAAGAAAAGTGAAGTTTTTGGGCATTTCAAAACTCTTAAAGCTATGGTTGAAAAAGAAACAGGTCTGCAAATAAAATGCCTAAGGTCAGATGGAGGGGGAGAGTACCTCTCAAATGAGTTTGCAAGGTTCTTGCAGGAGCATGGCATAAAGCAGCAATATTCATGCAGTCATACCCCACAGTAAAATGGAATTGTAGAAAGAAAAAACAGACATATTGGAGAGGTGTCTCGTGCCATGCTCAATGAAAAAGACCTGCCAGATTTTTATTGGGCTGAAGCAGTTGCTACAGCAGTCTACATAATGAACAGGACTCCCACTGCAGCAATACATGGAATGACTCCAGAGGAGAGGTATACTGGTAGGAAACCAGATATTTCTCATCTGAAAATTTTTGGTTGCATTGCCTATGTACATGTGCCAGATGAGTTGAGATCCAAGTTGGATCCAAAAGCTAAGAAGTGCATCTTTATTGGTTACTCTCTGCAGCAAAAAGGGTATAGATGCTATAACCCTTCTACTCGTAAGTTTACAGTGAGCAGAGATGTTGTTTTTGATGAGATGAGTAGCTGGTATAAACCAGTAAATGTGATTGATGATGTAGATGCACAAAATGGTAATGCTGCACAGAATTCACAGCAGCAGTCACAAAATATTAGTGGACCTGGAGCGTTCTCTACCAGTGGTTCACATTCTTCGCCATGGACAGGCAGATTGAGATCAGGAGAATCTTCTCAAAGTAATGCAGATAGTGATATGCAGGTATCACGAAAAGGAAAAGAGAAGGTTGATCAGCCCATGGTTGATGTGAATGCAGGTCACTCTTATGTGGATGGTGAATCCAGTGGCTCAGAACAGAGCATTGATGATGAGTTGGGTATTCCTTCTATTGTTACACCTGGAGTAAGGAAGACCAGGGATGTTTTGAGAGCACCTGGGAGTGAACCCACTTTGCGCAGGTCTACCAGAGTTAGGTATCCTGTGGATAGGTTGAAATATGATGGATTTACAGCCATTCACTATGCATATATGGTTAAAGTGATATAGGAACCAGAACCCACTTCTTTTGAGGAAGCCATGGGAAAAGAAAAATGGGAGAAAGCCATGGATGAAGAAATGGATGCCTTGGAAGCAAATGCTACATGGGAATTTATACCTTTGCCTAAAGGTAAGAATTCAATTGGCTGTAAGTGGGTTTATAAGGTGAAGCACAATGCAGATGGTTATGTGAACATATACAAGGCAAGATTAGTAGTCAAGGGGTATGCACAAACATATGGCATTGACTATGAAGAAACATTCAGTCCGGTTGCAAGGATGGCAACCGTAAGAGTAGTCATTGCTATGGCTGCATCAAAGGGATGGTCTTTACATCAGATGGATGTAAAGAATGCCTTCTTGCATGGTGATTTGCAAGAAGAGGTCTATATGGAGCAGCCACCAGGTTATGTGCATGATGTTCATCCTCAGTTTGTTTGCAGGTTGAAGAAAGCCTTGTATGGCTTGAAGCAAGCACCTAGAGCATGGTCTGACAAGATAGGACAGTATCTTGTCACTATTGGCTTTCAGATTTCCAAGGCAGATTTCTCACTTTATGTGAGAAAAACAGAGAAAGGTATTATGCTACTTGTCATTTATGTTGATGATTTGATTATGACAGGTGACAGTGATAAAGATATCCTTCATGTGAAAATGCTATTGAAGCAGAAGTTTGAGATGAAGGATTTGGGAGAGCTGCGTTATTTCTTGGGCATTGAGGTGATTAGATCACCAAGTGGGATACAGCTCTTGCAGAGGCAGTATGGATTGGACATGCTGTCCAAATATGGGATTACAGGCTGTAAGCCTATTTCAGTTCCTTTGGAGCAGAATGTGAAGCTGAGCGCAGATGCAGGTGAGCTTCTGGAAGACCCTACTATATACAGACACATAGTAGGAAGCTTGATTTATATGACTATTACCAGGCCAGATTTGAGCTATGCTGTTGGATTGGTAAGTTAGTTTATGCAGGCTCCAAGGAAATCGCATTTGGATGCGGCTAGACGCATACTCAGGTATGTGAAGTCCACATTGCAGTATGGACTATTTTATGAGACTGGGGTTCAGATACAGTTGCATGGATACACTGATGCTGATTGGGCTGGTAGCATTTCTGATAGACGATCTACCAGTGGATATGTGTTCTCTTTTGGGAGTGCTCCAGTCACTTGGAGCAGCAAGAAACAGCCTACAGTTGCCTTGTCGAGCACAGAGGCTGAGTACAGAGGTGCAGCAATGGCTGCATGTGAGGTAGCTTGGTTGCATAAGCTACTTTATGATATGCATCAGTCTACAGATGGGCCAGTTGTCATTTATTGTGACAACATGAGTAGTATACACTTGGCAAATAACCCAGTCTATCATGCTAGAACAAAGCACATTGAGGTGCATTATCACTATGTGCGGGAGAGGGTTTTACTAGGTCTTATTGATCTAGTTTATGTCAGCACAGAGGATCAGGTAGCTGACATATTCACGAAGGCATTGGGCGCAGAGAAGCTGCGCAAGTTCAGAGACCTGCTTGGTGTGCAGGAATTGGGATTGAGCTCGAGGGGGAGTGTTGAGATATCGAGCTCCACTCGTGATACGCCAGGGTGACCGTTGTGCATTTATGTCACCGACTTGTCAGTTGTAGATGCGGTTGGTACACCGCCCATGAATAATAGCTAGATGACAGCTATTCTTATCTACTCTAGTTCGTGGCTCAGTTAGTATGCCACCTTAGTTAGTTGAGTTTGGTTTGAGACCCATATTTAGGGTTCTTCTATCTCTTTGTACTAGAGTTCTTTTGGCTTACACAACTAAGAAGAGGAAAACTGTTTTCAGCCTCCACCCTTGTGTGTATTCCCCATTGTGCAAGCAAGAAAGCTTCAAGTGAGACTCCTTCCTTCTCTCCCACAATCCTGACAAACCATACTATCATGGAGATCACATTGTGTACACTGAATGGAAAAGGATTATCAAACTCTTGCTCGAGTGAAGCAATCAACATAACAATATAGATACTTAATTAGAGCTACACTAAGAGGTTGAAGGGAAAAATACCTCAAGAGGCCTACTTTGGTACGAAATGCATTTGTTGTGCATTTTAGAACATTTAGGTGTGAGTGTTACATTCATATTCTAGATAAGAAAAGGACCAAGCTAGAAGCTAAGAGTAAGAAATGTATATTTATTTGTTAAAGTCAGGAATCTAAATCTTACTTGTTATATAATTGTGAGGCTACGAAGGTAAGTACTAGGTGAAATCCTGTGTTAATGGAGTAGGCACATGTAGTGGATGAGAAAGGGTCATCTACCTTATCATCAGAAATAGAAGTAACCCACCATGTGCCTACACCAAATATTTGAAGTTTCTATAAAGAAGGAGGAGGGGGATCTCCAAGATGATGCAGTTCGTCAACCACAACAGCCTACTTATACATTACAAGGCCACTTCACAAGAGGGAAAAATAGCTTCTTTTAATGAGAAGATTCCAGCTCTAAGGAGGAGCCATTTGTTGATGGACTTTGTAGGTCAAAGAGGATAGATAACGACTTTTGAACACATTGTCAATATGGCTTTGTTAGTTGAGGTAATGCAAGTGTAGGAGTCCACAAGTTTGAATGAAGCTACAGATATTCCAACTTGGAAAGTTACCAAAACATGATTGTATCATAAAAAATTAATCTTACGACTTGGTTGATCTACAAGACCATAGGAAAGTAATTGGTACAAAATGGTGTTGGAAGACCAAGTATAATCAGATGGGTCTTTGAATATACAAGGTCCAACTTGTAGCATGAGGCTAATCATAGAAAGAAGGCTTTGTCTTTTAGAAAACATTTGTAGCTACGGCTAGGATGACCATTATTCATGTGGTACTAGCCTTGGTTGGTCATAACAAATGGCTAGTCTTTGAGATGGATGTGAAGTTTGCATTCTTGAATGGACACACCTCAAGGAGGATGTATATGTGGCCTACCTACTAGCATTTTAGGTGCTTGGTTAGGAAAATAAGATTTGCAAGCTTAGAAAGTCATTCTATATGGGTTGAAACATGCCCCAAGGACATCAAAGGCTAGATGAAAATTTTAAAAGCATTAAGTTTATGGGAACTACTTCTAGTGCCAAAATTTATGTTGTTTATACGGGATGACAATTTATTGTTTTGTGTGTACATGAATTGATAATCATAAGAGACCATGAGCATAGGCTTAGAAGACTAGGGAGATGCTAAGTTCAGAATCTGAAATGATAGAAATGGGGCTTTTGCATTTCTTCTTCGGCATTGAGGTGTCTCAAGGAAGTTGACAAGATCTTCATTTCTTAGCACAAACACATGTTGGGGAGATTTTAAAGGCATGCGAGACAACCGAGTTAAGGTAGTGGTTTAACCATAGGAAATAAATGCAAAACTCTCATTAGAGGATGTTTTATCACCTGTGGACACATTAAAGCAAGCTTATGGGAAGTCTTTTCTTTCTAGATAGCACTAGGATAGATCTTAGTTATGCAATTGGGGTCCTAAAGAGGTTCTCAAATGATTAAAATAATCACTAGAGAGCATGGATGCAGGTGTTGAAGTACTTGAAGATATGTCATTACCTACAAATCAAAAAAGATGGTAGCTGGACATTATGATTCAAATCGGGCATGAGATATTGATTTCAAGAAACTAGTTTGACTAGATATTTCTTCACACTTGGATCAAGAGTTTTCTCTTGGATCAACAAGAAGCAACCTATGATGGCATTATTTTAAATAGAGATTAGATACAAGGTGGCACACTCCACTGCTTGTGAAGTGATTCTGGCACACTTTGTTGCTTGTGAAGTGATTTGGCTCAGGAGGATTTTGGGAGACATGGGAGTTCTAGTCAAAATGAAATAATTATGAAGTGTGAAAATAAAAAATTGTATGGCGATTACAAAGAACTGTGTATTTCATGTCCACACACAACATATAGAGATTCAATATCACAATGTGTAGGAGCTCATTGAGGATGACTTTGTGGAGATGGAACATTGTCCTATAGAGGACAACTGTGTTGATATATTTACCAAGGCTCTTAGGAAGGATTAACTAGCCTAGCATCTTCATTGACTTGGTGTTGGACAGAACAAGTAGTTCGCTTTTGGTGGACATTGAAGGGGAGGGTGTTGGAAGTTACTTAAATGCCAAGCTCTCAGTCACATGAATATGATCTAAGTGACAGACATTGTAAGGATCCCAAATGAGAAGAAGTTATGCTAGGCAATGGAAATCAGTAGGCCTCTCACTTCAGACACTAGAAAGGGTCTAATCTTAAAGACTAGATGGTTATGGGATGGCTAATGAAGGTAGTGATACATATTGAGTATTATTTGGGAAATATTCATATTCTCAAGTGGTGTTGGTGGGTTAGATGGACCATGGGGGTGGTGAGTTATGGCAAACCATGTGAGCATTGAGTCAAGGGGAACCATGTTGGAGGATATTTAATATCGTGCTCTTCAATAATCTTATCCATCCACCTCCCTTTTCCACCTCTCACTTTATGGGCCCACCTTTTCCTCACTTACCATTCACTTCGTGGATGCTCTACCATCCACTTTATGGATCCACCTTTTCCTCACTTACCATGCTAGCCTCTTTATGAGGTGGTTGTGTATATAAAAACCACGTAGCTATTGAGAATGTACTCACATTCCTTGTACACTCACTGTCCTCTATCCAACATCTATCTAGATCACCATCCACTTTATGGATCCACCTTTTCCTCACCTACCATGCTAGCCTCTTTATGAGGTGGTTGTGTATATAAAAACCACGTAGCTATTGAGAATGTACTCACATTCCTTGTACACTCACTGTCCTCTATCCAACATCTATTTAGATCGCCATCAAAGCTTTAAAAAAGTGTGCTTTAGCATTTAGCTTGAGAAATAATTTTCTTTGTTCTATGCTATTCTCACTTGTACTTGTCTCCATTGTTATCTGTTGCAATCTATCTAGATCACCATCAAAGCTTTAAAAAAGTGTGCTTTAGCATTTAGCTTGAGAAAGAATTTTCTTTGTTCTCTGCTATTCTCACTTGTACTTGTCTCCATTGCTATCTTTTGCAATCCATCTAGATCACCATCAAAGCTTTAAAAAAATGTGCTTTAGCATTTAGCTTGAGAAATAATTTTCCTTGTTCTCTCCTATTTCACTTGTACTTGTCTCCATTGTTATCTTTTGCTATGTGGTGTTTGGTTACAAGGAGGAAACAAGCTTAAAGTGAGGATGGGGGGGATGAATTTTAGTGGGTGATAGAGGTTAAGAGGAATGCTCATCAGGGGCCATGTGCTCAATAGTCTATTCCATCTTTAGCTCCAACACAGAATCTCTATCAAAAAGGGAAGGGATTTTATGCAAGACAACACCAAGGGGGTTTGCCATTAGAGTAGCCATCTAAAACCCATTAGTCTATGCATTGATGTGGACCCATGAAAGGTCAATGAAGTTCATCTATGTGGTTTGATTCTTGAGGTAGACTTGTGACATTTAGAGATAGTTTCCATGCTTAGCTTGATATGTATTCATATAAGGATGGATCTAGCAGACAAGGTGGATTTGATCCAAATTGTTATAATGGAGATGGCAAAATTTGAGCAATGGAAACAAGTTAAGGATAAAGGGAAGGGATTAGAGATCATGATGTCGGTAAATTTAAGATTATGAAGATTTGACTTTGGAATGTGAAGGATGTTGCTTCCCAAATTAAGTAGTATCAGATGCAAAGAAGTATGCTTGAAGGAAATTGGGATGTTTTCAATGCTAATGAGCATAAACAAGAGCATTTTATAAGTAGCACCTATGTTCATAAGGATTATGGTGTTTTATAGCAATGTATCCTCTCAACCGGTGGTTATGTTTGCCATCTAATCATCATTGTAGACTTCTTTGATTAGATAAGATGCCCATGGTAAATATCTCATTGTGAAAATTATGTTTGAGAGTTGCTAGGGGTGGTGCAGGTTTATGCTTCTACAATGTTGTCAATGTTTGGGCCAATCTAAAATGTCTTTTTTCGGCTTGTCTAGGGTTCATATTGGGAGATTTTAATATGTGGGAATGTTGGCTCATTCTACACCGCCTCATTTTGTGATGGATGGTATGGAGCGCTAAGCATGGGATGTATTGGAAGTGCCATGTTTGAAACAAGGCATGTGGTCTTGGTTGCATCCCTCATATATTTACCATTCTCAATAGCATATTGACACTTGTACTCAATTACAGAGGATATATATATATATATATATATATATATATATATATATATATATATATATATATATATATATATATATATGTGAAAATGAAGTTTTCATTCGTTTGGTCATTATTCTGTTGGGTTGGAATGTTGCATTAGGTAGTTAAGGCTTTTAAAGCTTCATTGGGTGCCTGCTAGGATGCTTCAATCAAGTTTTCTTGCAACAAGATCATTTTTTTGATTGTATGCAATATGTGGTTCTCAAATTCGGCCATCATACGCATTCAGAGTGCTTAAATGTGGTGTATTTTTAGTTAAAATGCTTGAAAGCTAGCCCATGTGAATGAGATGCAATATGCTTTCGTGAATAAATATCCTTTATAGCATTTGCAAGGTTTATTGGTAGGATCACAAGAATTGGATTACCTTGCTCAAAATTGGAAACTTGTTTGCAGTGGGTGAAATGCCAAGTGACCTCCATGCAAGAGCGATAATACAAAACATGCAAGGTTATTGGCTTGCATAGATGCTTTGAGGGAGAATAATTGTCAATCCAATTATTTCTTTGCAAGAGTGCATGAAAAACACACGAGAGAATATTGCGAGTATCATGGTAAGACAATCACAAACTATTCTTAGTATGTGCATGGCTTGTGATTCATTTCATTTGGGCTTCACAAGCCACACATGACTGGGCAACAAATTTCGATGTGGATATTTTAGAGGATGCATCTCCCTCATAAAAACAGTCCAAGTAGGGATGGTTTGCCACATGAACTATTTGAAGCTTACATGAACTTCTTGTTTCTTGCCCAAAGTACTTGCATCGATTGACTTCAGGTGTTAGAGGCATTTCTTTCATGGGGTCATTGTAGAAAATCTTTACTAAGGTTTTCACAAACAAGTTTTATACAATACTTCCTACATTGATTCATCCTTAACAAGACGGTTTTAATAAGGATCAAAATACTTTGCAAAGTATACTTAATGCTCAATTGGGGATTAACTCACGGTGCCTTAGAGAATTAGATGCATTGGGTTAGTTTTATTAACACACTTGATGACTTCTTGGCAAGGCCTATTATCTTCTACTCACCATGGGTGGCAAGTTTTGAATTTGACTCAAAGAGTTAAATGCCTAAGTTTAAATGCCCTAAGTTAGTTTGGTTATCACACATTGTCTAGACAAAATGCCAATTTCTTACAAGTTGAGCTATTGGTTGTTTTTAGATCATTGCATTGGCCAAATAAATCATTCTTGAAAAATGAAGATAAATAGAGTGATACAATTGAGTTAGAGGATGGCAAGAGACTTTGTTGTTTGTGTGGTCTAGGTTGGAGGAGAAAACTGGGCAACATATTCTTGTTCTTAATTTTGAGGATTCTGATCCTTGGCAAGATTGAGTTTCACTTGCCTATTGACTTTCTACAAATTTCAACAAATGCAATGTACCATAAGATGATGAAGGATGGATTATTGGAAAGGCTAATAAGGTGTGGTCATGAATAGATAGGTGCACACAATAGCATGATGGACTATTACAGGTATGAAAGTCAAAAGATCTTATATTACGGCAAGATCTTTGTTTGGGGAGTTCTTGTTGGGGACCTCACTTCTAGTGATATAGTGTGGTGGCCCAAGAGTGCAAGCAGACATTGTATATCTTGCACTACATGTGTGAAAACTGCATCTCATCTTTTTGTTTCATGACTAGGTGCCAGACATATTTGGGATTTTATTTGCTAGGTTTGGACTTCAATGATACTCCAAAGAATTACAAATCATGCATGGGTCTTGAGAAGATTACCCCATGATGGCACCCTATAGTCTCAACATTATCTCATTTCTTACATTTCTTATGAAAATTGAAGCCTCCCACCATGTTGATGTGGATGTAGTTCAAGATTTTGATGTGAGCTTGAATGCAATTGCCCTCAAGAAAGAGAGAGTGTGAACGAAAAGAAAATGACGGATTTATATTTATTTACTTTTCTTCTGCTTCATGCCCTCAAATATCCTTTTCATAAGCTTTCTTAATCTATTCTTTTACTCACACACACTTATGTTTCTTCATAGAAAGATGCAGGACGAGAAGCCTTTTTTAACCTTCACCTTCTTTATAAAGCTTCACTTTCTCCTCTTTCATGGCTTCTTATTCTGTCTCCTCTTTATGGATTTGGTGATTCGGTAAGGGGCTCACTACTGTGTCAACTAACTTGCTTCTCTTTGATTTCACAATTCTTGTAAGTACTTGGTTCAATTCTAGGCAGGATGAGCTTGACATTTTCATGCATCCCATCACGGGAAAGTGATGCAATTTTATTTTGATGCAGAGGTCAACTGTCTTTACAAGAATGCCACCTTCTTTCCTTTGAAAGCCAGAAATATTTTTAGTTGATTGGGCAGATCAACGTATTGTTATTAAAGCCACTGAATGTGTTCAAACCATTCGCTGGAGCCAAATTACTTGGAAGCTAAAGTGTATGCAGGGCAGTTGTTCAAGGTATCACAACCAAGCACGTCTATGTACTGCCTTTCAATCCAAAAGGAGTCATAGACCTCTCCATTGCTGCTTCTCTTATATTCAAACAGTAATGTTGATCGGTTGAATGCAGTCAATTTGCCAAATCCATGGTCCAGGTCCTTAAATGTGCTCCAGCTAGTTTGAATCTCAGTATATGGAGATAAACTTGCACCTGCTCCCCCAACCACTAAATGAATGGTTGCATTGAAAGTTCCTGAAAATTTTGATGCCTCTGTGCTCACACAATTGCTCTGCAGCACATATGGAGGATTATCCTGTTAGAACATAACCCTGAGAAAACCCTTAAGCTGCAACATAAGTTAGTTGTAGGGATGTATGGATCGAATATACTGCCTTGCAGGTAGAGCTAACTCAAGCAAGCCTCAATTGAATTTCATGCCTAGACAGAGGAAATACCAACCTCATAAACAGGACAGGTACGCTCATAATTGTGGACATGACCAAAAAATGCTAAATCAACTTTGTACTTTTGCCATAGCTTCTGTAAGCTCTCCCTAGCCATAGGCTCTGCAAAGGTCCCTTCTGCGCCATAGTATTCATCAGAAGAATATCCAAGAACCCTGTGTGCTGCAAAAATGAGCCATGGTTGCTTGAGTCTATCTGCAGAAGCTAAACATTCTTCAATGAATTTGTGTTGTTCAGTTCCTTCTCGCCAATCATGTTCAGAGTCTGCTATGCAGAAATGGAATAGACCATAATCCAAAGAGTACCTGGCACACAAGTACAATTAAGCAATATGTTATTATGTGCTACAAACCAGTTTTGCATCCCTGGGGCACATAAACGAAGGAGAGACTATTTCTTGCACCAAAAATAAACGGTGCTGTGTATACTGAAGAAGGTAGTGTTAAGGAACATGGAACGGTAAGTTCAAAACAGGACAGGTAGTGTTAAGGAACATGGAATGGTAAACTGTGCTGTGTATACTGAAGAAGGTAGTGTTAAGGAACATGGAATGGTAAGTTCAAAACAGGACAACCAATTTTAGACCAAGTTGAGAATTTTATGCTTTTACATTTCCCATGGAGTAGAGCTTTCTTCAAGACTCTTTTTTTCTTGTTATTAGTCAGTCTTACACAGTGGC
This sequence comes from Lygodium microphyllum, assembly GCF_053477565.2. Taxonomy (NCBI): domain Eukaryota; kingdom Viridiplantae; phylum Streptophyta; class Polypodiopsida; order Schizaeales; family Lygodiaceae; genus Lygodium; species Lygodium microphyllum. Next base: position 77,780,502 of record NC_141153.1, on the reverse strand, counting down.
TCATCTGCTTATCATAGAAGTTCATTAAACAGTATTGATCCTGCTTTTCAAAATGTCTTGAAGCATCAGAGATTGACTGCCATCCCACTACATGTGGATTGTACAGAAGCTTAGAATTTTTGATAATCATTGCTTAACTGTTGGATCATTATCATGAGAAGCAGTTGCATCACTCAATCGGAGAGCCCCAGTTTCTTTGCACCCAAAATCCAAAATGCACTATCTCCACAATGCAGCCTCGCCTGAATTAAAATCCCAAGAAAGTTTCCCTGACAACATTCTGTAACATCTCTTCTCTCTGTGAAGGCTAGTCATAAGGTGCTTGGATAAGTATAGGACAATAACAATCTGTGTGCACATAAACTCTTAACTCTACCATGACTCTAAATCTCGAGGTTGAATGCATGCAACTCTTATTAGTCAGTTAATGCTTTTCTCCGATAAAAGTTTCTCTATTTGTCACGCGAGTTCTTCTTATCACTGTCCTCTCCAGCAGGGGAATTATTCATTCCAACACAGACAATCATCATGGGTACAAAGGGCAATCACTGTACTATATCACTATCTTTTATTTTCTTCAGAATGGAAAAACAAAAAAAAACTACTTTGCAAATTGGAGAAAGTGAAAAGAAAAAACAACAGAGTTTATTGTTTTCCAGGAGGGTTTTTATTACTACTTTATGGTGTCTATGATTGCTCAAGTTCCTGATGGTAAAGTAACCGAGAATCAAGCTTAGTTGGCCAAGGGAAATTAATTAGCCACATATTTTGACGCAAGCATGCATGATTTATGCAACTAAACATTACTCAGCAAACCAGACAACTAAACAACTAAACATTACTCAGCAAACTAGAAAGCTAGCTAAACTTATACCAGAACTTCTCTCTGTTTTTGAGAGGCATATTAAACATAGTTTGTGCTAAAACACCACATTCCCCTCCAGAATCTGTGTTTTTGTAAAATGAACCTGTTCCAGGCCAGTCTCGCTCATGATTTCCACTGCAAAAGAAAGGCCAAGTTAAAAAACGACAAGCATAGACACTATATTTCCTTCTCAGATAGTCATTAGACAGGATGCTCTTGATATACAATCACATATCAAACCTAGCTATCATATAAGGAACGTGTGATGCCAAAGTTTCAATCTGCTCCGTGAATTGATCCCACTGTGAGATATACCCATTGGCATAACAGATATCACCAATATGTAAGATAAGGTCAATGTTATTAAGGTCATCAATAAGCTGGTCTGTTGTGTTAAGAGAACCAGGCTGGAAATTGTTGTACTCATTTGAACCATCTCGCTCACCCTGCAACACACAGATATACTTTTAAAGAGGATTGATCATGAACTGCTGACTGTAAGTATCCTGCAATGTTGCCCTGTAATTGTGCCAAATGCCCGAAACATGAAAATTTCATACTTTTCCCATGTCACCAAAAATGATAATTTGTTGCAAGGAATTTCGACCAGGGAATGGAGCTGCAGAAAAATTACGCTCCTTTTCCCACACGTAGGATCCATTTGCAAGCTGATGCCCTACCTTGTAAAAATATCTGTTCACAAGACATACAATTAAAGATCAGCAGAAGAGTGATGCTGATCAACTTTCCATCCCAATCAAGACAACAGGTTTCGTCTGTAAAGAGCAAAATCACAAAATTTTGTCAAATATACTCTGACAAGCCCTGCTAAAATATGACCCCTTCAAGAAACTGTTCTAACAGATTAAACTAACAATTTGAGCATGATCTCTCTCAAAAGAGGCCTTTTTATCCTGGTCATGCTCTAGCCATATGTATTTACTGGCCTACCATTGCCTTCATTCTTGGGCTTTCCCATTTTTCCTCAAGTGCAAAGGTGCCTTTAACCACATTTTTCCTTAAGTGCAAGGGTGTTTAAAAAACAAAATGATAAGGTTCAAAATTCATTTATTAAAGCATTTGGTACAGGGTAAGGATGACCTTCTCACTGGACATCTTTATAAGTATTCCGATACTGTACTTCTCTCTTCCCTTGTCATTTCATAACTAATCACCTCTAAGCTTTGGTTGGACTCCCATGAATCAATTGAAAACAAAATAATAAGGTTCAAAATTCATTTATTAAAGCATTTGGTACAGGGTAAGGATGACCTTCTCACTGGACATCTTTATAAGCATTCCGATACTGTACTTCTCTCTTCCCTTGTCATTTCATAACTAATCACCTCTAAGTTTTGGTTGGACTCCCATGAATCAATTCAAAACAGCAGTTTTGCATTTATTCTTTAGTTTCTTTCATGCTTGAAGGCTCTTTCCAATATCGGAGACACTCTTGGACCTCTTTGATGATGGATTCACTATTTGGCTACTATAAATGGACACCCATTTCTCCCACAGACCACAGGCTGCTATGGACAGGTTCACACCTCCTCTCACAGGCTATAGATGGAGACAGGCAGATACCCTAGTGGAGGATAGGATTTTCCAGCTTTGTGACTGAGAGCCTGAGATGGAGGAGCACTACATATGCAGCTGTACAGTATACTGTAACATGCGGGGACAGTACCACTGCCTCTTTTATAATGGTTTTGGACCTCTTTCCTGTGTTATAGAGTACAAGGACCAGAGATACCTAGGTCTTTTCCTACTCCAAAGGCGCCTCACAACACCATTGCGAGACAGGAGGCTATTTCACCCAGAGGGACCCACACATAGAGCAGTGACAAACTTTTTTTCATAGATCAGACCCTACAGATCCTACTAGCCAAAAGCAGAGATAGAGCCACCCTACCAGACACCCTCCATTCCACACCATGGAGTCACATTGGATAGAACCATTTCACTTCTCTGAGAACGATGACCTTGTTCACCAGGACCATGCTGAGGAGGCCACACGACAGTTAGATTATAGCCATCATTACGAGACATCGGAGACTCACCACCAGGTGCATCAGTCAAGCCGGTCAAGACTCTATCATAGCTAACATCATGCACAGATCTTGAGATCAGCCACAGACGGTAGTCTCCATCACAGTTCCATGCACAGTAGTGTCAGATCAGGACTTCTTTTTCATTCTACTCATGAGACAGTACTGGGCATGCTTGTACTCTAGCATTGCCTCATTGTACACTTATTTTCAGTGTTGTTTCACAGGCCACTTGTTTTATTATTATCTTCACTTTACTGATAGACATGGATGTACTTTGGATTGTCTCATAGGCCACATTGGCCTTATATAGACATAAATATATACTTCTGTGCGCATGTGTGTGTGACCGAAAAACCTTTGGACTTTGGTGCAAGTTCTGAAAGAGAGCCGCTTAAATGGAAGTACTTTGCCTAGGTAAAGACAAAGTAGAAGTGAGAACTGATCCTTGATAATGTGTGGAAGCTAGGATGCTGAGGTCAGGTATGTGGAGGAGGTTTGCAAAGCTGTAGCAGTGCAAAGGAAACATCTGCATACATGTGCACCTTTTCCGCCCCCCCTTTTTTTTGGGGGGGGGTAGGGGGTTGGGCACGCTGCAAAGCGTGTTTAGCTTTTGCAGATCTGAAGAAGACTATCCAGCTTAGACAGTTGGGGCCTTCATATGTCCTCTTGTAGCTAAAGTTCATCTTGCTGTTCTTGTGGTGCACTCATGTGAAAAATTCTATCCGATTGCCCATCAGGATACCTTGTTGTTAAATTGCTCAACCATTTGTTTTAGATCCAAGCTGGTGGAGGCTATGCCTGTGCTGGTCCGTATGGACATATCTATTGGGTGTCAATCCAAAGTTATCACTGGCAACAATGAAATTGTTAAAGTACTGATTAGTTGCTGTATCTGTTATGTCAATTTCTTTACTTGAGTGGAATATCACTTCAGAAATTTGTCAAAGCCATGACATAAGATTCTTTTCTCCACAGGATGAAGCTAGGTTGGGCAAGGTTGATCTTTATATATAGGATGAAGCCAGGGTGAGCTTTATATACAGTATGAGAAATGGGATTGTGCTTGCAGCAATCGAGATGTTGTCAAGGTATGGCCAGTGTTTTCTGCTGCTCAGACAGGGGAGACATTTAAACGTTCTAATAATCTCCCACTGGATGTTTCACTCAGTGTTCCAGAAGTCAGTAGAGAGACTGGCCAGAGATCCAATTAATTTGCATGTTAAAACTTGTAATTCTAAGCCATGTCAAGCTTTAAATCACTTCTGATTAATACTGGGGTCCTTTTGATTCACCTTGCTCAGCTCAAGAAACCCTATTATACATTGTAAGGTCAAGAGTGCCCTTTAATGATGGGGACTTATGGAGCACAATGTTTGAAAAACTCCCATTAAATTGAAAAGACATTAGCCACTTTTAATTATGGGTCTTATAAAAAGTAATGTCTCAAAACTCAACCCCAACATATGATGGACAATGTAGTGTGGAACATCAAATCTTCCAATAAGAAAAGTGGTGTTACTTACGCCTTTTTGAAATTGCATTTGTGAGAGATTTTCCTATTCTTGAGACCATCAGATTCTTCAACCTTTCACTAAGATGCATAAAATTAAACAATAGTACTTGCAAAAAATGTGATGATGTTAAATGTGTTTGGCTTAAAGGCTAGCTCATGTGAAAAATGTGGGTCTAGCCTCAAGAGGTGCCTCACATACTAGTTAGGCATGCCCTTGTGATTGTGTCACCTTGTTTAAGTGGCATTCGGATCATATGAAGAACTGGGGGCCTTGCGACTACATAACCTTGAGGCATTTGGATTGACTTATGAAGAAGTGGCAAAACTACTGAGTACACAAACTGGCACTTGTTCATGGATAATAACACACTATACCAGGTTTAGGGCCAATATTTTTCTAACAATACCAATGGGGTCACAGCCCAGTTGGATGTGAGTGTGGATTGAGTATTTCAGGTGCATGGGTCCAATCCCTAGGTTGCACTTCCCTGGTGGCACCAATCTATTCACGTTTGATATCTTTCTAACAATGGAATCAACCTGGACAAAGATCACACGTGACTGTCATGATCTCATTTAGAAAAGACTAGGAAGGTATCTCACCTGCCATTTGGCACTAAGCCTTTTAAAAATGCTGTGTGTATGTATCCTGGGTCACGCCAACCGATTGATCTAGCAGGTGATCCTGCAAGAAGAACATATACTCAACTCATGATTAGTTTGTATATGTTTTACACCCAGTTGTGAGTGAAGAAGTGTCTCGATATTTTAAAAAATGGAGGTGATAATAAAGATTCATAAATGCCATAGCAGATCAAATAAAAGCCAGAAATTTAAGTGCACACAAACTTCAAACATGCAAAACAAAGAAAACAGAACAGCTGTATGTCAAATACAGCAAACAACATAAATGTGATTAAGAAACTTTGATTGGATAGCAAGCCACATGATCAAATGCCATTGATGCACACCACAATGAAGAGCTTTCATGTATAAGCCCTTTTCTGGAGCATTATGTTGATTTGCTTCAATACACCGCAACAGTTCTTTTATTTATAAAATCATTGATCTACCATTACTTTACAGAGTGGAGACTTCAAACTACAATGGGCATCTCTTTTGCTCAGACTCCTTTTGAACTTTCATTCTGCCTGCCATTGCTGGAATTTGGCATGATTCAACCTTTTTCTCATGGACTAGAGAATGTCTCTACCAGCAGCTACAGTATTTCTCATGGAAGTAGAGAAGCTCTCGACCAGAAGCTACTGAAGGTGAATCTCTGTGCCTCTCTGCTTTGCTGTAGTGCATGTTCAAGCTCTTCTCTTCAAACCCACCTGTGATTGCTGCAGGGTAATACCATTGTCAATATACTTTGACAATGTACAAAGTAATCAAAAAGTTGAATTCTCTAACCACAAAGATGCAACAGGGACATGCAAAGATTGAACTGCAACAATAATTGCAATGGGAAACTGTGCTCTAATATGATCACTTGCTGATAAAAGTGATATTCTTGTTTTCATGGATACTGATGGAAGGAATGCAGATGAAATGAATTCTGAGAAGATGCCAACAGCAACTCTCACAGATATGTCTCAAGATGATGCTCAACGGAAATCCAAGGATGCCTTCATGGATAATACTGTGCCCCCTGGCACCTAAGGAGAATTGACACACTTTTGCACACATCTAGATGGGATGCCCTAACTCTTGCCTGCTTCAATGGAATGCAGCTGTTGGCACTGGTCCCTACTGACATTAAAGACTATGGAACCAACTAGGGCAAAAAACTGAATGGCTATCCCCACTGAGTGGATAACACTCCAATCCTAAAGTGTCACTGGAATCCTACCGCTCCTATCAGCTCCATGATGAACTGGGGAGGGTAGCTAAGGACAAAACTTCATAACTACACTTGAGGAATGTCAAGGAATTATCAACCTCGAGCTATATGTAGAGTTGCTACTGCTTCACCCATTGTGTGGTAACTCTCTTGCTCTCATCAGAGAATGACCTAGAGGGTTGATCAGAGAATCCCTCTAGAATGGCAACCAACTATCCCAAAGACTGGAACAATCTACTGCATGATTAGACTGGACCTCACAATTGCCCTCACTTAAGAGAGAAAACCGCCTCTCACTGAGGTCAAGGCTATATGCTTCGACTACACTTCCTAACCATGTAACAACCCCTCCTGATTAGCTTCAGTCTAGATGGAATAGAAATCTATCACCAAACTGAGCAATCCTGTTTTGATTGAACTCAAAAAACTCACTGGCTAGAATTCTGCAGCCAGCTAAGTCCATTAAGTCTTACACCATCAAAGCTGCTACACAAGAGCTGCTGAATTCTCCCTATGGCTGGAGGACCCATGAGACCAAAATGCCACAATGTCTCCAAGTGCGCCCACGAGATGCGAATGCTACATTGTCCCTGTCGTTAGAAGTTCAACAGAAACTTGTCAAAGGACCTTCATGTCTTCCTGTAAACCATAGGATAACTGAGAGACCTCTACAAAGTTATTATAAAGAATACTAACTAGATCAGGAAACTAAATTAGGATAGTGGACTTGGTGCTGTCATTTACACTAAGATAGACTGGCATTAGCATTTCTTTGCCTTGCCTTTTCTCAAGATCCTGCTTCTTGCTGCTCAAGATCCCACATTGTCAGCAATAGATGGAATTTGGCATGCTCCATCAGCTTATGGGGATATCCAGACTCTGATATTTTCCGAGGTTAAGGAAAATTCTCCATGGAAAAGAGCCTCCCTTAACCAAGCAACTAAAAATGTGGTGCACAAAGCAACTCTGGTCAGTGTATTAGTACCAATCCACAAAGAACCTGCAGTAGGAGTATCTACAAAACTCTTTTTTAGAATAGCTTTTCCTATCCTATGAAATAATCTTTTGTGCTCCGAACCAGATTCAATTACTGTAATGATGTAAAAAATATTTGGAATGAGTTGAGTCATCTGCAAATGTGGACCAACAAACGCTAAAAGTGACTGCTGCAGCCAGGATGGATGCAAACAGACTGCTGATACTCTCTTGCTTTTCAATGATGCTGCTTGTTTATGGCCAGATGATGTACACACTTTGTGCTCAATGCAAAACCTTGCTTTACACATGGCTTATAACACTCTGGACTCATCATCAATGCATGGGAGTCTGTGACACCTTGCTAGAGAGGAAAGGCGCTTAAAAGTTACACAAACCTCTTTAGCTAAGCTGACTCAGTCATTATACTTTACAATGTGTTGCATAGCTTAGAGCCTATGCCCAAACTAGGGCTCATAAAGTATCACGGGATGCTACACTATTTTTTGATTTAGATCTTAATGGTGATGATGTCAAAAGAGTTCAATGTAGGCCTTAATGTCCAATGAAGTCAATTCTTAGGTCTTACACAAAGTAAGAAATGCAGATCAGAGAAGCTGATGGTAAGAGTTTAGGCATCAGTCGTGCCATTGTCACTTGAGGGTTCAAACAGAAACTGAAAACCTGGTACCAAAAACTTCTCTTCTCAAAGCCACCTCTTTCATCCCATCTTTGGAGCATTTCCAGAAAGAGAACTGTGACAACCATTTCAATTCCCAGCTAATACTCTTGTTTGCACAGTTTCAAGTGAAATTAATAAGTTATGTTTCCCTCTGAACAGGGATGCATTCACCATCAAACAACATTCTGTTCATTTAGCATACCTTCCTTGTACACACATAGTCATGCAATGAAAAAAATCCAACTGAATCTCCACCTGGACTTCAGGCACTGAGCAGAAAAACTCACCACACATGTCTGAGCGTTCGAAACTTAATGTTTGAGCTGAAGAGATGGTGCCTAAGTCCCTAAACTGACTTCCCCATTTCACAACTGGAAAGGCTTCAGTCTCACTATACCCACTTGTCCAAGTGACAGAAATCTGCAATATAGGCATTGGCTTTGACAGAGCTCTCGGTTTAAGGATGCAGGAACACAAATCAATGAAATGAGTACCTCATCCCAATTTTTTGTAAGTGCAAGCCGTGGATATGCAGGTGCTTTAGGATTTGCAAAGCTGATAGAATTTGATACTGCAAGTAGCACAGGCTGCTCAATAATGCAGAAAAAACCACAAAAGCACGTTAAGTCATCAAACCTTCAGTGTTCTTGCTTCATCCAATACAAAACCCAGAATTCTGACATTTTTTCCATTTTTGACACACAAAAACTGTAAAAGTTCCTGAATGAGTGCTTACATTTTCAATACCTCCAGTGAAGAAAGCAAAAGAAAAATCTGCTCGTTGATTGATAAGGCGGAAAGTCAATGATCCTTCTCCAAGCTCAACATAGCTTGAATTTGAAAAGTTTGCATACTGGTACTGCAATTTAAATGTGTGTTTCAATCATCGGACTGATTTCTCAGGAGAGCAATGATGCAATCTTTGCAAATAGAAGAGAGTCATTCAAGGTTCCAAACCTTAATTGGAGATGTACACAAGAAAGGTGCATAGTCTCGGTTTGTTCCATTTGTATCCGATGTACAAAGAGAGCCACTGAAGGAAAAACAGTAGACAAAAGCTAATATAGGTCACATCTTTACATGTTTGATTTCAAAATTATCACATGATCACTCCTATCTGATCAAAAAAAGAAATGGAGAAAGCATCTGATTATAATTCTGAATCCAAGAAAAATATCCTGGCATTCATACACCCTCCCCACATATGCCTCCAAGTCTCAGTGCAGGTGTAAACAGTGATGCAACAGTGTCTGTTGATGCAACTGTAAACCCATTGACACACAATTATACACCTGTGAAACAATAATTGCAGTAGGGATTCTTGATACATGACATGAACATTGTATGCTGCAGTAAACTTACTGTAGAAGGGAAAAGTGAATGCATTGATAAACAGTGTATGCAGTGTGAAATAGTGAATTTAGTAGTGATCATTGGAACTACATTGTATGCAGTGGTGAAGTTGCTTGCAGAAGGAAAACCAGCAGAAGAAACATTGATAAAAGATAATCAGGCTGCAGTGAACTCGCAGTCAAACATGAGCAGCTGAGGATGCTGCACTCAATACACCAAGAAAGGCCCCTACACTTAAGATCATTTATGTAAGGAAATGCAGGAATGGATGACCTCCCCAGGGTCCAACAGGGGCCAGGAAATGCCAAAGACAGTTAACGAAGCAACGTATGAAAATTTTCAAAAATTGGTCGAGGTAGAAATGCAACTAATGCATGAGAAGTTAACAGAAAAACACGGGCATTAATGGACGAAAGGATGGCTAAAATGTTAGCAGGCTGAAATACAAGACCAAGTAGAGATGGAAATAGAGGTTGCTAGAGCTCTTATGCAGACTAAGTCAAGAATAGATGCCAGCATGGTGGTGAAAGCTGAGAAATTCAAAAGGAACCACAAATCACACCGGAGCAGCAAAAATAAATGGATGTTTTAAAAAAGGATATGCACACCTATGCAAATGTGGTGGAAGGCGCCCAAAAGAAAATGGAGAATGTTGAGGATGCTGTCAAAGAAAGTGCAGAATGGATAGATGTGGCAAAAAAGAACAATGGAATGCATAGCAACAAAGTGGAAGTTATGAATGCCACCTTGGAAGAAGAGGCAAGAAGATAGGCACACGCACTCCACATAAGAGTGGTTGGACTGGATGAGACAAGCTCCCCAATTGAAGATGCTACAACTTTTGCCACCAAAATTGGGGTTATAGATGTACCCATCATTGGGGCCTAGTGAGTCGGGAAAGACGACACAAAAACAAAAGTCCTCATCCTAAAGTTTGGAGACTTGGAAAAGAAGAGAGCCTTCCTCTCCAAGATGGTCACTCTCAAAGGAGAAAAGATCTACCTAGACAAAGACCTTACCCTAGCTCAAATAACCCACAGGAGGGAAAACATGCCACACGTTCAAGAGGCATGAAAAATAGGTAAATGGGCTGTCTATAGAGATGGAAGAATCATCGTCATAGAGAAAATGACAGCATGAAGGTGTGTGGCCTATGAGACCTTGAAGTTCACACTATGGAATTGCAATGGCTCCCTTAAGACAGATGCAAGTTACTTTGAGGATACTTTCGAAGGGATAGACATTGCTATGTATATTGAGACACACCAATGTAAAGACATCCATCTATTTGATGTACATGGGGATATAGATGGGAAAGTACATATTGCCTTCAGCCTAGGAGGCCTAGAAGGACGAGGGGATCAAGAGGTGTGGCAATTCTATTTAGAGAAGAGCTTCAAGATATAGGCCAAGTGGTACATAGAGATGCAAAGGCAAGATACATGTGGATTAGGTTACATACAAATAGGGCTCGAGACATATATTACCATATGCTACTTCCACCTTGCATACTCTAAGTTTTCCCCTATAGAGGCATCCCCGTATACACCACTATATGAGGACATGATAAGATTTATGAGCATTGGAGATGTTTTACTAGAAGGAGACTTTAATGCACACACAGAAAGCAACCAAACTGCTTTTAATGACATTAGCAATGAGATGTTTAGAGATATTGCATTAGATGAAGTGGGATTAGTCGGATCAGCCAAGATAGAGAGAGAACAGAATATGGAACACACCTACTAGCATTGGGAAGTGCACATGGTTTAGTCATCCTTAATGGGTTGCCACAATGGGGCTAGGATCTAATGGTTTCATGTGGTAGAATAACAAGAAAGGTTCAAGCACAGTGGACTACTTGATTGGATCACCCAACTTGCTACCTCACATAAAAAGCTTTGGAATCTCAGACACACCAATCGAGCTTGCATCAAGAATCGTGGAGCTATTGGAGTGCTTGAGAGAGGAAGCAACTCGATCAAGCATTAGCAGCAGACCATGCTATTCTAGCTTTCACAATGCAATATGGGCATATACATGAGGCACAGTCACACATACCAAAAATTACCACGTTATGATTTTGTGGAAGTGAGCTCACACATATACAGTACTGTTGTGCGAGATTCATTGAGGGAGCTAGACACACAGTCCTCTCTAGATGAGTTAACAGGACAGCTGGCTAAGATAATACATACTTCAGCAACCTATGCTTTCCCACACATTACACCGTCTGTGAGGGAGGACAGGATCGAAGCTCAGCACAAAAAACTAGTAGACAGTAGAGAGTGGAGCACGACACCCAATACGATAGACTGAAAGAGTGTAAACTGAAAGTACAAGGTACAACCCTTAAACCTTAGGGTTGTAGAGGGGTGTTCACACCCCAACACGGTAAGTGCCCGTAAGTGTGTGTCATAAGCACATACGAAATAATACCATAAGTCTGGGGGAAAAACCCTCTCCTACCGAGAGTAAAAAGTGCCTCAGTGTCCTATTGATCACCGACACTCCTATGTGACTGTAGGCGTAAGTGAGGCGTGAGTGAAATACCCAACAAACCCCCCTGGAGTGAAGAGTGATCAAGAGTACAAGGATCATCCGCCACCAAAGGAGATCAAATTTAAAGCATTGCGAAATGCTTTAAGTTTTTCACGAGGAAGAGCTTTGGTGAAGATGTTTGCCACATTACTGGTGGTAGGACAATAGACAAGGCTGATATCACCTACATGTAGCCTCTCTCTGACAAAGTGATAATGTATCTCAATGGGTTCCGTGCATAAAACACTAGGTTCCGTGCCACTACAATGGCACTCTGACTGTCAGTGAACAAAGGAGTAGGCTCCGTAACAGATACATCCAGATCAGCAAGCAAGCGTCTAATCCATACGCATTCAACTGTGGTAGTGAAAGCTGCCTTGTATTCAGCTTCACATGACGATGTGGCAACAGTGGACTGTTTCTTGCTAAGCCAAGATATGCAAGACAAGCCAAGAAAAAAACAATTGCCACTAGTGGAGTGACGTGAATCATAATCACCAGTCCAATCAAAATCACTGTAAGCATGTAATTGCAATGGTCCCCCTTTGGCATAAAGCAATCCAAGAGATCTAGTACCCTGGAAGTAACGGAAGACACGCTTAACAGCTTGACAATGTGACATTCGTGGCTGATGCATATATCTGCTCACGGCTGAAACTCCAAACTGTATGTATGGCCTAATGTTGCATAAGTAAATAAGACATCCAATTGCTGGAGCATATGTGTGTATATCAAACAAATCATTGTCATCATGTAATGACAGTTTAAGTCTAGGTTCCATTGGTGTACAAATTGGCTTGCATTCTTGTAAGCCAAACTTCTCAAGAAGTTTACCAATGTATCTTGACTGTGATAACCCAATACCTCTAGCGTCATGTATAAACTGAATGCCCAAGTAATAATGCAAAGACCCCAAGTCTGACATGTCAAAAGTTTGCTGCAAATTTTGTTTAAATGCTAAAATCTGATAAGCATGTGTCCCTGTAAGTAAGAGATCATCAACATAAAGACAAATGATCAGCATGGATCCCCCCTCTTTACATACGTAAAGGGTAGACTTAGATGAGCTGTTTATGAACCCTTGGCTAAGCAAGAAAGCATCTATCTTTGCAAACCAAGCTCTAGGAGCTTGTTTCAAACCATACAAAGCTTTATTCAGCTTGCAGACCAAGTGTTCCAATCCCTCAACTGCAAAACCAATGGGTTGTTGTACATATACTTCCTCATGAAGTTCCCCATGTAAAAATGCAGTTTTAATATCCAATTGATGCACAATCCATCCATAATGAGCAGCCAAAGCAACCATAGACCTGATGGTTGCCATACGGGAAGTAGGAGCAAATGTCTCCTCATAGTTAATGCCTTTTTTCTATGCATAGCCTTTAGCTACAAGCCTTGCCTTGTATTTTTCAATGGATCCATTTGCATTCTGTTTCAGCTTGTAGACCCATTTTGTTCCAATGGCTTTCTTCCCAAATGGCAAAGACACCAAATCCCATGTTTGATTCCTAGTGATAGAATCCAATTCAGCTTTCATTGCTGCCATCCAATGCACACTCTGTTGTGCATCCTCAAAACATTCAGGCTCCTCTTCATCAAGGGTGCTTGCTGCCATAACAAACTCCATGGTATGTGCAGTATCATGCATACGAGCTTGCCTTCTAGTACGACCAGCCATGGGTGCATCCAGGTGACTATCTTTCATAGTCTATAAATACCATCTAGGCATTTGTCTTGCCTCCTGACTGTGCATAAGCTCTTGCTGAATTTCAGTTTCAGCACTTTGCTGAATATTCAGATCAGCCAATGGCTGATTTTCTGCATTTTCCAAAGGAGCTGAATCACCAAATGTAATGGGCAGCAGCCCTTCAAATACATCACAAGTAGCCTGATATGTGTCTAAACTAGCCAGGGACAATTCTGATTTTTCATTAAATAGTACATCCCTACTGACAAACACCTTTTTCGAAACACGATCATAGAGTCTGTAGCCTTTGCTCTCACTGCTATATCCCATAAAAATGCATTTAATAGCCTTGTTATCCAACTTTTTCCCGAGTACCTTTGGAATATGTGCATATGCAAGGCACCCAAAGATACAAAAGTGTCCAACAGAAGGTTTCCGGCTGTTCCAATCCTCAAAAGGTGTAATTTTCTTCAAAGCTTTGGTGGGACATCTATTCAAAACACGGCAAGCACACATGACAGCTTCCATCCAGAAATTGTGAGGCAAGCTCTTTGCCTTCAGCATACATCTCGCCATCTCTATGAGTGACCGATTCTTTCTCTCTGCAACCCCATTCTGCTGTGGAGTATAAGCAGTAGTGTACTGATGGACAATGCCCTTCTGCTTCAAAAGGGAATTAAGCATAGAGGACATGTATTCCCCCCCTCGGTCCGAACGGAGAGTCTTAATTTTACAACCAGACTGGTTTTCAACAAGTGTAATAAAAGCCGAGCATGCATCATATACTTCTGACTTTTTGACCAAAGAGTAGACCCAACAAAATCGAGTAAAGTCATTAATAAAAGTCACAAAATAGTAACATCCTCCCAATGACTTTGTCTGCATAGGTCCACATATATCTGAATGCACTAACTACAACTTGGTTGTTACTCAAAAAGCAACATCATGGGAAAACGAAAAACGATGCATTTTTCCCAAATACATTCTTTGCACAAGTGCTCAGGAGGTCTCTCCAGTAGAGGTAATCCATCTAGCATTTGCGTATGCTGTAGGAGCATCAAGCTGCCAAAGTTCACATGCCCCATCCTAGCATGCCATTACTCTGCCTGTATCATAGCAGGAGTAAGCGTGGATGTCAAATACGCTGACTGATCAACTGAAAGAGCATCCAACTCGTATAACCCATGACATAAAGTGCATGTCAAGACCAAAGTCATGTGTTCTTTGTCTCTCACCATGCATCTGTCATCATCAAATGTGACATGCAATCCACAACGTGCCAAAGAAGAGATAGAGAGCAAATTCTTCTTTATGCCTGGCACAAATAAAGCATCCTACAAGCGGAGAATAGAGCCATCAATGGCTGTGAGCACAATCTCCCCAATACCTCTAACAGGGTATGATGCATTATTGGCACACTATACAGACTTGCCAACTGGAGCTGCATGAACAAATGCAAATAAATCTCTCCAAGATATAATATGCCTACAAGCACCACTGTCAAAAAACCAAGTGCCTGTATCCTCAGTAGAGCTGAATGCTCGATCTACCCAAGAGGTGTGATAACTGCATGTGTAAAAACAATAGTCCCTGTCTACAACAAAGGACACGGACTCAGTAGCAATGGAAGGAGCATCAGAAACAGACATTCCTGACTCCTTTTTCTTCTCTTTGGCAATGCGTTTTCTGCATTCAGTGATATAGTGGCCTGGCTTCTTGCAATAATGGCATTTTTCCTTTTTGGCTTGCGTGCCCCCTTGTTTTTTGTTTGCTTGTGATGCGCCAGAAGTCCCAGAACTCTGCAAAGCATTCTTCACTTGGTTGCCTTTGCCCTTCTGTCTAGCCATAAAAGCCCGCTCAGAGGCTATAGCATCTACACAACTATTCCTCCGTGTTTGCTCCTCCTCTAGAAGCAAACTGACTAACTGAAGAAAAGTGATTGGCTGCACGGCAATCCTCATGGTGAGGTTTAAAGCCGTATGAAAAGCCAAGTACGAAGGAGGTAATGAGTTCAAAGTGGTAGATATCATCTGTGCATCCGAATAATACTCATCAACATTCATGAGTTGCTCTCGTAAGTTCTGAATTTTGTTCAAGTGATCCTGAATAGAATCACCTTCATCCATTTTCAATGTCTCTAGCTCTTTCTTTAAGAAAGAGATGCGAGTCTCATTCTTGCCTGCAAACATCTGCTCCAAAGTTAGCCAAGCTTCCCATGAAGAAGCTGCTGAACGAATGTGGGGGATGATTGACCGGCTGAACTGCCAATGCAATCAGCGACAAAGCCTGTGCATCCCGTGTATCCCATGCTTTTTGAGCTGTTGTTCTTTGGGGAAGTGGCTGAAGTGGAGCAGGCTGAGGTGCTCGTGGTGCACGTCCTCCTGGAGGAGGAGTAGCTGGAGCCACAACTCCAGGTCGAGCTTCTTCTCTACTGACATAATCCCAAAGATTTTTTGCCACAAGTATATTCTTCATAATGAAGGATCAAAGTGAATAGTTATTTCCATCGAATCTGTCCTCCTTGGATATATAGGTGAAAACATCTCCTCCCTTATTTGCCATGATTTTCAATTACCAAAAAATGCAAAAGAGCAATGTTGAAGCAGGACTACACTGGAAATCTAAAAATTTCTAAAAATTGCAGGAAATAACTTTCTGCAATTAGTTTACAGAGGTGCACTCTGTCAAAACTATCTGTTATGCAGGCAGTCCAACGTGCAATCAGTGTTCAGCAACACTGTACCAGCAAAATCCCCAAATTTTCTTGCCTCGGGTTTGTCAAAAACAGTCTGTCAGTGACTGTAACTGCAACACATGTGCCAATGTCCTCAAAAAACACAAAAGCCCCAAAATATCTAACAAATTTGGCGAGAAATTTGCATCCACCGTGTCCAGGACACGTATCCTCTGTTCTGTGTCTGTGTGGGTAGAAACCCCTCTTCCAAAAATTAATTCTGGAATTAAAAAAAGTTTTTTTTTGAAATACCTTAGTAATGACAGGCTAGTGGTGGGTTGCGCTGGTCACAGGCGGATTGTGTTAGGGGGGTGGTCAGCGTGGTGCTAACGCTGGTCAGGTCGCAGGCGATGTCAGAGGCGGCGCTTCAGACCAACGGGCGGGCAGCACTCAGCAGGCGGGTGTCGCTGGTGAGGGGTGGTTGGAGTATAAACGGGCTGTAGGACTGGGCAGCACTGTCGCTGGCGAGCAGGAGCTGCAAGAGATGGGCTGAACGTTGCAGGTAGTGTGACTGACAGGCAGTGCAACCAGGACAGGGGTGACTCATGCAAAGGCTGCAGGGCAGCCGCAGGGCATCACATGTACCAGGTGTCGCAGCTAGCAGAGCTGTTGTTACAAAGCGTTTAAGAGGCCTAGCAGGTGCAGGGCGACTTGCTGACGGACTGGTGGCTGCTGTGGCAAACTTGAAGGTCTGTGTCGGTACTAAGCAAGAAGCTCCCTGGAGGCTAAGCGGAGCTGAGGAGAATCTGAGCTTCAGCTGAACAGAACCTGAGCTAAACAGAGCCAATGCTCTGAAACCAAATGTGAGGGAGGACACGATCGAAGCTCAGCACAGAAAACCAGTAGACAGTAGAGAGTGAAGCACGACACCCAATACAATAGACTAAAAGAGTGTAAACTGAAAGTGCAAGGTACAACCTTAAACCTTAGGGTTGTAGGGGGATGTTCACACCCGAACACGGTAAGTGCCCGTAAGTGTGTCATAAGCACATACGAAATAATATCATAAGTCTGGGGGAAAAACCCTCTCCTACCGAGAGTAAAAAGTGCCCCAGTGTCGTACTGATCACCAACACTCCTATGTGAGTGTAGGCATAAGTGAGGCGTGAGTGAAATACCCAACACCGTCAAATAAGCCTCTAGGAGGTAATGCCCCACAGAATGGCTGGTATGATGACGAGTTCAAAGAGACATGAGCATGTTTTCAATGAGAGGTGGCACTTGGCATATGTACACACAAGCATGCACTGACACTCTTTGGATGATTGGTATGCAAAAAGAAGCGGGAATACCTGAGCAAACTAGAAACAGAAATGCATTCCATGTTCTTGGGACAGGACAGCAAGAGACCATGGAAAAGGATGCATGAGAGCCAACCACCTATACATATTACTAGATCGGACGATTGGCATGAATATGCTTGCACACTTTATGATGTTCCTAGCCAAGAGCCTGTGCCACTCCCCTCAACCTCAAGACCAGCAAATTGCAGATTTTTCATAGAAAAAGCAGTGAGGAATGCCATATGGAAACTGAAAAATGGGAAAGCCCAAGATCATGATGGCTTACTAGCAAAACACTTCATGCATGCTTGTGATATCTTGGCACCAATGTTGGCTCACATCTTTAATAGGGCAATCTATAAGGGATTTCCAACTAGTTGGTCAGACCATACTATTGTGCTACTCTTTAAGAGTGGAGACCCTGCACTACATAGCAACTATCGAACTATTGTGATTGGACACATGTGGGCCAAAATATATGGCTCTATTGTGGAACAAGCATTGAGTGAATGGGCCAAGATGCATGGCCTGAGATCAAAAGGCCACGCTGGCTTTAGGAGGGCATATACCCGTAGAGATACAGTGGAGTATCTATGCCTATATGAGACAATGGCAGGGAGAGTACGGACACTTGACGGCATCTCAAATACAGTCAATAGCACCATTGGGGTGAAATAAGGCTACCCACTTTCACCGACGCTATTTGGGCTCTACATAGATGAAATTTCAGAATATCTGGATAGAACTCGTGGGGCCGGAACCAGCCTAGCTAGAGTGTTGATACCATTATTGCTTTATACAGACGATATTGTACTTGTATTTGGCTCAGTGAGGGACTAAATAGACACTTGGATGCATTATCAGCTTTTTGCAGAGATAGAGACCTTAAGGTGAACCTTGGGAAAACTAAAGTTATGGTATTTAACACTTCAGCTGCTTGGGTGACGAGCTGAGCACCAGTTTACTTTCAATGGAGAGCCAATGGAGATGGTTAGGAAGTATGCTTATTTGGGGGTCACATTAAGGAACCATAGTTCTCTCCAAGGCTTGTTTGGCAAAAGCATATGCAGCCTTAGGTACATTGGAGAGGCAATGTGCTCACATACAGTTTCATGAACCGCACACCAAACTATGGCTTTTCGACACCTTGGTTACACCCACACTCCTATATGGGGCAGTTATTTGGGGTCCAAGCCTCTTCCACATGAGGAGACACCCTTTGGGAGATTAGGATGGACCAAAGAAGGAATACTATGATGGGTGGGAGCATACGGAAAGACCATTGGTCATGATGATCTCACGTATGATATGAGCGAAGAGCTCAACCCCACATGAGATTATTGCCTCATGGATTGCACACAGTTATTGATTAGATCCACACCTCATCCCACCACCTGAGGATTGAGACAAGCAAATGGGAGGGTATATAGACAGAGGAACATATATGCCCATTATGTGACAGAGAGCCAAAGATAGAGGAACACTACATCTACCGGTTCATGATATATTATGATATACGATGCAGATATGAAAGCATGTTCGGGGCAACGCACAACTTCATCAAGAGTGGCTCAAGAAGAATGAAAGCGCACTCACCATCATCAAGCTTGGCCTCTTTGACAACTTTCTTGACCACCTTGATCTTACACAAATGGCAAAAGAGGTATGAGATGGCCTTCAAACCACATTTAAGGGAGATATTAATAATTCCAAATTATTTGTACAGATGCAATTGTTTAGTATCTCCTACAATCCTTTAGAGACTCTTAAGCAACATCTCAATCATTTAAGCCTTCTTTACCAACAATTGACCACTCTCAAAAGCTATCTAGATGATGATGATAAAAAGGCTATACTTCTTAATAGCTCAATGAAAGAAGCACAATTCCATGAAACCATGACAACTCTCAAGGTGGCTTGAGAGATGAAATATGAAGAAACGGTCGCCATCCTTTTGGATGATGAAAGGCGCAACAAAGATGTTGTCATTGCACTGACAGCCTTCTACACCAAGAAATAACCGCCCAAGTGCCGATATTGCAAGCATCTTAGCCACACTATTGATCAATGCTACAAGAAGAAAGATAAAGACCAAGACAAGCAGCACACCCAATATACCATTGCTAATATCTTATTTGATAGTGACTTTGACAAGCCACCTTGAAAGTAGATGATAAATTCAATGTAGATGCACAATGGAAGGTGATTGAGACATAGATATGGATGCTCAATCTTTTTTCATTCTCTTCTTTTTCATTCTTCTCTTCTCTCTTCACAATCGTCCACTTTTCCAAGTATCTTACAAAGTGATAGACACTTTGACCTTTAAAACACTTTACACAGCCTCTCTCACACTTACTAAATACAACCATAGGATAAGGCTTAGGATATGCCTTATTTCTCAACACACTTACCACCTCTAATAAGGCCCTTAATGTATCTGTTCAATCATTGTCTCGACAATCCTGAAACCTATCAATATGCCTTTTAAATCAAATCCTAAATAAATAAATAATGTGTTTTGAAGTAGACACTGACCATGGCCATACATGTGCTAAGACCTTTCCAAACACTTATTGTGTGGGGTACTCTGCCTGGATTTTTATCCAAAACAATTTGTATTTTCCTTTCATGAATCTATTAGGAGCTGTATTTCAGGGGGGATTGTAACCTCTTTCTACGTGACCGCTAAGTTGATCCTAAAAGGTATACCCATGTATTTGATCAGTGCCTTTGAACCACGTTGGCTTTTGATCAGTCTCTGAGCAATGCACATGCACCTTTGAATCATATCTTACTTTGGGTCCTTGAGCTTCTCAATAGGCCATGCCATGATCTTCCTCACAATGCATCTCTCTCACTTATGTAACTCCTTTCTAGAATCGTTATATAGGATTAGACACCACCTCTTTGAGGTAAGACCTTTCATTTTTCCTTTCATGTATGTTTCGTGTCATGGGTTCATTCACCAATGACCCAAAGGAAAGACTTGTTAGATTAATTTATCCTTGTATGTAAACACACATTATTGTGTGTAGAAGTGTGTTTAGGTGTGAATAACTTTTACACCACTTAGCATTCATAAGGGTCAAAGGTTTAGGTGGATACCTCAACCTATATATTTAGGTCCTATCACTCGTACTTACATCACAAAAACTATCACATCAATCTATTCAGCTTGTTGTGTACTTGCAAGAGCTCTCTCTCTCTCTCTCTCTCTCTCTCTCTCTCTCTCTCTCTCTCTCCATCATGGAACTTTATCCTCCATAGCCTGTTGGGCATAAATAAGCTCCATGCCCAACATAGACAGCCATTTCACTTTACCGAGCACAAGGTCCCAATCTACCAGGGCCACAACCAAGGAGAATACATCATAGTCAGATCTCACAACCATCATTATGAGGTACTAGACACTCACCACCAAGCACATCAGTCGAGCAATCCACTCTCACTTAGGGTTGTGGCCCATTGTGATGGGACTTGGTACTTAGACCCAAACCTTGAGACATACATGACACAACTACATGTATTAAGGATGCAAGAGAAGGCCTCTTTAAAGACTAAAGTAAAACTTTGGAAAGTGGGTATAGAGAGATCCATTTGCACACACACCTAGGGATGTTCCTTTTTTTTTTTTTTTTTTTTTTTGTGTGTGTGTGTTGGGGGGGGGGGGGGGGGAAGGGGGGTATATACCACTAGGTTGGAAAGAAGGATCCAAATGAGAAGGATCAACATGATGCCAACGGTGACTCAACATTGGAATGCACTTGGTATATTACAAATCATCACCCTTCCTTGCTAACTTCTGGAGGAGATTGGAGGACCACTTTAGACCTAGAAAGATTAACTTTTTTTGTATTTACTAGTGCAAAGCACTTTAATAGTTGGCACTTGGTGAAACCAGTCTTCCTCTTTGGATAGGGTGGTAAAACGTGATCAAGTACTTAATTACAACCATTAATGACTGAGCATAAATTGAAATGCACAATTTGCCTTAATAATCTTGGACATTAGACACCCTGTTGGCCCCAAAACTAGCACCACTTTTGGTATTTCTTTAACTTTGATTGCTAATGGAATGAATACAAGCTGAGATTCCACAATCTCCTTTGCTGTTCCGAAAGCCCCTTGCTCTAATAACAATCAGTAAGCAATTTGAGCCATTTGCCCCTTGACTTTTCATCCAACACTTGCACAATTGAAACCACAAACTGGCCAAATGTTGCCCCAATTTACAATGAATGGGCTAGCATCTGAATTTCTTAATAATTACATAAATTTCAGGTACTGAATTCAATGTATGATGCCTTCTCCTATTGGCAGGGTCCCAAGGTGGTTGTCAAACCCTAATTTTTGCAAAAATCTAAGATTTACAGTAGAAATCCTCTTGTTTGACCAAATATGGCTGAGATCTACTCCAAACGACTAAGAAATGTTGAGATCTTTTGAGAAATTACTGGAGAAGGTGAGAAAAAGCCAAGATGAGAGAGAAATCTGATTTTCTTCACAAGAAAACCCTAAAATCTGCTTGCTCCAGTCTGCATTGAATGCAGTCACTTATTACTGCCAAGCACCTCCAAAATGTTGTCTCATGATCAACAATGCTATTGCCAACTCTTGGAAGGTGTCTCCCTGCTGTCCCTTGCCTCTGCTGAGGCCCCCAAATGGCTGTCTTCTGCAGCAAATTGTTGTTCTCTATCAGAAAATGGACGAGCAGCTCCCTCTCTCTCCCCCCAAGCTGTAAACTAACTGAATGGCTGAGAGCCAACCCACAAAGACGTTTTCTGAGTTTGCATGGGCATTTTTGCTAAAAGTAGTAGCCTTCTAAACCCATTTTTCAGTATTATCCAGTCATTTAAATTAATTTTCAGAATTAAATTATCTTAAAAATTAATTTCAACCCTTCTGACCCTACCTAAAATTAAATGTGCCCATCCATAATTAAATTGGCTAGGCCATTTGCAACCTAGAGCAATCCCCAACCTCTGTTGATTGGCATTAATTAATTTATTAATGCTAGTCTCTAGTGTCACCATTGACACTTATTGACCAAATAACTGTCCTAGGGTCAAAACTGACACCAACTAACCCCCAAAGCCTAACTGGCATAACTTATCACAACTTTCTTCTTTGGCATCCACTACATCCTCACGATCATTGACCTATTACCATGAAATAATTGCCATGTGCATCACATGTGCTAGACAACCTTGCACATTTAATAACTAACTTAATCAAATGTTATCAGCAAGATTAAAGCATCTTAAAATTTCACGTTCCCGTGACACTTGGCTTGGCTAGAGCAATGACCATGTTCCTTGTGTTAGATGCTAGCAACTAGAGGAGACACAAAGCTCTAGAGGTTTGGAGGAAAGCACTTAGGATGGTATTTCATAGCACCGTAGAGTCTATGATTGCTAAATGGGTGATGGTTGCTTGGGCCATAGAGAAAGGCCCAAACTATGGTTATGAGAATGTACATGGGAGGGATGCCATGCTTACCTTGTCTTGGGGCAACCTGTGAGCAGGATTGTCACGCCAAATTTCTCACAAACAATGTGTACACAAGAGCACTATCATAAACGGGAGCTCATAGCTAGCATTATTGCTTGGTAAATATGGACTACCAAATGCAACCATGCTATATATTCATTGGACAATATCCACTACAAAGACTCTCTCTAGGATTTGGACAAAGATTGTCCATACTCTCCAAAAGAGATGGGAAAGCATACATGGCATTTCAAAGACTATGAGGAGAAGGAGAGATTTTTTTCTCATGGCTTGGGATTCTAGCACTTTCTTTGATTGTCAACTGCATACAGTTATGCACTATGGACCTTTTGATTTGGTTATTCACTTGGGGCTTGTAATAGACTTCCCCTTTGTGATATACATTTTGTTATAGAAGCCCCTTACATGGCTGTTTTATAGTTTTACTTTGCCTGGGGATACTTTGTCTCAAGGGGATTTACCGATTGAAATCTTCTCCTCTTTAAAATAAAAATAAAAATATGATAATTTTAAAGACAATTTCAGGTGGCATAACACTTCTTAGACTTATTGGAAAACTCAGATCAAATGAATTGATGATCCAAAACCAATGTTACCATTTGTGTTGCATACTCAATAGCACGCTTGACCCATGATTCAGCAAATTATTCAAGCATTGTGCCATGCAAGAGTAATATGAGGACAGTTACCCTCAATGATAGCACCTGCTGCTTTATTTGCAGGACAAATCCCACAACAATCCCATGAAAAATCAGCTCAATGCCAGTAATCCACTCTGATGTAAGTGCATCTACAGACCATCATGTGAAAACACGAAATACATCTCCGACAAGAATAGGCCACCGTGCCATGAATTGACCTTTTCCACATGTCACTCCAACTATCTACAATCAATGAGACCTGATTTTTCCCCATTTCTTGTCAATGTTGCTTGCTCAACAAGGTGCTTCTCTGTGTCAAGCAAAACAGTCTATAATGTTTGATGACGGAGATACATATGTAGAGCCATACTCCCCAATATTTTCACATCACTTTAAAGTACTCTGACCTAGCAGCACAAAATTGAATATATGATCATGGAACAAAAGATGTGCCACTAATGCATCCACCTCTTCCTTTACTTTTGGATCCCAACTAGATGAAGTCTGCTCTACCTGCGTGGCAATAGAGGCATACTAGGCACTATTGATGCATAAATGTGCTCCACCAAAAATATACCAGCATAGGTAGCCATCCCTTCCTGTCCCCTCCCTGACAAGTGGCATCCAGAACATGTCTCCCAGCCATCCCCTTGTCACAACAGATCATGGCATGTCCTTGCAAAATATGATGCATCCCCATCTCTGCAACTGTATAGGAGGAGAGCATCCTGATGTCCCAGGGCCTATCCCACTGTCCCCTGCCACTATGATTGAGGTGAACCACAGACTTGCCATTGGACTCAAAGAAGTGAAAATGCAACCCACACTTAACTTCTTGCAAGGTATGCAAGAGATGCTAAGAATTGCAAAGGAAGTATAAAACCAGTCCATGATCATGCTACATTCCACTCCTCAAGATCTCCAGAAAGGATTTAAGATATCAGATTTCTCTGTCATGGTGAAGACCACCAAATGTTATATTTTATATTCAAGCAACTATGGACCTTTTCAAATCACCAAGAGAATTAATGTCCTACCAATTGGATTTACCTCTGGATATCCAAGTTTATCCCATGTTCATATAAGTCCTTTAAAAAAATGCTTGGGATAAGGTGAACAAATTGTCCCAATTGAGAAAGTCCCTAGTAAATGCTATAAATTATTTTCAAGCAAGTACCAATTGAGAATGTCCCTAGTAAATGTCATGAATTATTTTCAAGCAACTGCCAATTGAGAATGTACCTAGTAAACGTTATAAATTATCTTCAAGCAACTGCGGACCCTTCCAAATTACCAAGCTGAGAAGTAGTGTCTCCTACCCATTGCATTATCTTTGGATATCCAAGCTCATCCTATAAACCATTTGAAAGAACATGTGGGACAAGGTGAACAGACATAGACTACTTGATACATTCCACTAAAATATAGGAAGTTCTTGACTATAGGACTACACAATCTCAGAGGACCATTTATCCCAGAGTAAATACTTTATTATTTACTCAAGTGAAAGCACCTCCCATAGAGGCAACATGAGAGTCAATTCGCTCACTCTAGAGTCACTTTCATAACTTTGTTCTTGGGAATAATTCTCAAAACAGCCATGATTCTTAAGAGGGGAAGTGTTACATGCTGGTAACAGCCTTGAGTCATGAAGTGACTCGGTGTGAACACAAGCTTAGGCTAGGGCAGTTAAGGTGTCTGACAAATAGGACTCAAGGTCTCATTCATGTGATATCTCATGTGAGCACCACCCTTGGACTCTAGGCCCATAGGGGATCACATTGAACACAAGGATGCTGTGGGTTGGTGGTTCACTCATATGGGATACCATCCCTTATGACCTGAATCTGGGCTGTTATCTTACTAATCCTATCCATTTGGCTCTATAGCTGGACGACGATGAGTCTAATGCCCATCCCTTTATGCATCATTTTATGTGAATATGACTTGCATTGTGTCTCGTGTGCAGGTTGGATCTACATAGATGTTTCACTAACCCTGGTGGTCCCCTTGGATCCTTCCCATAAGCAGAAAAGTTCATTCAGTGCTTCATCCCATCCCAAGCTCTTTCTACAAGGGAGATGCAACAAATCATACTTCATTTCATCCTTTAAAACATCTATAGACAAAGTTGCTGCCCATTCTTATGTCACTTCATCATCACTGACTAAATTCTGAACAGTCTCCAGACTGCATTGACAAAATTGAAATAATTTCTATCAAACCCAAAACAAAGTTGTGACAATCCAAGCGCAAACTCAGAATCATTTATGTGTGTGTAACTATTTAGCCCTAAGAAGCTTGCAAGTGTAATTCTGATGCAATCTATCAAAGATATTGGACGATTGTCAATTATTGTTTCTCAAATCATCCATGCAAGCCAACTACTCATAATTTGTTCCTTACGAAGAGGCCATTTCAGATGTCAACCTGTAAACACATATCAAAATCTGGGGAGGAAAGGTTAGCCTGCATCAAATCATGTAAGGCTGCTAGTCTACGCAAACGAGCCATACTAGCTGAGGTATATTGTACCCTGCAGCCTAACTTTTCAGCATTACGACTGAAAATTGACCGAGCATTTAGGGCATTTGAAAGCACATCTACAGATTTGAAAAACAACCTCCCGCATAAACTTAAAAAAATACTCAAGCTGAAGGAAACTTTGAAGTGTGATGCCAAGCCCCATTCTGTAAATATAATTCTAGACAAACAAGCCCAGGTGGGAATATGTGGCTGAGAATGCTGCATCTATCCTGGCTTTGATAGATGCTACCAAGACTACATCTCACATTTCAGCTGCCAACACATCCCATGCTTGGTGATCTAAACCATCCATCACATAAGGAGATGAGGTAGTGTCAAGTGAATGCTTCATGCATTCAAATCTCCAAAACCAAACCCGGGCAAGCAAAAGAAACACATTTGGAATCAGCCCAAATGACAATCATTCGTATTTTACTGATCTCCAGTTTTATGTTGTTCAAAGTTTAAGAGTCACAAGTCCCTTCTGAGATGTCTGAATGGCAATAAGAGAATTAAATAATGAGTTTAGAATAGAGAAAGCAAGATTTAGTATCTGATAGTCAGAAGCAAGTTTAGAACAGGAAAGAAGAGGGCCATACTTGAAATCAGCAGGTGAAAACACGCCAATCCAGTCAGTTGTCACTGCTCCAGAAGGCCTTTTGAATTGTACAGTTACAAAGTCGACATTTTCACCCTACAAATGATTCTAACTTCAGAAGATGGTTCGTAGCAACATTGAAGAATCTAACTGTTAGCAAAGTCTATGGTGCATTTACTACACACATCCAGGATATGTTCAGGCACATGATACAAATTTCTTCCAACCACACATTTAGTACCATACAGTCTACCAAACCCAAACCTGAACACAGACATATCCTCACAGCAGGTACCATCTGAAATGACCGAAACAATGTTTGAAAAAGAAACTCGAGTGAATGCAAAGAATGACCCATCTTACTCTAAGTTTCTGCTATCTGATTGACCCATAATAAAGTTTTATTGAGGATTTAGAGAACCCAGATATGTTTGTTTTTAGGTCTTGTACATACAGTAGTGCCAAGTAGAGCTGGGGAAGCCTCTATTGAAACCGATTCATCGAGCAATGATATCATTCTATGCATTGCTATCTTCGAGAGAGGTTGATTGTTGTGTGTGTTGGCTGTGAAATGAACATGAGATTTGCCAAAACTTATCTCTGCACATACTACATAAATATGAAACACAGTAAACCACAACAGTTGAATCTTCATCCTTTGTGTGCATGACGGTAGCATTGCCTGCACAAATGTTGAAGAGTGTAAGTCAGATGAATTGTTAATCCCTCCAACACACACCCTGGCTCTCCTTAACGTTTCATATAACATTTTTGCCACCTATTTCATGCATTTGACAATACTCTGTTCCATTTTGGTAGTCGATCAAATTGTTTAGTGGTCCTCTTACTATTAATGGCATGCCTGAAATCTTTCTCATTCTTATTCAATAGACTATATTTCAAAGCCTTGAAAACACATGCTCTGATACATGAGTTCTTAAGGTATTGTATGCCCTTGAAGGGCTTTCTAATAGCAAACCCTTTCCTCTTTTCATGAATTACCTTTAGAGGTCACAATTGGAGGAAAAAACAAACAGAAATACTGTAACTGCAAATTATTGGAGACAAAAAGTAAGTTGTTAAAAATCCAACTGGAATTCACTTGGTTTTATCATCCTGATCAAGAATTATCAAGAGAGGGAACTGCTGCCATTGATCCAGAATTCAAGGTTGAGGAAATCTCCTCCTATATCCTGCTGCATTCATTTTCACAAGTGATAGAAAGCCATCATCAAGGCATGCATAGAAGGCTACTCTAACAACATGGTGTATGGGCGCATTGGAACCTTTATCTCACCCCTTGCTCATATGTTCAAAGTTCAGTAGAGGGAGAAGAGAATGCTGAGCAGAAAAAGAACAGATCAAACCTTGAAACAGCAATATGCATTACTAATTTACCAGGAACATGGAGAAAGGGTACAATGTTGATAATCCACCCCCAACTGGATAAGGCCAAATCTGGCCAATTGTAGGATAGCCTTTAGTCTGGCATGTCACATGCACTTCAGCTTTGTCAGATCCATTGCATCCCTCAGATTTTATGTCCATTGGAAATACAGTGAACTAAGAGAGCCTGCCTTTAGTTTGTATCCTTGGTGGAAGGTAGATTGTAATCTCCTTCACTAAAGCTGCTGGTGGCCCTAGCTGTGCAACACTAGAGAACATGCCCATTTGTGCTGCATACTGAATCTATGTGCCCCAATGGAAACATGTTCCAAAGCTGAATGGGCTGTGAGGAAGTGAACTCTAAGAATCTGGACCCATAGCAGCACGAGTGAGAATTCTAGGGCTAATAGAGTGCACAAGGTGTAGGAGTTGAGTTTCAACATGACTAACAAAGGAAATGCTCGAAGAATGGAATGAAATGAGAACAAACTAAATGAACGAGTGAATGAGTGATACAATGCTCAACCAACTGCAATGAAGCCAGAGCTGAAGCAAAAGCTCAATGTTCAGGTGGAGCAAAAACCCTAACAAGCCAGCATCTCTCAAGCAGTGGGCTGAAGGGGGGACTAACAAAGTCATTGATAACATAAGCAGTAGAGTGTGCCATACTTGGAACAGATGCTGCATGGAGCAACCAACCAGCACTCGGGTGCCAGAATGAATGTCTCACCATTTTGTAGGGTTCCAACCAGTGTGAAACAGCGGAAAGCAGGAAAATGCAGCAGTCTAGAGGTAGATGATGACATAGTGGCCTGAAAAACTCTATTTGACAGCAGCAGCAGTAGTGCTGTGGGCTTTGGAGGGGCAAAACACGCGCTGCGAAGAGAAGAGTGCCACAATTGACCGAAAGCAGGTGCCAAGCCTCCATTACCAGTAGCAGGAGTGTGGCTGCCTTTCCATCAGCATCTGATACACACATGTTCTTATCAGCCTGGTCTTCTTGTTTAGCAGATGGCTATCACTGCACCACTAAGGGCATTATGTTGAACATCTCCTAGCATATGCCAAAGGCCATTTTGATGAGGAGTGTCGATCAAAGCCAAAGGCATGCGACCCAAACAAAAGAGTCAAATCCCAGCCCCTCCGTTGGGTAAACCCAAGCAGGGGAGGCAAGGTGGTGGCAATCAAAATCAGGGACCATATTGATAACATACGTTTCATACTTCATATGTGTGCGAGTATGAAAGTATAGCTGAAGTGTGATTCAAACCCCGGGCTGAATCATACGTTGCCCTAATTTTTTCTTTAAAAAATATAAGGGTGATAAGTTAAACCTTGGTAGAAATTGTAAACATTTCAACAAAGCTTACACTTTGAAGAACAACCATAAAAGACTATGGAATTTGTTAAGGGGACTGTATGAATTTTGAGAGAGCTTGTGTAGGGCCTAGGCTGTAGAGCACTCAACACAGCAGCATGGGAGAGAGGGAGAGGATGAGGCTGAGCACTCAGCAGTGAGCACACTGCATAGTGCACAGGCTGAGCACACACTGCCCTGTATTTGCACAGGCTGAGCACGCTGCACTAAATCTGAATTTCTGCACATGCTACCTTGGTTCTGCACAGTGTACAAGCTGATGATTGGTCGGTTGTACGCGAACAGGCTGAGGCACGCAGGCTGCACATGCAGTTAATCCACATGAAAGAATATTGAGACTGCAGGAAACAATGTTGCTAGGCAAAAAGCAACAGTTCTGGCTAGTCATGAGCCATTTTTTTAAACCCAAAAAATGGACTGGTATGAAATGGCTTTTCATACGTTTGCATACCAGATGTTTGCAAACGTCGAGTATGCTGAATCATACACATCTGAATCCAACTATCTCAGGGACAACAGGGCAAGACCAGACCAACTCTGTCACCGTCAGCCATCACAGCCACTATTGTTCTCAACTCCAAAGGGCATGTCTGATTGGTCTGCTGGACATGAGGCTCATCTCATCTCTATGGAGGCATCAAAGGCTTGAAGCTTAGTCCACATTTCCCAATTACCTCCAGACAAGGCAACCGCATAGGCCCACTCTACCTAACCAAGCACATGATCTCCTATTTGGATCGTGGCTAGTGGAACCACCCATCACATGACCCCCATCCAAGACATTTTCATCTCCCAAGCTTCCAGCCAAAAATGTCCGATGTGGAAACTCCTCAATCAAGATTCATGGTCTAGATTGCATCAAGTTTGATATTGAATGAGGGCTGGAATCTTGCTTCGTTGGACAATGTATATTATGTTCCTCAACATAGGGAGAGCTTATGGTCCGTTCAGTATCTTTCCCGATTGGGGAGAGCAGTTTTCTTTATAGCCACCACAACCGAGGGCATAGACTCTTGGACTAGTTTAGTGATTGCTTGCAGCGAGGCACAACCTAGTGGCCTCTACATGATAACCCAATTTCTTTTGTTGAGAAACCACTTCTTCAGTTTACACATTTCATTTAGGGTTTTGCACTCACAGCCCCAAAAAGGGTTGGTATCCATATTTTGGTCATTTCATCTATGGGTGCCCACTCAGTGGTGCGCCACCCTAGACAGCTTATGCATATAAATGGGCCATCATTTCATTCATTCTTCACCCACTTCAATCATTCTTCACCCCTCTTCCCTCATCACTCCAACATTCTTCCCTTCTCTCTCCAGTCCTTCCATTGCCCTCACATCCCTTCCGATGGACATTGCAATTCATGGCTCATGGTTGCCTTCCACCTTCTTCACTCTCAGCTTCAAGCGCCTTGTTCCATCATCAAGTTTTGCATTTTGGAGCTTCCCCACAACTTGGTGTCAGTCCTACACAGCTGACGACATCCTGTCCCACTAAGCACTCTTCACACTGTCTACGTTTGGAACTTCTTTGCCTAGCGTCAACTCTCTATAACTAGCGATAACATTCTTCAGCTAGCAACAACCTTCTCACCCCTGGCGTCAACCCGACACATCCCGGGTATTTGTGTTTTGCAGCCTGGGAGATCCTCCACATTTGGCGTCATCATATTCCACCTAGCATCAGCATCTAGGTGTTGCTCTCCCTACGTTATACAACTCCAAAACCCTTTGGGATTTGCATTTGTTGCCCAGGTCATCTCCCTAGTGTCTGAGGACCATGGTTTGCTCCCTTGATAGCTCGTGATCATCTTCATCACCTCCGACGACATCAGAGGACTATGATTCATTCCCTTGACAGCTGTCCTTCACCTTCCAATGATTATTTTGATAGCCCACTTCTCGAAGGACTGCGTTTCGCTTCCTTCACTATGCAGATTCCCCACAAGTGTGCCACCTGATTCAGATAGGACAATGCAGTCATCTTCTAAGTTTCGACTCCACTATATTAGCTTTCCTTCCCAACATGATTCAGTGCATCATCAACATGTTCGTGTGTTTCTAAGTTTCTCTTTCTCTCAGTATTTGCCATACACACTTTGCGTTTCTCCTCGCAAACCCTACTATCTCTCTGGTCTCTTGTACATTTTTCGACATCTTTCCCAACCGATAGCCGAGGGACTCAGAGTTCCACCACTTTTAGGGTTTAGTCACCACATAGGCGTCTACGAACAATGAGCACCTTTGGAACTATCACTTAGGACACCTTGGTATGACTTACTCTATGATTTGTCACACCGTCAAATGGTTGAGGACCTTCCTTATCTAAAACTGTCCAAGGATGTTTGTCTAGTCTATTAGCTAGGGAAGTAATATTGCACATCATTTCCTCAACAGACCATACACAAAGCTAAGGTGCCTCTTAGATGGATTCATGTTGATCTGTGTGGGTAAACATCCACTGCCACCCTTAGTGGCGCACTGTCGTTCTTTTTTATACTGGATGATTGATTCATGTTGATCTTTGTAGGTCAACATCCACTATCGCCCTTAGTGCACACAGTACTTCTTTTTAATGGTGGATGATTTTCACAACACATGTGAGTGTATTTTCTAAAGCATAAATCTGACGTATTCATCTACCTTTCTTCATAGGTGCTGCTTGTACATAATCAGACTAGTCGTCGAGTATAATGTATGAGGAGTGATTCTACTTGTGAGTTTATCTCCCACAAGTTACTGAGTTTCTACAAGAGCATGGCATCACTTGCTAGCTCACCTCTATCAATTGTCCCTCTTAGAATGGACTCACAGAGTGTAGGAACTGGATTGTGATGAACATGGCATGTTGTATGCTATTCGCAGTAGCATAACTTTCTGAGTGCCTTTGGGTTGAGGTTGTTAACACTTCGGTATGCATCCTCAATTGATGTATAACTGCAGCAATTTCGCAAAGGACTCCCTTCAAGGCATTTTTTTGCACTCAGCCTATCATGTCCCATTTCAAAGTCTTTCCGTGTCATGCCTACATGCACACTCTTGATGATAAGATAGGAAAGCTCACTCCCCGAGTTGATCTCCTAGTTTTTGTAGGCTACTCTTCTGAGGAAAAAGCCTACCATTTATTCAATCCTCAAACAAACAAGGTGATTGTCCAGAGAGATGTCTTTGATGAGAGGGATATTGTACATACCACTACATCGGCCTCTGAGAGCCGATCCCTCCTCCTTCCACATCATAGATAGTGCTGAGCTAGATCTGCTACCTGCCCTCCTGACCCACTTGCAAAGCCTTCAACACCCATGCCTCCATCGCAAGACACATTACCTCATTGACACCAACAAATAACGTGAGATTCGCGGATCCTTCCACCAAATTCCATTCCGAGAGGCCCTAAAAGATCTGCCTAGCTTGCACCCACCAATGTTTCATTTGCATATGTCTCTATAGTAGATTATATAGCACATTCTGAGCCAGAGAGTTGGCAAGAAGCTCTAAAGCATCCTCAATGGCAAGAGGCCATGGAAAAGGAGCTTGTGACCATTGATCAAAACGAGACTTGGATCTTTGTGGATCATCCGAGCCACAAGAAAGTCGTCGCAATCAAGTGGATCTTTAGGACCAAATTGAAAGTCAATGGAACATTGGATAAATACAACACTTGCCTTGTGGTGCAAGGTTTTCAACAAAAACATAGCATAGATTATGAGGAGACCTTTGCACCCATTGCGCAATTGACATCACTCCATTTGTTGGTTGCACTAGCCGCTCATCATGGTTGGCCAATCTATCAGATGGATGTCAAAAGTGCCTTCCTGAAATTGTTACTTAAAGGAGGAAGTCTATGCGAAGCAACCCTCATATTACCTTTTGCAGATTGTAAAGAGAAGGTCTTTCGTTTGCGAAAAGCTCTTTATGATCTAAAGCAAGCATTGCATTCCTAGTTTCACAAGATTGATGAGTTCCTTAGGACTCATGGATTTCATTCTACCCCTTATGTCCCAAACTTATGTATTAAAACCACTTCAAAGGGGATCACCTACATTCTCTTGTATGTTGATGATTTACTTATCATAGGCTCAGATTCTCCTACTATAGTGGATATTAAGGCCCAGCTTTATTCCACCTTCGAGATGAATAACCTTAGTTATTCTATTTCTTGGGGATAGAGGTAGTTCAATCTAGGGATAGTAGCTTGGAGGAGCTAGAGCTTTGCTGTCCACACCCTACATGTAGAGGATTAGCCAAAGCTATCCACCATTGTCTTCTACCATTAGGCACCTGCTTCTCAGCCTTTCATCACAGATTCAGACTGTTTCCAGCTATCTCCACACTGCTGATCAAACAATCGATCACCAGATTTCTATGTTTACTACTGCACGCTGCCCCAAAAACTGCATTCCAGCATGTTCTGCTACCGTCTGAAGCTGGCAACAGCTTGGAGAGTTGTGTTTGCTGCATATTGCTGCCACCCAGCCTGTCCACGCCATCCAAGTGCTGGATTTTGTGCAAGTTGCTGCCAACCAGTCTGATCATGACCTCCAAGAGCTGCATTTTGCTGATCTTGTGCATCGCCAAATGCCACATCATCATCTTCTTGCACATTTGCAGCTTCCAACATGTCTTCTACACATCATCAGGCATCCTACTGCTGCATTTGCTGCTGCCAAACACATCCAGAGGCTGCCTTGCTGCATTTGGGGGTCTGCCAAAGTACGACATACTCTCCAGTTGATACTCTCTACCCCAGTCCTCAAGACACGAGTTCAAGGTCAATATTCTCCACCGCTTAGTGTGTTTGCTGCATTGAGCATTGTATTCTATTCAATATTCATTCATAATTATTCACCGTGTTCATTGTCTCTGAGTTACCCTAACCCTAACTATGTTTTTTTATCAATCTGTGTGTTCGTCGCACAATTGTGTTGTGTTTTCTGTGGTTGAGCATTTCTTTACCCCAACAACTCATATAGTCGTAACAAAGGTTGCCTAACCGAAAGTGTCAAAGGCACTCCTTGTCTAAAGGTGAATTGGCCACAACCAAGCCATGCATGCAATGAAACTCAAAGCCCATGGCAACTGGCTAGGATAGAAACTGGGTCATTAGATACAAGCCATTATGCTATACTTTGCTACAAGCAATCACTAGACCAATCTTGTCATTATCATGTTCAATGTATCACTATACCTTGCCAAAAGCAATCACTAGACCAATCTTGACATCAATGACTTCAATAGTGGTTGATGTGAAAAAGACTACTCTCTATAAGTGGCAAAGTTGATGGATGGAACGTGGATTCCCCCCAAGCTAGGCACATAATATGCATCATCCAATGTATCAAAATCAAGGCTCTCATTGGTATGAAACTTGACTTTTTCAATGCATTGAATCTTGGTGGAGGAGATGTTGCTGCAATGGACCCTTATTGCCACCGGCCCACAAGCTACAAGTGCACCTAGAATTGTATTCTTTGTTTCTTTTAAGCATAGAGTTGGGATTTTTGGTTCATACTTTCCTCTCATCCCACTCTCTTCTACCAGTTCTCTTTCATTTGTTTCCAGTAGCTTAGGATTAAATTCCACCATTGCATCAAGTACATTAGGAGCATCTCTTTCTTTTCCTATCACTTTTTCTTTTTCCACACCACATGTTAGCTATCCACAAGTGAATGCCACTTTGTACCTTGCCACATCATTAGCGGAAATGCCACCCATTAATATTGTGCCTAACACATACCTGCAAGTGAGCACATATGTCTATCCTAGGACAGCTACAATGGGTATTCCCCTCACTCGCCTTGGACACTCACCACCCCATCTATCGGCCTCTCAGATGTAGGGATATCCATCCTCTTCTTATGGTGCGTTGTCACTTACTCCATGGGTCACTCCCCCATAGGGATTTCCATCCTTTGCCTAACATGCCTCTATCCCTCCTCCTTGGGCCTAGTAGTTTCTAGCCTTATGCAACAAGTGCTTGAATCAAGGTCTTTGGAACCTAGTAGTTGGTTAAGAGTCCATGTTGGTCCACCTTGATCACATTCATCAATGGAGAGCTTGCAATGCTACAAAAAATGAAGAGTTAATTTGTAGGGGCTATTTTCTAAGTTCCATTCCCATTTATAAAACTTTTCCCTAGCATTCAATCATTGGAGGCATCTTCTTGACCACTATGCGACAAGAGGTCAAACCCAATGCATCAATTTCGATTATGAGCTATAGGAGTTTTCTATTAAGGAAGGGGATAACAAAAAGTCAAGTTGACCAAATATAGGTGGTTACTCACCAAGTTCGCCACTATTGGCTCATCGAAGTCAAACAACGAATTCAGTTACATTCTTCTTGAACAAGCTACCTTCTAAATACTTCCACTTTATACAGCACACCATTTTGTCTAATTGTCAACCTTTTATGAGTTCAAATGTTAGTTTTTGTGTTACACAAGGCTGCATAACCAAGTCCACAAGAAGACCCCATTTTCCTATTCAAAGGGGGCTGAAGTAACTAGTTCTATGAAGGAGAACACTGGAGGTGGCAAGAATACTCAAGTTGGGAAGGTAAATCAAACTTGAGTGACATCCCTTCCTTGGACGGAACTAAAGACACCAAAGAGACCAAACCCATTTGGCAATAGCTTCCTAAAAAGAATAGGTTTTGCACACACTGCTACAAATCAGGCCATGTAGACAAGTGTTGTATCAAGGCCAAGGGTCTCCCAACTAAGAAACCATAGAAAGCCATGATTGTCTCCACTCCACCTAGACAATTGAGTAAGGTTATGCCTCCTACTATTGCCCCATCTACTCTTCCCGGCGCACATGCCACTAGACATGTGGCACACAAACATTGGGTGACCGGTTTGCTAACACTACTCCATTCGCACTCTTTGTATCCATTCTAGGAACTCGTACACCGCTATCTAGGACCATTTCCCCGCCTAGGACCATTTCCATGCCTCCACATGAGTTTCATTGGTAGAGACCTGTGGATGGCCATGCGCAATGGTGGCCACACACTTTAGGCTAGCACCCTTAGGGTACACTGGGCTAGTCTAGTTTTTTGTTAGTTCCTTAGGCTAATGAGTTGGGCCCAAAGGCTACTATGCCATTAGGCTGCTTAGGCTTTAGGATTTCCTTCATTTGTCTTCCAGTGCATTCACACACTCACTCATTCACATATATATTTTCTTAATTTTAGCTTCACTTTTTGTTTTGTTTTGTTTTGAAGCATCATACTATGAAGCTCTCTTTTGCAGATTCTGATCATTTTTGTAGGGTTTTGTACTTCAATCTAGAACTAACATACAAGTTTGCATTGCTCCTTCCTGGGCTGGAGACATGGGAAGTTCATCGTTCCTTTGTGGTTTCATCTTCCTTGGACACTTTCTCTTCTACCAGCATGGAGGTTTCCCCTCCTGAGGTAGATCTTGTTAGCAAAGTATGTTAGCTCATGTGCGAGTCTGAGCATGTATTGTGGGCTAGGCGCATTATGAAGATATTTTAGGCATTTTTATTGTGTAGCATTTTATGGTTTATGGCATTTATTGCTGGCCGAACTAACATATTTTATGGCATTATTCATGCCTATATATTCTCGGCTCCTCCTCAGTCAATCAGTTCACCACTTGAAGGTCCCGTGTAGAGAGGAGCCAATGTCAATGCCCACGCAGCCAATGACTCACTATTGTATGCGACAGTCTCATGTCTGATATGTGGATTCCATTTCCTGAGCATACGTCTGAGTTCTTGTCTGTATTGTGTTCTTTCTTTCCCTTTCTCTTTTGTATTGTGTTTCAACAATTTATTTCAACATATGTTTATGCTTCCATTGCTGCACCACTTCTGACATGGTATTAGATTTTAGGATCGGTGCTCCTGCTGTGTTTTCTTGCTGATTTTAGCATTGTTTTCACCCTTGCTGATCAGATGAGTGCTGCTCCAACTTGGCGACCTGTTTTACTTGCGTTTTTTGCTGATGTCAGCATCCGTACAACCTGCGTGTCCATTTCAACCTGTGTTTTGGTGTCATTGCATCTCCTCTTGGCTGGACGCTTGCATTATCAAGCCGTTTTTGCTATTTTTGGCAATTTTTGACTTATTTTTTTATTTTTTGCAACAACTTTTGTCTTCTATTGGTCAGATTTTCAGTTATATTATATGTGAACTCTTGTTTTTTGCAATCTATGCTCGTGTTTTGGCTATGTTCCCTCTCCAAATACCTTCTTTTCTCTACTTCTCTTCTAAACCCTCTACAGATGGCTCCTTCATTCACATCCACTAATGACAAGCTCCATGGACCTGATTATCATACGTGGAGTGTAATGATAAAGGCCTGGTTCATCCAAAAGCGGTTATGGTACGTGGTTTGCAGAGCTATTGCATATCCTCAACGGCCTTCTCTTGTTCCAGCTGATTTTGATGAAGACGACCATGAGGAAGCAGTGCTTACATGGGATTCGGATGATGCCCGTGCTTACTTGGCCTTACTTCGGTGTATTTCCAAAGAAGTCCTACCAGCAGTCACCTCCTGCAGGACAGCTTTAGACGTATGGTTGAAGTTGCAGTTGACAGCTTCGGACTATACAGTCTACCCTATCAGAGGCACATCTTGTTGGTACAGTACTCTACAAACTTCCTTAGGAGTTTCATGGAGTGGCGAACGCTTTACGGGCACAGACATCTACAACTCCTATCAGTTTTCTTCATCTACCCTCGATGTTGCTTGAGCATGAGACGGCTTTGCGACTACAGGGGTGGCTTCTGTCACATTATGGATGTTCAAGTGAGGCTCTTGTAGCCTCAGAGAGGGGTTTGAAGACGAAGAAGTTAAAGGCCCAATGTTACCACTGTGGCAAGAAAGGCCATTTGCGGAAGGACTGTAAAGAGTTAGTGACTTCTAGGAAGAAAAAGGAGCCGAAGACGAAGCGGGATGCAAACTCCTCCGACGAGTCATCCTCTACCTTAGATTCCGACTTAAATCCTTCTGCCAAGGTGAAGTCCAAGGCGCGGCAAGGATCATGTTCTACGGATCGTGGGAAGGGCTTGGTGGCCCCTTCCTCAGCTGCTTTCTAGTGGTGGTGATAAGGTCATCCCTCACAACTCTCCAGTGCCAGAGAGGGAGTGTGAGAGGGTGGTGAGATGGGGCAGCCGTGCCTCATTTATATTTCTATATAGATACACAGGATCCAGAGAGGGACGTCCCTGGCGCATCGACCAAAGTCTAGCAAGTTCAAATCCTAGAGCTAGGATTGACATCTAGGTTCATGATGGGCTGATTACTTAACAAAGAGTGGGTGGCTTTCGTCTGGAGCTCACATAAGGGGATACTTTAGCGGTCTTGCCAAAGAAGGGGGATCCATGGTCATTTATGCACTACGGCATTGGTGTCAGGATGGTCACATGTGCTACATCAGAGGCATTGTTGACAAACATTGAGAGCTGCTATGATCTTCTCTATCTTCAAGAGTTGGTACGATCGACATTGACATCAGGTTCTCTCCGAGGCACCTTGGTGGTGGCTTGATTACCCATTGCCGGGGTATCCATGGTTCTACTTGGTGGTTCTCTATTGTATGGACTATGATGAGTCATATATTATTGTATCACTGTATTGTATCAGATCAACCATGATCTGAGAGAGGGTGTTATTAGAGTATATCAACTCATGTGTGAGTCTGAGCATGTATTGTGCACTAGGCACATTATATAGATATTTTAGGCATTTTTATTGTGTATCATTTCATGCTTTATGGCATTTATTGCTGGCCGACCTGACATATTTTATGGCATTATTCATGCCTATATATTCTGGGCTCCTCCTCAGTTAGTTCACCACCTGAAGGTCTCATGGAGAGAGGAGCCGGTGCCAGTGCCCACACAGCCAGTGACTCACTATTGTATGTGACAATCTCGTGTCTGACATATGGATTCTGTTTTCCAAGCATACATCTGAGTTCTCATCTGTATTGTGTTATTTCTTTCCCTTTCTCTTTTGTCTTGTGTTTCAGCACATGTTTATGCTTCCATTGCTGCACCATTTCTGACAAATCCTGCAACCTCTCTTGATATTATGTCAGCAATAGCTTCTCCAGCTAGGGTGCTTCATCTTCATCCTTCTTCATGGTCTCAACACCACACAAAGACTGATATCAAGCCCCTCTTCCTCCTTTGGCATCGACATCCATGGTTGAAAGGGGGTTCCTACTCTTTCTTGGTATTCTACAAGTTTCGTCATTTGTCTTCCACATCAATTCCCCTTTCTTGTTGTACCTCCCCTTTGCATTGCATGATCATCATCACAACCTTGGAGTAAAAACGGGCTTGAGCTTTTCTTACAGTCCCTTTTAGGTTCAACTTTTGGGTCTAAGAGAGGGTGTTGAGCGAAAAATGCATTACAAACTAATTAGCTCTTTTACACAAACCCAAAACATATAATTACCAAAACTTTCATTAAAAAAGAAATGTGTTCATAGAGAGTTTTTGCATTTCATAAGCAAAACCCTAATTTGGGAGGCTCCACTTGTTGAGAAACTCTTCACCCTTCACCCGCAGTTTGCGTTTTTGTGTTTCTACATTTTGTGTTTAGGGTTTGCAACCCCAAAAAGGGGCGCCATCCTAGACTAACTGTGTCTTTTTATAGGCCACTCTCTCACTCATTCTTTACGTTGATTCATTCAGTCCATCACCCCTTCTCTCCAGCCTCTCCACTACCCTCACATCCCTTCAAGAGGACATTGTGGCTCGTGGTTCGTGGTTGTCTTCATCATCTTCCTTGTGCTACGACACCCTTGTTCCCTTGTATCACAATCATTCCATTCATCAGAGTTTCTTCTCTCTTCTCTTCTCTTCTCCACTCCATGTTTGTCGAGTTCACTCCGTGTTCCTCCCCGCAAACCCTACTGTCTCTCTAGTACGTCATCTTTGGACATGGTATTATAGCTGGGTCTACTCAAACAACGGCAAAGATCCTCTACTCCAATGAAGGCAAAGACCAATGGCAGGTTCGGCATCCACTTCTCTTCTTCTTCTATTGCATCAACACTTTTTTTAGCGGCTGTTCTAAGCTGCATTTGCAGCCTGCAGCTCAGCCAAACTAGCCCAAGGCTCAGCCCAGCTTATGTTTGCACCTAGCTGACCTCCGCCTGCTCCGCCTAGCTCATGGCGGCTGTTTTTTTGCCGCTGGTCTACTCCGCCCAGCCCCTAGCGGTTGTCTTCTACCAGTGGCCTGCTCCACCCTGCATCCTGGCAGCTGTTTCCTATCAGCCAGCAGCTCAACTCATACTACTGGCGGCTACACCCAATCTCCCTGCGTTTTTCACGCGGTTGCTCTTCTGGCGGCGCTGGCTACAAACTGGCAGTTCCGCACAGCCAGCCGACAGCACTAGCTACAGACTGGTTGTTCTATCGAGCCAAGTGGTGGTTCTTCATTCTATTGATCTGTGTTTACAGCAGGCAGTTCTTCCCTATCTTCTTGCATTTGCACAGGCTGCTACTGTGGCTCAGCCAGTCAGCTGGCAGTACAATCGGCACTGTTTTTCCTCAGCTGGCGGCTTTTTCCCACAACCGACAGCTACACCTTAAGTACTAGTGGTTCTTCCCAACCACTAGTGGTTTAGCCCACTTCCAACCCTTCCCTACCCTCCCACCCCTTGAGGCGGACATTGTGGCTTGTGGTTTGTGGCTGACCTCTTCCTTCTTCAGCAAGGCACACTGGCACCCATGGCTTCTTCCACAATAGATCACCAAACTACTGGGTGCTCCTACTGCATCACGAACAATCATCCCACTGAAGACTATCAACTTCGACCTTTGCTCCCTGCCCCTCCAAAGTATATGCCTCTTCCACCAGGCACTTTTTGTGCCACCTCTCCTTTTTGGGCCACAGAGATTGTTCTACTTCGGCTATCGGAGTATTATGCTCAAGGCAAATAATCCACACCCGATGCGCACTAAGTCCTTTCGAGCACATGGAGGCTCTACGACCTTATGAGGCGATAAGCCCTCCTGGAGACCACCCCACTGCGCGGAGGTTTCCCCCACCCACTTCCAGGTACAGTGGCTTCCATGGCCCACATCTTCTCCACAGTCCACTCTCCTGAGAGCCTGCGATTGTTCCCCACCCTTGGCTCATCCTAAGCCTCTTTCTTCCCCACCCTCTTCCACTCAGGTTCAAGAGGCCACTTCTGGGTGCTTTTCGGCTTCTTCTTCCGAGCCCCAGATACCTTCTTCGGCACGACTGGCAGCACTTCCTTTGTCATCAAATGCTTTGCAGTCTGGTTGGATTCCCTCTCTCTCAGACTAGGATTTAGAGGGGGGTTTTCTTACTTCGCCCTCAGAGGGGGGGACTCCTACTTCTACTCCTGTTTCAAAGCGAGACTCTATGTGCCATGACGTTCTTCACACACCACCACCTTTCACTTTCAAGGAGTGGCTCTCTTTTGAGCAATCATTTCCTCTACTCATACCCAGGATCTAGAGGATCTACCTAGATCAGGACCCTTGGGATTTTAGCAACAACTTGGCAGCTAGGCCTTCGTATTCCTTCCAACATGGAGTCACGGAGCTAGTGGCTTCTCTCTCGAGGTTGAGTTTTGGGTTCTACAGCTCATCCAGTCTCCTGACTATCTTCAAAGGTCTCCTTTCAAGTGGTAATCTCAGTTTACAGGGTGGATCTTCTTCGTCCCTTG
The DNA here is from genome assembly GCF_053477565.2 of Lygodium microphyllum. Lineage (NCBI taxonomy): Eukaryota > Viridiplantae > Streptophyta > Polypodiopsida > Schizaeales > Lygodiaceae > Lygodium > Lygodium microphyllum. The sequence goes on along the minus strand of NC_141153.1, from coordinate 77,738,245 downwards.
GTCAGCATGAAGCCACCTCCTGAGATGGAGTACGGGCATATTCTTATGGTTCTCGACACCACACAAAGTCTGACATTCCTCCAATGCATTGCATGATTTCATCATCCTTGTACTAGGGTGCTTGGGCAAGTGAACAATTTCCCCACGAGGGACATTGTCGAAGTGGCACCTACTGCATGAGCATTCTTCAGCATGTAGCATTGCATCTCCACCTCACTCTTCTCTTGTTCCCCTTTTTGGGCCTGAGAGGGGGTATTGAGAAACCCTTCACCCGCAGTTCGCATTTTTGCGTTTTGCGTTTAGGGTTTGTAGCCCCAAAAAGGGACACTATCCTAGATTGACACTGCCTATTTATAGACCACTCTCTCACTCATTCTTTACAGCTGATTCATTCAGTCTGTCACCTCTTCTCTCCAACCTCTCCACTACCCTTACACCCCTTCAGGAGGACATTGCGGTTCGTGGTTCATAGCTGTCTTCATCATCTTCCTTGTGCTACGGCACCCTTGTTCCCTTCTATCACAATCATTCCATTCATCAGAGTTTCTTCTCTCTTCTCTTCTCTTCTCCATGTTTGTCAAGTTCACTTCGTGTTCCTCCCCGCAAAACCTACTATCTCGCTGGCACGTCATCTTTTAACACCACTCATCTATAAGTAGAGAAGCTGCCCCTCATTCAGCCCTATCCCTTTTCTGCTGGCCATCTTTATCGTCAACAGATTTCAACCATCAGCTAGTGCCCTCCTTCCATCAGGCACCTTTTCCAATTGTTGCTACAATGATCCACAACTGATACGCATGGACTTGGCAACCTATTGAACCTTTGTTTCACTCCAATTTGCTGCCACCCTCTTCTCTAATTACAATTGAGGACATCTACCACCTGTTGCTATCATCCAAGAGGTGTCCTAGAGTTTGCATTTGCTGTCATAGTCTACTGCCTTCATCCAACGCCTATCTCAACCTGCATATTGTGGTTGATTAAGCCGCCCCGCATTAGCACAGCCTTATCTAGCTATTGCTTAACTATTATCAGCCTTGGATGATCAATTTCTTGCACATTCGGGTGGTATACTACTGTGTTTAGCCAAATTCAATGTCATGGGGGTGTGAAATTTTGAGATGCTTTAATCTTGCTGATAACATTTGATTAAGTTATTAATCAAACGTGTAAGGTTGTTTAAGCACATGTGATGCACATGGCAAATATTCCATAGTAACAGGCCAAGGACCTCGAGGATGAAATGGGTGTCAAAGGCAAAAGCTGTGATAAGTTATGCTGACTGCGTTTTGTTGGTCATTTGGAATCAGATTCGACCCTAGGGCAATCATTTGGCCAATAAGTGGTGTCAGTGGTGACACTAGGGACTAACATTAATTAATTAATTAATTAATGTCAATCTAAGGGTCAACAGAGGTTGGCGACCACTTCAGGTTGCAAACGGCCTAGCTAATTTAATTATGAATGGGCACATTTAATTTTGGACACGGTCAGAAGGGTTGAATTTAATTTTCAGCATTATTTAATTCTGAAAATTAATCAAATGACTGGATAATGCTGGAAAATGGGTTTATAAGGTTGCCACTTGGCAAAAATGCCCATACAATACTGAAAAAACGTTTCTGGAGGCTAGAGAGAGAGATTCAGTGCATTCATGATAAGGAAAAAAGAGAGAACATGTAGCTAGTTTGACTTTTCTGCTGTGGAAGACCTTCTGGAGGCTGGAGCAGCAAGAATCAAGCCATATGATACAAGCAACAGCAATTCTAGGACCTTCAAGAGCTGATGACAGCAGTTTGAGGCCTCCTAGCAGCTGATGACAACATTTAATGCTGTTTGGTATAGGCAGCAATCAGATTTCAGGCCTTTCTCGCATGAAAATCAGAAATCTCTCTCTTTCTTCTGGCATTCTCTCACCTTCTCCAGCTTATGCTTAGTCATTCTCACCATTTCTCAGCCTTTTGGATTAGATTTTAGTCAAATGTGGTGGACAGCAGATAGATCTCTATTGTAGATCCTAAATTTTTGCAAAAATTAGGATTTTACAAACACCTCAAGACCCGTGTCAATTGGTAAAGGCATCATACATTGAATTCCGCACCTGAAATTTGTGTAAGTGTCAGGAAATTCAAATGTCAACCCATTCATTGTAAATTGGAGCAACACTTGGCCAATTGGTGGTTCCATTTGTGCAAGTCATGGGTGAAGAATTGAGGGGCAATTGGCCCAAATCGATTGCTGATTGTTGCTACGGAAAGGGGCTTTTGAAACAGCAAAGGAGATTGTGAATCTTAGCTTGTACTCATTCCATTAGCTATCAAGTTAAAGAAATACCAAAAAGGGCACCAGTTTTGAGGCCACAGGGTATCTAATGTCCAAGATTATTAAGGTAATTTGTGCATTTCAAGTTATGTTCATTCGCTAATTGATCTAATTAAGTGCTTAATCAGGGAATTACCACCCTTTCCAAGAAGGAAGACTAGTTTCATCCAATCTCTAGACTACTATGTTTTGATTATCAACTTGCTGCCCTTTCCATTCTCAGAATTATTCAATTCCCGCTAGTGGTTACAGCACTTGAGATCCATCTCCAGTGGATATTACACTCCAATACTTTGCCTTTGAGCAACGTATACACTCTTTCCATCATTTATAGCATTGATTCATTCGCTTCAAAGTTTTCTCTCTTCTTTGTTTATGTTTGTGTTTTTCCATTTTGCATTTGTGTTTTGCATTTATTGCATTATTGTCGAAGTTATCGTGTTTTCATCATGTTCGTATATTCTATGTTTTTTTAGTGAAAACCCTGGTATAACTTCACACATCCAACAGATCTGAGCCGCATAGTGATCAATAAAGTGACCCCCCCCCCCCCCGGTCTAATGTTGAATCAAAGCATCACAATTGAGAGTGTATTCAAGGAATAGCCCTTGCATAAACTCAACTACGGTAGTAGTGCTTACAGGTTTTCCAAGAGCAGATAGCCTTGCATGAGAACCAACAGGTGGCTAGGGTTCCAAGGTCCCAAAGGTCTTGCGAATCCAAGACATGCCACATCAAATTTGACCAGGTAGTAAAGTTAGACCCCATTGAAACAAGTCATTAAAAGTATTCTTGGCAAATGTAGATGTATGGAATGAAGTATGGGTGCCACATGAGGGGGATATGGTGGGAAGGCAAACATGGAGCCCGGTGCTTAATGCAATACCATATATGGTTATGCATGGTGACTTGTGGTCTATTGCACAATAGAATATCGAGTTACTTGATAGAGGTTTGATGGCCCAGTAGGTATGAGACACATGCACAAATTGTGGTGCCATCAAGGTGGTGCTAGGGGCTCGATACACTTGGGAGTGAAACCCTTGCGTGTAGCCCCTCCTAGGTTCTTGGTTTGGGGGACATGGTCATGGCCCCACCACCAATGCACCTCCATTGTCTAGCTATAGATAAAGAGAAAAACCCTATGGATATGTGTCTAAGTATTGTGTATCCCTTGGTATAGTGGAAGTGTGTCATATGTAGATAGGTAAATGCGCAATAGCAAAATGTGTTTGATATGGTGGGATAGGTGAAAATTGAAAGTATAGTGTGCACCAAAGCAACATTTCCTAAATCAACAAATGAATGAGAGGTGTTATGTTATTTTTTTCTTCTTGAGACACTGCCTTTTACATTCACATACTAGTATGGATTAAGGTTCACGAGAATATTTGCATTTGTGTCCTACACATCAACTGAAGTAAAAAAAGGACAACATAAATTTAGAACCTATTTACCTTTCAGCCAATCTAATGGTTCCCAAAAACTTGATATGGCATCTCTCCAATGTCAATGTGCCCCCCTCACCTAAGGAGTTACAAATCCTTTTAAGTGTCATACTTGGGCTGTTATGTACCTTCCCTTGGATTGTATGCATAACCATGAAGATGATATGCCACATCAACTGAAGTAAAAAAAGGACAACATAAATTTAGAACCTATTTACCTTTCAGCCAATCTAATGGTTCCCAAAAACTTGATATGGCATCTCTCCAATGTCAATGTGCCCCCCTCACCTAAGGAGTTCCAAATCCTTTTAAGTGTCATACTTGGGCTGTTATGTACCTTCCCTTGGATTGTATGCATAACCATGAAGATGATATGCCAAAGGGATAGCAATAGTGCATGGGGTAATGTGACATAAGGGCTTAACCCTAGCTTCACATTCTCCATTTACATCCTCAAAAGCTCTCAAAACTCATCATGAGTAAGTAGGTAACTAGATCTTTGGTGAGATCCCTTCGATTTGAGAATCTTGTGTTCGGGATATCCAATACCAATCCCTCAAAGGCTCCACGAAAGAGGGTGTTGATACCAAAGAAATAGGCTCTAAGGGGGTCTGCATTGGTGACTGTGGTTGAGACATTTTTCTCTTGCGTTCTTACTTCTCTTCAATGCCAAGCTCTCAGATCAAGGCTTAGGTATCTATATGAGTACCCAGCTTTGATACCATGTGAAGAAATGCTCAAGCAAAAATAGAGAAATGCAAACTTTGTAACAAACAGAAAGTGTAATGTAGAATTTAAGATAAAGAGAACACAAAAGATGAATGAATGAATGAATGCCATATGTTGAATATGCTATAAAGGGGCTTTGAACCTTCATGCCTTGATGAGTAGGGATGAGGTGAGCTAAGCGGTGTCAGAGACACTGGTAACAACCTTGAGAGTCTGTTGTACTCGAGAGGCAAATCCTAAGATGCAGCAGCAGCAATCCACCGATGTCAAATGATGACGACAGATGATGATGACAGCAAAACACAGCTCCAGCAGCAGTAAATGCAGGTCTGATCTAGGCAATTAAGATGTCGTCACTCCAGGCAATGTCGGTAGGCTGGGCGGCTGCTGTGTGGCCTGCTGTAGCAGAAAATGCAGGTGCAGATGATGACAATGGCTGGCTGAACCTCCAGAGCAGCAAGATGCAAATGCTGGCAGGTGGATGGAGGTTGTGGACAAAAGGGCAGGCTGCTGGAGGCTGAAACTCAAATGTGGCAGCACTAGAAATCAGGTCACCAGCTGGTAGGAAGGTCGCCTGGCTAAGAGCACAAGAATATACTGTTTATAAAGGAGTTTGGTGCATTTGTCCTACTCTTCAAAAATAAGCCATTTGTTTTTGGTAATTCAGCATCAAATGCTTTTGGGGGACTGTTTTGAGAAGAATTAATTATGGGCTCACACTAATTATGTATCAGTTCAAGCCCTAATATTAGTGGCTCAACACATTGTACTCTCATGTACAATCAACTACAGTGCTTTAATCACAGTAACCTGAACTAGACTCCGAAGTTGGTTACAAAATGACACCAGTAAAAGTGCCATTACATTTTCAGTTTACTTTCATGGTGTCCCCAACCCGAAGCATTGGCAGCTTTAGTCACCTTAGAGGAAAATTGCATGTCCCAAAGTGTCTATCATTTAGAGGGATAGAAAAATACCCTCAATCAATTCATGTCACAATTAGTTATCTTCTACGCTATATCTCCATTAGTGCCACAATGTAGTTCAAAGTTTCCCTGGGTAATACAGCAATTATCATCTTTAAACCATTTAGCTCAGCATTTCAGCCAAGATGTTTCTTGGAAGTATCAAGTAAAATAATGGATCATTTGAACCTCTCCAGGATCCTCTAAAGCTTTATGTAAACATTTCTATGATATCACCGCATACCAGATATCTTGAGACCTTAATATACTAGCAATGTTCTTAGAATTCACAAGCTGATGTACGAATGTTTATGGTAACAAGAAGCACACTTAGAAATCATTCTCTCAGTTCTTCAAGTAGTTGGAACCTTGACAGAACACATCTTGTGGTTCTTGTCTCTTACAGAGCAAGTCAACAGATATATCTATATGGTGGTTACTTTTGCAAAGCAAAGATTCACTATGAGGAGAGTAGCAAATGACAAGTTGACTCAAGTCTCTACTACATGAGGAGCAATGGAGAACCAATGTGCACACATATAGTTTTAGGAGCCCCAGATGACATGTTGGCTCTTTTGACACATTGGTTACACCAGCACTGTGACAATTCCAAAACTGTTCTCAGAGGCATTTGGACCACTATCCAGGGTCGTAGCCTTTCCATATCAGTATTGCCTTGGCCTCTTCCTCTTGGAGATCCATTGACATAAAGAGCACCTCTTGTGATCTTGGGGAAGGCACCTCGGGGATGTAGAGTAGCACACGCTTACAGACTATTTTAGAGCTGCAGCCACATATGATACTCTAGAGCACATCTCAAATAGACGTATGGATCCACAAGAGAGGGGAGAACCTTGGACGAAGCCACATAGATATGCAGCCACATACGATAGTCTAGAGCACATCTCAAATAGACCTATGGATAAAAAAGGGAAAGGAACACCTACAGATTGTGCCGCTCAGTGCCTGCCAGTTCACATCCCCATCTGAGGTACCAATCTATCTTGCTTTAGCTCATCTATGCTGCATACACCCATAAGAGACATCATGGGATGATTTTGATAATCTTAACTCTGCACCTTGTCATAATCTTAACTCTGCACCTTGTCATACTAGTTCTACACCCATTTAGCATTGCTGATATTAGCATTGCAATACTGGCAATTGAATTTCTAGTTTTCATTTGTCCCAACTATTTATTATTTCTTAGCTACATATTTCTTTTCAGCTATGTTTTCTTTACTCTACTTGGAAATATGATAGTTCCTTGAGCTGTATCTATTTTTGTCTCGTAAACTGATTTGGCCTCTTGTAGACATTAATACAACCCCCGCCCCCCCAACACACTCTCTCTCTCTCTCTCTCTCTCTCTCTCTCTCTCTCTCTCTCATGTTGCTTATAGATTGTTGCTTATAGATATAGCAAACAGAAAACTTATGCAATGATAGACTCCGAATCGGAGTCCTTACTTCCCTCGATATCCAGGCATACATCAACCCCATTTAATCGATGCTGTTGATCATTCCCGATTCGGTGCGAATTATAATCAAGATGCTATGAACGATTGGGAGGCTTACTGAATGATGATACGGAACGACGGATTCTTCGATAATTCAAGCGCCGACCAGCCAACACCGCATGAGTTTGGGAGCCAAGAGAGCCGTGGTGTGGCAGCAGAAAAGGAGGTGAGGAAGGAGAAGGGGGAGGAAAGATGCAGGGAATATCCATCGCCCTGGCCCTTTCAAGCAAGGCAACGTTGTCTCGATAGTCGGTATTGGGTTCACACTCGGGAGAACGAAAACGGGGAAGGGGTGTTATCCGATGTGTGCATCTTTTCTTTAGATTATTTAAAGGCTGGGCTTCATGGTCCCAAGCCGAGAACCACCGAAGCTCCTTTTGCCAACCCGAACCTGAAGGCATGGTGACAATTTTTTGCGATTTGAAAAAAGAAAAGAAAATTAACCAAAAAAAAAAAAAAAACCAAAAGAAGATTTGAGAAAGAAGACTTGAACATTAGAATGATTAAAAAGAGGCACGACAATTCTTGAACGGGGTTTTTACAAAATAGAAAATGATGGCACCACCGCAATGCTGTAAATATAAGTAGCCTAAGGGAGGACTCTGGTTTGTTTGCTTTGGACCTACGCGCATGTATTACTCTTCTTCTTTTCATATGTTAATGTTTTTAAATTTAGATTCATGTCCTTCTAATTATCCTTTTCTTCCAATTGTCTGTATTGGCGTAGAGGTGACCCCAACTCAACCCTCCCTCTTCCAGTCACAATAAAAGTGAGTGTACTTAAATTTCATAAAAATATTTTGCTCCTCTTAATAGAAAACATTTAGATAGATTAACGGATATGCCCTTCTTCTTCTTTTTCCTCCTCTGTGTGTGTGTGTGTGTGTGTGTGTGTGTGTGTGTGTGTGTGTGTGTGTGTGGCCCAATCTGCGTGCAAACATGGTGATGAGGTGCTAGCACAATCTTCATGCCCATGCTCTAAGGCTACACACCTAGATCTATGTGTGTTGGCCCAATTTGCGTTGGCATTGAAGCACACACCTGGATCTATCTGCATTGGCTCAATTTGTTTTGTCACACACATAGGTCTCATACACCCCCCCTTTGTTCTCTCAACAACAAGGTACAAGTGGTGGAGGAGATCTAGAGCCTCTCTCTCTCTCTCTCTCTCTCTCTCTCTCTCTCTCTCTCTCTCTCTCTCTCTCTCTCTCTCTCTCTCTCTCTCTCTCTCTCTCTCTCTGGTGCGCAGATCGGACGCAGATAGCTCACGTGGTGAATCCCGGAAGGTCCCCAAGAACAAAGTACTCTACTTTTTAGCACAAAAACCCATGTAAAAGCAAGCACGACATGAGACAAGAGACAAATTGGGTTCAATCTCCCCCCATGCCTTGTGTGAGCGCTTCACAAAGCATGTATTTTAATGTATATTTCCAATCTTCATGCTCAATAATAGCCCAATTACAAAAATATGACAAGCTTTTAGCTTTTGAGTTTGCTTTCTACAAAAATAGGAAAATAAAGCTAATGGACGGTGCCCATAGAGTCTGGCACGCCCAATCTCAATGTCCAAATAGAAATAACATATCCAGGCGCATAAGCGCATACAAAATAATAATAAATAATCGATGTCTCAATAGACATAACAAAATATAGGCGTGGCGCCTATCAAAATATAGTCCAAGAGTCGAAAACCCGCTAGACTCCAATTCTTTCCTCCGCCACTGCTGCTATCTCTACACATCAACTGAAGCATTCACAATCGTTAGTAAAATAACACAATTAAACCGACAAAAGTGAATACCTAGCAGTCTTCAGCTACATAAATAAATCAACTGGTTAGAAATAAATCCTAACCTTAATTTATTACGAGTGCGCACTCTAAACTCATAAACGTTTATTAATTTAATATGCATTTTGCGGAATCACCCGCTATGGAATCACCCATGTACACACTAAATTAATGAAACGCCCGAAAAGGACAGGCGTCCCCATCAACTTCTCGCACAAAGAATCCTCTTTGCGTATAAGCCCCGGTCATCTAAGTTTACGGAATCCACCGTAAAACCTCACGGAATCCACCGTGGAATATGCCTCCTGGCATCATACCCCCGGGGTGGGATAGCAATTGACCTCAATTGCTATTAGCTCAATGTGGAGCTAACAGAGTGGGGAAAGCATTTAGGTCTCTAGCGTGCATCCATTGTGCTTCCTCTACAGGATGGTTCTTAAATTTTACTAGATATCTAGAATACTTTCGGCCAGTTCTAGTGGTCATGTAGTCAGTGTCTATAATGGCTTCTGGTTCAAGTATTTCAGTCTCTTCTTCTAGTAAAGGTGGATTTTCATAGACAGGGTGGATAGGTAATTGTCCTTTAAATGGTCTCAATAAACTAATATGAAATGTATTATGAATTTTCCAATGTGATGGCAGTTCTAACTTGAATGCATTGTCATTAATCTTATGAATGATTCTAAATGGTCCGTAGAATCTAGGGGCTAATTTGACAACTGGATGTCTATCTACACTTTGCAGTCTACGCTTTTCTATTCTAAGCCAAACATAATCATCAACTTTAAAATTCATGGCTTGTCTTTTCTTGTTGGCTTGTTTGGTATATGATTGTTGGGCTTTAGCAATCATATCCTTGACCTCATCAAAAATAGTGTTATGCATAACAACAATATCATCGGCACTTTGTATTCTATTAGACAAAGATGCAACAGGTGTAGATAATCTATGTCCATAAATAACTTCAAAAGGTGCTTTCTTTGTAGATGTGTGCGGTGTATTATTGTATGCAAACTGTAATAAATGTAAATGAGTATCCCATGTTTGAGGTTTAGAGATAGTGTATGCACGTAAAAGATCTAGAATGGTACTATTTGTGGCTTCTGTTTGTCCATTTGTTTCTGGATGAAATGCAGATGAGAAATCAATCTTTGTGCCTAGATTTGCAAACAGTGTAATCCAAAAATTATTACAAAATCTAGAATCTCTATCTGAAATAATCACTTTCGGCAATCCATGGTTAGTAAAAACAGTTTTCAAAAATAACTGTGCTGCTTGTGATGCTGTTAAAGTTTTCTTACATGCAATGAAATATGCTTGCTTACTAAATCTATCTACAATTGTCCAAATCATGTTATGGTTAGATTTAGTATTTGGTAAACCAGTAATGAAATCCATAGATATATGTTCCCAAGGTTTAGATGGAATAGATAAAGGCATTAATAATCCATACTGTTTACCATGATGTCTTTTTATTCTTTGACAAATCAAACATTCAGAAACAAAATTAGATACATCTGCATCCATATGCGGCCAATAAAAATCTTCAGTTAACATGCGTAATGTAGAGATGATACCTCTATGACCTTGATATGGGGGACAATGAATTTCATTCAAAACAAAAGATCGGAATGGAATAGTAACACACAGTCTCTTTTCAAAGAACATGAATCCATCATTATATGACAATGAATCAACAGGAATGAAATTATTTTGAACTAATTTTTGCCAATCAGAATGAAAAGTAATATCCTGGTGATATGTATCTTTCATAGCAATCAAAGAATCAAAAGATATGATAGAAATGTTATGAATTGCAGGTCTTCTACTCAATGCATCAGCAACTACATTTTCTTTTCCAGGTTGGTATTGAATGATAGGATGGAAACTTTGAATGAATAAAGCCCATTTGATATGACGGTCAGAAATTTGGGGTTGGCTAAGTAGATGTCTAATGCTTTGCTGGTCGGTCTTTATCATGAATTCTGAACCCATTAAATAATGCTTCCATTGTTTTAATGCTTGGACAACTGCTAAGAGTTCCTTGTCATAAGTGGAATATTTAAGCTCAGAGGGTTTCAGCTTAGAACTAGAATATGCTATTGGATGGTTGTCTTGCATTAGCACGGCTCCTATTCCTGATCCGCTAGCATCAGTCACAACTAGAAAGAATGGTCTGTTAAAGTCAGGCAATTGTAGAACAGGGGCATTGGTCAATGCACGTTTGAGTAAGTCAAAGGATTTCTGCTGGTTTTCAGTCCGTTGATAAACAATGCCTTTCTTAAGAAGTTTGGTCAATGGTAAAGCAAGTAATGAGAAATTACGTACAAACTTCCTATAGAAACTAGCAAGACCAAGGAATGAGCGTAATTCATGTACATTTTTAGGAATAGGCCAATGCAATATTGCATCAATTTTCTTAGGATCAACTTTTATTCCTTCTTTTGATACAATATGACCTAGATATTCTATTTCTGTCTTAAAGAATTCACTCTTGTCAGGATTTGCAAACAATTGATTTTCTTTCAGTAATTGAAAAACTAATGATAAATGCTCATAATGCTCTTTTTCACTTTGACTGAACACTAAAATATCATCAAAGAAAACAATCACACAATACTGATATTTTAGAAAAATACGGTTCATCATTCTACTGAAAGTGGCAGGGGCATTAGTTAATCCGAATGGCATGACTAAGAATTCATAATGGCCAAACTGAGTCCTGAATGCAATCTTAAATATGTCGGATCTATCTAGCCTCACCTGATGATATCCAGATTTAAGGTCAATTTTACTAAATATAGAAGATCCTTGCAGTTTGTCCATAAGGTCATCAACTCTAGGTATAGGATACCTATTCTTTACAGTGATTTTGTTTAATGCTCGGTAGTCAATACACATCCGATAAGTATTATTCTTTTTCTTGACTAAGAGCACAGGTGCACCGAATGGGGAACTGCTAGGTCGAATTAAACCTCTATTGAGTAATTCTTCAACTTGAGTCTGGATTTCTTTTTGCTCTATTTGATTGTGCCTATATGGGGCTTTGCAAGGTGGTTGTGTGCCAGGTATTAGATCAATCTTATGGTCTTCTGGACGTGATGGAGGTAAACCTAGTGGTAGGTCTTCTGCAAAACAGTCCTTAAAATATGCAAGAAATTCCTTATGCCTAGGGTGCATATGATTTTCCTTTGCATGCAATTCATTCACCCAAATGAGATATGATTTAGTATTCTTACGTAGTGCACGTTTTGCTTGAGTATGCGAAAGCAGTGGAAACATATGAGATGCATGCATACCAAATAATGTAATAGATTTTCCTTGAAAATTTATATGCATTGTGTGTGTAGAATAATCTATATTGGAATTATGTTGGTGTCTCCATGGCATTCCTAGAATAATGTCGCTTGACTGTAATGGGACAACTAAGAAATTTCTTCTTTCAATATATGGACCAATTTGAATTTCTAAATCTTGAACTTCTTGTGTGCCATTGTACCTAGTGCCTAAAAATGCAGCTTTTATGCGATAGTGCGTAGGTACAGTATGCAGTTTCAATTCCTTTACCAATTTTGCTGAAATAAAGTCATGGGTACTACCATTATCATGCAATATAGTTCTTTCTTTTCCATGCACCATACATTTCATAGTCAACAATGAATGTAAAGTAGGCATACCTGGTAAAGTGTCGGAAGTAGTAGTAGGATCATCTTCTTCTTCAATGAAATCTGGCATATCCTCATGCTCGTCTTCATCCATAGCTCCAAGGTAGTTGATATGTGCTGATGGTTTCTTTGAATGACAATTTGCTGCGAGATGCCCTGGCTGGTGACACTTGTAGCATACGATGGGCTTGGCTTTGGTCACATTATTTGCAATGGCTGGGAGTCTGGGTATATTTGGATTTGCTTGTTGGATAGGCTTAGGATTTGGATTGACAGTGGATGGTAATGTAGGTGGTTTAGGCCAATTCTTGCGGAAAGATGGTGATGAGAAACGACCTGGATTAAACCTTCTGAAATTGGAATTGAATTGTTTAGATCCATAATTACCGTTTGCTTGGAATGGCTGTGGTCGTCGTTCTCTTCCGCGTAACTTATCTTCAGTGTCGTGAGCTAAGGAGATGGCATCTTCAAGGGTAGCAGGCTTGAACATGTTCACCTCAGCGTAGTAATGTCCAAGAAGTCCAGACATGTACTTCCGCTTATGTGTCGTCTCTGGTACGTCTTCAAGCATGCGTAGCTGTAGGAGTGCATTCCAAAAACGCTCTGTATACTGTGGAATAGGCTCACGATCGCGCTGTTGAAGTAAATCCCATTGCTTGATAGCCTTCTCATGAAATTGCGGTGGTAGGAAATTTTGCATGAACTTCTTCTTGAAATCTTCCCATGTAGCAGGACATTCTATGCTCTTGCGGACTACAGTCCACCAAAGTGATGCTCTATCTATCAGATGATTAGTAACACACTTGATTTTATCTTTCTCAGGATAAGTTTCCTCATGGAAATAGTCATCAAACTGGCTAATGAATGATAAAACAGTCTTTCCTTCTCTTATGCCATTGAAAGTGCGAAACTTGAAACTTCGTTTACTTATCTTGGATTCCTTGCGAATGGTTTGTGCTTCAAGAGTGGCATCGATGGTACGGCGAATCAAATCTTCAGCTTGAGGTTCTTCTTTGTCAGTGGACGCTCCTTGTAGCTTTGTCAATTGCGCTTGCAAGGCTTGTCTAGCTCTTCGCTCTTCTTCCAATTGGAACATGATAAGATCCAGCTTTTGCTCCATGGTAGGCTCGGGTAGATCTTCTTCAGCCATAGGATCATCCATATGTGGGGTAGTCATCCTGTAAAACTCAACAAACCTTTCTCACTCAAAATCAGTTAGCGGGATGAGCGTAGCTCAAATTTGGGGTTACAAGGCTATGTATTTTTGGGTATTTTCTTCTTCAGTTTTCAGAAATTCTGCAATATTTCTGTCTCCGTTTGCTGAAAGTACTTCAACGAACTTGTAGATAGGTAGAACAGCTTGCTGCGAACAACTTTCCAGTTCAGAGTTTTTGCATACGAACAAGTCTTCTATGAGTTTTAAGCGTTAGTCAGTTCTGATTTAGTCTGACTTGCATAGTTGCAGACTTAGCAGACTTGCAGGGTTGTTGATTTGCTGGACTTAGGCCGACTTGCAGAACTTGCAGGACTTGATTCCAAGTGACTTACTGAACTTGACTTCTGGAGTGCGAGACCCGGAGTTTACAGACTTGTTTGGCTTAACTGACTTGCAGAGTTTGGAGTAACTTAAGCTTAATGAATTAAGCTTAAGCTTAATAAGCTTAAGAAGGAGAAAACAGGCCGTCGTTTCTGATCGTGAGGGGGGGGGGTCCGTTTTTTCTGCCGGAATTTTCGGGGCCTCCTCTTGCAGGTCGATTTGAAAGTTTGAAGCTTTATAAGCTTCTTAAGCTTTGGCTTAAGCTTTTTTTTTTCAATGAAATAATGAGAAAAATTAATCAAGCTTATCTGTAACTCCACGACTTCATGAAGGAGATGGATGCGTGGTCCTCCGCCTGCAGAGCTTGGTCCCTCGCGATCTGACAGTGGAAACAGGGGTTCTTGATCGCCAGAAGTCTGCCTGTATCGACGGTTCGCGACGAGATTGACTGTAGAGGCCGTTTGTTCCTGGAGCTCCGCCTTCGCCCGAGATTGGTAGCGATTGGAAGCCCTTGATCTCTACTCCGCTCTGATACCACTGGTGCGCAGATCGGACGCAGATAGCTCACGTGGTGAATCCCGGAAGGTCCCCAAGAACAAAGTACTCTACTTTTTAGCACAAAAACCCATGTAAAAGCAAGCACGACATGAGACAAGAGACAAATTGGGTTCAATCTCCCCCCATGCCTTGTGTGAGCGCTTCACAAAGCATGTATTTTAATGTATATTTCCAATCTTCATGCTCAATAATAGCCCAATTACAAAAATATGACAAGCTTTTAGCTTTTGAGTTTGCTTTCTACAAAAATAGGAAAATAAAGCTAATGGACGGTGCCCATAGAGTCTGGCACGCCCAATCTCAATGTCCAAATAGAAATAACATATCCAGGCGCATAAGCGCATACAAAATAATAATAAATAATCGATGTCTCAATAGACATAACAAAATATAGGCGTGGCGCCTATCAAAATATAGTCCAAGAGTCGAAAACCCGCTAGACTCCAATGCTTTCCTCCGCCACTGCTGCTATCTCTACACATCAACTGAAGCATTCACAATCGTTAGTAAAATAACACAATTAAACCGACAAAAGTGAATACCTAGCAGTCTTCAGCTACATAAATAAATCAACTGGTTAGAAATAAATCCTAACCTTAATTTATTACGAGTGCGCACTCTAAACTCATAAACGTTTATTAATTTAATATGCATTTTGCGGAATCACCCGCTATGGAATCACCCATGTACACACTAAATTAATGAAACGCCCGAAAAGGACAGGCGTCCCCATCAACTTCTCGCACAAAGAATCCTCTTTGCGTATAAGCCCCGGTCATCTAAGTTTACGGAATCCACCGTAAAACCTCACGGAATCCACCGTGGAATATGCCTCCTAGCATCACTCTGTGTGTGTGTGTGTGTGTGTGTGTGTGTGTGTGTGTGTGTGTGTGTGGCTCCCAAGCTCCATCATCTCATTGTTTCCTCTTGAGCTATCTTACTCAACTCTCTCTCATTTAGAGAGATACACATATATCCTAGCTGAACCAACAAGCTAGATGGAAGAGAGGATGGACTGGGCATGGGTGCATGCAAAAAAAAATTGCAAGAGTTGGATTGAGTAGCCTAGACAAAGCAATGAGAAATGGGTAGTGCAAAACCAAGGGAGGCACAAAAGTGGCAATGTGGGTGGAGCCACAACCACAACCAAAGAGGGTGGAGTGATGGGGTGTATGGAGCAATTGGAGAGGTCAAACATGCACTCTAATGTGCACAAAGAGAGAGAGAGAGAGAGAATCTTACCCCTTTAAGACTTATTACACACCTATTGTGTTTCACCCTTAATCTTAACATAAATATTGTATTTCAAAGTGCTAACTCGAAAGATTAAGTTTGATTGGTTTAAGCCTCCACCACTTGAAATATGATGAGACATTTTGGACTTAAGTGGCATGGTGAATGTGAATGAACTTTTGTACTAGATATAACTTTTTCATCAATTATAATGTGAACGCGCATGAACTTTTGTACTAGATATAACTTTTCCATCAATTACATATGTGACATGTCATTCCATGACCCTACACTTCTCACCCATTAGAACAAGTGTGAAGTCAACATAAGATGGCTACCTTAATTTTGGGGAGGTATGAACTAACTTGAAAATTTTTCTAATATTATTATTAATATCTACTTATTAATCTCATTGATATATACACATCAATATATAAATTTGAATAGCATACATATATTAATAATGTAGTATAGGTTATGTAAATATCAATACACATAACTAAAAATATACTTTGTATTGATAATGTTCATTATTAGTGTAAACATTTGATTTATATTATATTGACAAGCACACCCTCTTCCACACTCAACATGGGTTGCCAACAACAAAGAACGTAGGTTTTAGCATCTACAATGTCCTCTCTCTCTCTCTCTCTCTCTCTCTCTCTCCCCACACACACACAAACACACACACTAGCATACCCTTGAATATTCAAAAATATGCAAGGGATACGAATGGCCTAGACGTAGCTTTGAGATTTTAAGATATTACAATTGGCAATTTGGTAAGTAAAAAATAAGAATGGTTGAACTTATTACTTGGTCTTTTATTGGCCTAAGTACATACATGATGCATTAGTGTGCTTACTAACTCCATTCATAGTTTATAGTTTGTGAAGAAGGAGAAAATTCAAGGTGGTGAGCAACACATTAGAAAGACGTTTGGTTAGATACACATAATACAAATACTAAGACTTTGTTTTAGTTGAGCGTTTAGTTTTTAAGTGACTTACTTGGAAAAATATGATTGCTTGATTGTGGAGTTGGTGCACATATATCATTTACCTAGAGTTCTCATCACCTCACTCTTTCTGAGTGTGCTTTTAGCTTGCTTTATTTTGTCTATGTGATGAGAATGGTTGATTTGCTTATACTCTATTATTGCATTGTGAACTTTTAGTGTTATCATAGGATGATGATGGAAAGTCTTGGCATGTGAAGACATTTAAATCTTCCTAGTTTACATGACTAAACCAAATGTTTTAAGTCTTCCTATTTTACATGACTAAACCAAATGTTTGAATTGTATAGTATGTTTTAATTTTTACAATGTTAAGTCTCACTCTCATATGAATGTAGAAATCATTTTTGAGATGCTCATTTTTCAAAAAAATCAACAAAACATATATATCTTCCATAGGATCAACTCAATTTTGTTTTTATTGAGTTGGTGTCTTCACTTCCCTATATTTCTTTTCTAGGATGTTTTCCTTTTCCATGATGATCTAATGTAAAGAACTAAGTATGATGTAGCTTCATAGAATAAATGGCCTCCCTTTACTGTGCTCTTGCATGAATATGATCACCCTACACTATGCATATCCCACACGCCCCTAGGTTCCATTAGTCTCTCTTTCATACATGTTCACAACCACCTCAACTTCACTACATTGATAATGATCTTCCCTTTGGTGAACATATCCTCTATTTTGATTTGTTATTTCTTCACTTCATACCTTATTGCTATTATACTCAATACATACAAGCTATGTATCTTCGACATACTATTCACCTAACATTGTGTTTCATCTTGTTCAATTAGTGGTAATCAACGTATTTCCATAATTGCTATCATTTTTAATTTATATTCTAAAAATTTTAACTATAGAATTTCATCGTTATGAGATTTTTTATACGTCATGATATTTCTTTATTTATGGCATTTATATAGGATACTTTTAGCTTGTTACACACACACACACACACACACACACACACACACACACACACACACACACACACACACACACACACACACACACACACACACACACACACACACACACACACACACACACACACACACACACACACACACACACACACACACACACACACACACACACACACACACACACACACACACACACACACACACACACACACACACACACACACACACACACACACACACACACACACACACACACACACACACACACATGTAACTAAAAGTATCATGGTTGCAAATATATGTTTAACACTACTCATCATGCTTCTTTACTAGCATTGAAATTATGTTTATCATGTTGAGTAGTTAGATAGGCTTAAGTTGTAAAGGCTCTGTGGTTGATCTCACCTATCCCCAATCCCCAACATATACACAATGTTAATCATTACTAACACGTGTTTTATAAAATTTAATTATTATATTTAATATATACAAGCTATGTATCTTTCATATATTATTCTCCTAGCATTGTGCTTCTTCTCTGTCATTATCATTGCTCACAACTATTTATTAGTCATAGTTAGTGGTAATTAGCATAATTCATATTCTTAAAAAATTTAACTATTGCTTTTCATTATTGTTTTTCATTGTTATGAGGTTTACTAATATGTCATGATATTACTCTATTTATATAGTTTATATAGGATACTTTTTGTGTGTGTGTGTGTGTGTGTTCATTGTTAAGTAATGTTTTTAGAAATGTAACTAAAAGTATCATGGTTGTAAATATATGTTTAACACTATATATCCCTGATGTAAAGAAATGAGCTAAGATAGAGAAAGAAGGTAGAGATGACTGCAAAAGAGAGAAGAGTGCAAAGGAGAGAGAAATACTAGAAATAAAGAGAGAAAGACAGGAAGTAAGAGAGTAAGAGAAGAAAGCCATGGAAGTTGAGAGAAAGAAGATGCAGAAGAAGAAACTCTTGTATGAATCTGAATGGTGAAAAATAAAAGTCTCTTATACCTTATATACTAGCTAGTATAGCTAGTATTTCACTACATTATTATTTTCAGTATTTTAGATTCTATCCCCATCCAAATGTTTTTGTCCCTAATTTAAACAAAATTGGAACTTTTCACAAAGTATGGGTAGAGAAAGAGAGAGTATTGCTTTGTTTCTGCCATTACAATAGATGAATTGATAAATATTCCAAGAGTTTGAAAAGAATAAAGGAGCTATGATCAAGTAGATTGAACATACGTTAGTTGGGAATTTAAAAATTCAAAACTTGATCATGAATCTTTGGCCAAATGAAGGTTGCAGACATGGAATACCATGTTGTCTTTTAGTACCTTCCTGTAGTAAATTTAACATAACTTTTGATAGGGAGCTCCAATCAAGGCATGCTAGACATCAAAATGAAGCTCTTTCCGAATGCTTTCAACCTATGAAGGTTGTGTTTTTTTTGTCCATAAAACACAATGAAATGTAGTGTAAAATAGAGAGTTCTCTATAGTCTATTTGAGCTAGAACAAGGCCATAAATAACTAATCTTTAGCTGAGATTGCTTCATTCTTGATCTAAGCTTCTTGTCATGCTGGCCAATGAACTCCTCAAGAACATATTGAATGATACTCTCCTCAGCCATTGGTGGAAACTCCTGTATCTAATCAACAATAGATATGATAAAAAGCTTCAACTGACTCACATGGAAGACATTGTGAATCCTAGTGGATGTGAGAAGTGCGAACCAATATGCTTAGTCACCCACTCACTTCAAAACCTTATAGGGACCATAAAATCTATGAGCCAATTTAGTGCTAGAACCATCTTTGAGAGTAGCATAATGAGACTTCGGCACTTTCAAAAGCACTAAATCTCTTTCTTTGAACTCTAAACTCTATCTTTTCTCATTAGCATAAAGCTTCATTTGATGTTGGCCTTTCTTTAGATTCATTTTATATTGTTGACTGCATATGTGATCCAATTCTTCCTTGCTCTAAGGGTTGATTTTTTCATTGAAAATAATTGTGGAAAGGGGTACCTCGTAGCTATACAAAGCCTCGTAAGGTGAAACTCCAATGCTAGAATGAGTGGAGTTATTATAAGCAAAATCAGCCAAATGCAATCAAGAATCCCATGTATTCTGTACACCATGGCAAAAGTGTCTCAAGTAAGTCTACAACCACTTATTAACCCTCTTAGTCTAGCCATCTGTTTTAAGATGTTAGGTTGTAGAAGGAGCTAATTTGGTGCATATAGAGCTGAATATTGATTGCCAAAAGTCGATCATAAACTTGGTATCTCTATCATGGACTATGTGTGGTAATCCATGTAACTTAAAGACATGCTTCATGAATTGATTGGCTATTTAAGACACTATATATTTAACTTTTATGGAAATAAAGTGGACTGCCTTGGTGAGTCTATCCACCATATAAATGCTATTCCACCCTTTCTTAGTCACAAGTAAGCTAGTGATAAAATCCACAATAATATGCATCCATTTACTTTTAGGGATATGCAATGATTGTAATAAACCTCATAGCTTCAATGTGTTGTCCTTGTTTTGCTCACATGGTAACAACTAGAAACAAAAGTCTTAACATCCTCCCAAAGGCCCTTCCAATGAAAACCCTTAGCAATCCTGGCATAGGTCTTGAAAACACTAAAATGATTAGCTA
Source organism: Lygodium microphyllum (assembly GCF_053477565.2). Lineage (NCBI taxonomy): Eukaryota > Viridiplantae > Streptophyta > Polypodiopsida > Schizaeales > Lygodiaceae > Lygodium > Lygodium microphyllum. The sequence continues at coordinate 77,717,844 of NC_141153.1, read as the reverse complement.
TAGGCGAGGGATGCATCTCCTACTTAATTTTTCGTGTAAATGGGAAAGTATGTGGAACAACAATCTTGTTGTAATACCATAGGAGACTACTTCTCAACTAAAATTGAGAGTTCTTATCTATAATGCCTTTCTATAATTTTTGAAATATAGGGTTAAATTCAAGGTCTAAAGGGCAATTAGATCTCCTATATCTGATCGCTATGAAGTTAAAATGGTTGAAACCTTGCATGGCCACATCCTAGATAAGGAATCAACAACAATGTTATCCTTACCCCTGGTATGTGTGATATCAAAATCATAATTCTATAATGTAGCTACCTATTTGTGTTGCTTTGGAGTGAGGTTCTCGACTTAGATAGGAAATTTTTGAGAACCCTATGATCACGTTTCACCATGAATCAGCTGCCATACAAACAATGATGCCACTTGATTACATGAAGAATGGACATCATTTCATGGTCATAAACATTTGTTGCTATCTTCTTATTATTCAGCTTGTGACTCTCAAAGGCTATTACCCCACGCTTGTGCAATAAAACTGCTCCAATGCCTCAACCACTAGCATCAACTGGATAGTGAACACTTTGAAAAAGTCAAAATAAACAAGGATAGGAGCTAAGGTAAGCAATTCTTTCAACTATTTAAAATTCGGATCAACTATGGCATCTTAGAGGAAAGCTTTTTTATTTAGCCTGTCTATGAGAGGGGTTACAATAGTCACATAATGGTGGTTAAATTTCCTGTAGAATGAAGAGAGACTAAGAAATGTAGAAAGAGAAGTGGTAGTAGTGGGAGTAGGCCAATCCTTAACACATTATATCTTTTTGGGGTCAAACTGAATTCCATTTTCACTAACAATGTGTCCTAGATATTCCACCTTAGTTTGCACGAATGAACACTTAGACTCTTGAGCAAATAACACGTGTTGTCTCAAGACATCAAATACCTTCCTCACATGTGCCAGATGATCCTATAATGATTTGTTGTAGATGAATATATAATCAAAGCATACCAGCACCAAGTGAAAGTGGAACGGATGTAAAATCTTATTCATGAGACTTTGAAAATAAGCTGAGGCATTTGTCAATCCAAATGGCATGGCTAAAAAATAACAGAGGCCATGATATATTCTAAAAGCAGCCTTAACTTCATCACCTTGCTTCATGCAAACTTGATGATAGCTAAGATCATTTGGTGAAATCTTTGCTCCTTTTAGCTCATCAAGTAAATCATCCACCCTAGGGATGGGATACCCGTTCTTCACAATGATCTTATTAAGATCCTTGTAGTTGATACACATCCTAGATGACCCATCTTTCTTGCCTAGATCTTATAGCTCCTAACATAGATACTAATAAGTAGCTACAAGCTACTAGCCTAGCTATGAGCATTGATATCAATTAACATGCTTTAAAAATATATATAAATATTCACATGGGTGTTGAAAGTTAAACAAAAACCATGAACAAAAACCCTTGCTAAATGCAATGATCCTCTTGAGAGGTTTGTTCAAGGTACCTTAGTTCTTGCTATTTGTGTATGTATGGCCATCTTTGTTTGCATCCATATGGTTATCCTTATCCATGTCCAGATAATGGTCATCTTTGTCTATGTCCATATAGTGTCTTTTATCTTGATCCATATGCCCAACTCAAATCTCGTTGTTATTTTCATCCATATAAACATTGCTATGTGCACCTATATGTTTGTTCATATCTTTGATCGTATGCCCAACACTATTTGCATCAATATGGGTTCACTATCGTCACTAGAATGTCCCCCTACTATATGCATCCATATGTCTATTACTATCTATGTCTCTGTGTCATTATACTCGTTAGTAATATATAGTTTGGGGCCTCTTTATTAATTTAGGTATGATTGTCTACTATATATATGTGAGAATAAGGAGGTTATTAGTGATTTGCATACTAAGAGTTAGTGGTATTGCTATTGGGATCTAGATGGGAAGAGGGTGGGACCATTGGCACATACATGTCATTCAAGTCAAGGTGGCTTAAATGTAAAGACAACCATGGTGTATAGGATGTGCAAGTAAGAAGGGTTGATGAAGTAAAATAGGGAAATACATTGGGGGCAAAATGAACTACATTGAACATTATAGAATGATAATCAGGGTGTCTCTTATATATAGCAATCGCAAAAATGAATATTCTAATTAGTTCCATTGTGGTAGAGATAATTCCATTGTGCAAATCTCTGCCAATGAGCTAAGTAGTGATGTCACAATCATGTGGGTCTTGATTAATTTGCCTTTTTCCATCAAATAGGAGGGGGTTCATATGATTTTCTTTAGCTAATGGTTACTAGCCGGCATAGCTACTTGTCCAATGTATAGTAGTGTGACTTTAACATTTCAAATATAGGGGAAAATGTCAAATTTTGTCCATATGACAATGGGATGTGCCAAAACTCTAAAGTTATTGCCTTGAATGTTATTTAGAAGGTTCATAGATAGAACTTTGAAAAAAAATTCCACGAGAAAGGTTTTAAAAGCTGTAATATGACTAATGGCTTATTCTTTCGTGTGATCGTCTACTTCATGGACAAGTGCAACCATTGAAAAAGGGCATATAACATTTAACAAGATGTAATTTGTCCATCTCATAAACTTGCATGCCTTCAATTCTGCTTGTCTTAGCTAGCAATGTTTCAAATAGAAACAGCTTCCATGTCCATCGTTAGGACAATATCCAAGTTATCAAAGCGAAGTCACCCTTCAAGGGACATCAAGTATAAGATATTTGTGGTATATAACACCATATTTGTCGAGCCCCAAACATTTCATTGGGACAAGAAACTCATCCCTAACCCACATTTAATAAGATTTTTCGCAAGGTACCGAAGGTGCAAATGCAAAAGGCCCAACTGAGTAGAGGATCTTATGATCATAGAGTTTTTGTCGTGTTGTAAGAGGAGCTCCAATAATACCAAAGTTGATGTTTGTGGCCTTAGAGCAAGAAATTTGAGGAGAAGAAAATAGATAGACCCTACACTCTGTAACTCCTTTATGCTTTTTGAAGTCAAAGTCATTCACATAAATGTAAAAATATCCTTGCTTATCAGTGTATGCCATCTCATAAACCATGGTTTTGTAGTGTATGTCTCTGCAAGCAAGTGCAACCTTAGCACCTACAAAAAATTAGAGCTTGTTAGTGTAGAAATTTTGGAATAATCTTGAAGGCTTGAAGTAAACAAAGACATGATTGGGAAGCATGCTATCTAAGATTTTCCAAAAATATAGATCTACATCTAAAAAAAGTAGTGCTCTATTTTATGATATACAAGAAACAAAGCTTTGAGCTCCTAGAGAAGTAGGGAAGTCTCTAACCATACTCCATGATAGGGAAGTCTCTCACCATACTCCATGATTTTAGAAGCAAGCTCTAGTATGTGTGTAGGTGTGGCATACCTGGGAGAGGCTTGGCGTCTCGCAAGGAGCTTGTATTGAGGCAGGTGCAATTCTGACAGAGGACGACACCTTCGACAGCCAATGCTTGGTGGGGAAGGGGCGTGGCCGGAGGAGAATATCGAGGAGGAGTAGCAGGAATTAGCTTCTTATAGTAAGGATTAGGACGTGGTGGGTGGTGGAGGAGGCCCTTGTGGTATTTGCCGAAGTTCTGGTGGCGAAGGGAGGTGGGCAGCTGGAGGCGGCCGCCCCGGCCCTCCGCCATCCTCATGCCATTCGCATAATAACAAGCCAAGCAGAGGCATGATATTAAGAAGTTGCAGGAAGAGAAGCTTGTGAGAGGGCGACGATGGCTGGCCATTATATTTGCCTGCTCGGAGGATGGACTGCGGCCAGCTCTGATGGATGGTATCTTGCCTTCGATACACAGACACACACTCACAGAGTACGCTAGATAGGCTCTCTCTCTCTCTCTCTCTCTCTCTCTCTCTCTCTCTCTGTGTTTATCAATAACGTAGACTGTGGGCTTTTGCTCTTCCCCGAACGTGCCACAGCATCGTGGCTTCTTGTTTGTAATGGACGTGAAGCGCCCAGCAGGTCCCACCCTCGCCCAATTGCCCTTTTGTTGACCTTATACAAGACATTCCATTTTGCCCCTTCATCGTGTGCTAACACTCCCTTCCCACTTCCCACTTCCCCCTCCCCCCCCCTTCCCCCAAGGCCCCTTGGGGGGGGGGGGCAGGCTAATTCACATGCAATGTCTATCCCAATGCTCCATGCCTACCTAGGCCTACCTAGTTCAATCTGATTGCTCTTTCTTAGTATAGACCACCCATCTTACACCAAGCATAGATCATGTTTTGTAGTATAGACCACCCATCTTACACTCACGAGGGATTCACTAGCAGTAATAAGGAGACGTCACCTGCATACAATAAATATATGAAAATATCCTTTATCTATCCCCTATTTATGGGACTTTACCTTATAAAATGTACATTCCTTTCCGTATATAACCCCCCTCCCTTATACTCACGTGGTACCATATAGTAAACCTTAGTGGACCCCCCCGGGCTTACAGCAGACAAATCGCAATACCATTTTAGTTGTTCACACTACCTTGAACTATCATTCATGGGTCATATACCTCATTTCGTAACATAAATTACCTCATTGAAATTGACAAATATTAGCTTCCGGTTCCCATTCCCTTGAATTCTTGATTAAATTTTGGGGATACTTTCATCGTAAATCTTGAATTATTTGTAGTTGATGTTAAATCTCACTTCATCCCAAAGATTGCGTTCATTTTGACATGCTGAAAAATAACATTTTTGGTTCCATTGTATTCTCTCGAGACTATAAATAACTCGAATTAGATAAATTTTCATTCTTGCAATCTCATTGTTTTATCTTTGTTTTTACAGTTCTTCCATGCATGCGTGTTGGGTGTGTAAAACAACTTCAGCTATTGGATGAGTTTTTATTATTGTTATCATTATCATGGCAACACTTCTTGAAGAAGTGTAATAGACGCGTATGCATATGTTGGTTGCATTCAAGTCTATTGTGTTTTCCTTTGGGTCTTTACATATACACAATGTCTTCTTTGTATTTGTGGGTGGGAATGTCTATGCAAGGTACATCATCTATGTTTGTCTAGGATAAGGGGGCCAAATAGGTGATGGTTCCCTAACACATTGTTGGAACATCATTTATATATTTTCTATTCAATATTGGTAAATAGTGCTATATAGACACCATTTGTATAAATATTTTTACGTATCTACTTAACTTTGCGACTCCACAAGCAACTTTTTTTGAAGCTTAAAGAGGTTGAGGACACGGCACACATACATTATGTACTCACCACTTCTCAACACATATTTCATATGTACACCCCACCTGTTTTTATCTACATTGAGTCCTCTAATGTTTATTACTTAAAAGTCAAGGTTATGTGACATCATTCATTGTGGACTAACATTTGTTACGTATGGCATATGATCTACCATATAATGTTGTTTACTCTCATGAACTAAGATAAGAAAATAAAATATCGACAAAATCAATATAGCAATGGCTAATGAACAATGAAAAAACATGAGAGGTGTTGTCAATAGATAATGGCAAAAATTTTCAACCACAAATACCATTCATAAACCATTTCACTGGGTAGTTGAAGAGTTCATTTCAATATCCCTAAGCTATCTACTTGTTGTGAAGCTCACCACGGGAAGTCCATGTTGTGTTCTCTAGGTTGGCACAATGTTGCTCCCATAACAAACTTAGAAGCATCAAGATGCATGAAAGGTTATTGGCCAATCTAGAGCTTGCAGGATTAGTGTAGGGGGTGAGAGCCTTTTTCAATGTCTTGAATGCATGTTGACATTCCTAAATCCACTCAAAGACAATAATCAATTTGTATAGAGGTCTAGTAATTAATGCATAGTTCGACACAAATCACATGTAGTATCTTATCTCGCCAAGGAAACATTGAACACTTTAAGGATGATGAAAGTTTAACTATTAGTTTAACTTTCAAGATATCTATGAAAATATGTTTTTTACCATCGCATGCCCTAAAGTATAATCCTATCTAATCCAAAAGTGGCCCTTAAGGGGTTAAAAGAGATATACATTGACATTACCCTTTGAAGACTATGTGAAGATTTCTAGATATTCTTCCCAATTGCATTCTACAAACATCTTGAGCTATTTCCATGATATATCTTTAACAATTTTACACATGAGCCATTGAAAGGTGGCTAGGGTATTAGTCAAGCAACCTAGTTTATGGTGAATGCCATTTTGTGCCTATCGTTTGGATGAACTTGCATTTGATTGTACCTAGAGAATCCATCAAGAAAGTTGCATGTCTCCTTCCTAGCCACTTGTTCAAGCATATGATTAGTGTATTAGTCATTTATAAATGGGCAAGGCTAATTAACTCATGGGTGTCTCCCACATGATATTTTCTTGAATCTCACCTTAATACATCCCTTGTTAGATGTCTTCAATTATTATGGTTACCTCCATGTTGAACCACATTTTCTCTCATTCACATGTCCCTCGTGTGCCCTTTAAAAATATCATTTTTTGTAAAATGTTGCATGCTAATCTTCTCTCACCCCAATCCTCATGCAACTCATTGATAGAAAGCACCCATTCTACCTTGTCCTTATCATTTTGCACAAATGCTAATTTTTCGCTTGGGATTCTTAAGCCTCACATGCATTAATACCATACATCTTCATCTTCTTCTTTTCTTTGTCACTTTTGCACCAAATCCTACTATTTCACTTGGGACTCTTAAGCCTTACATGCTTTAATACCTTATACATCACTATTGGCTCATGTCAAGTACACCACGATCAATAGTAATGTTAACTCCATGTTGAACTACATTTTCTCTCATTCACACATCCCTTGTGTGCCCTTATATATCATATGTTTAGCAAAATGTTTCATCTTAATCTTCTCTCACCCCAATCCTCATCAAAATCATTGATAGAAAGCTACCTTGTCCTTGTGACTTTGCACCATATCCTAATTTTTCACTTGGGACTCTTAAGCCTCACATGCTTTAGTGCCATACATCACTCTTGGCTCATGTCAATTTCTCCACCCATAACTTTTTTGCCCAAAACATGTCAAAATTTTCTTACCTATATCATTTGTCTTTTGCTCCTTCTCCTCTTGCCACCACATGAAGGTCTCACTTATATATTTGAAAGTCTTATTTAAGAAGTGCCCTCCATGGAAATATCTTATTAACAAAATAAAGAAATCTTCATTTTGTACCTTGCATCTTCAAGGCAATTTTCCTCAACAAGCTTGGTTCTACACAAAATGGACCTCATTCTAAAGTATATTGGCCAAAAAGCAATAATCAACCAACAAGGTAGGGTGGATATGTTGAGAGATAGGCATGTGAACCCTATATATGCAAGGATGGATAAGGGTAGTTGGGTGTGAATGAACTAGAGGGCATGGAGAAAACCTAACCCCAGCCATCCAAAGGCTATTTAAACAGCCTAAAGGTCACTCTCAAGTAGAGGAGAGTGTACTAGTTGTACTTGTGAACAACTCATTAAGCAAGATCTTCTTCTTGTACTTGAGCTCTCTCTCTCTCCCTCTAGTGCACTCTCATGCTCTCACTCTAATATTTCAACATGATATTAGAGCCATCTGTGATCCAACAAGCTTCCCTCAACTTCATTTCTCACTAATTACACATGAGTCTTCATCTTCTTCATCAAACTCTTCACTTCCATATCTGCCTGCCATACCCACCTCTGTTGGAGGACCTAAGGAGAGCAAAAGAGAGCATTTTAGCTCAATACCTCTTCGAAAGATCTCTTCCCCAACTCAAGGTGTAGTAGGGTGGCACCTAAAACTTGGGCAACCAAGAAGGTGGCATTGCAAAAAACGCAGATTTGGCACGGTTTGGAACAACAAGTAGATTCGTGGCAATAGTAGGCAGGCATTAGGGGCAATGCAATCCCAACAATTATGGTGGGGCTTTGTTAGCCCCCCTAGTGGCCATCTCCCCCTAAAGGGCATGGCTTAACTCTCCTCCTACAGGTGGCTGCTGCAGACAAAAACCTAACTGTGGGTCACAATGGCAGCCATAGCCACAAGCTTGAAAGCTTGACTTTCTTGCTTTTTTCACCTTTGGTGTCATTAACAATGATTTTAATCACCAAGTCACTGCCTCCAGAGTTAGTTAATGATTTGTGGTCTTCATTTCAATGACGATTCTTCATGAGATGGGCATCACTAAGCTTGCGAAGATGGATACTTATCATCTCAAGTGGTCTCAACCTTGAGACAAGTGCTGCTTAGCACTAAAATGCATTTGGTAGTCATTATTTATTGTTGTTTTATGATAAAATAGAAATATTAATGTAATTGAAAGCTCCTCGGACTCTTCTACAAGTATTGAAGTTCTCGATCGACCTTGTTCAACCAAATACTCATCCACTAGACCACAAGATTGGGAGGAGCCAGAAGTTCAATCAAAGTTCACTTCATTAACGCCTAAGAAGACAATCAAACCTAAACAAAGGGTTATCCAAAGGAAAGGACCCCCAAAGTCTTGTTTTGAAGTACTCCACATGTATGACTTTCAACCTTTCTCATCCTTGCAGTTTTAAGTCTACATAGTTGTGAGGTTATGCGGCATCTATGAACACATATATCATTTCCTTCATTTGGTTTGCACTTATTGGCCATTGTGTAAAGGACTAGACATTGCCATTTCCTAGAGCAATCGGTAAGACCTTCCTATCATGGCCATGGCTTATGCTGATCTTAGACCTCAAATCCATAAGTTTGATGGAAAAGACTTTTATTCATGGCAGGTACGAGTGAAGTATAAAACGATGGAACATGGCTACTGGCCCTTCATCAAAGGGAACAAGGTTATTGATCCATCAAATCCACTTGATGTAGAAGATGATGAAAGAGCCTAGGCCACAATAATGCTCCATCTAGACAAATCACTAATCCATCACATTGTCCAACTCTCCACTGCCAACAAGGAGAAATAGGATGAATTTGAAAAGCTTTATGGTGCTACAGGAAAGAACCCTAAAATTTTCCCTAAGATTGAATTTTTTAGCTTGGAGTATAAACAAGGAGAAGACCTAGGTAAGTTTATTTCCCACATGAAGGGGCTCATGGCACAACTATCCTTAGTTCAAGCTTCAATTCATGATGAAGATGCCATTGCAATTCTCTTGAAGGCTGTAAAGAAGGTATTTCCAACCCTTGTATCCACTCTAACAAATATCCCTAATCCAAATGTGGAAAACACCATCCAATCATGTTTAGATGAGGAGAAAAGAAATCAGAAAGAAGGTAGCACTAGTCACGCATCCACTTCAATAGCCCATGACCAAGTCGTGGTTCATATTGTATCCACTAAATGCTCCTTTTGCAACAAAAAGGGACATCTTGTCAACGACTGTTGGAAAAAATATCCTGACAAAATGAAGTGCATCAAATGTAAGAAGATAGGGCATATTACCAGTAAATGTACTACCATTCTTGAAGTACCAAAAGCATTGGAGGCCAACTTTGTCTAACCCACGACTTTTCTAAATCTATAAATCCTCTACCTATAAGCACTCTTGTAGCGTTATTTATAAACACATTCCACTTTGTTTGAAGGGGGCATTAACATGCCTTGTAGTCCAATGCCACTCTGGCATTGAGGGGGGGTGTTGAGAGATATGCATGTGACCCCTATGTATGCAAGGGTGGATAAGGGTAGCTGGGTGTGAATGAACTGGAAGGCAGGGAGAAACCCTAACTCTAACCATCCAAAGGCTATTTAAATAGCCTAATGGTCACTCTCAAGTAGAGGAGAGTGTACCACTTGTACTTGTGAACAACTCACTAAGCAAGATCTTCTTCTTGTACTTGAGCTCTCTCTCTCCCTCTTGTGTACACTCTCATGCTCTCACTCTGATATTTCAACAAGATACTCATTCCATCCTCTCATTTGTTTTGGAGGGGAGAAACATATGGTGTATTGTCATCAATTGTATCAAATATGTTTTACATTATGGAATCCCATTGAGGGGGATGTTGTGGATAAAGTGTATGTGAACATGGATCAAACATTTTCCATAATGACCTTAGATATTTGCATCTAAGAGATAAAATACTTAGGATGTTGGGTGAGATATTGTGAAGAGTTAGCTAGGATGCTTGTGGATGTGTGCAACTACCCACCTATCTTAGCAGTAGTATATATATCTACCTCTTGTACTCAAAACATATGATCAAGGTCATATCAATCAATCATTCACTCTTCCTCATTGTCTAACCTTGCATCCCCTTGTTTCCTGCATTCTCTCTAGTCTCTAGATTTGCCAGATTGGTAGCTCTCAATCTCTTTGTTTTTCCCTTTGTCTTTGTATTCCTCGATTCCAACTTCTTATTTCCACTTTTTGTTCTTTTATTATGGATATTCCTCTCAATTTTTTTGACTGAAGTTTGAACATTTCCCAGCCATATCTTGGTGCTTGGACTTCCAAGTGCCTCTTACTCTTTCCATGCTCCTAGGTCACTATTTGTTCTCTTGGGTCCACAAAAAGTATTAGCTAGCACTCTTGCTTTGATTTAGATCCCTTTTATGGTCAATTGGTAGTGAAAATGACTCACTTTGATCTTGCTAAGGTTTTCTATGTTAAAAATCTTCTTCCTTCAGGGTATGGTCTAGGTCCAAGGAAAAGTTCGAGAAGCATGTTCTAGCCTAGCATTGAGTATTGATCACACCCCTAGAGATTAATCCCTTTTAGGAAATTGGATCCATAATCAACATGATTTGACCTTTCATTCAACAAGAGAAGTTGGTCCTCTATCCCTAAGGCTAGTTAGTTTTCATCATCCTTTAAGTTAGTTGAAGTGGTCTATGGTCTTCATGGTTGGCCTAAAGGTCCATACCCTCTTAACTATTATATTATGAAATTGTTTTTTTTTTTGGGTAGGTTCTAGTTAAGAGTTAGTTTAGCTCATATGCACCTAGGAGAAAGTTTTCTTTAAGCTTAGATTATAGTTTCTTCAAGACACAATTCTCAAGACAAGATAGTCCTTCCAAATGAAGTCACAACACAAGATTTCAATACATTAGAGTGGTTTACACCAAGCAAGACTAGTCCAAGGCCATAAAGCCAAGGTTAAAAACTTGATAATGGTGATAAGGGATATTAATCATGGTCATTGGGAAATTATCTTCTACAATTAACCTAGTTCCTTAATAAGTGCAGTACAGTAGGTCCAAGTGTAAATGGCACTCAAGTTTGACACTTTGTGCGAAATTTAGAGACAAATTGATGAGGTATGGTCTCAAACTTTCCAATACTCTTGAGTAGTTTAGTATTTTTGATTGTTTTTACTCAATCACACAAGGCTACATGTGATACAATCACACATTGTGATGTCCAACTTAGTGGAGGTGGTGTTGTCGATCAATGGAGTAACTATGAGTCGATTAAGGTCGATGGTCTCTCGACTAAATATACAAGGTCTTGGGTGAAAAAAGCAAGCGTGGGAATATTAAACTCAAGTAGAGGATTGAATTTCAGGTATGTAGAGCACATATAGCATGCAAGATAGTTAATCGTGGTGATGGATTCATAACATCATACAATCAATGGTCATCTACCAAATCTTAGATGGTTCTAGGTACATGATATGCACCCATTGTAATGGTTTCGATTTTAGCTATTGCATATTCAACCTTATCAATCAAAAAGTGTTGTATGAATCACTCATGGTGACCCATAGATGTCTCCCTAGTTAGACACGATGGTAGATAATGAGATACAGATGAGAGATATAGAGTACAAGTTGTGGAGGTTTTGATTGCGGTGATTTGATATCAATCATGGTGGTGGAGCAAGTAATCTCACATCAAACACGTGATTGTGGTGATATAGAGTCATCATGATGAGACAAGACAAAGACAAGTCAATTTTTCTTGGACACATGCACTACACATGTAATAATTTAAAATCCATTTCTCTTTTGAGATCAATTGCTAGAATTTTAAAAAAAATTATGAGCATGGTTAGAGAACATTAGAGGATCTATGAAGAACAAGATTGTGGATGTTTTAGATGGAGAGTCTTATTACTCCTATTTGAAAGGTAGGCATAATACAATTTCTTTCTTGCAAATTGTGAGGATGATTACAAGCTTCTAGGTGAAAAATTGTCAAGATTTCTTTAAAATTCTCAAGTCATTATTTGCACAAAAGTCTATGGATAGAAAAACCTTTTATTTTTGTCTTAAAATAGTAGTTTTCTGTGTTTTGGAGTTGTGGTGATACTTGAATACCAATCATGGTGATACTTTAATCAATTGTGGTGTTTACCTTTACTATAGTCTTAGTGACAACAGCTGGCAATCTATCAGGGTGCTTACCCTAGCTATTCTACCTTTTTGGTCAAGGCACACCCCTATCTCTTACAAGACCCAAGTTGATGTTGTACCCTAGGTCAAAACTAGAAAGCAAATGGATTTTGACATGTAGAACATGTCAAAAAAGCCAATCACACTGTGTCCATTGCGGCCAAGGATTGGGATGAACTGGATGAGCTATGCAAGTCCACAATCATTTTATCACTCTCTAACTAGGTTCGCTACAATATTGTAGTTGAAAATTAGATTGCATATGAGCTTTAGACATAGATTAAGAATCTTTATGACAAACAGAGTCCAACATCTCAAATGTAAAGGAAGGGACTTTTATGTTTGCACACTTGAATGAGCTTCACTCCATCATCAACCATTTAGCTTTGTAAGAGATTGAGTCATGGGACACTTTCCGTACAGCTCTATGTGCTAAGGATGGGTTGAAATTACAGGATGTTGAGAGTGCCCTCTTTGATAGAAGAGGTGAACATAAAAAATGTGGATGCTCCCCATACATCAAATGCATTGATTGTGAGAGGCCGATCAGTTGGAAATGGCCGTGATAGAGACTCTAACTGGTCTCAGTCTCTCGAACATGTGGATAGTCTTGTAGCAAGTCTTGTTGTTGTAGGTCTAGTCTTACTTGTCAATATTATGGAAAAGCAAGTCATATTTAGCCATAGTGCCATAAGATGCATGAAGACAAGTGCAAGGAAAAGAGAAAGATTAAAGTGCAAGAAAAGAATGATTATTGCAATGTTGTGCCTAGCAAGTCTAGTGTCAAGATTGAGGAGGTTAATGTGGTGCAACCTGATGTATCTAATGATCTTATATTGGCAGTCTCTTCTTTGGATGCTTCACAATTGATTGATGCTTTGTCAATATAGTTAGTATTGGTTGATAGATTTAGGGGTTTCCTTTTATGTGACCTCTCATAGAGAGTGGTTTCACTCCTATTGCACTATGGCTGGCTCTGTCTATTTGGGTAATGACCTGACATTGGAGATAGTTGGTATTAGTGATGTTGGTTCAGTCATCATGTTCACTCTTCATGATGTATGTCATGTTCTAGCTCTCAGGAAGAGCCTTATCTCAACTGGCACCTTGGACAATGCAGATTATGTTATCTCTTTTGGTGATTCCTCATGAAAGTTTACCCATGGGAATCTTGTTATTGTGCATAGTGCTAGGTCTAGTACCCTCTATCCCTTGCTTGTATCTCAGTCAATTGAACATGTTTTTGATGTGCTTGTAGTTCCATATGTATCTCCTTGCCATCGTCACCTTGGACACATGTCTTTGAAAGAAATGAAGATGCTTATCAGTTTGTAGTATCTTTCACTCCTAGACTATAAGTGTTTTGAGTCTTGTGATCATTGTTTATATAGCAAGCAGACACATAGTATGCATAAGAAGTTTGGCATGCATCACATGGGTGAGCCTTTGGCTCTTGCTTATTCAGATGTATATGGTCTTATGCCTTGTCAGTTTCTAGGCAGTATGAAGTACTTTGTAGCGTTTATTGGTGATTACTTACATAAGGCCTGGGATTACCCTATTAAGCAAAAATCAGGTGTCTTATCTACCTTTCAACATTGGCTTTATATGCAGCAACCTAAGGGCTTTGAAGAAAAAGGCAGGGAACACCTAGTATGTAAGTTGAGAAAGAGCCTTTATGGCCTTAAGCAGGCACCTAGGGAGGAATGGTACCTCAATTTTGATGCTTTTATGCATTCATAAGGATATAGTCATAGGGTTATGGATCCATGTTTATACTCAAAGAAGACTTGTGATGATAGCCTTATGATTATGGTGCTCTATGTGGATGATATGCTTATTGCTGGGAGAGCTCAAAATGAGCTAGATACCTTGAAAACTCAGCTCAAGAAGAGCTTTGAGATGAAGGATATGGGATAGGCCTTGCGTATTCCTTGGGATGGGAATCACGCATGATCACTCTAAGGGGCTCCTTAATTAGTCACAGGAGTATATCCAAGATGTCCTTGAGCGGTTTCATATGTAGAAAGGTAAGCCTATTAGTTGTCCTCTACCATCTCATGTGAAGGTTAGTCAGGCCGATTGCCCGCAATATGATGAATAGAAGGTCGAGATGGCCAGGATCTCTTATGCATCCATAGTGGGCATTTTGATGTATGCCATGATAACTGCTCATCTTGACATAGCCTTTGTAGTGGGAGTTGTGGCACGTTATATGGCTACACCTAGCAGATACCATTTGGGATGTCGTAAAGGGTATCATTAGGTACCTGAAGATCATAATGACTATGTGCATATATTATGATGGCTAGGATACAGGAGTCATGGGATACACTAACTTTGATTATGCAAGACATGTAGATAGTAGGAAGTCTACCTTTGGTTATGTCTTCATCATTACTGGAGGTGTTGTTTCTTGGATGTCTAGGGTGTAGAAATACATGGCCTTGTCTACTACCAAGGTTGAGTATGTTGTGGCCACACTAAGACTTGCAAGGAGGCTCTTTGGTTAGGTCACCTCCAGACCTTTGTATTATTGATGTGGTCCCTACACTGCATTCGGATTCTATGAGTGCTATCCAGTTAGCCAAGAATCCGATCTTCCATGCAAAAATGAACCACATTGAGGTACATTACCACTTCATTAGAGAGGTCATTGAGGATAGGTATGTTGACCTTGTCAAGATCTCAACCAACCAAAACCGTGCTGATCTACTCACGAAAAGTCTCTCAGCGAAGTGTTTTGCCTTCCTTAGGAAGTTGATGTGGGTGTTGGATGAGATGAAATTTTCCCTTATCTTGTTGTACTTATGTACATTTGTACTTTGTCACTGTTTTCTCATTCTCTCCTCACTAGGGGCACATTTTCCTTTAAGTGGGAGGCTATTGTAGGTAAAGACACCTATGCCTAGCTACGTGTGTATTATTACACTGATAGTATCCACACACTAGTACATTGTAGATGGCTGGGCACCCATCACTATTATTCCATTCTTTACTCTTTTAGTGACATTTGAATAAAGGGAAGGGGCTGATCATACATTGTGACTATTGGAGTTCCCACATCTTCTCTCTATCTCTCTCTGTCTCTCTCTTGCTTCTTCCACCATCACTCTTACTTCCACTCGTGTACTTCCACTCTAGGCCTACTCCCTTCAAGTTCTATTTTATAGCATATTGTTTCACAAAAAATTACGACTCAATTACAAGGCATATTTGGATTCACAAGTCATAGAGACTACAAAAAACTGATAAGTATGGGGAGATTGCAAGGGGTGGGCAAGGATAGGCCAAGCTCTATGAGAGGTCATTGTGCCCTCTAGGATCAGTACTACATTTTGCCCTTAAAAAATCATCCAAGTTCGCAAAGGATGGTTGCGTGACCCTACCATCTACTAGAATGTCGTATCTAGCCTTGGACTCTATTAATCTCATGGTCATTTTACCTGGGTTATCCCTTGGCTCCCTTTGCAATCAACCATAGGTATTTCCCTAACTATAAAAACTTGATGAGGTAGAGGATGAGCTAGCCCACAACTTATATATCTCAATCCTTGCTATTTGCAGACTAGCACAATGAATTGTAAATCTTTGGTGTAGTCCATGGTCTTTTTTCTCTTTCTTCAACACTCATTAATAATGTGAATGGTATCATTTGGCAACCCACACTACCAATCAAGAGCTAATCTTGTCATGCCAGATATAACCCTTAAAGCCCAATCTATTATATCCACCCTAGGGTTGTTAACTCTCATGAAGTTCAACACCATATTGTATCCATGCAAATCTAAATGGATAACACTAGCACAATGCATGGCCTTCATCCCATCCACCAATGAATGAATGATGTCTAGCGTATTATTGATGATGCCCATAATTATAGCCTTCTCCTCCACATTGGGCACCATAAAGATGTGAAAGATTGTTACCCAAGGGGGCTTATAAGTAAAGGTGATGCATCATACAATCGATGCATTGAGCTTCTCCATTCCACAATCCACTTAGAATTGTTGTAGTTGGAATTATTATAGCCCCTATACATTGTTTCCTAATATTTTAAATTTGAAGAAAAAATACTAATGTTATTTGTGATCACTTCATCGCACTGGCCAAAGACACCTTGGTTGATGACCCTAGCTAGCTTTATTACATCAAAGGGAATGCCAATTGTTGGCATGCACTAGTGATTTCTCAATATATGCAATATGGTTCATATCCTTAATGGATCATCTTATTGGCTTGAGGCACCAAAACTAGGGCTTGCACCTATGGTTGTCTTTCAAATGCTTTAGCAAAGAGGTTGAGCCAAATAAGTCCTTCACCCTCTTTGAGAATGCCACCTCCTCTCTCCACTCTATTCCATAGGGCCAACTTCCTTTGATGTAGATGCCACTGCTACCTTCCTAAGATCTTTAAGCATATTGGGTGCATTTCCAAGTAGTGTGTGACAAAGATGTTGGTTCTTCTCAAGGTCCCAAAGTGCATTAGCAACTAAGTGAAAATATCATGTTGTTGTTGTAGCATTGTATGCATGGTTGCACATGCCATATTGTAAAGGCTGACAAGGGCAATATTATTGCTCTTGATGAGTGATATTTGCTTGTTTGTGCTAGACGAGATGGCTTCTAGAAAGCATATGTGAAGCACTTTGGTGATGTTGAGAGCCATCTTCACAAATCACAGACTCTCTATGCATAAGCATGGTATCTAGTACTTAACCTAGCAAGTCGAGTTACATCACTTTACATATAAACTTGTGGAGAAAGCTTGAACCCTAAATCTTGAAAAACAATTTGTTATAATGTTCAATAAAAATACGTAATTTCATGATATAAAAGACATTTAAAATGTTATGTAAATTGCATAAAGTTGTTCTCATAAGTTTTAAAACACAAGAGGGCGAGAGCGTGTCTCTTTTTAGTTAGAAAATGTAATTACATGACATCAAATTTAAGTTAAACAAGTGTTGAGTATAATCTTTGATTGAAATTTAAAAATGTAAATTCATGGTATAAATTATAATGCCATTATATTAATTTTAAATTAAATTAATATTGCATATAATCTTTGATTAGAAATGCAATTGCACAATATGTATTAAGTTGTATTGGTACAATTTAAATACACAATTGCACGATATATATATTTTTGGAAATGAAACATACATTACATTGAGAGAGAGAGAGAGAGAGAGAGAGAGAGAGAGAGAGAGAGAGAGAGAGAGAGAGAGAGAGAGAGAGAGAGAGAGAGAGAGAGAGAGAGAGAGAGAGAGAGAGAGAGAGAGAGTCCTATTTCTATTTTTAGTTGAAAAAAGATAAGTACATGAAAACAAATTTAAGTTAAATTGGTGTTGTAAATAATTTTTAGTTTAAAAATGCAATCACATGATATCAATTTTAAGTTAAAAAAGTATTTTATATAATCTTTAATTAAAAATAAGATTATATGATATCAATTTAAGTTAAATTGGTGTTGCATATAATCTTCAATTGAAAAACACAATTACATTATATTAAATTTGAGTTAGATTGGTGTTGCATAAACTCCAATTTGAATCCAAAATTGCATGATATAAAAGACATTAAAAATGTAACATAAATTGCATTAAGTAGTTGCTCCTTAAGTTAAATAGTGCAAGAACGTTACAAGATTTTAGAAAAACTACACATAAATGATGATATTTTTTGGATGAATATATGAGTTAAATGCCCATGCCATTGAACAAATAGAAAACAATTAGCATATTAAGACATTGTGTAGCAGAATACACAACCAAATGCCAATCACTTATCTATTCATATATAGCCCATTTTGATAATATCTAGCCAAATTCATGACCAAGTATCCATCCATACCTAGGAAGAAAGGGAGGGTATCACAATCAAAAGGACACCTCTCCATCAAGTTCACAACACAGTGTTAAGTCGATTGTTACATACTTTTCAAAACATATTCGCTTGTTGAATTTATTGACAAGTGCCCATTTGACAAGTATCTTTCGGCCCAACATACACAACCACCACAAAATAGAGATATCACAGCATGCGTACGTCAAGTGCGTGGCACATGCTAATCCACATGGCCCACAAGTGATAACACAATACATATATACACAAAAACTTGAACATACAAGTTATGCGTGACAATGAGGAATCACCTCATGACATATATAGCATATGCCAATCAACATACCTCCCTTGCCACACATATATGTGTGAAGACTACATGCATACACACAATCAATGATAGGAGAGGATTGCCTCATCAATCCTCACAAAATTCATATGCTGAATTCAAGGTGCATTCTAATTAGGTGGCCCCTCCTATCATGCATGCGTATGTATTTGTACACACACACACACACACACACACACACACACACACACACACACACACACACACACACACACACACACACACACACACACACACACACACACACACACACACACACACACACACACACACACACACACACACACACACACACACACACACACACACACACACACACACACACACACACACACACACACACACACACACACACACACACACACACACACACACACACACACACACACACACACACACACACACACACACACACACACACACACACACACACACACACACACACAGAGAAAAGAACAGATTGATTTTTTAAAGTCTAATGTTGATCTATCAAGCATGTGGAGACTCAAAATTAATCATTTGATGTCTGATACATCTTTGGAGCAAAAACCACCCATTAGAAGAAGTGGGTGCCTTTTTTATGCTTGCTCTATTGTGGGGTCCACTTGTTTATACAAAATCTTTATGTAAGCTTTAAAGCTTAACTAATTGCAGTTCTTTCACACTTAAAGGCTCTCAGATTACTCTTAGCTTTGGATTGCATATAGATTTTGATGGGTTTTTCACCTTGAATGATTTTCCACATTAGTTTATTCTCATTTTACAGAGATTATGTGGGTTGAAATTAATTTCTGAAGAAAGTTTGCATGTCCTTTGGCAGTTGTTTAATGCTCAAAAGATAGCCAGGATATTTTGAAAGCTTGTTAAAAAAAATCATATGCCTTCGAGAGTGCTAAAGTATCTTTTTCATATTAGTTTTATGCTGGTTTATATTTGGATAGTCTTTGTGAGATAATTTGTTTACAATCCATTGGCCTATCTTCAACTTGTACAATTGGGTATATCTTGGTATTTTTGCTATGTGTAGACATACTTTTATCATTATGGATTTTTCATGGTGCTCAAAAAATGCATTGCTCAATATTGTAAAGCTTGAAGAAACAAACTCTTTACATTGGAAGGAGAAAATACAGAGTGTGTTGGTCCGAAAGAAGTAGATGAAGTCAATCAAATGTAGTGGAATTATGCTTGAGAACATAGATCCACATATATAGGAAGAATTGGATGAGATGGCATGCTTCACTATTATACTAACACTCTCAAAGTCCATATATTTTAAAATGAAGAACATGGAAGGTCCATATGGTGTATAGAAAAATCTTAGTACACGTATGAAAAAGAAAGTGCAGTCTTGTAGGTTTATTGGCTTAAAAAACTCATTGATCTCCACATGGAGGAGGGGTATTCGATGTCTGCTCATCTGAATGAGTTCAATACTATTTTCAACCAATTAAAATATTAGAAAATTATCTTTTATGATTCATTAAAGGCTATGTTCTTGCTAGTTACCTTATTTGAGAGTCGTGATACTTTTAGAAGTGACATTAGTAACTCTACACCAGGTAGTCTTATGAGTACTAATGTTGAGAGCAATTTGCTCACTCAGTAGATGAACAAAAAGGACAATACAAGTCCAAAGAGCTCTAGTGGACTTATAATGAGAGAAAGGTTAAATGTGTAATGAGCGGGGTGCATGGGAACTAGGGGTTAGATACCCAATCACATTGATTGATGTATAAAAGGTGTAAGAGACCCAATTTAGGTCATCCACGTATAATCAAGAACTGACTCTTCACCTTCACTTTTAGCTTCCATGGCTTCCTTCCTCATTCTCCCTTCTTTCCTGTCTTTCTCTCTCTTCTTCTAGTCTTTTTCTCTCTTCTTGTTCTTCTCTTTCTCTCTCTTTTTTCGCTTCTCCTCTCTTCTCTTAGCCTCATTCATTACAAGTGGCATCAAGGCTTCAAGCTTTGGTCCTTTTCCCCTTTCCTTTTTCTCTATCTAGCTCCCTTTTCAAATTTGAAAACCCTAGTTACCGAGGTAGCACATGTACAAGTACATCAAGGAGGACTACAATTAGTATTAGCTTTCTTGAAGGAAAGTACGAGCTATGGCTAGATATTCTAACATCTTTGGAGGTAAAATGGTTAATTTAGTAGGTTGTCACCCTTTCCCATGTAACTTTTAGGGGTTTCATGATGACAAAGTCGGAGGCTTAGGAGTTTCAGGGCAAAAACCTCACATACTTTCTACTGCAGCCCTTCTCTCTCTCTTCCTTTGCAAGTTGCCATGGCTGCCATGGATAAGAATCCTCAAGATCTTGATTTAGCCTTCTCCAAGACATCACCAACCACAGGACTTGATCCTTTGCATCATAGGCAACACATAGAGTAGTATAATGTTGGAGTTTGACTCCAAGAGTGCCCTAGAAACTAGCTCGCAATTTGTCATGCAAATTGTGTTGAGCAGGTTGGCTTTGCCTTAGTCACCACCACCACCATTGGAGCTCCCCAAGGCATCAAGAAACTACTCCTTTTCACTTGATTAGCATCTTCGCCTCCCTCCTCCAACATTTGAGCTTCCACAAGATGAAAAACCTAGTGCAGAATAGTGAACTATTTTGGACAACCGCTGAGCTCTCAAATTCTCAAAAACCTCTTCAATCTCAACCCCCAATAGCTCCTTTAGTCATTTTTGGCCACATCCACCTAGATTGAAGACATGGAGCTCATCATGCAAAGATTTCTTATGGGAGCCTATGAAAGATCCACTTGAATCTTTCAACTCTTGAAGAGCAAGCTCGAGATCAAGCACCATCAGAGCAAGCATCAAAATTTTGAAGAGTATACCCCATTGAAGGTGTTTGCTTCCTTAGGTTGACTTAATGGAGAACTTAAGCCATTGTTGGATCATGCTTCATCCATCTACTTCAAGTAGTGAAGAGCTATGTTCATTCAATCTTGATCTCTCATTTTAATCTACTTGTTGAGCTTAGCCCTTTTGTTGGAGAGATTAAGGGTGCATATTGCCTTGTAAGTAGAGTCCTTCATTAAATGAATACTATCCACATTGAATTAGTAGCTTGCTTACTTTCCATCTACATTCCAATGCAACATATCAAATCTACTCAATTGATTATTACTGACCTTGACACTTATCTTATCATGTGTGCATTGAATTGATCCCAAGAGAGTAAGCCATTGTAAAAGGGTAATTTGTAGCTAGTGAGTCACTTGATTGCCAAGGTATGTCCCCCCACCTGAGCTCTTGTCTAATGCTTGCATCTCATGAAAAGGCCCAATGTTTATTGTCCCAATGAATCTCATGCTGGTTGAATAATTAAAAATGTCTGCCATATATACTTTAGCTAAGGAAAAAGGCCAATGCAAGGTGAGGTGGTAAGCCAAAAGAGGTGACCCTCCCTTACCACAAGACCTGAAGGGGTGCACAATCAAACTTTGCCCACTTCTAGTGATCCAGAAGCCTGATACTCGTATGTAGGTGTAGGTGCACTCCCTAATCACCCCATTCCCAATGAGATACCCCCTTACATGAGGCACTTTCATTCATCAAGACACCCATGTATGGCACTTGACATATATGCAATCAATGGGAGATATATGATACTTAGGCTTTTATATATAGTAATGGCAAAGAAAACTAATGCCAAAATGTACTTGGGATCATGCTTATATACTATAGATGTTGCTTATTATGATGCTTAGACTCCTTAGCCCATGAGCCACCAATATATTGGAACCTAGATATGTAGTGTTTTAGTTGCAAGCATTCAAGGATAGTCATAGAAAGCTTGTTATAGTAAATTTCTATTGCATCTTGGAGTGAACCCTATAGCTCATCTCAAAGAGGACATCGTCCCCTTCGATTTAAATAAAAAATCTCCATAATGGAGCTACGATCTAAAAGATATGGCCATTTTTGTGCATTGAGGTCACTATGGATAGGGTATAGACCATTCCACGATAGGCACAAAGATTCAATTGAAAAATTATCTATTTATTTATAGTTTCATAGCTCATCTCAAAGAGGCATCATCCCCTTTGATTTTAATGGAAAAACTCCATAATCAGAGTTCTCTATTAGCAGCTACACCCATTTTACTAATGGTGGATCTTGTGGATTGTACTCAGATGGCATGACAGGAAGGCAAAGAAAAGGTCCATGAGGAGGTCTAGAGGGAGATTAGAGACTCTAGAGCCTCAATGAATGAGGAACCCAATAATGTGAGATACAAGAGTAAGTTCCCGATATGAACCCTAATAGCATGCTCAATCACAACCTTTATTTATGAGGTCTGTCACATGGAAAGACACAATGACATGGTTGTGAATCATCGTTAGATGCTCTCAAAAATAGATCTTGTGATTGAGCGAATGGCCCTGTCCAACTCTCAGACTCAACATACCTTGGAACACCTCACTACTCTTGTATCCCAGTTAGCCACTACCTCGGCACAAGATAAGGCAAATGAGTCTAAGTACAAATCTTCATGGCCTCCACAATTGGACCCACTTCATAACCCACAGGGTAGCCTTAGAGCCAAGGTAATTTCCTCTCCTTTCACATTTGAGATTAGCAACCCTTTTGACAATCATGACAAGTGTCTCTCGAGATCTCCCATCATGCATGCAACCAATCCCCTGGTGAGACCCTTGCCCCACAATAATAGAAGCTCCCCGAATCTCCTAAGGAGTCCAATTGACACTTATCCAACTTAGACCCATAATGGACATCATGGTATTAATGTCTAGCATGATTATAAGGGGAAATATGGGTTCAATGCACAACATGGCATGTATGGATCACACAATATGTATGGTCTGCATAGTATATATGGACAACAAGGCTATCATGGGTAGCAAGGCCTTTGACTTTATTCGATGCAATTGAATTAGTTGAAAGATATGCAAGGAAGTACTATAAACATGAGAATTTTCAACAAGATTTTAAATAGCCCCACATCCCATTGATGCCAAGCCCCTATTGTGGTGTTTTTAGAGGCAACCCCATGCCTACTAGCAGCCCCAAAATACCTACTTACCCCCCCTTCAATTTTGAAAGAAAACAGGGCACTTTTGGGATAGCACTTAGCTCTAATGTTGAGGGTAAATATGTTGAAGCTAGACCACGAATTGTATCGGCCCCAAATGGTCTAAGTGATCAAAAGTTCATCTCCCTAGATATTTTGAGAAGTGGAAAGAAAAAGGCCTATGTTTTAAGTTTGGTGATAAGTATACGACAGACCATGCCTCAAAATGCTCCTACAAGACAACAAAGGTCAAAGTTCATAGCATATTTATAATGGAAGATTGGCACAATGATGAGGAGGAATTACATATCTTACATTCTGTAAATAACTTTACACATGCTGAAAATGAAGAGTATGTAGAGAACTTGGACCATGAGTAATTCTATGATCTAGAGGATGGGTTTCCCTTTGATCTAGGTGGTTTCCCATCTCATGCTCTTGGTTTAATCACCCCTACTACACCCCCCTCCCCACCCCCGGCTACCACTTCACTTTGCTCCATCTCCATGGATGCATAGATTGGCTCTAGGAGCCCCAACACTATATGTATTCAAGGAAGTATTAATGGAATGCATGTATTTATCCCAGTGAGTAGTGGTAGTACACATAGTTTTCAGCCATTGAGCAATTGAAATGCACCACTATGGAATTACAATACCCCCTAAAAGTTCAAGTAGCAAATAGTGAAGAAGAAATTGGCACACATGTATAGTCCAAGGTTTCCCTATACTTGGATGAAAATTATATGATATCACTTGATGTAATTGCATTAGACATGGGCCCCACTGATGTTGTCTTGGATTGTGATGACTAGTTGAAACACTTGGGCAAAATTGCTATGGACTTCTCTGAGCTTTACTTGGAGTTAATGATGTATGGAGAGCTCATTAAGCTAGAGGGAGCTCATGATAATGCTGATTTTTAGCTAATTATAACAAAGCAACTCAAAAGGGAGTTTAAAAATTGGTCACATATCTTTATCTTATACTTAAATAAGGAAAATTCAAATCAACCCTCTAGAGTATTTAGCAATTTAGTCTTGAAAGCCTTACTAGAGGAGTATGATGATTTGTTTCATATGCCTATAGCCCTTCCCCCTAAGAAGCTAGTGGACCACCCACCTATAATCCATTCTAAGCCAATGAATAAGCCACCTTATGGATTCTCCAAGTGTGAATGTAAAGAAGTTATAAAGCAAGTCACATAGTTACCTGAGATGGGGTTTCTTGAACTAAGTTCCCCCCCTTATGCATCTCTAGTCTCCTGCTAGTCAAGAAGAAAGATGGCTCTTTCCGTATATGCATTACAAGGCCTTGAATAAAATCTCAGTCAAGAACTGGTATCCTATCCCATGGATTAATGACTTGTTGGATGAGTTAAAAGGGACATAATATACAATTAAGATTGATATGTGCTTTGGCTACTATCAAATACACATGCGGGAGGGTGATGAGATCAAAATGGCTTTTAGGAGTACTGATGGCCTTTATCATTTTCTAGTGACACCTTTTTAATTGACCAATGTCCTTGCCTTGTTTCAAAGCCTCATGGATAAAATTTTGCGTTCCTTATTGTTCAAGTTTGTGCTTCTACTCTTTGATGACATTCTCATTTATAGCAAATCATAAGAGAGAGCATAGGCTATTTGATAAGGAAAGAAAATGCATTTGTATATAGACCTCAATGAGTAACTGGGGCACATTGTTAGTGAAAATGGCATACAAACCGATTCTAAAAATGTGTAATGTTTTAAGGACTAGCCCACACCATCCAACACCACCTCATTACATGGTTTCCTTGGTCTCTCTTCATTTTATAGATGCTTCATTATGCATTACACCACCATTGTATCCCCTTTGACTGATCGTTTAAAGAAGGAATCCCTCTTTTGGGATGTTATTGCTAATCACAGCTTTAACCAATTGAAGGAAATGCTCGCTTTAGCCCCTGTCCTCGTATGTCCTGACTTCTCAAAAGAGTTTACCATTGAATGTGATGATAGTGGCCGAGGTATTGGTGCTATCTTGCTATAAGAGCATGGTGTGATTGCTTTTGAGAGCCCTAAGCTTGATGAAAAGGATCAAATGAATGTTTATAACCAAAAGATGTTGGCCACCCTTCATGTTGTTAAGAAATGGCACCATTACATATATGGTAGCTGGTTTAGAGTGAAGAGTGACCATCATTGAGTCCTCCAGTACTTCTTGACCCAGTCTATATTGACTTTTAAGCATAGAAGATGGGTGGCAACTTTGCAAAATTATAATTTTGACATCTCTCACATTAGGGGCAAAGACACTATATTCGCTGATTCATTATCAGTGATGTAGGCTTGCGAAGTGTCTTCCATTTCATAGTTGCATAGTGATTGGGATTGGGGAGCTTTAAGATGCCTATTTGCTGAATTGAGGACTTCAGCTATATATTTCACAAATTACAATATGGAATAATGGATGAAAAATCCCAATGTCAACTTTAAAATGGCCTTATCTAGTCCCATGGCAAGGTTGTCATCCCCCACACTTCTCCCTTCACACAAAAGATCATGGAAGAGATGTATTCTTGCCCCATTGGTAGTCATTTGGGTGTTTTCAAAACATATGCTTAAATTGCCAAGAGCTTTCACTGGAAGGGCCTATGGAGGGATGTCAAGGATTTTGTGGCCAATCATGTTCCATGCCAATAGAATAAGGAGAGCATGCTTAGGCCCACTGGTCTTTTGTAGCCCCTACCTATTCCTGAAGGGAAATGGATACATATCATTATGGATTTCATTACTAGCTTGCCCATAACCAAGAAAGGATGGAGCAGTATATATGTGGTAGTTGACTGTCTCACTAAGATTGCATCCCAACTAAGACCCAATATACTACATCTTAGGAGGCCACTCGATTTATGGAGCACGTGTTTAAGTTGCATGGGTTACTACAAGTCATATTGTATGATCGTAATGCCACTTTTATGAGCAACTTTTAGCAGGTAGTTTTCACATCTATGGGTACTAAGCTTGCTTTATCCAACGTGTTCTGCCCAAAAACGGATGGTTAGACTGAAAGGATAAATAAATGGCTTGAGACATACCTACAACACTTTTTCCATGATGTATAACACAATTGAGATATATGGCTCCACTTGGCTGAATTTGTATATAGCTACTCCACCCACTCTAGCATTGGGGTTTCTCCTTTTGAGGCACTATACGGGTATAAGGTTTCCTTCCTTGTAGTCATGTTTAATGACAAGATCAACCCCCATAGTAAAGAGGAGTTAGAGTGTATATAAGCCTTGCTTTTCAGCAATACAAAGTGAATATTTAGAAGGCAAAGTTCACATGAAGCTTTATATTGATGATAAAATAAGACACTTGGAATTCTAAGAGGGAGAGTTGGTTCTCTTGAAAGTGCCTAAGTCCTGTTACTCCACTCTCAAGGGGAGGGTAGAAATAACAAGTTGGCCCATCATTTCTATGGCCCCTATTGGATCCTCAAGAGATTTGGTGACTTGGCTTATTGGTTAGAGCTTCCCCCCACAACCAAGATTCACAATGTGTTTCATGTCAATCAATTGAATCCCTTTGTTGGCACCTCAATGGACTATGTGGAAGAGCTATCTCTAATAGATGAAGAAGATATCATTCAATATATCCTTGAGGCAATCATTGGGTAGCAAGATAAACACTTGAGATCTTGATCCATCAAGGAATACCTCATCAAATGGGAAGGCCTAGCCTTGGAAGAAGTCTCTCGGCACCCAACCACGATCATGCAAGAGTTTCCTCACCTCCAAGAGGCCCAATGGACATGTTTTTGTCTTCACTTTCACAAGTGGTGCAATCTATAGGGTCTCTCAATTGCAGCCATATGTGGCTTTGTGGGAGCTCTCGTTCAACTACCAAGACCCACAAACCACTTATTGCTTTAAGTGTTTCAAGCCAAGTGCAATGGCTACCTCTCATATAGCCGTATGTGCTCTCACACCTATGAGTATAGTGAGATTACCTTCATGCTTAATTGAGTTGCCTCCTCCCCTAAGCTCTCCGGTAGCTTCATGATCCAAGGTGCAAGCTCAAGCAAGCTCAATCCTCAAGCTCTAAGCTCCATTCTTCATTACTCCGTGTGCGAGACAAGAGAAGGAAAGAGAAGAGAGGAGAAGATGGAGAGCTTCTCCACCATGGCCCCTCACCCTCACACGCTCACACACTCACTCCCTCACACTCCCTCTCTCAAGCACAAGCACAAGCAGGTAAGAAGAAGAAAAAGAAGAGAAGAGCTAGTTTGCTGTGAATGATCTGCTTTAT
This sequence comes from Lygodium microphyllum, assembly GCF_053477565.2. Lineage (NCBI taxonomy): Eukaryota > Viridiplantae > Streptophyta > Polypodiopsida > Schizaeales > Lygodiaceae > Lygodium > Lygodium microphyllum. The sequence continues at coordinate 77,689,947 of NC_141153.1, read as the reverse complement.
TCACTTTTTCCTTTTTATGCATGCCCTCCTCCTCTTTGGGTGCCCATCCCTTTTTACATGACCGGCAGTTCTAGCCTAGGTCATCTTTCCTTATTCCTTTCTAATTTTCACAGTTCCTTCACCCATTACCATCTACATTTACAAACTTCATAGGAGGGAACATCACGCTCTTTTACAAAAATAGATTACAATGCACCCACCAGGGCTTTCCGTGCTAGAATATTCGGTGTACTTATTATCGTGTGCTTCCTTTTATATTGAGGCTTTTCTTGCATTTTTCTGAGCTTGCCTTTCTCTTTTGTTTTTTCTTGCCTTGGGTTGTCTTCCATTTTTGACTTTTTAGGGCTTTTTTCTTTCGTCTTGGACTTCCAAAGGTGTAACATTAACCCCTCCTAGTCGAGTGCCAGTCCCATGACACTTGTTGGTAAAGGCTTGGGTAGTTGAAGCTTTGCCATGTGGGTCGATGATGGTGTTTTGGGGAGGTTGGCAATGGAGAAGAACATACCAAAATGGATGAGAGGTTGTGGAAGCCAAGAATGGATTGATTGGATGATGGGGGCCTCCAATGTCGGTGGTCGATCACAGATTGCCGAATGTACCTGAAAGGAAAAGAAAGTGCACTACTTGGGGGTGTGCTTACCTCACTATGCAGTGCATGATGTTTGTGCCAGTGGAACTTGGAGTTGGATTGGAACCTTAGGCACAAGCCCGTGGTGTTGTCCCACATTTGAGGACCTAGTTCATGTACAAAGGGAGGTACTGTGGGGGGTGTGACTTAGGCTCGACTTAGGGAGTGGGAGCTCCCTAGGTGTGTCGGACTCTTAAGGTGTCCTAAGTATGTGAAGTGGGGGAAGGGCAAGGGTGGTCCGTAGGTACAATGCTTATGATGCTCATAGAGTACATATGGGTTGATTTCCTTGCTGTGATTCTTTTCTTTCTACTTCTTTCCTTCTTGTCCTTCTCCTTTTTCTCATATTTTCTTTTCTCTTAATTTTATTTTTCTTTAACTTTTTCTCTTTTTTTTAAAACTAATAGATTTAATAAGGGAGCATGCTAAGAGACATCTCGTTGATGAGTAGGGGCCAAATTGTGTGGTGGCTTGAGGGCTTTATTGAGGAATGCCCTACTTTGCAAATACCCCTTTAAGTTGGTTCTTACATTGAGTGGGATAGATGACAAAAATGCGTAGTCACACTAGTGAATCTACTGTCACTTATATATTCTAAGAGGTTCATACAAATGCTAGCAAGAGAGTGGCTCTCATCATGAGGTGCACCATCACACAACTATCTATCCCAGCATTGAGATAAAAAAAGAGCGGCGACAACTGCTCCTTCTCTGCAATTTGTTTTTGTTTCAGTAATCGTAGTAGGCAGAGGTAGTTATATGTGGTGATGAAAGCGGGGTTGAGGCATAAGGAGAAGTCCTTGAGGAAATCTGCTATAGATGGACGGAGGTCCTTTTGGATAAAAGTCAAGCTTTCTTCAGGGATTGAGGGATTTACATTGTAGATCATAGGAAAGTCGTATCTACCATGCAACTCTTGGTCAAAATCTACTCCAAACCTTCTTGGTGGGTAGGGCATGTAGATAGGATCATCTTGTTCATAGGGCAATGTACTCCAAAAAGAAATCCATGCCTCTAAACTAGAGTCCTAGATGTTCTTGTGCCACTTAGGCTATTGTGCCTCATATCCCTCTACCCTCTGAGGTACCCCCGCCGCCTTATCTTTCCAATAGCCTACAGGTTCCTACTGCCACCTTGTGGGGTGTCCTTTGTTCCTCTATCTATTACCTTCCTAGTATTGTTGGAAGCTTGATGACATCCTCCACCACCTTAGGAGGTAATACTCTGTCCAATGTGCGAGAAAAAGTGAAGGAAAACTTGAAGGGATGGCCGTGGTTCTCCCATTGCTCCGACACTGTAAGTTCCTGGCCCTAGTTGACGGGATCACGCTCCTTACTTTGAGGGATGGCCACTTGTGGGACTTGCGATGCCTTGACTTACAACTTCTTGCATGCATGTTCCACTTGCTCTCTGCACATGTGCCCCATCTCCACCATCTGTTCAGGTAGCCCTACTTCCTCCCCTTGCTCTTCTAGTTGTAGTTGTGGCTGCATAGGGGGGTTTGGTCCCTGCACTTGTTCTTCCTCTTGATAGTCTGGTTCAAAATCAAGCCCTTCTACCTAACCGGCTCTAGCGGCTCCTATTGAGGTGGCTGCATTTGCTACTTTAGCTCCCCAAGCCTTAGCAAGGTGAGTTCCTGCATGGTTAAACCAGCTTAGATTAGGTGAGCATGTTGCTCCTCTACTCCCAAGCTGATGCTAGGCTTGGGTGCCTTGTCATGAAGTCCATGTTGCAGGGCCCTCCTTGTTAGCTCTAGTTTTCTTCTTAGTTGCTAAAGTGTCTCTTCCTATCTTGGCTATGTCACGTTCAATACTATGCTTAAGAACGTGTGTTATTGCTCTACTATTTTCGTCTTGACAAGCTACATCTTTGCTTTCTGCTAGGAGGTGCTCACTCTTTGAATGGGCCAGCTTGTAAACTAATTTTTTGATTCGCTCTTCATTCCTGGCTGCCCATTCTTCCACCTTTCGCTTCATCTACTCTAACCCTTGGTTTTGGTACTAGGCTAGGGTGGCAATCACTGCACTTGCTCCTACCATAGTGTATGCATTTGCTCTTGCTCTTGGTTTTTTCATTCCTGTTGCTCTTTCAGTATGACTTGTTCATGGAGAGTTGATTGTAGCTGGATGTGTAGCTCCATCAGTTTCTTTGTGTTCTCCTCATCCCTTTGGTTCCTTGCCTCCTACAACTCTTTCCAAGCCTCTTCTCTTTGCCTCTTCAACTCGTTTATCTCTAGCTTTAGATGTTTAAATTCACAGGAGTTGAAGGCACACATATTTTCCAGGGAGACGTGATTCTCTCTCTCTTCATCATACAACTCTTTTAGTCCCTCTTCTCCCTCTCTTGCCTTTAGGGCCTCTTTTAATGCGATCACCTCCCTATTTATGATGGTCATTACTCTTGCTTGCTCCATCGTGTAGTCTACGAAGGTAGCCTTTTCTTTTTCTAGCTTTGCAAGAGTAGCCTTTTTATCTTATGTTGCCTTGTGGAGTTCACTTTGAAAATCCTTTACCAATTCACCCTGATCTTCATTGTGATGCATGGCCAAAGGCATTGAAGTGGTTAACATTTCTAAGTGGGGTACCTTTGGCCCTTGGCATGACTCTATGTTGGGCTATTGTGCTGCAGCCTTTTTTGTTCTTGCAAGGGGGGCTCCTTCGCTAGGTGCAAGTGTAATTTCTTGTTCTTTGCTAATGAGATACTGCACCCAAGCCATGATATTGCTTTCATTGATCACCCCTTTTGCAGTACCCTGTGTTGGGGTGATTGTTGGTGGGGCCATGACTAGTAGGATTGGTTGTAGTGGGGCTTTACCCTTACCTTCCACCACTGGCCTTGGTTGCGCTTCTTCAGCTCGATACTACATTAGTGCTTGCCATGTCTTCTCTTTCTTGGCTCATCATTACCAATTCTTGAGATCGGGAGGGTTGCTCCATGTATCTCTAAATGGCTAGGGCAATCTCCTCTTCCTTTTGTTGCCTTAATAGTTCTTTCTCCTCTTCTTGCATCTTTTTATGCTCTTCTTCTAGCCTCTTTGACTCCTCCTCCACCCTTTGTAGCTCTCTATTTTCCTCGGTGGTGGATCAAGTCCTTCGTATGGGGATTTTGAGAGCGATCTTTTTTCCCCCCTTAGCTCAAAAACTTTGAGCCTTGCTACTCATTGACTGTCCTCTTGCTCAAGGTTTCTAACAGTTGAGATGGTTGGAAATTCTCCTTTTCATTAACAATTCTTTTTGCATTAACTTGCTGCTCTTTATCGGTTTCTTCTTCTCCTTGTTCTCATGTTGAAAGAGAGATGGTTGGGCTTGCTGGTGTGGGAGAGCGATGCTCCTCACGGATTGGTGATAGCTTCCGGGTCTCCTCTACAACTTTTCTTTCTGCCTCCTCTAGAGCTTCTTAGATAATGGCTGTTAACACTCCTCCAAAGCTTATGGTTGAAGCCTTGGAGGCAGGTTTTTTTCCCTCTTGTACTATTCTGTGGTAGCCGAGGACTCTCCTTTTGCCACCCTGGTGCTATGGCTAGTACCTTTGCTGATGCTTGTATTGTTTTTAGGACATAGGCATTCCAATCTCCTCGTCTAGGGTGTTGGCTGCAAGGCTTTCCAGCAATGGTACACCAATTCTATTCATAACGGTATTGTATCTCTGGCTTGAAAAAAGTGTATGGACCATTTTAGCGTACAACTGAATGGTGGGGTGTGGAATATCAGCTAGGCTGATTCCATCATTGGTGCAAATCTTTCTTTTGTCCATCCATAGCATTCCGTACACATCCCTCTTTGGCCTTTTCTCTGGCTTCTCTGCTAGCCCCAGTGCCTTCTCCATGATCTCTGGATCAAGGGCATCTTCCACCCTTCTAGAGGTTTCGCCTTGCTTGATAATCACTATGCCATTGTTCCTTTGGACATCAAAAGTCCTCAGGAATTTTGTATATTTACTGGGTCGATGTCTTGTCCCACCTTTTCCAGATGCTTGGTAAGGTTACATCACTCTATTATCTTTACCATTGCCTCTTCAGATGTCACAACTCCTTCTAGATTGTGACACTGCGATATTTTAATTGGTCGAATTCACGGATTTCCATGGCTAATCCATATCTTCTATATTCCTCCTCCAAGAAGGGGAGCCTATTGGCTTTATCTTATTGTCCTGCCATTTAAGTTCCTATTGCCACACAATATCCCACAATTAGTTTTCTTTAAAGGCCGTCTCTTGCACAGAAAGTAAAATGACTAGAAGGATTAGCATCCGACAATGAGGAATATAACCCTTAAAATAAGAATTCTCACACCAATTACCCCACACACTTTACACATTCATTCCTCCCTTTTAGAATTCAATTTCTATTTTGAGTTTTCATCCATTACTCCCCTTCCCCCTTGGAAAGGATAAATATTCTTCCTAGGATTGTGGAAATCAAGGTGGATGGCATGCGGTGCACCCATGGTGTGCCTCACTATTTCAAGAACTAGTCGTAAAACTTGGGATTATACTCAAGCATTGCATAATAGTCCATATCATGTGGTGGGTGAATGCCTACTTGCATAATGTAAGTTAATACATCAATCAAGAGATCACTTGAGTTGAGCCAACTTGCAATTTGGAGTTCCTCCTCTGTGAATCTTATCCTAGTATGGGTGAAGCATGATATTGTCTTCTAATGGCCGATTCTTGGTTATGGTCAAAGCTCTAAATGAGATGGGGGCTACATAGGTCATGTTGTACTTAGAAGTATGGATGGCACGTTGTTGCTCCGCATTGGTGATGATTTGTTAACCCTCTTGAGCCCATGAAAGGTGCAAATTATACCACGTGTAAAGAATTGGACTCAAATTCTATGAGTTGTTGGAGTTCAGAAAGCTCCTGTGGTGGGATGGAAATTTTACTTTTTTGATAGGATGTGATCAAGTGTTGTCTTACGGCCTTTTCTTGCAAAATTTCATTGCCAATCCTCTTGTTTTCAATGGTCGAAGTCTTAATAAAAATAAATTCATATCCTTTCCAAGAACACGATAAGAAATGTATCTCAGTTTTGCTATGAGTTCATCAAGTAGTCCTAGGTCTAAATGTTCATAACTTCTAGCAAATAGTGTGAAAGTTGAATTCGGCCTACGGATGCACATAGCCAAGTCCTCCCCTATGTCCATGGCCATATTGGATGCCACTTCAAGAATGGATTGTCATGGGGCTATGGTGGCTTAAGTTGTGCTACTAGCTTGGGTTTAATTGAACATAACAAGTTGATGTGGGGTACTTCCATTTGAAGATTCTCAGTGGGTGTGGTAGGCTTGGATTGTGAGGTTTGAAATTCAATTGATGCTTTGTCATCGGGTTTTGCTGTGGTAATCATCTTAGAGTCCTTAGGCAAGGGCTTGCTTGGTTACTCGTGGACTGTTGGTTGAATTTTGCTTGATAGACCATTTGAGCACTCAAGGATTGAGCACCCTCCCTTTTAGTTCTTCTCCTCCCCTGTTTCAATTGACATTGCTGAAGCTTAGGTTTTGGGGCCTAAGATTCAAGGTTAGACTCAACATTCGTGAGCTTAGGCAACCATAGTGAGGTGCTACCCTCATAGTATCCTTGGGCTCACATCAGGCCTTTTGGAACCTAGCATTGTTCAGTTACATGTGCATTATAGGAGCACCAATTCGACCGTTTTTTTAGGCCTAGAGCATGAGGCCTGGAAATTATACATTTTCAACGATTGATGTTTTTGAACCTATGGTCTATGCTTAGGGCCCCTCTTAAGTGGTTGTTGGACCGTGGTTTCTTGATGCGGTTGGGAAGGTACCATGGGAGCAGATTGGGATGTACTACCCCCTCCTTAGGGTGGGCACTAGGTTTAGCTATTTACTGGTGACACTACAGGTTTTGGGACAATTGTGGTGCCCTTGTTGAAAGCCATTATTACTATTCTAATGTGCCTAATGGCAAGGTGGATGCACTGTGAGTCATAGTCCGCATTACAATGAACTTTTTTTAAAAACGCTTGTCCTAGTAGTGTCTCCTTACCAGCACTTTGCTTGTTGGGTAGCATGTAGAAAACAATAGGTGGACTCTCAATCTCGATAGAAACCATCAGTTTGCATTTCCCCAAGATTGGATAGGATTGCCCCCCAAATGGGCTCAGTTTCACATTGGTCCTTCTAGGTTTTCAAGTTCCACATTCCCCATTCTTCTGACATTGTGAACCTTGAAGGGTCCCAATCCACTAAACTTCATTTTCTGCTTATGTCCTTTGACAGAGTATAAAGCAAAACCAAATCTCCTTGCCCAAATTCTCGTTGCTTGACATATTTGTCAAACCAACTCTTGCGACATGCCTTTTCGTAGATTAGAGCATGGGTTGCAATGAGAAGGGTCTAAGATAGGCATTCCGGTTCCAATAACTGATTTGTCCATTGTTCTTAGCCCTCCCATCACTCTTGGGTTGCTATTCTCAAGTTGGGAACAAAGAATTCCACTATCAAAATAGCTCTGGTTCTGTAGGTCAACTTGAATGGAGTTTGTCATGTGGCTATTTTGTGAGCCGTTCTATATGCCCATAAGGCTGCTATAAGCTTGTTGTCCCAATCATTGTGCGAGGCAGAGATGACTTCCGTTAGAATATCCACCAAGATCTTGTTTGTGGATTTGGATTGACCATTGGCTTTTGTGGATAATATGGAGAGGACTTACTATGGATTATTAAGAAAGTGGATAACAAGTGAGCGATCACTTTGTTGATGGAGTGTGTGTCCTGATCACTAACCAACTCTATGGGGCAATCGAACCGTGAGATTACTTGCTCCTAGAGGAACTTGGCCATGGTCCTTACATCATATTTGCGAGTTGCTTGGGCTTCCACACACTTGGTGAGATAGTTGGTGGCAAAAATGATGTATTTGACTTGGGAGTATTGAGTTGTAGGGCTGATTGAGCCAATGAAATTGATTCCCCACTTCTTGAATGGTTGGCATACGATCCTTGGGGTTAACTCCATTTTTTCCTTACGAGTAGGGTCCTTAGTTTGTTGGCACTCGTCACAATATTTTACAAATTTGGTTGCATTGCGGAATAGTGTTAGCCACCACAATTGGGACTAGAGCAGCTTGCATGTGGTAGTGCCCCTACTTAAGTGCCCTCCAACTATTTCACCATTGCTTCCTTGAGCACATCATACATTTTGTGTTCGCAGATACATCTCCTTAAAAGTCCATATCTTGTTCTACCCTATACAGTTGACTTGCAAGTTGACCTGCAATCAACTGATAAGGTTGGATCTTCAAGATTACTCTTTTTAATCTAGTTTTCTCTATTGATCATTCCAGTAGTCCATTCTCAAGTATGTGGACTATGTCATCTACCCAATATGGTGTAAAGTCTATTCTAAAAAATTCTCATTCTTGCTAGAAATTTTAAAAAGGTGTGCATCTGGTAGGTCATCACTGATTCCTTATCTAGTGGCCTCTCCTATGGGTATGCGGGACATATGATTTGCCATATAATGTTGTTTGCCCTTGTGTACAACCACAGAGAAGTAAAATTCCAAGAGCAAAAGTAACCATCGAGCAATTCATCTCGTTGCACAAGGTCTATTCACAAGATAAAGCAATGCTTGATGGTCCACATAGAAGGTGAAGGGTGTCGTTAGAAGATAGTGTTGGAACTTCTTTACAGTGAATACCATGGCTAACCCTTCTCTCTCCATTGTGGAGTAGTTCATTTATGTTTTAGTGAGCTGTCTGCTAGCAAAACTCACTAGATAGTCTAGGTTACGTTCACCAAGTTGGCACAAAACTACCCCCACAACATATTTTGATGCATCAATGCGCACATGAAAGGTGATGGACCAATCTATGGCTCTCAAGATAGGAGCTGAAGTTAGAGCATGCTTAAGTCTTTCATAGGCTTCTTGACATTCTTCAGTCCCCTCAAAGACTATTAATAGCTTGTACAAGGGTTTAATAATCAACACATAGTTTAGTACAAACCATCGGTAGTATCCTGTATGGCCTAAGAAACATTAAGCTTCCCTAAAGTTGGTCGAAGGGGAAAGGTCTATAATCACCTTGCTCCATCGGTGACTCTTCTTTCCTATGGAAGATGCATCAAGGTTGCTAGGCCTAGGTAGTGAGATGCTGGCCTACTTTGTTTGAGCTCGCGTCATGACATTTAGAGGAATCTATGTAGCATCATTGTTGTGCGACTCAATAAAAAGAGTCTGAGCAGCACAGATGGTATGATTGCTGAGCTTGTGGAGGGCTTCTACCTTAGATAATTGGAAAATAGATGTGTGACTCCACACTTGGGACACCTCAAGGTAGCCTTCTCTCTATTTTCTTACTTCTTTTTAGGGCAACGATATGAGATATGCCCAGGGTGGCCACATGTCTAACATGTTATGGGTTCCTGGATCTGGGCTCCTCCTAGGCCTCTACCTCTTGCTCTGCCTAAGGCCATGATTGGCATAGGTCTATAGTCCATCAATATGGGGTTGTGCCATAAGAAATATAAGGGTTTAAGTAAAAATCTTCCTCTAGTGGTTCCTCAACAAAGTGTATTGGAGCTCCGCTCGGTGGATGGGTTGTCACAATAGGTGCTAGAGGTCTAGGAATTCCCGTAGGGTTGATATCTATCCTCGGGGAAGCTAGCTTTGAATCGTTGGGTGCAGGGAGGAACAAAGGGGCTCCCTTTCCGAAATATGGTTATCTAACTCTTGAATAGTACGATTGAGTGTAAGGCTACTGTAAGGCAACCATCAGTGCAGGGTGTCGTGCCCAAATCTTCCATAATTGGCACAAGGCCTTGATCTGGGCTTAGGGCATTTAGAGGGCAGGTGATTCCCTCCACAATGCACACACTGCACATGGGGTTGCACTGGTCATTGTATTGACTCTTGTAGTCTAGCCAGCTCTGCTTTTGGGTTGGCTATAGCTTGGGTCTGGTCAATGCTCTTTCCTTTTTCATGTTCACTGGGGACTACTTGTTCACCAATTTTGCTACAGCTCTCTTGATGTTCCTAATCGCATTACTACTCTCCTATGACATCTGAGCACTTCTCTCCTTAAGCAAGTCATCTACTTGTATGGCTTCCTCAAAGACTCTCATATTAAGCACATCCCTTTGTATGCTCGATTTGCTTGCAAGGGCCTTATATAGTTCCTCTTTGTGGATCCCCTTAATGAATACAATAGAAATCGCTCTCTCATTGGATTGCTTGGCTGTAGGTATCCTCTTATAGAGACTCCTCACATGTGTGACGTAGTCTCATATGTCCTCTTTCTTTTTCTAGCTGACATTCATCAACTTAACAATGAGGTTATCAGAGTACCCCACCTCAAGAATCTCTTGATGAAGAGGTCCTTCAATTAGATGTAGTCATTATATTCAACACTATTTAGACTGGTGAATCATGTTCATCCCTTATCTCCCAAGCAAAGACTGAATGCCTGTGCTCGTTGAGTGGGGTCCATGAAGTTATTAGCCTCACATACTTGCTCAAACTACTCGACAAAGCTATAGGGATCATTGCCTGCTTGGTATTCATTAAATTGCTTTGCAACTATGGGTATTTTTGTTTTAACTCTTGGCATTTGGGGTAACCGCGAACCCGGCTAGCAATGATGCCGCCAAGGCTGCCCTACTCTGCTTAGTGCCTCGCTTAGTGTGAGATTAACTTCTAGAACTCGCTTAGTGTGAGATTAACTTCTAGAACTCTCTCCCTATCGACATTGCCTCCCATTCTATTCCTACTTGATATGGTTAGGATCCTATGAACCTCATTGAGCTCTCTCTCATGATGCAACCCCTCTAAGCCTTTGCTCTTAGATATAACTTGCAATGTGCTGCAATGCCATCCTTGCCAATCTCCTCTCTTCCTCATGGGCGGCTATGACATCTGCCACCACACTAAGGTCAAGGTCAAGGTCTAGAATGTTCTCATTCAAGCTGGTGCCTGCCATAGTAGTTGCCTCTTGACCCACTAGTGCATTTATAAGGTCAACTAAGTTGGCAAGAGATGTATCCCTAATCTTAGCAAGCCTTTCCTTGTCTTGGCAATGTGATCGTTCAGTCCCTTTTGTATATTTGTTCCTTGTTTTTTTATCTCCCATGTTTGATTCTTGGGGTTGTACTCCTATTGGTGGGTTCATTTTTAGGTTAACTCCCCTTAGTGTGTTCCTTGTTAATTCATCAGTTTATAAATTCACAACACTTATACGCTAGTAGTGCATCTCGATGTGCATTGTGCAAAATCAAGCTTTCCAGCTTTCACACGTACTTAAATTCCTACACTCTTGTGAGTGTGACCTTTGATGCGTCAATCAGTTTCTAATCTTGATGCTTTTGGAAGGGGTTTTGATTACTCCTGACCAATTGAAACTGGGTTCTCTATGGGTTATGACAGGTGGTCTCTAGTCTAGTGATTCAGCTTGGGTCTCTAATCAGTTAGCGGCCACCAAGGGTCAAATCTTTTAATCCCCCACAGACTATAAGTTGAGGTTCCTTCTTTCTTTGGGTGCAAAAAGTCCTATAGCTTCATTTATGGGTTTAGTTTGCGATTTCAATTACAGGTGCAAACAATCCTACTCTAGCCTGGTCCACTAGTCAATTGGGAGCAAGCCCTAACAAGCCCGTGAAGGGTTAAAAATCCAATCAAATAGGTTTTTGGACAACTGATCTGAGTCCAAGACTCAACTATCTGAGTTGATGATTAGGATGTCCGAGTAGTCAGGCTCAAATTCGTGAGATGAGGGGTGCTTGTCTGAGTGTTTGAGTGGCCATTTGAGGCTTGAGTTTCCAAGGTTGGCCGTCTGAGGCCCAGTAGTTTTGTTCTGAGTGGCCATTTGAGGCTCGAGTTTCCAAGGTTGGCCATCCGAGGCCCAGTAGTTTTATTCTGTTGGACGTCTGAGGAGGTCACCTAAGTGGCTTAGACATTCGAGCCACTGTTATAACTCAGTCATCCGAGGCCTGTGGTGGTTGCCGTCTGAGTGGCAATCGAAAATCTATCAAATGGAAAAAACACTCTATTCAATAATTGAATGCCCCTTGTTGAATTCATCCAGGAGTCTAGATCAATACAACAATCGACAACCAGGATTCAAAACATATATGGAAGAGCAAGAAGCATCGAGGATAAGGATCATTGGTGTAAGAGCAGCCTGTGGACTTGTCACTCCCTATCTCTCACTCACTAACTCTCTCTCAATCTCCATGAATGCAAATGAGCTCCCTCTCCCTCTCGCTTCATCTTTTGTGTTCTCTCTTTCTCCCCTTACCTTCTGTTTGCCTTCCTCGACATGGAAAATCATATGCTTTTCTTCCCCTGTTTCCCTAATTCTTGGTTATCCAAAGAGTGATCTTTTCCTTGTTTTTTTCTTATTTCCCAAACCTTAGAGTCCCAAACATGATAGAAAATCACAACTTCTACTCTAACCAATGCACAAAAAGCTTCCTAAGCCTAAATTAATCCACAATAGAGATCGAATACCCTCCGACTCCCTTACTTCCTACCTAAAACCAAGTGTCGTTGCGAAGTCAACTCCTACTTCGTCCCTCGATTTGAAGCATGCAAGCACTCGATGCTTGATTCCGTTTTGGTCCTGGCAATAGAACCAAAATGTGGGAGCTCTCGCTCAACTGCCAAGACCCACGAACTGCTTATTGCTTCAAGTGTTTCAAGCCAAGTGCAATGGCTACCTCGCACATAATCATATGCGCTCTCACACCTACAAGTGTAGTGAGCTTACCTTCATGCTTGATCAAGTTGCCTCCTCCCCCAAGCTCTCCAGTAGCTCCATGATCCAAGGTGCAAGCTCTATCCTCAAGCTCCAAGATCCATGCTCTATTTTTGTGTGCGTGAGACGAGAGAACGGAAGAGAAGAGAGAAGAAGAGAGGAGAAGATGAAGAGCTTCTCCACTACGGTCCCTCACCCTCACACACTCACTCCTTCACTCTCTCACACTCACTCTCTCAAGCTCAAGCACGAGCAAGCAAGAACAAGAAGAAGAAAAAGAAGAAGAAGAAGAAGAGAGGAGCTAGTTTTGGCCACACACAAGAATGATCTTCTTCCTTCTCTTTTTGCCTTTTTATACATGCCCTCCTCCTCTTTGGGTACCCATATCTTTTTACATGACTAGCCGTTCTAGCCTAGGTCCTCTTTCCTTATTTGTTCCTATTTTCACAGTTCCTTCACCCGGTGCCCATCTACATTTACAAGTTGCATAGGAGTGAGCCTCGAGCTCTTTTACAAAATGAATTACAATGTGCCCAATGCTTTCATTGCTAGAATATTCGGTGCACTTATTATCATGGGCTTCCTTTTACATTGAGGCTTTTCCTGCATTTTTCTGAGCTTGCCTTTCTCTTTCGTTTTTTCTCGCCTTGGGATGTCTTCCATTTTTTACTTTTTGGGGCTTTTTCGTTTCGTCTTGGACTTCCAAAGGTGTAACAAGATTTATCTACCACTAAGACAAAGCTTGTTGCATCCAATGTGACCTACAAGGGAGCTATACATCTTGTTCATCTAGTAGGAGAGACTTTGATATTACAAGGGAGGTGTCTATATTAAACTATTCTAGTCCGAGTACCCTTTAGTTGGTGGGGAATACTATCTTTGATGCAAAGACAAAGCAAATTGAGGTGAAATATCACTTGATTAGGGAGGTACGTAAGAACAAGCACATTGAGCTTGTCACCTTGTAGATCTTCTCATAAAGTGTTTACCTTCTGAGCACTTTGCACATTGTAGAGTGCTAATGGGCATTGGATAGTATCTTCATTTCCTTCTTATACTTCCATAAAGGCACATTAATTTGAATGGGAGGTTGTTGGGGTAAAGGCCAATGGCTAGTAGCTAAGCAATGCCTTATATGTAAGTATATATTGTACAATTATATATAAGTAAGGATAACAAAGAATAAGGGTACCATTCGCTTTGTACCCACATAGCTCTCTTATATTCCTCTCTCTTTGTCTCTCTCTCTCTCAACCCTCTTACACTCCATAGCTTCTATTTCACATCCCACCATTGCTTTCCTCTCACACTATGCCAAAGAAAGTGTTAGCTTACTTTCTACCCTGCATTTTGAAATAGACCCCTTGACATCATTGATGATGTTAATTGAAATGCTAAAAGTGCCCCCCCCTTCAACTAGTATATCAAGAAGTGCAAGGCATCATGTAAAGACACTATGAATAGGAGCCCTAATTTCAAGTGTAAGAGAGAGGAGCTATGTGCATCAACTCTTCTATGACCATTCTATTATTGTCTGAGTCTCTAAACCTTGTCTTCCTATCCCAACTTCAATTGAATCGTTATCAACCCTTTTCTATCTTCTAATTGGGATCACCACTACCTAGTCTATTTTGATAGACAATGAAGAATTGTTATGGTATGACGGCTCCAAAGACAAGGACTGCATCCATAGTGGTAGAGCAAGTCACAGCCACAATGGACGTGGACCAAGCGGCTACAATGGAGCAAGTGGTTGTGATGAGAAGCATAGCCTCTCTTCCACTTCCATCACTAGTTTATTAAGTGACTTTAGATAAGGTATATTTTTACTAGAGAGTAGGCTTGTTTTCCTTCTCCTAAAAATATGAGATTGAAACTACTATTTTTTAATCAAGATGTTTAACCACTCAAGCCCTTACCTTCTTAAGAAAAATATAGTAGAGTTTCACACTCATAAAGTAATGGAACTATTGTTAACTTTATTACTTTAATTCATTAAGATGTAATTAAACATGCACTATTTGGAAAGAATTGTTTGTAAATAATGTTGTATGTGACTATTGGTTGCCTTATTGTGTTTTCTAAAGATGATATTGATGAATTGAGTTTGTACAAAGTGTATGGGGAGAAAATATGGGTATCCTCAAGCCCAACATCGAGTTCCACTACAAGGAACTAATTCTGTTGTCTCACGGGTGCTTGGATTGGGCCCATATATGTGAGGTCTCTTTGCAAGATACAACAAATCACCTAAGTTTGTGATGACTAGTGAGACTCTAGGAAGACCTTCACGAGTCCAAGACAAGACCAATGACTTGTGAGCCTAGATGCATTCCAAGAGATCCCCATACTAGTTATGGGATGGTTTGGTGAAGGCCTAGTACTAATAGCTCTAGTCAAGAAATTTCCTTGATAGCCTATCTAGGGTAATACTCGGTACCAAATAGTTCTAATCTAGAATGGTCTACTTGGTATAAAACTAAGTATTTTGTGGCTTGGTATAGGATGGTTTTTCCCTAGAACCAATTTTGTGTCTGATTGAGGATATGATATGATGTCGATGGCCCTTATACTTACCTTGTGTGCTTTTATGAAAAATAGATTTGATGGTTTATTTATGTGAATTTCTATTTGAGGATTCATCCCATGCTCTTGACTTGTCACACATGTGAATGCATGGCACTAATTGCATTGTGTAAGGTGGACATAAAATAAATTAAAGTGATTTATAGCAAAGATTGGTGGACTATTTATTATTGAGCATTCTAGCTAGTGAGAATTTATTATATTTCTTGTAAACACTCCATAGGGCACAATTATTGTATGTTCACATGTGTATATGACTTATTGGAATAGTATTTTAATAAAACCTAAAAAATGCTACAATATTATTTTGTTGAAATTTTATGAGAATAGGATAAAGATTGATATTTTTAGGACCATAATTTTGGTAAAAAGCATTCGTGCAAAGCAACAACCTAAAAGTAAGGCTTGCCATGTATATTGGGCAAGAAGTTAATCTTAAAATTACAAATATGTGCCCTCTCAATGCATGGGGGGATGATTGCACCATGGACTCTAGTCTCAAAATTGTATTATTTTGCAATTAGTGGCTCTATGAATTTTCTTCAATTTTGTGCAAAGCTATGGTGAATTCTTGCAACATTGGTATCAGAGCACAATAATTGGTCAATAGATCAACATCAAGGAAGTTATTATCCATGCTTGACATCTCCATCATATTCAACATCACACATAGCTTATTTATCTACTGGATAAAGGCTTTCTGTCTCAACATTAAATCCATTGTACCCTTCAACTCCTTTGAAGAAGGGGTTACCAAATGTCATATTCAAGCCTTTTTTTACCATTACTTTCCTATCCACCATTATATAGACTGCCAAAACCACTCTCTTAGTGGTATTCAAGGTATTGGTGGATTCTCCAAAACGGGAAGAGAGGGATACATCAGGCTGCATTGATTTGGTACCATGGCCTCTCTACCACTAATTTGACAATGGGTCTTCTTCTAGGGGGTGATTATTTTGAAGGGAGGTATTATTATTCACCATTTAGTCTTAACCTTCAAACACACTCTTCTAATACAATGTTAAAGGCCATTCCTATACTATCACATTGGAATTTTTTCTATTCTCAAACTAGGAAGATTATTTCAGAGCTCGTTTTGACACAAAGAGTGCAAATATTATCTAACAACCAATACTGACACATGGTTTTTTGTGCTTGTATGACAAAGAATGAGGTCTTTATGTTGCTTTATTAATTTTTTTAACATTCTTTTCTATGCAATGGGCAGCGCTTCTTAAACAGTTTCTCTTATTATTTATATTTTGGCACGACTAGTGCATGCCTTCATATACATATATTTGAGCAAGGGTGTAGCTATTACAAAAATGGCATAGCTTGTTACTCTAAGGTACCTTATTTTAAAGCCCTTATCATTTAGACTAGTGGCCACAAACTATTCATCTCTTTATCTACAGCTTAGTGGCTATAAATTTATTCTCTCTTCATCCAAGTTTTCTATTTGAACCTATGCAGCAAGGAAGTTACCAATTACAATGATGGCAAACCCACTTTCAACTCAGTATCTATTATAATATCTTTCAAGAGCATATTCGAGGAGCATTGGTTTTCAAAAATAGCATCAAATATGCATTCTTTAGTTCAACCACTTATGTATTTTGAACAACAATCATTTCCTTCTCGATAGTCTTGTTAACTATCTATGTTGGCTAACTCTCTTTTTGTTTGAATGCGGATTTGATGTTGGTACTCTTTTCAAGTATTTCCCCATGCATTAGTAATCTCCATGTAGATTCACCGGATGAGGTAGCACATTTGATTTGAGGTGTAGATTCACTGCATTGAGGCAGTGCATTATTGTGGTTGATTACGTACATCTATTATGGAATTCAAACATTTCAAAAGCTCAAGAATATGACATATTCTCAATTGGGGAATACATTAACAAAAATGGATTTGATGATTTATTTTATGTGAATTCTATTTGACAATTCATAGCATCCTCATGACTTATCGCACATGTGAATGCATGGCACCAATCACATTGTGTAAGGTGGATGCAGAATAAATTAATGTGATTTATAGTAGAGATTGTTGGATTATTTATTATTGAGAATTCTAGCTAGTGATGATTTATTATATTTCTTGCAAGCACTCCATAGCACATAATTATTGTATGCACACATGTGCAAAGGATTTATTCAAATAGTGTTTTGTAAAAATCTTAAAAATGGCTATAATATTATTTTATTAAAAATTTATGAGAATAAGATAAGTTTGATATTTTTAGGACCATATTTTTGGAAAAAAACATTCGTCCAAAGCAAGAGTCTAAATGTGAGACGTAGCATGTATGAAGATAATCTAAAAATTACAAATACATGTATTGGAAAGTGCCCTCTCAATAGATGGGGTGATGATTGCATCCAATTGATCTATCATGCACTCTTGTCTCAAAATTCTATTCTTTTGCAATTAGTGGGTCTATAAATTTTCTTCAATTTTGTGCAAAGATGTCGTGAATTCTTGCATCATTTGGATTAAAATGATTTTTGTTTTGAGAAGATGGTTTTCACTTGTTTTTGTTCTCTAGGATTGCATTTCTTTTTATGAAAGTTTTGGTTAATTAATTAGTTAAGCTTTTTCGGGGCTATTTAGGGAGAATGACATTGAGTTGACAATTATAGGAGATTGTAGTTGAGAGATAGATACCTTTAAGAAATGAACAAACAACACACTCGGAACATGTAACAACAATTAATGTCCATGCAAGTGGAACTTGATGAGATATGGGACATGCTGATGAATGTAGGGGAACTAGGGTTATCTAACAATTTTGTGCAATGTAGGCTTTTTGACCATATGGATTCACTCATAACAGAAGCACACATGACCCAAACTTTTGTTGGAGTGGGTAATTGAAGGGAGTGAGTCAGGAGTGGAAGCACACGAGCAGAAGCATGCGAGCAAAAGCAAGAGCTATGGCAGAGAGAGAGAGAGAGAGCGAGAGAGAGAGAGAGGGGGGGAGCGGAAACTTCAATAATCACAATGTGTGATCGGCCTTCCCTTATTTAAATGTAACTGAAAGAATAAAGAATGAAGTGACAGTGATGAGTGCTCACCACCTATAGTATACAAGTGTGGGGATATTGTCAGTGTAGTAATACATGGGCAAGTAGGAACAAGTGCCTTTACCCCCAATAAAATTACACTTAAAGGTGAATGTGTCCCCAGTGAGGAAAGAACAAGAAAAAATTGACAAAGTATAAAGATACATAAGTACACTAGGATGAGGAAATACATTATCTCATCCAAAGGCCATCAACATCCTAAGGAAGGCAAAACGCTTTACTAAGAGACTTTTCGTGAGAAATTTTGCAGGATTTTGGTCAATTGAGATCTTGATAAGGTCAACAGACCTATTCTCAATGACTTCTTTGATAAAATGGTAATGCACCTCAATGCGTTTTGTCTTTGCATAGAAGACTAGATTCTTGGCCAACTAAATGGCACTCATAGAATCTGAATGTAGTATAGAGACCACATCAATAATACCAAGGTGATGGCCTAACTAGAGAACCTCCTTTCCATCCTCAGTAGCTGCAATATATTTGGTCTCATTAGTAGAGAGAGCCGTGCATTTTTGCACCCTAGACATCCAAGAAACAGTACCTTCAACAATGGTGAAGACAGGGAGAGGTGGACTTCGTACTATCTACATGTTCTACATGATCAAAGTCAATGTATCCCATGACTCTTGTATACTTGCCATCATAACATATGCATATAGCTCTTGTGCACTTCAGGTATCTCATGATACCCTTTGCAACATCCCAATGCCTTTTACTAGGTGTAGCCATATAGCATACCACAACTCCCACTGCAAATGTTATGTCAGGATAAGTGGCTATCATAGTATACATCAAAGTGCCCATTGTGGATACATAAGGAATCTTGGTCATCTTAGCCTTCTACTCATCAACAGATTGTTGACAATTAGCTTGACTAACCTTCACATGAGAAGGTAGAGGACAACCAATAGGCTTACCATCCTACATATAAAACCGCTCAAGGACTTTCTGTATATACTCCTTTTGTGATAGATAAAGGAGTCCCTTAGAGCGATCACGCATGATGCAAATTCCAAGAATATGTGAGGCATGTCCCATGTCCTTCATCTCAAAGCTCTTCTTGATCCGAGTTTTCAAGGCATCCAACTCATCATGATCACTCCCAGCAATAAGCATATCATCCACATAGAATACCAAAATCATAAGGCTACCATCATAAGTCATCTTCATGTATAAACACAAATCGGTAGCGCTATGGTTATATCCATGTGAATGCTAAAAGCATCAAACTTGTGAATCCATTCCCTAGGTGCCTGCTTAAGGCCATAAAGGCTATTTCTCAACTTGCACACTAGGTGTTCCTTGGCTTTTTCCTCAAAGCCCTTAGGCTACTACATATAAATCTCATCATGCAAGTTCCCATGTAGAAAAGCCATCTATACATCCATCTAATAAAGGTCCTAGCTGAGCAACCAATGCTAGTACCAAGCGTAGGGTCTTCATTTTGACTGTAGGAGAAAAGAGTTCATTGAAGTCAACCCCATGTTCTTGCTTGAAACCCTTAGCTACAAATCTAGCCTTATAAGTGGACTTAGGGTAGCCATGGATACTTTTTAATTGTATACCCACTTGCATGGCAATGCCTTCTTACCATTAGGCAAAGGCACCAAATTCCATGTATAGTTTGTTTGTAAGGAATCCAAATCTGACTAGATAGCCCTCTTCCATGAGTGACTATCATCTTTGTGTATGGCCTCATCATAAGATAGAGGCTCACTTGCATCTTCCACCATAACATAATCCATGAAGGGTATAAAACACTCATGTTGACATCTAGCTCTAGTAGAGCGAGGCGGCTAATCCTGCACAATAGGATCATGGGCCACAAGAGCATCCACTATTATAAGATGTCTAGCTGACTGTATGGGAATTGGCTCCTCTTGAAAGATTACCTTGTATACCTCAACTACCTGCTCAGACTACTTATGCATCTTTTCCTTATGGAAAACTACATCATGGCTATGGATAACTCTACAAGCATGCATATCTCATAGGTAATAGCCCATCTCACACCCATCCCCATAACCAATAAAGATGCATTTCATGAAGCTAGGATGCAACATATGATGGAAGTTTCCCGGTCCATACCTCCTTTGTAACCTAGAAATCAATCAATCAAGTGTACGACAATTGTGACTACCTCAATCCAAAAATAATGTGGTAATCCTACCTAGCTAAGTATATTGTGGACTTTCTCTTGAATCATCATGTTCATGTGTTTGACAATACCATTTTAGGGAGGGGTGTAGAGGGTAGTCAATTGATGCCTAATACCCCACTCATCACAAAACTGCTCAAAATATTTCTAGACATACCTACCCCCATTATTGAACCTTACGCATTTCAACCTATACCTAGACTGGTTCTCAATAAGAGCAAGCCAATTCTAAAAGATAAACAAGGTCTACGGGCTGATGCTCAATCCATTAGTTATGAAATACCCTTAACTTTGTGTGTATTGTCAATATCCCTACGTGCGATTCGTCAAATAAAAATGGTAAGATCTTTCTAAATACTTTTTACTATTTTTTAATTATAAAAGAAATGTTTTGTTTAATAGGATAAGTCCAGACCTTATGTGAGTAATCATCAATGAATGTGACAAAGTACTTGACACTAGACAGGCAAGGGTCCACATACATTCAAATGAACAAGAGCCAAAATCTCACCCATGTGCTTCATGCCAAACTTATTATGTGTACTACATGTTTGTTTTCCATATAAGCAATGATCACAAGACTCAAAACACTTAGAGCCTAGGGGCAAAAGATACTGCAAACTGATAAGCATTTTCATTCCTTTTAAGACATGTGCCCAAAGCAATGATGCCAATGAGATATATGTGGAACTACAATCACACAGCTACAACATGGTCAACTGAACCAAATACAATCAAGGGATAGAAATACTAGACTTAGTAGAACGTGCAATAACAAGATTCTTATGGGCATTCTTTCATGAGGAATCATGCAAAGAGATAACATAATCTCCATCATCCAAGGTGCCAACAAAGAATAGTCTCTTCATAAGAGTCGGTACATGATATACATCATGAAGAGTGAACATGATACCTGAACCAAAACATAGCTCGACATCACCAATACCAACTATCTTCAATGCTATGCCATTATCCAAATAGAAAAATCCAATCATACTACAGTAGTAGTGAAACCACTCTCTATGAGGGGTCACATAAAAGGAAGCCTTGAATCTATCAACTAACACTAAGTGTAGCTTAACTAAGCATTAGTCAATTGTGAAGCATCCAAGGAAGAGGCTGCCAATATAAGATCACCATATACATCAAGCTGCACCATATCAATCTTCTCAATCTTGTTGCTAGAC
Organism: Lygodium microphyllum; assembly: GCF_053477565.2. Classification (NCBI taxonomy): domain Eukaryota; kingdom Viridiplantae; phylum Streptophyta; class Polypodiopsida; order Schizaeales; family Lygodiaceae; genus Lygodium; species Lygodium microphyllum. The sequence goes on along the minus strand of NC_141153.1, from coordinate 77,668,580 downwards.
TTGCTAGGCACAATGTTGTGATCATCATTCTTATCTTGCACTTTATCCTTTCCCTTTTCCTTGTGCTTGTCTTTGTGCATTTTATGACACTTTGGTTGAATATGGCCTGCTTTCCCACAATAATGATAGTAAGACTGGACTTATGACCACGGGACTTACTGCAAGACCGTCCACATGTCCTAGACTAAGATCCTTGAGAATCTCTACCATGGCCATTTCCATCCTGTTGGCTTGTCACAGTCAATCCATGTGACATATGAGAAGCATCTACATTCTTTATGTTCATGTCTTGTGTTAAGAGGGCACTCTCAACATCCTATAATTTCAACCCATCCTTAGCACATACAGCTATATAAGAAGTGTCCCATGACTCACGTAGAGTACCAAGCAGAAATAAAAGATGCAAAGTATCTTTGAACTTTATCTCCTATGAAGCTAAATGGTTGATGATGAAGTGAAACCCATTCAGGTGTGCAAACATAGAAGTCCCTTCCTTCATGCGAAGGTCCATCAACTATTTTAGCCAATACATTTGAGATGCAAGACTCTACTTGTCATATGGATTCTTAATTTGTGTCCAAAGCTCATATGTAGTCTGATTTTCAATCATAGCATTGTAGTGAACATGCTTAGAGAGTAATAAAATGATTGTGGACTTGCATAGCTCATCTAGTTCATCCCAATCCTTAGCTGCAATGTTTTCAGGTTTGACACCCCCATTCCTTGCAACTTAAGTAAGGCCTTAGAAGCCTTTAACTTCATCGCACTCTTCGACTCTTGAGGATTGCAATTCGAATTTGTCTCGCCTTCCAAGCATCGAAAGGAACTAGACTCTTAAGGACTGTGGTTGGAATTCATCTCATCCTTCAAAGTGTCGAAAAGAAATAGACTTTGGCAAAAAGGGCCAAAGAATATTCCTACTGTGTCGAAGCATTAAGATTATGTGCTGGGCTTCTTATCAGATCTATAAGTGACTATGAAGTGTCCCACCATGCGCCTAATGCATGTTGCATAGAGTGTCTCATGTGGTGATGTGCATCACATGCATCTCTAAGCTTTTGTAATGTGCATTATGAGTATACTGAATGCAAGGGATATGTTGTAGTTAGTGGGATGCCCTACATGCCTATTCAATCCAAAAATCACTTCGCCCTAATTGTCACTAGGTTCCCTAAGGGAAGGTGAGTTGGCCTAGGAAATGACTACCAGAGTCACGCCTACGTGTGCTTCAAGGACTAATCTTCTCACGCACCTACACCATTGCAAGTGGAAAATTCTTCTTTCATCCATTACGATAAATTCATGTGATAATAAGTTCATGCGATGACAAGTTTCATGTACCTTGTGTCGATGAATTGATGAGCTCAAGTGTCGACACATTTCTCTGATGAAAGGTTTATGTGACAAAGGATTGATATGTTGAAGGATTCAAATGTCAACCATTTCTATATGACAAGTAGTTTCATGTGATGATGATCTTATGTACTAATTAGTTTTATGCATCAAGGGGTTTCACATGATGAAGAGTTGATGAGTTTATATGCTAATCATGTTCACGTGATGAATGAGTTGATGTCTTTAAGTTCATGTGCCAATGAGTTGACTGCCCCCTTGTAATGATGAGAATTTCAAGCATGTGTTGAGTAGGGAATGTGATGAGGTCTCCCTATCACAAATACCTCAAATTTGAAGTTTTAATCTATTTGTCTACAAAAAGATGAACTAGTGAAGTTTAATCTATGTGTAGAAAAATACCTCATGGCTTTGCTACTTTGTTGGGAACTAGTTATGTGTGAACAAATCAACACTCTCACACTCCTAAAATATGCATCATGGATTTTTTATGAAGAGACTCTTGATAGTACTCCAAGTGCACCTCCTCGAGAATTCCATGCTGATGAGAGATGATGACTTAGTCCTCGTGGTTGTGTGAATATCACCTTCTTTTGAGGGACATAACTATCTAACCATACATATCTTGCACAATTATGTCATTGGTAGTATTGCAAACAATCTTGGGTTTGGTAGATGCATTTTCATGTTTGCAAGGTTTTTGAGGTGGGGCACCTATAGAACCCCCATGCAAAAAGCAGAGCCAAACTTACTTAGATCTCATAGTAGATGGGACATCTATATGTATAATTTACTTAGCCTCCATTTGGCATCTCCAAGATGTCCTACTTTCTCCTAACTCTTGAAACTATTCTTGTTATCTTAATGGCACATCAAATCTTGTTTACATCCATATACCCTTGTTGATAATAAAGCCATCATAGTATAAGCATGTCCCTTTAGTGTCCATCCCACATCTGAACAACTTCTAACTTTTGTGTAATTGAGTTGATAGGCATATGCATTAGAGCTAATATTTACTGATAAGATGTATCCACATTAAGGGTATGATTGTGAACTATAATCTAATTATGTGAATCCACACCCCATTGTCACATCTAGCTAGAAGCTACTAAGATAGGTCGATCTTTTGTACTATATATGTAGAGTAGTAGGGTGGCTACTGTTAAACAACTGCAATTTATGACTAAATTTGTATACACACTCTCTAAGGCAACCTCAAATAGCCTTAGCAAGTCTCCTCATGGAAACTTATTGACCCAATATGAGCATATGATGAAGCTTGTTCCACCACTAGCATGATAAAAATCATAACCTTGGTCTTCACAGTGGCATCTCTTTGTGCATAATCTTTGTAGGGTATCATGGCTTTGTTGTTTCTATGTAGAATCAAATATGAGCACAATAGCATTTTTATGTGATAATATCAAGATTAAAATCCCTTAAAATGGGATTTTGATGTTGTTAATCTTATCCAAACTTGTCAATGTTTGGGCACTACTCTACCCCAACAATGCTTTGTATAATTTCATACATCCTAAGATATGTACACTATCTATCATAATCAACTCACATATGTTGGGAACCCCCCCAAATCATCTTTGCCAAACCATGTTTAATTTAGCCCACTTGGCTTGTTGCCATACCTTATGAAGTTTGACTTAATTGCCCAAGTCGTGCTTAAGAAAAGTTATCTCGTATAGAGACATTTTATAATTTTGTGTTTTTATATTAGTGGTGCTTATCATTGAGGTGTAGTATTACTAGTATGGTGACATGTGCACATCAAGAACATGGCCAAAGGTGGGTGATCTACCCCATCTCCAACAAGTTTGCCTCAAATATTGAAGTGTGAAATCAAGGGTATGAATGAAAAAGCCCTTGATGTAGCAATTGTAATTGCCCCATGCCTCATATAAAAGAAAGTGAATCCTTCAGTGATGTCATTTCTTCGTGCCTTTGAAGTGGTAGGTTGTGTGCTCCTAGATTCAAGAATTGTAGTACAAATGTTGAGATATCCTTCCATCTTGTGAGATCATTGTGATGACACCTAGTCCTTTATGTCAATATTAAGAATTTGGCTACAATGTATCGAAATTGGAGCTTGGAAGGTATTGAGAGGCCTAACTCCTTATGTTGATCTCCTTCAAGATCTATTTAAGTGTCTTCAATATTTTGTGATTCTTCCCGGCACCTTTTTGGTCTTGATGCGACCTACATGTTTATGTCAATATTGTCAAAAGTTGACTCCAATCTATTAAATTATAACTAACTAGTTATGTTGACATTGATGTCCCTAGCTAGGAGTATCCCTCTATGCTATCGGAATCCATAATATCTTTGTATACTAGGTTATAGAGATTCTCTTGGTATCATGGTATATCTAGATGTGGATGGGACAAAGTAGCATACAATCACATAGATGTTTCTAGGTCACCTCATTCTCACTTTGAGCCACATATATTCACCAAAGTGCGTACATGCTTGGAAAAACTAGAGGCAAAGCTAGCAACACAAGTGGCTATAACTAATAAAAAGATTGAAAAACAAGTTGAGGAAACAATAGTCAAAGTCTAAGGGACAGTACTGAAGGAAATTGAAACAAGAGATGAGGCATATCAATAAGTATAAAAGAAAATCAAAGCATCGAAGGAGGCACATCAACAAGGCATGGCAAACACCATCTTTTTAGTAGTTAATGAAGCTCTATTGCAAAAGTATTACATTGCATGCATGTATAGAAAGCCTCCCTGAGGGATGGCATGAAGAAACATGAGGAATGTTGATGAAGAGCACCAAGATTGCTCAAAGACATACATGCTAAAGACTAAACTAAGGCCAACATTGGAAGAAAAAGTGTGTAAATGGATGGTACCATAGCAAGCCATTAACCAAGAAAATAATCAAGAAATGTTGAAGTTTGGAAACATGGAAGATAAATTCAAAGTATTAAAGCAATCAAAATGTTTCAAGGGAATCAAAATGTGGATCATAGGTGAACTTACACTAACACATCTCAAAGCATGACTAGGTAAAATTGCCAAGATGAAGGCAACTAGAAAGGAGGGTGAATTGACAATTTTCAAAGGTGGCAAAGTCATCATAGAGGAGCTTAAAAGCCTAAGTATTAAGTTACTTTCAGGGAAAATGGATAGCGTATTAAGGTGGCAAAGTCATCATAGACACACTAAATTACTTTTGGGTCATGATGTATTGAGAGTAACTTTCATAGCTTTAGTAGGTGTTTTTTTTTTTTTTTGGTGCTAGAGCTTTGCCATGTGTTTCTTTTTGTGCCAATGGCTCCTTGATGTGGATTGTAACTCAACACTTGGATTTTTTTCTTTTTCCTATATGCCTTTAAGGCATCCAAAAGGGCATTAACAACTTTCTTTCCTTCTTTCTTTCCTCCTTTTGTGCAGAAGTGTTGATTGACAAGTCTTGTTTGCAAATTTGTGGAGATCCTCTTGCTTGTGCTATTATGTATAAAGCTATTGGTATTGCATGCAATCTCTAATGTGTTTATAGGAGTTTCCACTTCTAATCACTTATTTGTAGACATGTGCATAATCTCTTATTTTGTGGTGTTTGAATATGCTCAATTGCTTTGTTTATACTTTTGGTCTATAGGTATGGCATGTTATTTTCTTGAGGACTTGTGTGCACATGTATACCTATGTAGATTCTGGCTTTCAAGATGAAGAAAAGTCATGTTCAAGAAAAGATTCATTAAGAGGATACCACTACAAATGGGTAAAAGTCAAAAAACATATCTATGCTTTAGTATATTAGTAGGCGGCTTCTAAAGTTTGATATTCATGTTTCATTTTGCATGATCTTTGTTGTAACTTTAGGCATGATTTCCAATGCATGTTCTTATTTCTAGAATGCTTGGTGTGATTTCCTTATGCATGTTCTTATTTCTAACTTTGTTGATTATAGTATAACTTTCCCTAAGTAATCAAAGTTGCAATTGATAATGATGATTTTCATCTAGGTTTAAGATTAGTATACAAGCCCAAACCTCTTTATTACAAATGAGGATTTCACAAATAAGGAGTAATGATTTGTATGGCTACATAAGCAATAGCAAAATGAGAAGCGCCACTTAAAAACTCGTAAAGCCTAGAATTGCATGAAAAGTATGCTTTTGTATCATAAAGTGTATGAGGAAGCTCCTTTCAACAATGAAGTTAACATGTATTCTATATATATCTTCACATGTGGAAAAAGTGTAGACATAGTAAGAATGACGAAAACATAGTGTCATAATCTATCTTCATTGGGGGCGTCATCAAGACTATACAACAATAAAGCTGGCTGGATAGAAAGATGCAAAAATTTTAGTTGATCAATGGGCCATACTCTAAACCAAAGGAGTAACTTGATGATTGGATGTCGCATTGTGAAACAATTGCATAGTTTCAATTCTATTTTGTTGCATAAAGGCACCCTATGATATTTGGTGAACTCATTAAAATATGAAAACATAAGTTATGATGGAAGCAAGAATCTAATTAAATTATTACACCTCTTCCTTAGTTGCAACAGGTTGGTAACTGGAGGCAACAAAAATAGTATAGGTTGCTAGGTAGCTCCTCTGTAGCTTTAGCTAAGTCTCATAAGTTGCGGGTTTAATTACATTCAGTATATGATTGTGCAGAGATTTAAATATGATAATTTGCTATGTTTAGAAGTGGACTACAAGGGTGACGATAGGGGCATGTTTTCCATAGGCCGAAACTCTATATATAATAATGGGGTGGGTGATTGACAAGCACACATTTCTCAAGGTACACCACAGTCTCTACCTCAAGAGGGCAAACTCATTAGGTCTCAATATACGATTTATATTTCCATTTAAGCGCTAAAGGGAAACTGGAAATCTCTTAAAGAGATGAAAATTGAATAAGAAGAGTGAAAAGCAAGGAGAGATGAGCATAATTGATTGCTACACTATGCTATTTAAATAATAGGAATGTTGTAGAAGGATATAGAGGAGTTGGAGATGCATGAGTTGTGCTAGTTTCAAATGATAAGGGCATTCAAAAACTAAAGGCCGTGACATCTATTAGAAAAAAGGCACAAAGAGATATGAAATTCAATGATGAGTTCGTCGAGACAAGATGGCAGACTTGCAAGCATGTAATAGCTTTGCATTACTTAACGCACACCAACTTTGAAGGGTATTTTGAAGTATTAAGCACCCATCTTAGGTTTCTAAAGATCACGTTGTATCTTTTGAAGCATATCATACCACACATGCACTTCCACTATGAAGGTTAAATGGCGATCTAGGCAGATGATAAATGAAGAAATTAAGGCTAGCTAGAAGAACTCTAACTATGCAAAAGATAAATGATCATGGATCTAGGGGATCACCCTTTTATACCCTATGAAGGTAGTCAAGTCAACCTAATTGAAATACTTAGTAAGCTTCGCTAGTTGGCCAATGAATATTTCAAGGAGTATCTCGTTTATCATTGAGTTGTGAAGCTACTCTTAGATCCCAAAATAGAAGTCCTAATAACTTCCAAACCTCACAATTTGACGCAGTGTGCCTCGACTCCCTACTAGCTTATCTACTATATCTAACCCAAAGGCTAGACCTACAAAGGTCACTTTTATGTAGTCACATAGACATGTTAATCCCATTTGGAGCAAGGTGGAAGAACAAAGAAAGCACAACAAAATTGAGAAATGAACTTTACCAATGCAAGTGATACAATTTCATCCAAGAAAAATATTTGCAATTTTTTTTCAAAAGATATTGTATTCAATGTGATGGTAGAAGAACTAAGCTCACTCCTCTCCAAATTTTAATGATTTTGGTTTAGAGTAGAGTCTCACTTAAAACTCTAAATGCATGTATTGCAAAGTCCATTCAAGAGGAAACAAGAGTAATTGATTCTCAAAGAGCTTGGAAACCCTAAAATCCATGTATAAAAAGGATGAAAAGAAGTGGAACAAGCTATCCATGTGTGATAACTTGTGGACTCCCTTGTTCTTGCTTATGTTCTCATGCGTTTGTAAAAGTGAATGAGAGGGAGAGAGTGTGTGAGAGTGAGAAACTTACCAAAGAAAAACTCTCGCCCTTCTACTTTCTCCTAATCTATCCTTTCATGGTGACAGGTGAGTTTAAGTGTGTGTGTGTGTGTGTGTGTGTGTGTGTGTGTGTGTGTGTGTGTGTGTGTGTGTTGAGAGAGAGATGCATTGAGAACCTCGTTTTACTCTACTTCTCCACTTCTTCTTCATCTCTCCATGTTCCATGCAAAAGTGGATGTGAGGATGTAGTGTGAATTAAGGGGCATCGAATGGATTGTGGAGCATTGCTTATCAAGATATCATAACTAGAACAAGGTAAGTTGGTAGGTACACTCTGTAAACTCAAGGTTCGAATCATTCCATTGCAAAAGTGGTAGATCACATTTGTCGTAAGGTACTACATGTGAATCTACAAGATGAGAGAGAGCCATGGCAATGTGCATCATGCCCTCAAACAATAAGGGTTGTATCCTAAGTCCTAACATTGAGTGCATGGAGTGCAAAATTTCGGTTCTATTGCCAAGGCATAAGACAATATGGCCACAAAGTCACATGCTTCACAACATGAATTTGGAGAGGACTATACTAGTACCAACCTTGAAACACAGACAATTACTTGGGTTTTGTTGTCATCGATTTGACAATATCACCTTAGTCTTGTTCATTATGTTGATCGAAGAAGTGGAGGTGTATTTGATGATCGATTTGACAAGGGTTTCTTGGATGTCAAGTGAAACCTGAGGCCCGGTAGGATTGGGTGGATTGCCTCCATAAGACAATGGATATTCCTCCCATCTTCCTCCTCTGCCACTTGCATTCCTACCAAACCTTCCACCATCACCACAACTCAACCATGCTGCCATTACAAGAAAAAGCTATTGTGAAGAGAGGAACCACTACCTAGAAAAAGCAAGGAAGAACTAATTACAAAAAGGCAACCCATCACTCAACTCAAGGTATGCCTTATTCAATTACAATGTCATTATTCTCCAGGTCATATTGCCCTTAATGCTTTTGTGATCTTTGGGAGGAGTGTATAGGATGGAAAGATTGTCAATGAGAGTGGATGGGAGGGTGATGCTACACTCAAAGCAATCATTTATTATAACAAGACTTGGTTACAATAGGGGGGGTACGTGTGTTTGTTCTTTTTGCACATATGTCATGCCCGGATCAAAGATGCATAGGCCTATCTTTACTCAACATTGAAGATGAGTACCTCCTTTCAATGGCCTCCCCATCTTGGATCACACCCGATGAGAGAAATCTTTGCCTTAAGAGATTGGAACACTTTCACTAATTTCTATTTATTTGACTAGGATCCTACAAGTCAACTACAAGATCATTTTGAACATGATGGTAGACCACACATGCAATCTTTGTTATTACAACCATAAGTGTATTTAGTTCATTTTCAATGTTGTGTTGCACAACATAGTCAAACGTACTCAATGCTTACCCCTCTCTCTCTCTCTCTCTCTCTCTCAAGTAGTCGACCTCGATTATGGGTTGATGACAATGCAAGAGCCAAGGGGTACAATAGACTTCATCAAACCCAAACCACAAGCACTTGGCTCACCTTCACAAAACACTAGCAAAGGACAACCCAAGATGACCATTTCACAGAGTCATCAAGATTTGTAGGGCTAGAAATCCCCCACCCCGAACCGCTCAACATCCATGCAACAGCAAGGATCATACGTACAAGAGACCCATGGACTCATACTCATCTTTCTCACATTTGTGGTAAAACCACCCCTTTTCCATAACCAATCCACTTGTTTTATCAACCCATGGACCCTGGCTCAAATATCCCTCTGTAACAAGATGACCGTACGAGTATAGGAATTGATCTCGAGGCCATCTGGTCACTGTGCATCCAGCCTACATCCATTGGATCATATCATCTCATGTGTTCACGTGCATGCACACACGTGTACAAAATAAATCATTCATTTTTCTTAAAGATGACTCGTATTGAATTCCAACATTTCAACGACATTTACTAAATTTTGGTAGGAATTTCCTATCTACATTAAGTAGCTTTCAATTACCTACCTACGTCCCATTAATGTCATAACTATATCCCATTAACGTCACATTTTATGATTTGTGGTAGAGATTACTATATCCCTATGGCCAGCAAAATTCACGATTTATATGCCATCAAGTTCAAAAATCTGCAGTATTGAACAGGTGGCATCTTTCTCTTTGCAGTGGACTTGATTTTGCAGTGCTAAACTGCTTCGCCCAAGTATGCGTCTCCAAGAGTGCAAGAAGTCTTTTGCACTAAATACAATGCTTAGAATGTTGATCAATGACATGGTCACAAGAGTGGCCACACCATGTTTTGTGTCCCTGTGAATATAATGTCATCATGCAGACATACCCAGTTGTGAATCCATCCTACGATTTACTTATTGACCTCATGTGGAGCATCTCAATTGTGCAAAATAAACTTTTGCAGTTTAGCATGGCAATACCCTACAAAAGATTGAGGAGAATCATATGACACTACTCCAGTGATCTCACCATTTGTTAATGTCGTTACTTTGCAGAGAATGGAGAAAACCTTTGAATATCCTATTGTAACCCAATCACAAAAAACATCTGCATCCTGCTCACAAAAAAATATCATAGCCCTGATTTAAAAACTCCTTAATAATGCACGTGAGAAGGAAAAACTCACACAAAAATCAAACTGTCCGTCCTTGCCATAGGACAACTGTACTAAGGATAATGCAGATGTGAAAAAGAAGCACCATACAACTTCTTTTCCACTTTTTTCAGCCTGAGCGCAGGTAATGTTATTGAAGGGATAAGCATTATCATCTTTATAACTTACACAATACAAACACCATTTCGAGACAGACCTCACTTTCTAGATCTTTGATTGGAAGCATAGAATTTACACAAGATCTTCGTTTTTTTAATCATTGTCATTTGTTGTCTGAATTTTTCTCCGGTCTGTCCAGCTGGCACCTGGAAAATGGCAAGAGCTGAAAACTGCACTACTAGAGAACTTTCATTTAGTGTTTGTGACAGTGCATGCACATGCAAGCATTCGATGGTCTCAGTAACACGGGATATTTGCTCATTAACATATCATATTGAAAATTAACCTGTATCCGGAAGTCAAGAGACCAAGACTTAGCAGAGAGCACTGAAGCATTTACAAGTCCCACACGAAGGCTTTGACTAGTGTGCCACTTAGTGGCCTACATTGACAGACTCGTATTGTGTCGCTACACCATGAAAAAAGCTCTCAAGGTTCAGAAAAAAACTGAGCCAATAAATTTCTTTCCATTCTGAAAAATCTTTTTTGATTCAGCTTTATGGTTATGTACAAATAGGCTTCCCAGTATGACTTCATTGGGGCCAAGTATCTGTCAAATTGAACAGATCAATATAATTTGTGTTATTTGGATACAGAATGTTGACTGCACAATGAACTCACTTTGCCTATCCACAAGTAATGTGATACAGAACCCTCCAAAAGGGCAAGCAATTTACAGAAACAACTATAAGACATGGTTGGAAACATGGTGAAGGGACAACTCTTACACAACATAAACCTCTCATCAAATTAGGGAAAACCCAAGATAGGGGGAGAAAAAAGAGCTGTCCTGTAGCTGCTGCAGCAAGCCTGTAAATAATAAAACACTGTTAGTGGCTGTGAGTATTTAGCTAACTCTTTCTTCACTGAAATGCATCTGCCCTTACCATGCGAGGCCTTTGAAAGCTATCAAGTGCGAAGCCTTTGAAGATATCAACAGTTCAAACTGCCAGAGCCTTGGAATGAAAAGGTATGCAGCACTGCATATGGTACAACCAAGCAAAGTTCCAATGGAGCATGAGTTCACTCTGTTAAGTGTGACCCAAGGTTGAGGCTCTCATAAAGAATACAGCACCTATACAAGGGAGCAAGTAATCATCGGGGGGAAGAGGGACAATTGTTTTCAGATGATTACTAGCTCTAGAGAAAATATGCAAACATGGCGTTTCCACAGAAGCTGATAATCATCTCAAAACAAAGTGTAACACCTCTCTACTGATTTTCCCATGGACCTTCAAATGTTCTTCTCCTCTTCTTTAACCAATCCATCATCTCCTTGTTTACTCTAGTCCTGTTATTTACTGCATCCATCATTGGGCTCCCAAAAAGCCGCTGACCATTCTTGAACTCCCAAAACACCTGCCCTTTCCATGACCACTGTCTCTGTGGCTTTTGCTCCTAAATGAGAAAAGAAACCAAAAGATATTTTCACATTTACATTTGTAAAGAAAACCAGAAACAGGAGTCAAATGTACTGGATTGATATCCACCCACACGAGAGAAATAAAAGCAGTCAGAAAGAGAGAGATGATCAAATGCACATAAGCATGCAAAGCCCATGCAAATCACAAACACGAGCATGCGCGTGTGTGCAGCTGCAATATGCAGCTCTAGTTGTGATGTCACACGCACATGTGCATGTAGATAGACCAATATCTGTATGGGGTTGCAGGGTTTTTGGACCCTCCCTCTCTATGTATAGAAGCGTAAAAATGCCTACATGTACACAGCTTGACAAAAGCAGACTGCTTTTCTTTATTCAACAAACTAAGTGTCTTATCACTTCTTCCATCCAGTTGCATTCATACAGCTTGGCAAAAGCAGACCGCTTTTCTTTATTCCAACTCCACCACAACAGACAAACCCCCCCCCCCCCCCCAAAAAAAAAAAAAAGAAATGCTTATCGCTTCTTTCATCCAGTCGCATTCCTACCCACCCAGTTCAAGACTCATCCTAAGACATTCAATCCAGGCAAGTGTAGCAATCCTAGTTACACAACTTGAGACTACACCAGTCACTTTGTGTTCACCCATGCACATGTATGTGAGCATTACGATGGTTTTAAATTATGCACATAACAAAAGAGCATATATAGGTACTATATGTGCATGTACTTGCATTCCTACCCACACATGCACTCTTTTTGTAAATGTAATTTACAGAAGCCTGGTCTGAGGTCTTACTTCAACTATGTCTTAAAACAATGGAAAAACAAGTCCATCCAACACTATAACAAACTAATCATGTATCATGTTGATTGATATGACGATTACAAGGAAATAATATCAGAAATTACAGCCATTCTACATGTATGAGGTTTTGCCCACCCTACTGTTATCCCCACACACCACACGCTTGAATTTAGTCCAAGACGAATTAATTTATAGGCTCAGACTATTTGGTGTGAACAGAGGCTAAAGTCAAGTTGATCATGGGCCAAGCAGGCATTATACTTGGTAATAATTATTAAAACGATCAATAAAAGATGTCATGCAAGATTCAGAGGTGAATCATTCTAACATTTCTCGCGCTCTGCTAGACCATAATTTCAGAATCAAACCAGCAAGCTTAACAACCCATCTATCATTGGTATCAAAGCCTATACAGGTTCCAGGACAACAGAGCAGTCATTTACAGCCATGATAATGTATTTGATGCCACAACTGCAGCAGCTAGTGTTGAAACTGTAAAGAACAGCCATGATAGCATTATTTACAATCAGCAAGCAACATTAATTTTTGACAGCTCATGTGGATAGCATGAACATTCACATGCTTGTCTTCATGGACAAATTAGATACCATTGACATAATTTGTAAGGAAATGTTAGGACAAACACAAAGAAATGCAAATGCAAAATACATGATAAACACAATTTGATGAATGCTCAAATGAAGATGAGGGTGTGCAGAGATGAAGATGATACAATGAGCCTCAAACCTCTCTATCACAACTTTCAAGGACTGGGGAACAGAGGTGAGCTGACAATGGTGTTGTAGGCATCCAAAACAGCTCCAAGAATGTGTTTTACTCTAGACGGATCCCGAAACGCAGCAGCAATTGTTGCACTACCAACTTCCACGCAGCCATTGCCATTGAACACCACACCTTGGTTGGCTGCCACCCAAAGCCATTGCGATCGCACAGGCTTCAATAAACCCTGACGAGTGGTTATTGATGGTCACACATCACAGATTCGGCCATTGTCACCACCACTCTGTCTCTTCTTTCTTCGCCAACAGTTCTACCACCTTGGTTCTTGCCTTCAAAGCAGAAGAACTGCCTTATCCTGTTCATAGCAGGTGCACACACCAACCTGTCTTCAGCATTGTCTCACCTACCACTAAGGAATCAACCAGTTCTTGAGCTGTCGATTTTTTTCTCTTCTCCCCCAAACTGCCTCGCCAGTTGGCCATCTCACCTCCCTACAACAATTCGTGGTGTAGGCAATAGTGGGGCAATCACAACTGGCCGGCTAGTCAACACTATAGAGACAAGACTCCACATCCTTGCCCTTGCATTGAGCTGCTGCCACCTATTGAGCTAACATAAGCATTACATGCTGAAATAGCCACTTCAACAGCCCCAAAAAATCTTAATTAATGAAAACCCTAAATTAGTGCATAGTTCGAGAGAGTTTTAAAATGGTGCATGGTACGAGGTCCCAAAACTTTCTATAAATAGGCAGGCTACCCTCCATTCAGCCCAATCTCGTTTTTGCATGTTTCAGGCCCTCTAGCTTTGCTGCCCACACCTCGTTCCCAAAGGACATCTCGTCCAAAGCTGCCCATTGCTGTCTACATCAGTTTGGTGCCTATTTCCAAGCTCCACCCTGCTATTTTCTCATCTTCCAACCTTTGCCTTGCTGATCCAGCCATACAATTGCTACGTCAATTGCCTAGCGACCCATGTCCATGGTTGGCAACAACTTTTGGACCACTTCCTGCTACTATTGGCAACCATCCAAACATTGTCGCTCTATTGTTTTTGCTATCGCCTGGCTGGAACAACCACCTCAGCATTTGCCTTTTCAGTTTTCTGTTATCGCCCAATTTTTCTCTCCTCAAGTACGTTCGTTTTCAATCTTTCTCTCCGTAGTACCTATCTACATCAAATCTAGCTTCCATAGCTGTGTTTGCTCATGTTCAACCCTCGAAGGCTGCCTTCACTGTGTTTCAAAATCCATCAAGAGTACCACACACTCTTCTATTCAGCACCTCTAACTCATTTCTCAAGACACAAGAGTTTGGGGTACAATTTTCATTCCTACACAGTTTGTTTGCTGCATGAGCATTGTATATTCAGTATTCGGTCATTCATTCCAATTCCACTATGTTCATTGTCTTTGAGTTACCCTAACCCTAATTGCTACGTCAGTTGCCTAGCGACCCATGTCCATGGTTAGCAACAACTTTTGGACCACTTCCTGCTACTATTGGCAACCATCCAAACATTGTCGCTCTATCGTTTTTGCTATCGCCTGGCAGGAACAACCACCTTAGCATTTGCCTTTTCAGTTTTCTGTTATCGCCCAATTTTTCTCCCCTCAAGTACGTTTGTTTTCAATCTTTCTCTCCTTAGTACCTATCTACATCAAATCTAGCTTCCATAGCTGTGTTTGCTCATGTTCAACCCTCAAAGGCTGCCTTCACTATGTTTCAAAATCCATCAAGAGTACCACACACTCTTCTATTCAGCACCTCTAACTCATTTCTCAAGACACAAGAGTTTGGGGTACAATTTTCATTCCTACACAGTTTGTTTGATGCATGAGCATTGTATATTCAGTATTCGGTCATTCATTCCAATTCCACTATGTTCATTGTCTTTGAGTTACCCTAACCCTAATTGTGTTCTTTTGAGTTTATTGTTTGTCATACACTTTCATTTATGCTTCTACATGAGGGTATTTCTTCACACCACCCTAGTCTCGCTTGTCTTGCAATGTGACCTACACACCCGTACAACACGGTAGTTGCCAACTTGCCATCTTTCTGCTAATATACCATACTGGCCTAAGCCGCCCACATGCCTTGACAACTATTCCGCTTCTATCCATGCAACCTGCCGACTCTCATGTCGACAACCTAAGGCCCTATTGTCCAACATTGACCTACCATGATGTACTTTGTGCCACTTCCAACCTGATATCAAAATAAAATACTATTATTATCTTTTGCTAAATTCTAAAAGCCCCATTTTCCACCAACTAAGCCCCTATTCCTATAGAACTACCCTTCACAAGTACAACTTGGGGAAAATTTGGAGGTTTCACTTAAATCACCCAATCTATCTCCAACTTGAAGAAAATTTTGGGGCTTTTCCTCTATTACTCCAAATTCATCACCGAATTACTAAAATATGCCATCAATAATCAACAAATTTGGGGCTTTTCACCAAATTGGCCATGTCCGATTTTCACCACCAAATTTGGGGATTTTCTAAAATTTGGCATTCTTCATTAACATTGAGGCTCAATTCATCAAAAACAAGAGAAATTGATTATTCTTTGTAGTATTATTCGAGTCCATTATAACACCCAACATCTCTTCTATTGGTGGCTCATCAATACTCAAGCATTTATTCTCTCTCTCTTCACTTAGAAATTATTATTTTGTTGCCAATTTCAACTCATGGTCCATGATGTATAATCTTCCACTTCCAAGCCGATATCAAAATAAAATATTATTATTATCTTTTGCTAAATTCTAGAAGCCCCATTTTCCACTAACTAAGCCCCCATTCCTACTGAACTACCAACATTGAGGCTAAATTCACCAACAGTAAGAGAAAATTATTATTCTTCGTATTATTCAAGTCCATTATAGCACCCAGCATCTCTTCTATTGGTGGCTCATCAATACTCAAGCATTTATTCTCTCTCTTCACTTAGAAATTATTATTTTGTTGCTGATTTCCACTCATGGCCCATGACGTACTTTCTGCCACTTCCAACCCGACATCAAAATAAAATACTATATTTATCTTTTTCTAAATTCTAAAAGCCCCATTTTCCACCAACTAAACCCCTATTCCTACTGAACTACCCTTCACAAGCACAACTTGGGGCAAATTTGGGGGTTTCGCTAAAATCTACCAATCTATCTCCAACTTAAAGAAAATGTTGGGGCTTTTTCTCTATTACTCCAAATTCATCACTGGATTACTAAAATATGCCATCAATAATCAACAAATTTGGGACTTTTCACCGAATTGGCCATGTCCAAATTTTACCACCAAATTTGGGGATTTTCTAAAATTTGGCGTTCTTCATCAACATTGAGACTCAATTCATCAACAGCAAGAGAAAATTATTGTTCTCCATATTATTCGAGTTCATTGTAGCACCCAACATCTCTTCTATTGGCGGCTCATCAACACTCAAGCATTTATTCTCTCTCTTTTCACTTAGAAATTATTATTTTGTTGCTAATTTCCACTCATGGCCAACAATAATGATGATTTGTTGGATATGCTTGATGCCAATGACAAGCTCGATGACACCAATTACCCAATGTGGGCTTAGATGATGTGACATGTTCTTGTTGCAAAGAATTTATGGCATATTGTTGATGACACCAAGCAAAGGCCCACCTCCACGAGAGGTGGCCCTCACGATGCCGAATCACCATCCTCTTCCACACCACCTCCCACTCAAGAGCACTTTCAATAGGATGGCCATGACACCCAAGCACATGTCCTAATCGCTTTATCTATGAAGAGAGGTATCCATCCACACATCCGATCATAAGACAACGAAGGATGTATGTGATACCCTTGCATCATCATATCTAGTGTGCAATGAAGCGCACATTGCTTACCTACACAAAAAAACGTTTGCATGGAAGGAGGACAAAATATCAATGCTTATCTTACAAAAATCAAATATCTTATTGAGCAATTATTTAATATTGATGAAGTGGTCCAAGATAATCAGCTTGTTTTCATCACTCTTAATGGCCTACCGGAGTCATATCAAGGTTTTGTTGCCACTTTGTGGTTGGTATCTACGAACAACCAAGTTAGCTACAATTTCAACCAACTTGTCTCTCTTTTGTTGCAAGAAGAACAGAGCCGTCTCAACCACAATGCCACTATGGCAACTAAACAAGCCTTTTCCGCCCATCATCGTGAGAAGGCCAAACCAAAAGTAAAAAACAAGCCTACTAGTCAAAAATCAGTAAACTTTCATGCTGGTCATCCATCTACTTCCACTCTTTTTCCATCGAAGACATCCTTCCATGCTGGTCCATCCTCTTCCAACCCTCTAAAGAGTATAGTTAACAAACCCAAGAGGTGTAATTATTGCCGAAAGATAGGGAATGACATCACTAAATGTCATAAGTGCATTGCATCGGAGAAAAAGAAGAATGAGTCCGATCTTGCTCTCACACATGAGACTGCGAACTCTACTCAAATAAAGGATTATACTTTTTTCATTCAATGTCAATATAATCCTTCTATTCATGATGCTTGTTTTTCTATCACTGATGGAGCTTCTACTTGGTATTTCAACAATGGTACATCTAAGCACATCACCTCTTGCCGAGCATTATTTTTCTCTCTCTCTCATGTACCTAAGGGGGGCACTATCGTGTGCTAATAACAATGCCTCTTATGCAATTAAAGGTATTGGTCATGTATAGCTTGTCTCTGTGTTGGGCACTCCTTTGATACTGCACAATGTTTTCTATGTGTCCAACATCGAGAAGAATCTTATTTCCATTTCAGCCATTGCAACTTCAAGGTTGCACGTCATTTTTTATGGCCCCGGATGTGCAACATATGATGATCAAGTTTCTTCTTTCATTGTCTTGACAAACATCCTCACTAAAGGTCTCTATTGTCTTTACACATATGATCAGCAACTTGCTGAAAATCCTATTGATCCCGCCTTATTAACAAAGGAATCCTTTCACAATACACATTTATAGTATTAGAGACTTGCTCGCGTTAACTATTGAGCATTGATGAAGCTCCAATCAAAGGATATGATCAGAGATCTTCCAAAAATTCACTTGCCATTGAATCACATTTGTGAAGGCAATTTACTTGGCAAGATGCATCGATTTTTCTTTCCCAATAATTCTCATGTTCATTCTTCATCTATTTTGCATCGCCTTCACAATGATGTTTGTGGTCCTAAACAAATCTCTTGGTGGATTCCTATATTTCATCACCTTTATTGATGAAAAACCCCGATTCACTTGGGTATATGGGCTGAAGTTTGAAGTCTTCTCTTGCTTCAAGACTTTTATTGCCATGGTAGAGAACCAAAACAACTTTCGTATTCGGCCCCTTCACACCAATCACCAAAAAGAAAAAGGGAAAAGAGAAAGGCGGGGAGAGTGACGGCGATGATGAGAATATCCTTCAGAGTATCTTGCATCTCAAGGTATTCATCATCAATGCACCATCCCTTAGTCTCCACAAAAAAATGAAGTAGCAAAATAAAAGAATAGGTCACTTATGGAGATGGCAAGATGCACATTGAAGAGTAAGAATTTACATGATTCTTTTTGGTTCGATGCTATTCTATGTGTTGGTTATGTTTTAAACAAGTGTCCCACAAGAGCTTTACGCACCATCACTCCTTATGAGGCATAGGCTGGCTCCAAGCCTTCTCTCTCGTATGAGGATTTTTTGTTCTATCACTTATACTCGTGTGCCTTCCAAGGTAACCGTGAAAATCTTTTCACCCCCAAAACATTCCACCCTTGAAACGTTGTGTTTCACCTCGAAAGGTTTCGCCTTTGGGCAACTCCCATGTGAAACACCAAGTGAAACGGTTGAATAACTTATATATAAGATAGTTTTCTTTATAAACAAGGAGTTATTTAAAAATCTCATTTCAGTCAACCATTTCACACAGGGCGTTCCGTGTTTCAATAAAACGTTTCAAGTGTTTCAAGCGTTCTACGTTTTGATGCTAGCGAAACGCATTTCGTGGTTACCATGGCACTGCCGTCTCAGAAAAGGCACAAGCTGGATGATAAGGCTGTTCATTGCATATTTATTGGATATAGTGTTGAAAGCAAAGGGTACCACATTTATCAACCCTCTACATGCAAGATAATTGTCAATTGAGATGTTAACTTCATTGAAAATGCATCCGGACTGTCAAAAACAGCCTATTATTGATGCTTAGACACCTTTGACAGCCTAGTACCACTTTTCCATAATGGTTCCATGGCTGATTCTTCTTTCTTCTTCTCAACCTTCATTTCCACCACCTACAGATACATTGCAGCAGCCTTTTCAACCTGATTTACAGCCACAACAACATCATGATACCTTGTCCGATGAGCAGCCCCCTATTCATGATCACCTGGAGAGCACAAGGGCTAAAATTCAACTACCTAAAAGAGTCCCCCGATGGCCAGTAGACACTATTCGGGACAGCAAGCAACCTCTTCCTTTGGTTGCAAGCACACAAGCCTCCACTTGCAAGGAACAAGGTAATCTTCTTGCATGTGCATTGTTGGGTACAACGTGCAATGAAGAACCTTTAGCTATGAAGATGCTTTTTCGTATGATAGTTGGGTGAAAGAAATGAAGGTAGAGATTAATTCCACCATCAAAATGACACTTGGGAGCTATATGACTTACCTCATGCCAAGTATGCAATAGGTACCAAATGGGTTTATAAAATTAAAAGAAAGTAGATGGTTCTATTGAGAAGTACAAGGGCCACCTTGTTGCCAAGGGCTATGCCCAACAACAAGGAATCGACCTTGAGGAGACCTTTGCTCTACCTCTCACATTACTACCACCAAGAGTATTATTGACCTTGCTACCCACTTAGACATCAAGACTGCATTTCTCCATGGATATCTCACTAAAGAGGTATATGTTTCTTAGCCTCTAGGATTTGAAGTCAAAGGCTCCAAGCACGAAGTGTCATCTCAAGAAGGCTTTGTATGGCTTAAAGCAAGCTCCACAAGCTTGGTATGCCTGCATATATTCTCATCTATTGCATCTTGGATATCAAAATAGTATAGAAACAAGGAACGTATGTTCCGACTTGTAGGAACAGCCTAACGCATTCCAAACCCTCCAAGGAGATGAAACGGTTGAGGAACATTCCCTACCGTTCCCTGGCCTGTTTCCTGCCATCCCCTATTTGGAACGGCCATTCCATGCCTACCTATTGTTTCTTCTTGCTTGTGTTACACTTCTACCACCTATTCATCCATCTCCATTGCATAATGTGCACCTACTCTCTCTCTCTCTCTCTCTCTCTCTCTCTCTCTCTCTCTCTCTCTCTCTCTCTCTCCCCGATTGAAGATTCAAATTGTCAAGACAAGCCATAAGCCAATCGTGAGTCCATCCAGAGTTCACATTTGATGCATTATCAACTCTTGCAAATCACAATCAAATTTCATCCCTATTCTCAATTCCAAGGTAATCACCCATTTAAATTGTCTAATTTCAATGGAAATTAAGGTAATTGGGGCATTTGTGGCAATTTAGGGCAATTTGGAGTTACAAGGGTAATCAAGTCAATTTTGGGGCATTTGGGTCCATTTAGAGCATTGAAGAATATTGGGGCAATTAGAAGGACATTCAAGGCATTTGGGAATTTGTAACATTTTCGGGGCATTGAGAGCAATTTGGGGCAAGTGGGGCAATTTTGGGACATTTAAGGCAATTTGGGCAATTTGTAGCATTGGGGGGCAATTGTGCAATTTGGGGCATGCAGGGTATATTTGGGGCACATGTGTCGTTCTTCCCATTCCCTGACCTTGGTCGTTTCTCCCATTCCAAGGATCCTATTCTCCTTCCAATTCCCCATTCCACGTAACTTTGCAAAATAGCCTTGCTAAGGCTACTTTTTACATTCAACATCAAGGACCTTATGTTATTCTTCTGGTACTTTATGTTGATGACATGCTTGTTACCGAGACCAATGATGATCAAATTGTAATATTTAAGGCTGATTTACAGCAAACCTTTGCCATGACAGATCTTGATCTACTTCACTATTACTTGGTTATCCAATTTGCCACCATTGACACTTGGAGCTTCTTCAATGATTTCAATTTGAGGATTGCAAACCCATGTCTACTCCCTTGGAGCTTGGTTTCAAATTCATGTCTAATGACGATTGCAGATCCTTTGACACTATACCTTATATCAACACACTATTGGATGCTTGATTTATATATGTCACACAAAACCCGATCTTTAGTTTGTTCTCTCCCAGTTGAGCAGATATATGCACACATTCACAACCATAGAGAAGTGTGTTTTACTTTGCAAGTTACTTGCAAATCTTCATGTGCACCAGGTAGCTCCGACACTTATCTACACTGACAACCTCCGCAAGTTACTTACAAATCTTCATGTTCACCATGGGGCTCCAATACTTATCTGCAGTGATAGCCAGAGTGCTTTGGCCATTGCATGGAACCCATTGTTCCATGCCCGCACAAAGCATATTGGCGTTCATTACCATTATGTTCGTGAGCGAATGTCAACTAGAGATATAGAGTTATCTTGCATATCCACCGAAGACAACTTGGCAGATCTTTTCACAAAGGCTCTTTCTCAAACAAAGTTTCAAGCTTTTCAACAAGCCTTGAACTAGATTCCATTTGTTCCATTATCTATCATACTTTGTATTATGAGCTTACATTTTCTTTTATTTTCTAGGATTTTATTATTGTTCCTCGATCAATCCATCCATTTCATCAAGGGACTTGGTAGGCCATCTCAAGGGCTACGTACTGATGCCCTTTGATCCATGATCCAAGCTCCCTAGGCATTTAAATTATCATTAAATGCAACTGTTGCCCCTAGTGTCACAAGGGTTAGGGACTCCTTTGACAATTAGGCCATTAGGTTTCATTTTATTATAAAAATGCACTTTTTGTGTCATTCACACACGTGTGGTATTGAGCATTGTATTCTCCCCCACTCATTAATGCATCACCTCTCATTTTGTGCTCAAGTTATTGTGTATCAATTAACTCATTCATTATCTTTCATTCTTTATCAATTAGTCATGCAATTACTTCAGACCTGGACCAACAAGAAATAACTCTATTTCTCACTAGTCTTTGTAGATTTGTTGTTGTTCTTGCTATTCCCTTGCTTCCTCTTTTAAGGGGTGGAAACTAGGGGCCCATTTGAAGATAGTAAAGGGGACTTTTATAACTTGGTCAAACAACCTTGCAAACTACAATCGTTAACACTAAAATCGAAAGAAAGGAGGCAAGTGAGATGTAAGACGGTTTGCTACCTAAAATTGAAACATTGAAGAGGCAACTTGTTAAGAATAATGTTACAACTTTAAGTAACATTATGATCAAGAAGCGCACGGATGTGCAAAAAATTGCATGGGAACCTAACAAGTCTCAAACTATCTACAAGGACGTGATTTGTAAAAACAAATCATAAAGATGAAAAGTACATTCAAAGAAAATTCATTTGATTATAAATATGACATAATGCTAATAAAGTTGCTAACATGGATGATTCACATGGTAAGTGAGATGTAAGATGGTTTGCTACCTAAAATTGAAACATTGAAGTAGCAACTTGTTGAGAACAATGTCACAACTCTAAGTAACATTATGATCAAGAACTGCATAGATGTGCAAAAAATTGCATGCGAACTTAACAAGCTCAAACTATCTACAAGGACGTGATTTGCAACAACAAATCATAAAGATGAAAAGTACATTCAAAGACCATTCGTTTGACCATAAGTATGAAAAAATGCTTATAAAGTTGCTAACATGGCTGATTGACATGGCAGCCATGTGAGCAAAATCATTAAACTCAATTAAAATTTTTAATGCTTTTCTAGTTTTTCAGTTTTTGAAGCTGTGTTTTGCTTTTAAAGCCAATATTCAAGCTTTTAACGTTATGCTTTGCTTTTCTCACGAGGGAAAAGCCACACATATGTTGGAAGGTATAACAGGCGTAAAAAGGCAGGGCCCTACTGATCCCAGCAAGGAAAAAACATCTCCTATTCACCGTAGCCCTCTCTGCCAATAGCCTTGATGTACAAAGTACCGAAGTTGCTGTTTTCGGCAAATGTGTCCCCAAATCTGGCCGACAACGCCGCATACTGCCCAAAATATGTTGATTTCTACTGCTACCAATCTGGACGAAGTTGTTTAGACCTAGACGAACCTGCCCCAAAGCTGATCGTGGCTGTTCTTCCTACTCGTGCAGTCTAATTTGTCATCATGTTGCTATTCTGCCCAAGTACACATAGCAAGAGATCTAGTGTCCGATGACTCAGAAGAAGAAGACTATGAAGCCAGAAGAAACAGTCCGAATGGGTGAGCACGAGTGATCCTTTTTTCCTCCCAGCCTTGCCTAGTATATTGCTAGCCAGACCATCGCGATCCGATTGCCAGCCGTCAAACCTTGGTGAGTCCTACTATTCTTGGACTCTCTTTATTTCTAGGCTCCCCTTAACCCCGTTCGGGCGCCCAAGAGCCCGGACGGTCATCCTCGTGCGTGTTCCCCTTGATTTACCTTAATGTCACATTAAATGTCACTTTAATGTCACATTCAATGTTTGTGACCTTAATGTCACATTAAATATCACTTTAATGTCACATTTCCTTCCCCTTAAGAATCGGTTTCGTCCTCGAAAACCATACTTGGAAGGTCTAATTGTAAATCGGGAAACCTTTTCTTTAAAGTACTTACTCGCTCCCATGTTGAGCTTTCTTCTGAACAATCTTTCCACTTAACCAAACATTCTTGATAAATATTATTCCTCGTTCGTCTATTACGAACATTTAATATTCTTTCTGGTTCATGTGGATTAGATTGGTCATTGAATAGCTCCTCAATGTCATCATTTAAGATTAGATTATCCAAATCACCCAGCTTCTTCCTTAATTTACTTACATGAAAAACTGGATGTATTTTACTACCAGCAGGTAATTGGAGCTTGTAAGCCAATTCTCCCACCTTTTTAAGTATTATGAAAGGACCACAATACCTTGGTGAAAGCTTTGGACATTGTCCCTTTTTCATAGTTTTAGTTTGTTCAGGCACCTTAAGATAGACCAATTCTCCTTCTTCAAAGGAGATGTCTCTTCGGTGAGGATCTGCATATGCTCTAGCTCGGTTTTGAGCCTTTTTAATATTTTCTTGAGCAAATTTTAACATACTATTCATATCCTCCAAAAAGTCTTTAGCTGCCTGAACCTTTTCGTTATGCAGTCCTACTGCAAAAGGAGCTCTAGGCTGAAACCCATACATTAACATAAATGGACTATATCCAGTGGAAGAGTGCTTGGCACTGTTATATGCGAACTCTGCTATCGGTAGATACTCTTCCCAATTAGTTTACCTTTTACTTACATATGCCCTAAGCATATCTTCAAGAATTTGGTTAACCCTTTCAGTTTGCCCATCTGTTTGCGGATGATCCGCCGTACTCATGCTAAGTTTAGTATCCAATTTCCTAAATACCGCACGCCAAAATTGGCTATCAAATTTTCTATCCCGATCAGAAACTATATTTGCCGGAAGGCCATACAATCGGTATATGTTCTCTACGAACAATCTAGCCAATTCTGGTGTTTTAACATCAGTTGAAGTTGGAATAAGCCTAGCCATTTTGGTTAACCTATCCACAATCACCCACACAGAGTCGTGCCCCCTCTGTGTTCTGGGTAAAGCAACAATAAAGTCCATGGAGATACTCTCCCATTTTCCCGAAGGAATCTCTAGTGGATGGAGAAGTCCTCCCATTTTCAATCTTTCAGCTTTATTAACCTCGCATTTATTACATTTGACCGCATAGTCAAGGACGTCTTTATTCATTCCAGGCCAATAGAACTGCCTTTAAATAAGACTATAAGTCTTATTAACTCCTGGATGTCCCACGCTAGGGGTATCATGACACTCAAATAGTATCTAGCGCCTTATTTCTGTATCTTTCGGGACACATACCCTACCCTTGTAGAGTAAATAACCATTATCAATGGTAAAATTCTTCCACTTGAATCGAGTTTGAGCAACCCCTGATGCTCCATTCCCTTGTTGAACATCCTCAGATATTCCTTCCTCAGTAGAAGCACTTTCGTTTGAATCCCCATTTTTTATTGCTTTCCATATGTTGGAATATGCCGGATCAACCTGGCATTTCCCTTTTAAAGATTCAAGCAAGTTGGAAGTGAACTGAGTAAAACTCAATTCATTAATGATGGGCATCCTGCTGAGTGCATCAGCTACTATATTATACTTTCTTTTTCTATATCTTATCTCATAGTCGAACTCTTGAAGGAGTTCGGCCCATCTGGCTTTACGCCCGTGTAAATCCGGTTGATCATTAAGCCACTTAATGCTTTCATGATCCGATAAAATCAAAAGTTTGGCGCCGTACAAATAGTGCCTCCATTTCTTCATTGCATGTACTATTGCATACAACTCCCTCTCATAAACAGAATAATTCTGTTTTGCACGGTCTAATTTCTTGCTTTCAAAAGCAACTGGTCGACCTTCTTGTAATAAGACCGCGCCTATCGCCTTATCATTGGCATCAGCTTCAACCACAAATGGTTTATTGGGATCCACTATTAATAGTACTGGAGCTGTAGCCATAGCTACCTTAAGTTTTTGAAAACTTTCATTTTGGTCTGTTCCCCAATTAAAACTTTTTCCTTTCCCTTTAAGTTGGTCAGTCATTGGAACAGCTATTTTGGCATAATCTCGAATGAATCTACGATAAAATCCAGATAAACCTAGGAAGATCTGCAGCTCTTCCAGGTTCCTTGGAGGTGGCCATTCAATAATTGCTCTTACTTTTTCTGGATCCATGTTGATTCCCTCTTTCGAAATTATATGCCCCAGATATTTGACCTCTTGTGCAAAGAATTCACATTTAGTTTTCTTCGCATAAAGGGAATGTGTTCTTAACAGTTGGAATACTAATTGTAAGTGTTCCAAATGTTCTTCTCTTGACTTACTAAAGATCAAGATATCATCCAAGAAGACTACTACAAAATGTCCTAGATAGGGCCGTAAAACACTATTCATCAGCTTCATAAAGGTAGCTGGTGCATTAGTGAGGCCAAAAGGCATCACCAAAAAATCATAATGCCCGTATCTAGTACGAAATGCTGTCTTGGGAACATCTTGTGCCTTAATTCTTACTTGGTGATAACTTGATCTTAAATCTATTTTTGTGAAGAATTTTGCCCCTTGCAATTGATCAAAAAGATCTTCCATTCTGGGCATAGGAAATTTATTCTTCACTGTTATTTTATTAAGTGCTCTATAGTCAACACAGAGTCGCATAGAACCATCTTTTTTCTTTACCAATAAAATTGGTGAAGCCCAAGGTGAATTACTGGGTTGTATAAACCCTTTATCAAGGTAATCTTTAATTTGTCTTTCAACTTCTTGATGCTGTGTTTCACTTAACCTATACGGTGGTTTAGAAATAGGGTGTGTATCCCTATTTATGTCAATTGGGTGATTTATATCACCCCTATCTGGTGGAAGGCCACTTGGTAAATCCGAAGGAAACACATCTTTAAAATCATCTAACAAACTACTTAATTCATTATTAACATTTAACTCACAAACATAAGAAAATTGTTGCTTTATATTACAGAAAGTAAAAGTGTTCTGTACAGGAAGAGACCATAACATATATACCTCACAAACTTCCTTCTTTATCAGCTTCTGAACTTCAGTAGAACACAGCAAATGATTATCAGATACTTCATGTTCACCTTGAATGACAAAAGTATTACCATCCCTTTCAAATTCCAGTGTATTATGGTGATAACTACGTTTTAAGGATGGTTCCAATCCCCATAGCCACTCCCTCCCTAGAGCAATATCAACTCTTTCCATGTTCATAATTTGGAAATCAAGTTTATCTTTATATCCTTGAATCTCAATTTCCAAATTGGATACCATTGTATCCCATATTTTATTGTCTTGGCCTTGCATCATACGAACAACATATTGATGCCCACTCTTTTGTTGGGGAAGTTTCAATTTTTTGACAAGTGCATAATTTATAAAATTATGTGTGGCAGAGTCATCAATCGGGACTCTAACCCTCTTTCCAGCTATCAATCCATATACTCTAAGTAAATCATGTGGCCCAAAAGTAGGCTGCCACATAGAAGTTGACATACAACACTTGTGTTGTACATCCATGTGCAAGACCTCTAAAGATTTGTACTTTTCATGCCCCTTTAATTCTAAAGTCTGCACTACATGGATTTGTTTTTCTTTTCCCTTGCCCTTGTCCTTATCCTTTCCTTTGTCTTCCCTCTTTTTCTTTTGAGGGCAATTCCAAGCAGCATGGTTAGGGGATTGGTTTCTTTTCAAAATGTTGTTTTTTACCCTTAAAGAATGGCATTTTTCTTTTAAATTTGCCCACAAATTTTGAGGTTTCGAATTCCTTAGACTTGGGCTCCGTATCAGTGAGACTAGTGAGTGTACCTGGACGCATACTATCTTCATGAATTAATGCAAATTTAATTGCCTCTTCCAGTGTCTTAGGTGAACTCCTTTTTACTTTCTTTTTACAGGCTTTGTCTAGTCCCCTAATGAATCCTCTTGTCTTTTGAAATTCATCTATTCCTTCCAATTTGAGGATTATCTCACGATATTCCTCCAGATATGTCAGCAGGGGTCTTCCCTTTTCTCTGACATAATCCCAATCTTCCCAATTTCTTTCCATTTCATTTTCAGGAAGGAATTCTTTCAAAAAGACGGATTCAAATTGAGCCCAAGTTTCAGATATTTTATTTGCCTCCTTTAAAGTTCGCCACCACTTATATGCTTTGGGCCCCAAAGTTAAACTAGCCTCCAGTGCTTGGAGATGTGGTGGGGTATTCTTAAGTTTATGTAAATCTTCTCATTTTTGGAGGAAATTAAAGATTGTATCTTTATTTCTGTCTTTTTCCTCCCCATGAAAATGAGGGGGTTTCATATCCTTTAGAACTGGATTATTCCTCAATTTATGGTGGGGTTCCTTAGGATATCGCATAGTCACATCTAAATCTTTCGATGAAGATGGGACATCCGAGATTTCTATCTTATTTTTATCTCTTTCTAATAATAAAGTTAATTGAGATTTTATTTCATTGAGTGTTTGGGTTAAAAATTCCATTTGAACCCCCTGAGCTTGCACACGAGCAGTAAGATCATCAAATTGCTCTCGTGTAGCAAAAAATTCTTCCCACTGTTCTTCTTGCATTTCTGATTCATGGGGATCTACCATAGGGTGGTCCCCAGAACTAGAACCTTCCATTACTCTCTCTTTCCCTTTTTTTGCCATTAATACACTGGAATTGGAAAGCAAAGATAAGAAATTTGCATACAAAGTAAAGTACTTCCCTAATTTTAATGGCAGACAATTGTTGCTGGTTTGGAAATAAACCCGAAGAGTAAGGAACAAATTTTATCGCCCGAACAAAGTCGGTTACGCAGGAAACGGAGCTTCTTTGCAGAAACGACTAGTATTCAGCCCCCTTCTTTAATAATCACGCAGGCCATCAATGCCCCTTTCCTGAACTTGCTCTCTGCTGAGCTTGTACTTGTGATGGAACTGATCAGACACACATCAGAAAATAGCTTTAGCTTCAGCCTGCGAAAAGGGAAAAGAATGTGTGATCCGTTGGTGCGTTTACAGACGGGTGTGGACCAGGATTCCGCAGCGCACGATCCAGCATACGGCGTTTTAATAAAAGATATCTTCCCCGCCTTTTAATACGTGACATACATAATCGTCACGTCAAGTTTTACGTGACGTGTCACCAAGTGTTTGATCAGCGGCTTCACGGATCCGTCACGGGTCGACGAGGCAAAACCCGTCGACTAAAATGATTAGCGTGACGTATGAAACCTGTCGACTGACCCGTCGACTAAATGGATAGCGGGACGACTGAAAATCCATCAACTGCCTTTTCGTTGAAGGACTCCACAAATCCACACGACTAAACCTGTCAGCTCTGATACCAATGTCCGATGACTCAGAAGAAGAAGACTATGAAGCCAGAAGAAACAGTCCGAATGGGTGAGCACGAGTGATCCTTTTTTCCTCCCAGCCTTGCCTAGTATATTGCTTGCCAGACCATCGTGATCCGATTGCCAGCCGTCAAACCTT
This sequence comes from Lygodium microphyllum, assembly GCF_053477565.2. NCBI lineage: Eukaryota > Viridiplantae > Streptophyta > Polypodiopsida > Schizaeales > Lygodiaceae > Lygodium > Lygodium microphyllum. The sequence goes on along the minus strand of NC_141153.1, from coordinate 77,639,242 downwards.
GGTGAGTCCTACTATTCATGGACTCTCTTTATTTCTAGGCTCCCCTTAACCCCGTTCGGGGGCCCAAGAGCCCGGACGGTCATCCTCGTGCGTGTTCCCCTTGATTTACCTTAATGTCACATTAAATGTCACTTTAATGTCACATTCAATGTTTGTGACCTTAATGTCACATTAAATATCACTTTAATGTCACATTAATGTCACATCTAGGTTGTGTTGGATCAGCTGAACCAGTCTAGTGTGTGCTTGTAGACACAATTGAGGTCATGCACCAAGTCTTGTACCCAATCTAGGATTGCTGATGACTGGTAGGAGTGCAAGCCATTTGCTTTTTCGTGTATCCATCTTAGCAGTTTTCATCATCATCAAGTGCTGCAATCTGCAATTTCTATCTGTTTATGCAACCTTCTACCATGCTAGGCAGCAGACCCCTATTCTCCAGCCCCGGAGTTGATCGCTCCTGCATTTTGTCAAAGGTGGCCTCTTTCTAGGCTTTGAGGATCAGTTCCAGGTTGTTATCAGCCTGTGTTTCCTGTCCCAGCTGGGTCACACTTTGCGGCCACACCTTGCATTTTGCAGTGTATTACCTCTCCACAGTTTCATTTTGACACTCCAGCCTCAGATATTCCCGGTTGTCCACTCGCACTACCACATACCAGATTTTGCTGATCAGCAGCCCAACAAGCTCTGAGCAGGCTGACATCATCTTCCAAGTGTTGGGTGTAAAGGCCCTTTGTTACACTTCCCGTGTATATATTTACTTGTACATGTGAACGCACCCTTATGGGTGTAAGTGCACTCTACCCTAAGCTTAAATACATTCTTTTATTCTTTGTATGTACCACATTGGTACACACCCTACTCACGTTTTTGCTCTCTTTGCACACACCCCACTCCTGCTATGCACCCCCCCCCCCCCCCCCCCCGGTCAATTTGGTATTAGAGCTTCAGTCAAGGCGTGTGTGCTTCCCGGAGTCCGTGCAAGTCAGATCTACCTCATTCGGCACAAGAAAATCATTAGTCATCACTTTCTGGGTCACGTGTGTGGGAATTGTCTTTTATGCATATTTATCACATTCATTGCATGTATATGCTGTAATCAGCCTATTTGGAATGAAATAGCAGCAAATTATCTGCTTCTTGAGCACCTTTGGAAGTGCATTTTGTGTACTTGCTGTTATATTCAGCAACTTTGCTATTGGCTGATTCGGAAACGTGATGGCAATGGCTTTGATCTTTGGAAAAATCATATGCAAGATATCATGTTCTGACATATTGTGATAATGCTTTGGAACAAGAAAAGCATGTTGCTTCACAGATGAGGAATGGGCTAAGATGAATAAGAAGGCTATTGCTTACATTAAAATGGCAATCACAAATGATACCTTGGTTGATATCAAGGGACTCTCCACTGCACGTGAAGTTTGGGTGAAACTCAAAGCTTTATATGAGAATACGACTCCTGTCAATCAAGTCCATCTCATGCCAACGTTGGTTAACTTGGAGATTGATGAGTCTAAGCACGCCTTAGAGCATTTGAATGCATTTACTAGGATTTTGAGCCAGTTACAATATGCAAGCTTACCGCCTTTTAATCCCAAGTTGAAGGCTATCTTCTTGCTCATGACTTTGCTAGATTCATGGGAAGCATTGGCTGTCTCTTTGAGCAACAACCCCAACTTGACTTTTAATGGTGTGCGTGGTTCTATTCTCGACGAGGAGATTAGACGCAAGGCAAGTGGGGGTAGCAATGGATCAGCCTATAATGTAAAAGGAAGGATTGAAAATAAGTCAAATACTGCAAATAAACACAAAAATCACAACAAAAGCAAGGAAAAACAGCAAGATGTCACTTGCTACCCGTCTAGAAGCAAAGGGCATAAAAAGCTTGATTGCAAGTATTTTAAAAAAGAACAAGAACACAACAAGCAGACAAATACAAAAGGCAAAAAGAAAGAGAAAGATAGCAACTCTACTTCAAAGAAACGGAGAAGGAAAATGTGATATCTAGGGTTGTCATTGAAGAGATAGAAGAAAATGAAGATACTGCAGATTTGCTGGTTGCATCTTCAAATCCACATGCTATGACAATAGAGGACATGTATATCACTAAAAAGGATGTGACAAATGCCTTGTTGTCTGTTCATGATGGTTTGTCACAATCATGGATTGTTGACAGTGGTGCTTTGTTTCAAGTAACTCCGTCTTTGAAGTGTTTCCCTTCTTATGCAGCAGGTCAACTTGAGAAAGTTTACCTAGGGAATAACTATGCACGTGACATAGAGGGTGTTGGCACCATACACCTGGATCTTGAAAACGGCCAAGAATTGATTATTCATGATGTTAGGTATGTACCTAGCATCAAGAAGAGTTTGCTTTCAATTGGGAAATTAGACTGCAAGGCTTACTTCACTACTTTTGTGGAAGTGCAAAAAGGATCCATGCTTGTCACTAGAGGCAATAAAAAAGGAACTTTGTATTATCTGCACTGCAAGGCACTTCCTGGAAAGTTTGTTACAATTGCATAAGTGTAGTCACACATGGAGCTATGGCACAAGCATCTTGGGCATGAGTCAAAAGGGTTTGCAAACACTCTCTTTACTTGGAAGAGTTGATGCATCAAAAGGATTTGCAAGTACTCTCTTCACTTGGAAGAGTTGATATGAAAGATTCAAGGCATAACTTTTGTGATGTCTGTATTTTGGAAAAAAATGAACTTTGGGAGCTCAAGGTCAATATTGATTCAATGGGAACGATTATCAAATGCATGGCGATCGATCAAACATCCCCATATCTCAAAGGCAAGGTCAAACTACTGATGTAACATGTGCACTAGAACATGCATAAGCTCTGCAATAGTTAGGTCATTGAGGCTCTTTCAAGAGTTAAATACCTCATACTAAGGGTTAGATTGAGGTTTCCCTTAAACGAGGTCTCATAGATCATGTGACCCTATAGCATAATGCATATAAGGTTAGACTATATCGTGAAATTCAACCTGCACATGCAAGTCTTATTACTAAACATGCCCTTCTCATAGTTGTAGAGTTGGTGAAACCAACCTTTGATGGATCCCGAAGGGCAACAAATAAAACAAACCCCACTCATATGCTTCTCAAACAACATCAGCAGGTCATAAAAGACTTAGCTCAAGCAAAGCATCTGAGTGAGAAAACATTGCAAAGTCCGATGATCAATCTGAACAATCAAATTTACACTTAGCAAATATTGCTCCCACATGGAAAGAACATGAATGAGAACTAGCAGCTCTCTCACATAAACCTGCATATTCTTTTCAGCACCCTACAAAATTCTACTCTCATAGGCTAACATACAGCCATCCTCCATGATAACTATATACTAATGCTATTCCCACATGCATCACACTGTACCACAAAGGTTTTTTGGAGATCAGCCATAATCAAAAACACTTTTCCCTCAACTGATTGAAGCTGCAATCTCTCCTTGTATCAAGCAAAATGGTGGGTGAACCTCCTATAGAAAAACATCATGTAGATTCTCCAAATCCACCCACCTATGAATGGCCTCCACTTTAGTTGGAGCCATCCTAACACCATCCTCCGACACTAAGCCCCTTGAGCACTGAATCTCCTTTCAAAAAGACTCATTCTTCTTGCCATCAATTGACAATGACTGCTAATGCTTAAGAACTTCCTGAACCATGGCCAGATGCTTCCTATGCTCCATCTCATTCTTTAAATAAAAAATAATATCATCAAAGAATGTATTTGCAAAGGATCTATGCGGACAGAATATCTTGCCCATCATCTGATTGAATGTTGCTGGAACATTAGCAAGCCCAAATAGGATCACTAGAAACTCAATGATCAACCAGCTCAAAGGGAAGGGCAAGAATGTTTATGGAGAAGATGAAAGCTTTGAAAAGCTTAAAGTAGCTATTGCTTCAAGTCTAATTTCAAATATAGTGGATCCCAAAAAACCACCCTTTGTGGTTGCAATTGTGCACACATAATTATTCTATTTATGAGAGAAAAATGTACAAAATAGTACCTACTTTGAAAAAGTAGCCACAATACATATATGGTGTCAAGGTCACGACACTCATTGATCAGCAATGCATTAAGTTACTTAAGAATTAGATAATTCTGAAAGGCCCTAAGGCCAAGTGGGCCGAACATCTTCACAAATTTGACTATGAATTCAAGTATAAAAAAGAGAAATTCAATATAGTAGCACATTTCCTAAGCAAAATACCTGCAATTAATGGATTGATTCACACTTAAGAAGTTTAAGTTTTAACTTTGAGTTAAGGTTTAGGGAAGGGAATAACATGGCTAGGTCATTTATTCCAGCCTCATCGGATGTTAGAACTCCAAAATTAGCTAGATTGTTTATAGGGAATCTTCACCTATTGCATGGCCTTGCACGAGATACAGCTTGAAATTAAATTAATGGCCACTTTTGAAGAGCCGCATCGAGGAGACTACTAAACTTAGCAGGAGTATGACAGATCGTCCACAAACTCATGGGGAAAATTTGGTATGAGCATGTTTTTGTAACTTTGAACTTTGTACTTCGAAAAGTGAGAGAGGAAGAGCGTATATATTTGCACGTTCATTCTTAATTCAGTAGGTGCAAGAGAGAGAGAGAGAGAGAGAGAGAGAGAGAGAGAGAGAGAGAGAGAGTGTGTGTGTGTGTGTGTGAGTGTGTGTGTGCACTTTCAGCGCACAAGGATCCGTTGATGTGTCCTCATTGTCATACATCTATCTTCTTGCCCTGCTTCCTGAAATCCCTCCTTTGTTTTTGTGGCTTCTTCCTTCTTTGCAATGTTTAATCTTTGAAGAAGAAAAATAACTAGAGTAAGAGAAAGAAGAAGAAAAAGAAGAGAAGCAAGAGAAGGAGAAGAACAAAAGATTGAAGAGAAGCCTTGAAGCATGTAGGAGTCTTCTGTTAGCAGTCATGTTTGTCATGCCTTGTCATCTCCTGCCTGTGAGCCTCAGTCTGAGTCAAACGAGGACATTAGGAGCTCTGACATGTCTGTCATGTGTTATGATGGGGGGGGCTAGTCACTCTTGACTGGCTGTCTTAGGATGTGTATTTCTTTTTGGCCTCTTTTAGTGGGCAGCCACTGGCTGCCCGGCCACTTTTTGGTCACTGATGTGGGGCGCCCATTTTAGGGCATTTTTAGGGTTTGCGCCCATTTTAGGGTTAGGGTTAGGGTTTGTCCTTTTGCCTATTTATAGGCAGCCCCCCTCCCCACTTGATCACTTGTCTTCTTGCAGATTCCGACACTCCTCCTCCCCCGTGGTGGTGCTGCCATCATCATCAGCCTGATCTGGTGCCCTCGCTGACGCTGTGGGCTACGTGCAAGGACTGATTAATCTCCTTCCGCCTTCCCGTTTGTATTCAGCATTCATTTCAGTCAGTGCAGATTTCTCTTCCTTATTTTCTGCTTTCTCTCTCTCTCTCCCTCCATGTTAGTATTCCCTCTTCCGCAGCGCACTCTCACATCTTCTTGGGTTTCATTCTAGCCTTCTGCAAGGTTTCAAAGCTTAGTGGTTGTCACCATTGCATTCCAACTTGTTATTGCATCCTGTTGATGGCTTTTAGGACTTTTTTCAGCCAATATACATTACCTAGGAAATGATCTCATTGTTTGCACTTATAACAAGCATTGCAAAGGATGAGAATTAGAGTTGTGTACAGGAAAAGTTTGTATATGTGAAAATCCCATACAACATATTGATCTAAGAATGCATTGGATTGTATGGCCAAGTGGTAAAACATTGGTTTTTTAAAGGCATGCATAAAATGCATTTATCACATTTCACGAACCATAGTATATGTACTTTGATATCTTTTCTATGCACACGGAGTGCAGATAACTAAAAGATTAGCTTGCTTGAATAAAGGGGGTAAATGAAAAATTAAGGTGCAATGAGCCATGACTGAGAATATAAGGTACAAAGAACATGCCCCTAACAGGATGGTCACATGGAGAAAGCCTCCTCCCGAAGCAAGCTAGTACACGTTGCTTGTATTAGCATGCACGCACCACACACAACATAAGTACAAGAGAAACATGTAGGTGTAGCATTGTTCTCTCTTTTCACATACAGGTTTTATGATGCACATACAAAGAGCAAATCACTATCTTGCTTCCACATAGCCTTGATCAACATCTGACACATGTAAAATATGAAGCCAAAGCTGGCCTTTGCTCACTACGAAATAGCAAAATCATGGACCCAGCTCTCAATGAGTTACCAATCACATAGAGACGGGGCAACCCTTGATGCATTCTTTTAAATTTCTCCATAATACCCTTAAAGAGTGACAGATTTTCAAATATGGAGAAGTTTGAGTTTGCACAAGTGTCACCAAATACAAGGCTGTTTTTGCCAAAGGAAAGTCAAATGATAGCATGGCCACTTCTAAGAATTGACCAAATTCATTGCAAAAGCAAAACTACCTTTTAGGATTCTCATTTATCAAAAGTATGATAATTTCTCTCATTTTTCCACCAACATACTCAGAGCAAACTTGGAGCACCAGGAGAAAGAAGATGACTGGTGGAATATTTACAGCTATGAACAAGGATGCGGGACTAATATAGCATGATAAAAAGAAAGATGTACTCTGCTAGAAAGAGACTGGTACATCCAGCAGGGACGGCCACTGTATAACCAGTTTGGCAGGAGTGCACATTTTTGGTAAATTTGTTCTGCTAATTTATAGAAGTCCTCAATGTGAGGAGCCTTCCCTCATATGTAAAATCAAGTGGGAAAACAAACATATTCACTGATCTGTATTATACTAATACACAAAGCCAACAGTCATTGTGACCATGACTAGAAACACATATCAAAAACAGTGAGAAAAGACCTCCCAGATACAGCTGAAACAAGAACATCTGAAACATGTAAATATTGGGGTGTGGCACCCATAAGACATGGAATAGCTGCAAGTTAAGCGGACTGTCCACGATACTGAAGTGGATCCAAGACATAAAACCAGCAATCTGGCTATCTGGCAGTGGTAGTAAAATAATCCATAAGAGCCAGTTTCTGAATACTTCACTAACCTATCTAGGAAGGCTATGTGATAAAGGTCCATAAACTTGAGAAAACCGAATGGCATTGCTATGTGCACACATGAAAGATAAAGGATCTCATGAGGTGTGGAATGCTTAAAGTGTTTGATGAAGCAAAAACAAAGAAATATAGATGTATTGCTCTGTAACTGTACAGTACAAGTGGACGTGTGAATGAAGTAAAGCAGGTTGTACTGACAGAGAGGATCATCCTATTTAGAGAACAAAGATCATGTCTCACTTCCTAGCACTTGATCAAACTTAAAATATAAAAGGCAATACATAAAAGGGCTTTCAAAGACCACATGTTAACCTTATAACTTGAGATACTAAAGTTCTGCACTACTAACCATTAGTTGGAACAGCTTTGAGCGGTGTATGCTGCTGTATCCAAGTCGTTGTTGGCTAGACTTTGCATAGCAAGATGCTATGTCTGGAAGAGTAAGGCAACCCCTTTGTGCCTTCACTAAGCTAGCCCCTGGGTCAGCAGTGTTATGTATATACCAGAAAATAAGCTGCCCAAGTACGTAATCTCTGCTGTAAGTTTTTCTCCACTCATAAGATGATGCTGTGCCTAATAAATGGGTGTGCTTTGGACCCAAGTCTTGAGGGCTAATTGTCAAAGGAGGAGATTCAACTGTGTCATAATCCTGTACAAAACATCATGTTCCAACTCATGACAGCTTATATTTGTTGGGCATACAAGTAAATTGAAGGTTCCACGTCAAGATTATTTACCCGAGATGTAAAAAAGAGCTTTGTATGAGCATAAAGGTGAATAAGATCAGCGGCTGCATCATGTCGACTGACAGGAGCTACTGATGCTTCAGATAGCTCATCCCTTAGCCTAGATCAAGAAAAAGGAACATATTATGAAATTGTCACAACTTAAAGTAGAAATATAATAGTGATCTTCAGAAATATAAACCCCTTACCACAAAAGTGCTTGTCGAAGATTCTTTTCAACATTTCCAGATAGTGATGGTTCATGTTCACGAACTTTGCGCTTAAGCTCCAAAATTTCTTCCTTTGTACTATGGTGTGCCATGGCATCAAGTAACTCTGCTACAACTGAGTTTTCATTCTTCCATACTAACGAGACCACTTCTGTTGGCTCCAGCTTTCTCAGTGGGGCAGGAGCAAACCGTGGGTCCCCATACAAGTTTTTGAATACATACCTCACCTAGTAGCACAGAAAAAACAATGGGACAATTTTATAAGTTTATGCGGCAACAGAACTAATGCAAGTGCACACATCAATAAAAGTAGACAGCCAATACCTTATCTAGCGTGATGGCTAGATTTTGAAGCCTCCCATTAAATACACCATCTGCCTGCACAATACAGAAGTGCAATTGAGAAACATTAAATTTTTTCCTAAAAAGAGGATTATTCAAACATTAAAATAACACCTCGACCAAAAGTAAGAATAAACACACAAGAAAATAGCAGTACTTGAATCTCTGCTTCTAATGCGTCAGATTCATTGTACACTTCAAGCCCTCTTTCCTTGGCCATACTTCTTAGAATCGCTTTGGGAAGGTACTTCCTCTCCTTATTCATGAACCTCACCTGATGTTCAAAATTGACAATTCATAATTTACAGTGGAACATCACATTTGATGAGTTTTAAATTCGAAACAGGACTGATGATTTTTAAATCCAAAAAAGAATTCAACACATACTACTCCAGCAGCATATTGTATGGTCCATTCAGGCATCCCTTCAAGAAGGCATGAACCTAAGCCTGCTTGCCGCAAATCATCCCAATCTTGTGAGGACGCATGACCATTAATACATGCTTGTAAAAGCAGATCATGTCGATGTAGCACACCATGATGCTCTTTCATTATCTACAAAAGTGAAGTACAATGCTCAGTGCACCCATGAAAAGACAACTATCGACAACAATTGCCACACGTGACATGACACTAGCAATTGTGCTCTTGATACCTCTTGGAAGGTGTCAGGGCCTGCAAAATTTAGGTAGCTTCCTCTACATCCTTGACTCCCACATAGGCATATTGAAGTTTCATACTCCTCTTTGCTCTAAAAAGTGATTTTCCTATTTAAGTCAGTCAACATATTCACATCCCAACTATCAAGGATAAAAGACTTCCACTGTACCTCAGTAATTGAATTGTAATCAAACGTAAGCTCTTCTCCATACTCCACAGGACGCAGAGTATAAACACCTATCTGATACTGTCCATCTACGGCTGTGACTCTGGTCAGCAACACAACATACATGGAATATGATAAAGTAGCCATGAGATGCATCACAAACACGTTCAAGAAAATTAAGTTTGAAGCAAATCTCATTAAAATCAGACCAATTCAGGCTCATTTTAAGTAGGAACTGCTCAAGTACTATGTAGTACTGCTACTTTCAAGTTTCCAAGGTAAATGTTTTCAGGCAAAGATGTAAATATGATTTGCAAAATGGACCAGAAAAACAGATCCAATGACACATGATCACGCCGAGCTGCATAATGTTGGGATAAAGGCCCAGTTTAAACCCCCTGTGTATAGTACACGCACATTGTACATGTGAATGCACCCCTTACGTGCCCTAAGTATAAATACATTTTATTCTTTGTGTACCAACATATTGTTGGTACACTCTTATCGAATCAGACTTTCACTCTGCTCACACTCTCCAGCCGTCACACTCTCGCACTCACTCCTAATCGACTCCCATCTCTCTTAGCTGTGCTCTTCTCTCATCACATAATAAGAGAAATGAGCCAGCCTCTGTTAAGGTAAAAAAGAAGCATTTCTCATTAAACCTAAATTAGCTCATTAAAACAGCCCCAAGACTCAAAACTTTAATGCTAAGAAGAGTTTTTGTGTCCCATAAGTTAACTTTCCTAGTTTCATTGGTTCCTCATCTAGAAATAGATAGTATGCTCAGCCATTCAGTATCCAAGTCATTTTCAGCCATCAGCCATCAGCTCTCTACACCCTGCAGCTGTCACCATTCCTCCAACTGCTACCCCGTCTCCTCCAGCCCCTCACAACCTGCTGCCAGCTGCCACCAGCCACCTGGTGCCCTGCTTACTGCTGCGTTTCCTGCTGTTTACTCATGTCAGCATCAGCGCCTGCCTGCTGCCTGTGTTTGCATTCCCCGCTGTCAGGCGATAGGCTGCAGCCTCTTTTCTTCACATTAGACAGACACCACGACAGTCTGCAGCATCAAATCTGTTCTTCCCTACTGCCATCCAGATCAGATTGGTGCTGGTGCAGCTGCGTTTTTGCTGGTCTGTTCACATTGCTGCTGTCCTGCTCATGGAGGTCTCTGCCGGCTCAAATCAACTGCAACTAGTGGTTACAGCACTCCAAATCCATCTCTGATGGACATCACTCTCCAACTACTCCCTCAGCCTGCTCCTGCAAGTCATCAGTTGTCGGACAGCTATGCCTTTGAGAGCCTTGTACACACATTCATTCATTTACTTCAGAGTTATCTTTGTTTGTTTGCACTTTTCTAGTCGTGTTCATACATTCTCTATTTTCTCAATGCAAAACATAGCATATCTTCACATGGTATCAGAGCCGGTGTTCTTCTAAAGAGTATCTTACGGCAGTTGTGGAGCTTTGGTTTGTGGGTGGCACATAACCATTCCCATTGGGATCCTACAGTGCCTTTTCAAGCTTCTCCATCATTGGAGACCTTAAGGAGACTTTATGGCCTCAACAAGGAAAACAACACATCATCTTCTTCTTCACCTTCTTTACCAAATATAGGGCTCATGATGGAAACAGAGTTCAATGCATTCATGGGTATCAGATATTCCCACCACTATCCAAACAACCCTAGGAGCCTTGCGCATTAGTCAAGATCAATTGGCGAGGCTGGCCACCTCTCCACCTCCATACGGCATATTGTATTTGAGGTGATTGGCGACACGTCATCATCATAGCCAAACCCAACATCAGGTTCATATAACCTCTAAAAACCCATCCTTCTTTACTCGTCTGGTGTACAAGATCTAGATCTTGATGGGTTTGAATATATCTGTCAATCAAGGAGGTGCTCAAGCAAACGTACATCCACAAGTATACCTCGGTCCTAACATTGCCCCTTCTATTTCATTTGAGCATGCAATCGATAGTACTCATTCACAATTCCCTCCCATCCCTCTCTCTTCTATTCCTGACTTAGATTTTTCAGATGCTTGCAATAACTTTAGATCTACTTTCAATAACTAAGGTTTGCATTTTAGATTTTTCATCTACTGTGGTCTCATCAGCAAAGACCCGTTGCTGGACATATGCCGAGGTGGCCACACACTTGCAACAGCACCCTCAAGGACCCTTAGGGTACTCTATGTTAGCAAGATTATCTGCTCATGTGAGAGTCTATGCATGCCTAATGGGCTGGGCACATTTGTCATTATTTTAGACATTTTATTATGGTTATTTGTGGCATTTATGACATTTTTATGCCAATCAGCCGACTAGTTGCTGTATATGACACTTATTGGGCTCCTCCTCCTCCACATACCGGTCATCATCATTCTTCAAGTGGTCTTCCATTGGAGAGAGGAGCCGGTGTCAATGCCCACACAACCAATGACTCATTGTTGTACGTGATTGTCTCGTGTTCGGTATATGGATTCCATTTCCCAAGCACATCTCTGAGTTTTCTTCTTTGCAGTGTTCTTCTATTTTCTTTTTCTTATATCTTATGTTCAGCAGTTTATTTCAACACTTGTCTATGCTTCCATTGCTGAACCACTTTTGACATGGTGTCAAATTGGAGGATCTAGATTCCTATTGCCATTTCTCTGCTGATTACAGGTCCTTCTTCCCTTTTGCTGATCAATTGCCCTATTTCTAATCATTTTCAGCCAATTAGAGATCCATTGCTACATGCATTTTCAACCTGAACAGATTTGTTTCAATCCACGAAGAAAAAGGTAGAAATAGCAGAGATGTGCTCTCGGGGGCCATACACGGTCAAGCGGGGCCCGTAACTGTCAAAGCTTTGCTCGGAAAACCAGCTATATCCGATCTTGGTTGGCATCTTTAACTGTTTCTTGGTAAAGTTTTTGAGAGATCACATTGTGAATCTGAAAACACAGGTTCAAATCCGACTAGATTTTGGCATTTTTATTGAGATGCCATTGAGCATCTAGTTAAAGCATTACACAATAATTTGAATACTTTCACATTTCTTCAATGACCAAGGTTGGGGCATGTCAAGTTTCGCTCTCAAACAATAGAAATCAATGTCATATCGATGCGGTCGAAGGAAATGCCTAATAAATAGTCAAATACTACAGTTGCCTAAGCAACTAAAAAAATAAAACTTTTGGTTCATAATAAAGTGATTATAATTATTATACGAGTAGCCAGTTCCTTTTAAAATGTACATGCTTCCCCTTGTGTTTTCAGCCAGCACCCATAGTACAGCCTGCAATCGTCGGTTTGCTGCATTAAATGCTCAAACAGCTTGTGTTTTTCATTTTCCGCCCCTCACTATGGCTGGGTGGCTGTTTTACAGCCGTTTTTACTGTTTTTGCCTGTTTATGGCTGTTTTCTTCATTTTGCAACAATTGCCCTTCATTTTTTATCAGGATTTTGGTTACATTGCATGTGAACTCTCATTTTGTGCTTTGTTGTTGGTTTGGCCGTGTTCTCTCTCTACATACCTTCTCTTCTCTATATTCTCTTCTTCCCTCTTCATATGGCTCCTTTGTGCACTTCTACAGATGATAACTTAGATGGACCTGACTATCTTACATGGAGTGCTGCAACGAAATTTTGATTGCACTTCCCAAGCACATCCCCAAGTTTTCTTCTTTGCAATGTTCTTCTATTTTCTTTCTCTTATGTCTTGTGTTCAACAGTTTATTGCACCACTTCTGACACTCTAGGCTGGTCTAAGCTCTCCATCGTACTCTTCATTCCTTACGCTACTTTGCTTTACAATTCTCTTCCATTAGACTTTCGCGACATTCACGCATTTCTTTAGTTAGTTCATCATTCATATTAGCTTTACTTTTATTTTGTTTTACACAGAAGCATCTCACTGTGACACTCTAGTACAAAATGATCACGTAAACTTGCACAATAAATAATCAATCGATCTTTATCTCCTTTACATTGAGTATTCACCACTAATGGTCCTGCCTATGTCCTACACAACTTATGCAATGTCTCACTTGCCTAAAGAGCTAGAAGTTAACCACATGTTAATCTCGAACTAGGAAAAAAACGTGTCATGGTGACATCTATAGTACATGTTGCATAAACCTGCTATATCTAAGCCATATACCAACTTGGTAGCACTAGATATGTTTCCAAACTAGGCTCAATTCACTTGAGTTCCCAACATCTACTAATACATCATATCCACTCCTAAGCCCCAACATAAAAAGCTAAATGTTTGAACAATTTCAATTTTTATTTCAATTCAAAGTAAAGAAGAAAAAGTAACTCTTTTGAATATATGGTCAATTCTCAATTGTTGCTTGTTTATTCAACAAAATTATACCTTAATATTTAGACCAAATCAATAAATTGGGTCCAAAAATAGCAAAAGAACTTGGTTTTCCTCGTTGCTCGTAAGTTGACTAATCACAATCGCACATCCTTCTCAGAGTATGGGAGTTCTATACCTCCCAATTTGGGAGGACCCATCCAATACAAATTCATGTATCACAAGCCATAGAAAGATCTTACTAAGGTACCAAAGATTAGCATTCAAGTTTAATACCTTTCTCTTGACTCTTATACATCCCCAATATGCAAAATGCAAACCCTCAAGACAACATTCTAAAATATTTTACAAAAAATTGACTCAAAAAGTTCCATAAAAGGAGATTCTCATTAGGCCAATTTCGGAACCCTAAATTTACCCTTTGAAATCACTTTTTTTCCAACTTATCATCATATTTGCCATCTCTCTAGTCAGCCCTCATCATGTACCAAAGCCTAGAGAGATTGTTGTTATTGTTGTTTATCACCCCATTGTCAGCAAGCATATTTTTCGCTATCTTCTTCCATGTTCATATCCTAGTTGTCAATCTTCGCTAGAGTCTCACGACAACATTGGGCTCTAACACAATCTCTGTTTGTCTATCTTTTGTTTGTTATAGTTTTTGCTAGTACCTCTCTTCCACTTTGGTTGGAACCCCTCTTCTAACTCTTTCTTCCTTAAATTTTCTTTTGTTATATTATTGGCAAGTGTGCACAATTTTTCTTCCTTCTCTTTAACAAGCTCTAAAGCACTAAATGATGGATCTCTTGTCTATCCTCGTTAATTTGCTTTGACTTTGACAGCTGCAAGCCAACTCCTACAATGGCTCTCTTGATGCTTGAGGCTTTGGTTGTTGAACCAAATTTAGATTAAGACTTTCTAATTGTTGGTTGAGTTTCTCCATCAAAGGTTTTGCAACTACAACTAATGAAGAACCGACAAGTTGAAGATAAGATGAGACTACCGCTTGCATTGATTGAACTACTCGCTGAGGATTTAGAAGAGACTACACCAACATTGGTTATATACTTGCTTTTTCAAGTCTGAAAGAACAGCTACTAACATGAAATGATCTTTGCAGCTTGCAATCTGAAGAACTTCATTGTAGATAGTCGGCTCCTTAAGATCAAGGTCAAACATCTTCTCCAATAGCTTAGTTTTACCCTAGTTGGGCCACACATTTGCTGCTTTCTAAAGAATTTAAGCTTGAAGGCCAACTCTTTATCATAGCATCTAGCGTTCATACAAACTAGTAGCTTCATTGCATATTCAAAAGGCCACTCTACATGAAAATATTTGTCCTTGAGGATACATTCACAATCAAGCGATTTGAGGAGCTTCTCCACGTCATCCTCCGCCTTGCCTACAAACTTCTCAAAAGACAACTTCGACCACCATGATTGAAGATCACAACTGCATAAACTCATTTGCTTTCTCTCCAAGCAAGAAGCATCCGGAAAGTGTGTCCTCTATGTAGCAATGCATGTCTACTGCCCACACGCGCACATGCACGCACGTGCGTGTGTGTGTGTGTGTGTGTGTGTAGAGAGACCCATAGACCACACAAGCTAAAATGTTAGATACCATTATGCATGCACCCACAGTTCTAAGACTGATATCAGGACAAAATTTCTACGCAAGAATCTCAAGCTCAACACTGTAGTGCAGTCACAATACATTTCATGTTGGCTCAAAAGGGTGGTCAGTGTATCCAGCTGGGCCACATTATTAAGTGGTGAGATTCATTCAAATATCTTATATTTTTGTGTCATAAGTGATAATTGTGTTTTCAAGGCTGGATTACCCAAGAGATCATTAAGGTATCCACAAGAAAACCAGGGAATGATCTCATAAAGAAAGAACTGCACAAGGAAATAGTATCCAAATCTTAGCCAACAAAATATAAAACAACAATAGTCGACAAGCAGCATTCACATGACACATGCTTATATGCAAAAAGGATGATATAGTTTACAGTCTTTCATCAATATTTTTTTGCTATGGAACAATTTCTAGAGTATGTATATGCACTCTTAAAACTTCTAGATCTATCATGACCCCCAACACGTGTAAAAAAAATTTCATATGAGAATCCAAATATCTAAAGGAATCTCGAACCAAGATAGCCAAGACTACTATTATTGAAAACTCCGAAGGTAGTCACAGCAACCTACAGATAGAAATCAAAATACACCCACCAAGTCGGAGTATGAACCATGAAAACCTGTAAGATAGGATGCAGATCAGTCTAGAGGATGCTTTGTAAGACACAAACAACAGCACCACTAAATTCACAATTGACATTGTCAACTGAGCCAGCTCAGATTGGCAGGGCAAAATGTTGCTAGGTGGTTCAGCTTACAGAGCCTTTTTTCTGTAAATGAGCTGCCATCATACTCCCTGCATGGTTACAGCAAGCCACATATGTACAAGTGTAGTACAACATACATTTTCCACAAAATGCCATTATGTTATAAATGGCATGGCCCCCTAAAACCTAATTACAGTAACACTCAGATTTTCAGTTATGCACGACTGGCCAACTCCTAGAGAACGAGATACTATTTACCTTGCTTCACAATTTGGTCGGCAAGCATGGCATATCCGACTTGCATAATTAGCTTTATGCATGGCATCAACAACTAACAAGTCATATCCTGCTGCATCTCCCTGCATCATTGCGAATCAGTCCAAATTCAACCCCTGCACATATGCAAACTTCGAAAAAAAAATAGACAAAAATGTATATGTTTAGCACCTTGGGTCTTTCTAAAAATATATTGTAGAACTCAGGAGCAGGATCTTTATCCTTCTTCTGAAGAGACCTTATGGCATCTTGCTTCTCAAACCATCGCCAAGCAGGATACACCTAATGAAGAAAATCCCATGATATTTGAGTTGCTCGCTTAAGCAGTCAAACTGACAGTTCGGATATTAGTAAAGTACATAGAAGCAAGTGGTCAAAAGACTTAAAATCTTGACATTAAAAAGAAGGCTGTAAATCATATGCATTAAGTGTAAACTTGATTTGTTCTATTCATGATACCTGCAGAAGCATTGAAGCATTATAAGAAAAGAATATGACTTGCTAAAAGGATTGACAAACCTCACCTACACATCAGAACACCTAATGACTTTTGATCGAATCACTCACGTGCTAGTACATACCTAGCTTAGGAAAGGAAAATGAAAAACACAAATCTCCTACTACCTGCTACATTTCATAATTAGCTAAATCAACTTACAAGGTAGAGACTCATACCTCACCAAAAAATTCAACTACAAACTCATCCTTCTTGAAACCCGACCTATGATTACATACTACACCAAGGCCCTGCATACGAAAAAGGCAATGTCATTCACCAACAGCACACGTTATATAGATCTAACATTTTCCAAGTGGTAAACAATAAATCTTAAAAGAGCAATTACAGCTTTAGAAGGCATCACACATAGTCACAGGCATAGCAGAGCTTATATCGTCTTGATTGGATATGGCGACCTGGTTTTTTTTCTTTTCTTTTTGGTAGGAAGGACAGGGGGAATAGGAGTCATACGTTTTCCAGGGTTCAAGAGAGTTGAAAACGCCTACCTTTCTATATGCTATATATTTATCTTTTGGCCTGCTGCGCATATTTCTTAATAAGGCAGCAACAAAACTTCTAGTTGCCGGATCCTTGGTCTCATACATTAACTTTTCCACAACAGAGTCCAAGGGGAAAGTGGTAGGTGCTTTGCCAACACCACTGAACTGTCTCACTTCTTGATTCAGAGTTTTCAAAATATCCTGTAAATAAAAATAATCAGCCCAAGCAGTTTACATCACTGAAGACAAAAATGCTTTAACAGAATTCAGAAACAACTAACAAACCCACCTCCTCAATAAGCTGATGCCTTCTATCATCTGGAAAGTCAGTCCTGTTCATAGGCATAGAGTCTATTAACAAGTTGTGGGTATAGGGATCAATGCCATAAACTTCTTGCTCCAAAACCTCATCTTGGACCCGTTTCCTAGGTTGGAAGTCCCTTAAATCAGGCAGTTCAAGATGAAAGTACTCAAGCCCTTGAGCAGCCTGTAACTTCTTATCATAATCTTCAGGTAAGTTTACTCCCATTCGCTTGCCCACCTCAACGGCATCAGCTACAATCACATACTCTTCAATCAACTCATATTTGCGGGTAACAGGGGGCACCATGGCTGCCTTTGTCATACGGGCACCCCAATATCGATCATAAGTATTGGCTGCTTCCTCTGGCATAGCCTCCCGCTCACTACAGACCACCCTGACCTCAGAATCACTTTCATTCTCAAAATCAGAGGCATCTGTTTTTTCTTCCTCTTCTTCTTGAAACATATTTTCATCCTCATCAGATCCAGTAGTTTCTGCTTCCCATAAGTCATCAGCATTGCTCTCATCAAGGCCTTTCCTCCTTTTTGCCAGACCCTGTTTTCTAGCAACATCTCCCATGTCCCTTTTCTTTCCAGATAAAGACAAGCGCGACTGCTGATCGTGAAATTTACTTTTGTAAAATTTGGAGTTTGAAACATCCTTCTTCCACCCCTCTTCAAGTTGCCGAAGAAGGCGAAATGCTAGCATATAGACCTCTTGACCAGCCTTCAGTTCGTGAGTTTGTTTTTTCCTGCCAACAATTCATTGGTTTAGAATGACCATAAAATCAAAACAAAAGAATTAAGTAACATGCAATATATTTCCAAAGTAATACCGTAAAAACTTCCTGCACATAGTAAGCAAATCATCCTTAAAATCATTAAAGCCGCTCTTAATTCTCTGATATGATCCTCGCCGTATTTTCTCCTCAATCCCTTTGAACTCTGATGACAGCCAATCATATGCCTGGAAATACCAAAAACAAAGTCCAACCATTCAGGATTGAGATACAGTTATACCAGACCAAGAAAACAAAAGGCGGGAAATAACACCCAAGTACCTGACAGATTGTTTGAAGAACCTGGGCCATTTCCTTCTCCAATTTTGTTAACCTGTCAATAGGAGACAAATAATCTGCCTTTGACAAAGCCTTATCAGTAGAATAAATCTGGGCAGTCACTGTGCTACCAACCATAGATGCCTGTTTCTGCTTAGCTTTACCTTCAGGTGTCATCAAATGTTCTCTGTCCCTTCCTAAAGAACCTACCAAAGCACAATCCCTTGGTAACACCTTGCAATGGGAATCCAAACCCAATTTTATGTACTTTCCACTATTACTTAATTTCATTCTTTTTACAGAATTACTAGACCTAGCTAGTTCTAAATCTCGATCTAGACTTTGTGGAGGATCACAATCCATAAGATCTGTCATGCCATCTGAATGTACATCCTCAAAATACGATTTATCCTTCAGGTTTGAGCCTTCTGAGGAGTAGACATCCAAAACTTCAATATGCTTGGGCATTAGATAATGCTTCCTGTCAGCAAACATCTTTGAGCCTTTGAGCTTGTTGAGCGGTTCATTAACTTCATATTTGAAAGTTGACTTTGATCCAACCCACAAGATGTGAGGAAATATATCAACAAGCTCCTTTAACTGCTCACACCCATGGGCATCCACCTTCGTGACTAACCGATGCCCTTCTAAGAAAAATCTGACAGCTGAAGAGCTTACTGTAGTACAACCCCTCAAGACAACTCTTGACACTTTATAGGTGTGCTCCTGAAAATAATAGATTAAGTCAACTCAAATGAGCAAAAGACCATTGCAACAGATTAGCTCAAAAGCAAACTTACAGTGATCGAAAGGAACACTTCATCAGAACAAAGACTCCCCAAACACGATAGGTCAATCAGGTCTGCCTCTTGCTTGAACTTCAATACGGCCCTCCTCCAAGATTTGCAAGTTGCTGAAGCAATAACCAGTGATCTTATGTCTGCTTGTAGAAAAGTGAACACTTTTAAAAGCAGCTGAAACTCCAATGTGCTCCAGCATCCATTTCCACCTGCCTCTTCAAACAGCTCCAGTGAGCAGTCTTCAGATCTGAGAGCAGGTTTAAAATCTTCAATATCTTGCAAGCTCTTTGTTTTGCCCATTCGTCGATACTTTGGAAAATCTGAGCTTTGCACAGATGAGCCTAACAAAAAAAGCATATTGTGACTGATATCAGCTCATTCATTAAATCATTCAATAAAAGAAATCAAAATTTCCAGAAAAAGCATCAGTTCTTCCAACAGTCATTTATTGATACAAATAGAGTCCATATTCTGGGTGCACATTACATATTATAGTAACCGTCTAAAATCTGTGATGCTCAGGATTTCTGATTTATGAATAAGAACAGATATCCAAAGTTGAGCTGCAAGCTAGCTGGATGTGGGTGCTGACTGGAAGACAAATGCTAACAGAATAAGGTTAAGTCAGCAAGGAGTCTGCCGGAATGTAGTATAATGTTCACAAGGAGTGTGAACTAGATCATAAGCCAAGATAGCTGATAAAATGCAAGGTACCTCCCATTTGTAACCAACATTGATCCAAGAATTCCTTAAATCAATTATCAGCCTTGAATAGTGGGGTTTGTTACTTCAAAATCTTTGAAAAGGACCGGCATCAGGTATATTAAAGGCCTGTATTTGGTGCCTCAAAATACATTCCGGTTCAACATAGCAATAACAATAGTCAACCAAACTAAAACTGTCCTTAGCACCAGTAAAACTGCAAATAAGCAACAAGGAACAGGATGGAAATAGAGAAATCTTCATACAACAGCTGCCAACTAGAGACTGCAGACTCAGAAATTGACGCAACTATGATCTCATGGGAGCTGGCTTAGGGAAAGCACCAAAGCCATCTAAAGTGCAAGAAAACCAGCATGAATCGTGTTGGTGCAGTAGACTGCAGTTGAGAGTGAAAAAACACAGCAACCAAAGGTGTCATGTAGCAGCTGGCAACAAAAATGCAGCGAACAAGAGAGTGGCCAGCAGTCTGCAAACACAGCTGATGAAAAAATGCAACAGATGGAGTGCCATACAAATTCAAAACAAGGTTTACAAACAATCTTTACTTGAAAGTTTCACATTTAACCTTAGAAACTTCACTGTTCCAAAGGTTTTGAGCCAATTCTTTGGTCTTGACCAAGTGCATCAAGGCCCAAACTCTGCTCATTATATGTCCAATACCCATGTTCACTGCCGTGCAATGATCACCATGCATAGAGCTAGGGGTAGCAAGAGTATTTTTAATTACAAATCTTATGTGAAGTTTAATTAAAATGTTAACAGTTATTTCACGTCTTAGTGATAGAACTTGTGTGTTGTCTAACTATAGCACCTCCATTATCTTTTTTCCACCAAACTCTACCAATATCCAACAATCTGAAAATGCAAATACTCCTCAAGTTGTGTGGCATGCTTTTCTCAGGGGTGCCATGAGAGTAGTCGACCATGCTGAAACTGTCCTTACACCAAGAAAATTGAAAGCAAACGATGATGAACTGAACGGTGATATAGAAATCTTGATAGAAGAGCCGCAAACTATGGAGTGCAAATGGAGGCATTAGCAAATGGAATAAAAGTACACGAGAGAAAGATTGAGTTTACTGCCAATCTAAGAACAAGTACAAAAGGTAATTAGTGTGGATATGGATGAATGATAATCCATAATGAGAAGGTTACTAAATGTACCCATAGTTCACATGCCCTTGACTTAACTTTACCCACTTGGAGGATCAAGCGTTAAACCTCAGGGCACATTACTATTAGTGAGAGTTTAAAGCCTTGTCTAGACCTCATGTCAACAACAATACTTATTAGATGAATAATGGCGAAGCCACCCACTAATTCAATGTGAGTGGCAACCAGCATACAAGTATCTAAATAGACATGCACATGTCCAGTCAAACAAGCTCAGAATGTGCTCTTGTATGTTTGCATGAGAGAGAAAGGAGATTTGTGTTGCCCTTTAACAAATCAATCGCATTTTGAACTTATATGGCTGATTCTGCCTACTGCCTACATTTTCCCATGTCCACAAGTTTTTTTCTTGCAAGGTTGCCCAATCATTCCTATGTTCATAGTCATACGGAATCGCCAGAGTGGCCATTCTTCAATCCTTTGTTCCCATTCCTTACCTGTCCGCATACCTATGCAAGGCGCAATTCATGACTTACTATGCCTATGTTGCTTGCCACTACATTGGCATGATTTTCAGCACAAAGGGCTTTGTTCTCATATGCTTTTACTTTCATTGAACTCATAGTGTACTACATTCCCAGCTATGGTCTCAATGTATCACCCTAGCATATTATGACTGCCATTCAGTAGTTGAACTATCATCTCAATGTATCACCCTACCATATGATGGCTCTAAAGAGCTGTAGTTTCAAATGTATGAACCTATGTGTTATCTAACAACTGTGATTCAGATTACTATTTTTGCACCAAATTATACCAATATCTATCCATCTAAAATGCAAATACTCCTCAAATTGTGTGGCATGTTTGTTTTTGAATGTGTATTTTTCTACTTTATCAGAAGACAAGTGGACTGGCAAAGAGGAAAAACTCTTCCTTTTTGCTCTTTGTTTTAACTGGTCTCCTCCTTTTTTGTTGTTGTTTGGGGTTGGGTTGGGTATTTGGGGGGCGGCAGGGGTAGGGCAGTTTTATAACATCAATTGACTTAGAAAATGCCAAGATTTACCATATTTTTTTGGTTCTCAAAACAATCCCAAAAAAAAGTCATTGAATATAAGTTTTGTACATTTCTAGAGGTTTCATGGCACAATTGGCTCAAAAGCGCTGCTAAAAGAAAATTATTTGTCATTATCCCCACATAAATGCCATCTCTCCTGCTGGGAATCTTTGTGATTCATAAGTCCCAAAATGGTAAGGTGGTGCTACTACCTTTACTTTTAATAAAATTTGCAGTTTCTCAAAAAGAAAGCACATTTGTATATTTGTGAAAACTAGCCTTTTGTATGTTTATCAAAATAATTAGTAATAGTATTCGCGAGAAGTTTTTGACATTTTCGCACAAGGGATGTCTTCAGTGGTAACTCTGATTTTCGATAATGAATCTGTATGCCTAAGTATTCCTCATCACTTTTTCATCATCATCAACATCAGCTCTCCTCCCATCACCATCATTATCATCATCCCCTCCCCACTCTCTAGCTGTCCTCTTAAGTCTTGGTGCTGCTGCATGATGTCTTTTGGCACCTTGTAGCCATCACCAGCCTTCACTTGCCATCACCAACCATTACCCTATTGCGTTTTGCTTTTTCTCATTGTTCCTATTGTCAAACTCTCTCACCAAGGCTATGATTGTTCTACATTTGCTGTTCCAACTGTTGAAAAACCACTTCAACTTCCACACTTCAATTAGGATTTCGCACGATGTCCACAAGGTCAAGGTGCCCACACAATGTTACACCACCCTAGACAACTTAGGCCTATAAATAGGCTATCACTTCATTTATTCTTCACTCCTTCAATCATTCTTCACCCCTCTTCTTTTGTCACTCCGACACTCTTCCCTCTCCACACCACTATTGCCCATACCCCTATTAGAGGATATTATAGTTTGTGGCTATCTTCTCCCAACCTGGTGTCATCTCTCCCATGTCTGGCACAGGTTCTTGTTTGCGTTTTGCATTCCAAGAGCATCTCCACCAACAGCCGTTATCTCTTCCACATCTAGCATCAACTCTGGCATCTACGTTTGCCAATTCAAAGGGCTTCTCTCATCTGGCATCATCTTTTGCCTGGCATCAACTCCTTGGATCTTGGCATCAACTTTCTCATCCTTAGTGTCATCTTCTTATGTAGGACATGCACATAGTAGAAAGTCCACTTCTGGCTATGTATTCACCTATACTGGAGGTGTTGTCTCTTGGATATCCAGGGTTTGAAAGTGTACGGCTCTATCTACCACTGAGGTATTCACCTATACTAGAGGTGTTGTCTCTTGGATATCCAGGGTATCATGAGGTACCTGTAGGACACCGCATATATATGTATTTGCTATGGCAGCCAAGATACAAGAGTTGTGGAATACACAAACTCTGATTATGTAGGACATGCACATAGTAGAAAGTCCACTTCCTACGTTAGACAGCTCCCACACACTTTGGAATTTACATTTGCTGCCCAATCGATCTCTTGCCATCTGAGGATTGTGCTTTGCTCCCTCAACAGCTGGTGATCATCTTGCTTATCTCCGACAGCATTTGAGGATTGCGGTTCGCTCCCTCCACAACTGACCTTCACTTTTCAACAATTACTTTGATAGCCCACTACCCCAAGGACTATGCTTCACTCCCTTCATTGTGTAACTTCCCCACAAGTGTTGTCACCTGAGTCAAATAGGACAGTGCAGTCATCTTTTGAGCTTCGGCTCCACTGTATCGACTTTTCTTCACACTATATTTCTCCCCACAAACCCTAGTCTCTCTACATCACCGCATAAATTGACACCAACCACCTAGATTTCATCATCCTAAATAATTCATTTCCATACTTTTCTAGAATCTTGAAATGCCCACCTAGAATCCCAACCTACACATGAGACAACACACAAGCTATATTCACAAATATAAAGGGATCCGACATCAGACACGCCTCCCAGCCATAGAGCCAGACTCACCCCCAAGCCTGAGAGCTAGCAACACTCCATGTCACAACCATGTCCAAGATCTAGCGTCCCATACCATCGACCCACACCATCTTGATGTAGGAACGCCTCAGCCAATAGGCCAAGAGTTCAAGAGTGCTGATCACACAATGCTATGCATAGGAAAGTCTAATATATAGGGCCCAATTGCCCTAGCCCCGAAGTGTCCTTAGTGCAATTCACACTAGGACACTTCATAACCACTATGACCAATGCTAATAGCACCTATCCAGATATCCAAGGATATAACACTTTCTCCCTTATGAATGATTGTTGTCCTCAGAAATATCTTAAGGAATGAAGTGAAGTACTCTTCATCAAACATATCAACTCCCATGTAAACTCCGCCTCCGGGCGGTTTTTTCACTGATATTCGATAAATAGTTCAATGATGGAATATATCAAGCAATGTCCTCAAGCTATAAGACTTCCTCAATTGAAATAATCAATTCCCTTTGTCCCAATCATCGTTTTAAACGGCTCACGAGAAACAGAAGGAGAATCAAAGTCCTTTCGGACTTTAAGGCAGATCCACATGTCCTCTCAAAGCTCTCAGGAAGTGCAATGTTGGTTAGCATAAAACATGGCATGATCTTGGGCCATTTTAATGCTTTCCCTTACAATTGTCAATGCAAAAAGTCGACCAACGATTGTTGAGCTAAAACACGCTTTACATGTGATTAGCATCTTTAAACAACCCCAAAATACACTTGGTGAATGAAATAAACAAATTTTGTACACAATTCGAGAGAGTTTCAATGGTCCCCCAAAACCCTAATTTTTTGGGGCACCTTTCAACATCTATAAGTAGACAAGCTGCCCACCATTCAACTTAATCCCTTCAACCGAGGTTCTCACTCATTTATTGCAATTGATTCATCTACCATCGCCAATGAAACCAACCTTCCTCCTCAGATAGGGTGGTAACTGACCTAATTAAGCACTACTTACACATAAAATTTACATAAACTGAAAATGCATACTTTACCACTTTAATCTTGGACATTGGACACCCTATTGGCCCCAAAACTAGTGCCCCTCGTAGTATTTATCTTATATTGCAAATGGAAGGAGTACATCTAAGATCCTCTGATGTCCTCCACTAATCCAAGTGCCTTTTGCTATCAAAATTGACCAGCAAGCCTCCAAACCAATTTGCCCCTTGGTTTGCTTGGGGATTAGCCTTCACCTTGCTGCTTGAAAGAACAAGTGGCAACTTCTCTCATCATCATGCATCAACCCTGCAATCTGCGTTTGGCCTTTTCTCCCTCGAGCGATAGCCAGCAACCATCATCAACCTAATGGCAACTATTTTCGCCTTGCTAGCAACCATCCTAGAGCTGCATTTACAGCTTCCTGTTGGTGCCTACTGCTCCAAGCATCATCCCTGCTATTATCTCTGTCTTCTAACCCTCTAGTGATCAGCATTTGGTATTTTCCTCGTCTTCCATATTTCAATTGGTGGTCACAACATTTGGGATCTGAGTTCGATGGACGTTACTCTCTAATGCTCCATTGCTCTACCCTTGGGCATTCTGTACACTCTTACATTCATTCACTTCAGAGTTTTCCTCTCTGTGTTTGTCTCTATATTGCATTTACAGTTTCAGCTTTGCTTGTTATTATCTAAGTCTTTGTGTTTTAGTCTTGGTTGTACATATTGTGTTTCCTCAATGCAAACCCTAGCATGTCTTCACATGGATCGCATTTTCACTCCCTTAAGCTCAACGGCAATCAGTAGTTTCGTCTCATAATCGTACATAAGCATAAACAAGCCATAACCAACAGTCGAATGCTTCACACTACTCACTTAATATTTCATTAGGCAAGCCATAAACTCTATAAAGATGCTCAACAAAGAGACCTGCCAACTCATGGCTTTTCACATTAGGAATCAATCAAGCCATTTTCATCAATCAATCGATTGCATCATGACCTCGATTTATACAAGATAATCCTACTACAAATCCCATAGAAATGTTATTCCACTTTCTATAGGGAATTTGTAAAGGATGTAACATCCTTGCTTGTTTGTACCATTCAACTTTATTAAGCTACCACTACAGACACTCACACATGTAAGACTCAACCAAAGTCTTCATGTGCAACCAATAAAAGTAGCAAAGTAACTAAGGATAAAGTCTGTTATATGCCAAGGTGTACCATACTCAACACATCACAACACTATACAAATTTTTCTCATAAATATCTTAATTGTAGATATCCTGATCATTAGGCACACACACTTTGTCTTGTTTAAAAGGTCGTCCATTACAAATGGAATACTTTTCTGCCATCTTTCTCTCAGTATCCAGCTTTCGAGTATTCGGACCACCAAAATTCTTGGGCTACCAAGTCCCTTGGACTCTTGGCTAATGAGCCAAGAGTCAAAAGTAGTAATCACACAATGATATACACAATAGGGACGTGAGTTCAATATATAGGATTCACTTGTCCTAACCCCGAAGTATCCTTAGTGCAATTCGCACTAAATCACTTCATAACCACTGTGACCAATGGTACTAGCACCCATCTAGATTTCCAACGATAAAACAAATCCAACCAACACTTCCATGCATTAATTCTTTGTGTGTGAAAGTCTTGACCCTAATATGCTTGAGTTCCAATAACAAACACCCAATTCAATCGTATAGGTGGAAGTGCATACCATCTTTCTTCTAACCCACAATATGGATCCACCATAGCCTATGACCACTCATTACAAAGGAAACAAATTCAATAGATAATTGGTTATGCAAAATTATTATTATGTTGTGCTATGACAGCCCTACAGCTTTTATTTAGCTATCCTCAATCAATATGCTTCTTCATATGGCCAAAGAATGTCTCGACAATGCTTCAACCAAAAAACAAAGCAATGTACACCCAAAACCAGCAATGAGCAACAGCAAGGTCTGGAACAGCAAGAGATTTGATATCAACCAACACAACAACAATCACCATGGGTAAAAGGATATTGTTGATGATGGCAGGTTGGTGCCAAAGCTAGCAAGAAAGCTACGCCAAGGCAGCCACTCAAGTCCTAATATTCAATGATGCATATAAAATTAGGTCACAAAACTCTACTACATGTCAAAGAAATCGACATTCCTATATTATAGGTTCTCCTAAATGTGCGCCTCAATGAATTATTCTGCACAATCTTTGCACTTAGTATTCTTTTTGAAAGTCTAGTATTTACAATCATGTGGGTTAAATTACAATTGACTTCGGCATTAGCAATTGTATTGCACTATTGCATTTCACTTTGTGCAGGTAAGGTGCACATGATTAAAGGGATCACTATATCAAATGGTATTGACAATATTCAAACCTATGTAGCTGCACTTCCCATGTTGTCAGCTTTCAACTTGAAAACCTTTTCAGCATATCAACTTTAGGCCCAAAAAACTGTGCATTACAAGCCCGTTTCCTAACCTAGTGAGTTTCATTGACATTGTGTAAGATCTATGTGTGTTAGCACATGAATCTCCTACCTTTCATATTCACAACCTTTCATATTCACAAATTGTTCTAAGTAAAGACCTGCAATTCAGCTAGGTGTACACCTAACCCACCTCGAATGGTGCAAATCAATGTGTGCATAACCAGCACATAATGCATGTATGCCATGTGGGAACTCGGGCATGTGAACATGGCAGTATGCTTTGAAAAGCTGCATTCCTTCTTGCAGAGTCTGTGTTTACATAGTCTTTCTGCTTCCAATTATTGAACATGACTGAAAACTAGGTGGGGAGCCTACTTCCTTTCTAGCTTTGTTTTTTATGATCCTCCATCCATGATCTCTTTCTACAATGCAAGAGAGCCCCACAATGAAATGATGCTGCAAATTATTAAATTCCTTCAACATGCTATTCTTGAAATTTTATCCAAGAAACAAGTGGATGTAGACCTAGATATTTCTCACGGATTTTAATCTGTCTAAGTCTCAAAAGCATACCAATCACTAAAACATCCATCAACAAAACAAGAATAAGCAAATAGACAATAAGATTCAGAAATGTATGCTAACCTTGGCTTGTAATGGCTGCTGATGGCAGATCGAAAGTGTTATTTTCGCTCTTCACTTCTACAAATCCATTGAGGCATTGACTGGTGGAATTTTCAGACTGAACAGAAATGAGCCCCACAGCTCTATCAGGAACTACTCTCTCCAACTTGGTCAATGGTTGCTGTGTCATATCACTTTTGGATTGCTTGTCACTGAAGCACCTATCCAGCATGGCAGGAAAATCCCTACTTCTGTATGACTTCATGATATGTTGGTGCAGTTCTCCACACATATAGCCCATGAATTGTGGGTAAAGTCTGTGGAAGTGAAGAGGCTCATCCTGAGGTTGAGACAAAGGCCCTGCCTCACAAGCACAGCTGGCACCTGAATCTTGAAAAGTTGCACTCTCTGTCACAGCATCAAGGGAAAATGAGACCCATGTCTCATCACTTTTCCTATACACAGAGCTCCCTTCACAAAGAAATCCTGCCGAGACTTCGCTTTGCAGCTGCTTATATAGGAATGGACCAACTTCGTGACCTGCTCCATCCTTATAAAACCATTGTCCTTCATCTAACCTGAGGTCATCTTTTGTGGGAAGGTGCTGAACCAGCTTGGTGGAAGAGTTCCCAAGCATCTCCACAATTGACACAGCCATGTCATGTTTGGTCAATTCATAATCAGACTCTTGGTAAGCCAGGGTTGTGGAAGAGTTTTCACAGGAAGGAGCCCTTGGAAACGGATCCCCATAAGCATCTTGTGCCACAGGTGATGACTGGCTATTTTTCAGAGCAACATTCGCACACCTAGGCGAAATCCCAGCCTCTCCCTTTGTGTTCTGCCTCAGTGGAGCTCCCGTGACAGTATCCACCTTGACCTCATTGACCTTGCAAGGTCTCGACTTCTTTGAACCCTCAAAAGTAAGTCCATCTCTAGAATTAGGGGTATAAGAAACTGTTGCTGGGACCTGAGTGTTGGAAGCATACGGTGATACCTTAGAGGCAACATTGGTCGTCTCAATGGCTGAGTTCATGCTGTGGCTTTTAGCATCCCAATAACGATAAGCCCAATGTGGCAATTCAAGGTGTTTCCACCTAGCCACTTCATGCAGAAGAGGCTCTTGATACATTTTCCGAGGATCTGGCAAGCTGGAGTGCCTGCTATCACAAAGAGGAATGCCCTGATTCAAAACCATTTTGACTGGCCTTTCTAGACCTGCCTGGCCTTTCATTGATCCCTGGTTTTCAGCCTGGAAAACCAATTTCCAGTCACCACCTCTTGAAGTCCACTTCCGTGTACTTTGAAACCCACTTTGACGGTTATTGGAATGAGCATTGTTGTCAACATCAATGCTCAAAACAGGATCTTTTGAAACATGAGATTCAACACCATCCATAGTCCAGTTATCTTGAGTCCAATATGCAGCCAAGCCACCATGTAACTGCAGACACCCTGCATCTGCAGACAGGCATTCAGTGCATGCTTTGAACCAGTGAAAGGAAGCTTTGAAAGAAAAGAAAGTAGCTGATCTTGAGTGATGTTTTAGTTAAGGTAAGACAAATGTAGCACAAAGGGCACACAAACCATCTTCAGTCTTCAAATCTTCATGAACATCTCGGTGCACAAGTTTAACTGCACAATTTAGTGCTTCTGCAATCATTCCAACACAAGCTGGTGAGATACAAAGAAAATGGGAGGAAGTTGACAGGAAAAACATGTGTCCTTTATGAACTGAAAAGGAAACCCCTACCTGAGATCACCTCTTTTTCCCTCCCAGGAACGAGGCTAAAACCACTCATTAGCTGTTCCACACGTTCCTCGATATTATGGTGATCCACATGTTCAAACATGCTGACATCACGACTCTGCTCCTCTAGGAAGCTACCACCCGTCTGGACCAAAAGTGATGTTGGTGCTCGTTCAATCTCCCCTTTGGCAGGCACTTCTGGGACAGCAGTTTGACTGCTTGATAATGCCATCCCGGCATGTTCTAGTGTAACCCACTCATTGCTTCCATCAAGACTGACCATGTGGTCAGATTGCAGCCTCCCTTCTCTACAAAGGGCTCTCAACAAACTCAGTTCCACTGGACCTTGTACACTGCCATCATAATCAAAAAAAATCCACCCTTTGCCATCAGATGACTCTGAGCAAAAGGTTGATGTAACGTTAGTTTCAAACTGCTCAGTTGCACCTGAATAACCAGCTCCAATCCATGTAACCTCTGAAGGTCCTCGTACACTATCTTCAGCAGGAGCAGGTGATAAATCCATTGGAATATCCATTTCAACTGACCCAGAATCATCATCATTCACAGGAGCAGAAAACAGATGTTCCTGAACCAGGCTTGGAATGTGGCTAGCCTTGTCCAGAGTTTCTAAGCTTTTCTCATCCTTGAACACCACATTGGAACACCACTCCTCATTCAGAATATCCACCTTAGCTGAATTGCTTCTTTCACAGTTGTGATCTGAGCGATTCTTTATGTAGCCATTTTTGTCAGTGTTAGAGCATCTACTTTGAGCATCTTTTCCATGACTATTAGAACTTCTTCCAGCATGTCTGTCCATAACATGCCTGTGCTTAGAAATCTCTGAGTGCTTAACACTTGGCCTGCTTTGAAGAGACCTTTCCTTCAGTTTACTATGCCATCTATTACTGTAATTGTCTTCCCCTCGGCGATGCCTTGCTTCATCTCTACAAAGTTTATTTTCAGAAGAAGGATCACTATAATGTGAGTGCTCTGCATGTTCATCCATACACCAAGAATTTCTAGATGACTGAAGGGAGCGGTTATCAACCCCATCAGCATTTCTCCTATCCGATGTATCCTTTTCTGATCCATGGTAATCACAACCTGAAATCTTCACACCCGAATGCAGCATACTATCAGACTCCCCTTCTACCCTGTAGGAGGACAACTCAGACTGACAGGTAGCTATACATTTTTCATTCTTGCTGGGTTGAAAAGTTCTTTCACTGTCTCCTTCCAGTTCAGCACCAGCATTGCACTCGGTGATCAATTTTTCATCAGAAGTCTCTTTTATCTCCAAGCAAGCTGCATTGTCGCTAGTTCTTGCAATTTCAACTCTACTTGTAGGAAGGCCATTGCAACAGCTATGCACAATTGACGAGTTCTCGTTACGTTCTACTTTGTTGAAGAACTGATGCTTAGAATCAGTGTCTCTGTCACTCAATGCATTGCTATCAGTAGCAATTACAGCTCCACTCGGTAGTCTTCCTTCAAATAATGCTTCTTCGTCCACATGATGCAATGCATGTTCTGAATTCCCATCTACTTCCATATGAGGATTGCATGCAGCAGATTCACTAAGGTTCCTAATGCTGCTAGCAGGCCCGCCCCTTTCCAAATGAGGTGATTCTGTTTGAGCTCCTAAACTGCCATGTTGATCACCATTCCCACTTTCCTCTCTGTCTACAACTTCCTGTGTGAAATTGGAGGGACTCTCGATACCACTTGAAGGCTGATGTACCAGCATTTCTATTGAACCTTGGGAAGGATGAATGCATGCTGTCTCTTTCTCGGACTTATTAGCTAGCCCTTCTTTAATGTCAGATTGTCCTAAAGCTCCCACTAGTGGAGAATTTTCAGAGTCGACGTCCCATTGTGATATATGGCACCTCCCCTGCCTGTCCTCATCCACAGCAGCCTCAGCAAGCAAACAAGGATGGCCAGGCTCCATGTCATTCATAGTTGCAGGGGTCCATATGTGGTCCTGGTCATTGCTGGACGATGCTGAGGGCCTGTGTTCCGATACCAGGGCGAGCCCCCCAACAGAGGATAATTCCACTGTCCAGTTGCACCTGCCCTTCACCTTCTCCTTGTGGCACGAGTCGGAGTTGCAAAATTCAGCTAACAGATGCCGAGATGATAAGACAGCGCATCCTCCATCACCCATGGAGCTCTAAAATCGGCAGAAAGAAGAGAATGTCCTCTGCAGATATTCGCCTTGGTCGCCGGAGCGCTCATGCAGGAAGGGCTGCGAGGTCAGGATCGGCAACACCATATGGACGGGAAGGAACGAGGGACGGTGGCCGTAAATTTGATGTCGCAGTGCATAATAGGACATGAATTGGAAAAAGAGGTAGGATCGAGAGAAGCTAGGGTTTAAAAGTGGACTTGGGAGGGAGGGGCAAGTGAAGCTAGGGGAGGGAGGAGGGGGGATTAGGGTTACTGTTCAGCGGGGGGGAAGCTGGGGGGGGTGGGGCAATTGGCGGAAGGGGATGGGGGAGGCAGGCGGGAGGGGGAGAGGAGAAGCTGGATCGATCAAGGATATGGCGAAATCAGGCCGGGGACGTCATCGCCTGAGGCAGAGGACGAAAGCAGAAAAGCGGACGAGGAAGGGGGAGAGAGAGAAGAGAGAGAGAGATAGAGGAGGAGGGGGAATAGACGAGACGGGACGAAGATCCGGAAATAATAAGAGTGTTGGAAGCAACAAAACATATAATCTTTTAAAAAAATTAAATTAAACATATATTCGTGATGTTATGTGTGATAACTTGATTATTATTGCAATGTGGGGAAATTATTATTATTATTAAATGCATACCATACCACATCATCGTTTCATGATGCTCTATGTCCAAATGTGCCGTCGCATGCCCATCCCTCATATCGTTTTTCCCTTCGGCATCAGCCATGGCTCGCCGTCATCTCTGACGGCCCCCGCCGTCTCCGCCTAACCGCCCCCACCACGTCAGCGTCCTCCGTGGCCCCCCTCGGCCTCCACGTCGGTGTCCCCGCCAAAATCCTTCTTTTTGGAATTTCGCCAGCCCGCTAAACATTAATTCGGCTTTTCTGGATTAAGGCTGACTAACCCCGGTTAGGGTCACATGCCACACGCCCGGATCAATAGAGTCCTGACTCCTCTCTAAGTAATAGGCCTAAAGAAGGTGACACATGCAACTTACACTGCTTGCTATGCTTCCAAGAAGGATCGCAAGTACCTTCAACTCGCTATACTTCCAAAAAGTGTAGCAAGTACCACGCATGGCATTACCCTAATCGACTTTGCTTATCTGCAACTATAGATACAATGCCCACTGAAAAGGTAGCACTAACCTTGCCACGTAGTCTATTCTTTAACAAACAAAAATCAAAATAGTGTCATGTTATGGTACTTCGGGAAATGCAAGAAGTCATCCCATTTTCAAGACAACAACAATAACCATGTTCAACTATGCAGTTGTCCAAGTCAAAAGTTCATATCTTCATCATGTGGTGATTCTGGCAACTCTCCACACTTGTTAGTGCAATTTTATAGCCATGTGATCAAGCCCTTACTTAGGCTCTATTTGTTAGGCTTTGGGTCAATCTCTAGCAGCACTAAAGTAACCTTTCAAATGGAGGTTATAGCCCTTCAATCTTCACTTTTCTTTTCAAACACTAAAAGGGCGAGAGAAATGACGTCCCTACATTTTTCGGTCCAAGTGGTTTCAAGCAAGGGCCCTCTATACTAAAGGTCAAGATCTCCACACGAGTGATATCTTCTCCAATCAATGAAAAAAATATTAGGTTAACCCAACCATATTGAGAGCCATCCATAGATTTTGTGTAACCAAAGTGGTCAAGCTTATAACCCTTGTCTCACCCGCTCCATTGCAAGTAAGTTATCCTTCAATATGGATGCTAGCTCAAAGGAAGTCTCTTACCTTTTCTTACTTACACCAAGGAGGGAACTCAAGGACGCTTATAGAATAAGATGGAAATTGTCCACCTTTCATGAATGTCCTCTATGTTATATTTAATTATCCTAATGCCACCATAAAACACATCTAGTTGGTTCAACAAAAACCCAAATTTCCATATCCACTCCAAGGGTAAGGACATTAGCTCACATAGTCTTGTTTGCCTTACTTTTGGTGGGTACTACACTTATACATTACATGCATATTGAGATGCTTACTTTTTGCTTATGTCAACTCCTGGGGCTGGTTTCAAACAGTTGCACCAATGCCAACGCTAGGTGAGAGTATGATGTGCAAATAATACTTGAACAAGCAAGACCAATGTGACTTCAACACAAAGGGTCTAAGCTTTTAGGTAACTAGTTACTCTCTTTTGTTGCTTCTATGGGTGTTAAAGATATGCATGTAAAACTGTATGTAATTCTTCAACTAAGGCATGATAATACATGTTTTAGTACCCTTGAAAATGTCACTTCTCTTTGCAAGCTTTGCCCATAAAGGCAACACCCGTGAAAATGTTTTGCCACTAAACCTTCCTAAACACCTCGTGCAAATAACAATTGCACACTATTACAAAGTTTTTTTTAAACAGTGAGCATGTCTCGAACTAAAACCAACCAATAAATGGCATAGTTATAGTCTTCTAGACCTTTGCAACTCCCTTCCTCGTATTGAACCTCTATCAAACACATTCCATCTCTTTTGATATTTACTAGAGCCTCTCTCTCTCTCTCTCTCTCTCTCTCTCTCTCTCTCTCTCTCTCTCTCTCTCTCTCTCTCTCTCTCTCTCTCTCTCTCTCTCTCTCTCTCTCTCTCTCTCTCTCTCTCTCTCTCTCTCTCTCTCTCTCTCTCTCTCTCTCTCAATACAAAATAGGCTAGAAAGAATACAAAAAAATAAGAGGTACAACCCCCCCCCAAATGCATTGAGAGAGCTCTCCTCAATGCAAGTATCTCCGGAATTAGAAAAGCTCGTGCGCCCAAAAATACCCCTTACAAAGATAAAAAGTAAAGTTTTATCATGTACTTGCTAATTAAATCTTCACCAAATAAACAATTAATTGAGTTTTGAAGGCTAAGTGCCTAACAAAAATAGTAATCCACTACTTGATGGCTCTATGTTTAAGGAACTATCTCTCAATTATGTTAAGCATAAACCTCCCACCGACACTCAAGCTTGGAGCTTGAATTGTGATGGCAAAAAGCACTCAAGAATCTTCATTTGAAACACATCCTAATAATAGGTCTATATGATGATTTATGGGTGGTGTTTCACCATCAAGAAACATTGCCCACCACGTGATGCAAATCACATTTATTTTTTTATTGCTTGATATAGTTATTGTCATGGAAATAGTCATCAAACTAGCTAATCCAAGAATGAACCCTTTGTTGTACTCATGAATGTGCTCCTTTCTAGCAAAAAATGGCAAGGTGCGATATCTAATCTAGAACCATCCAAGAGTACTATAGTATCATCACAATCGAAAAAAAGAAACGTCTCTAGATCATCAACCTCCACCATCTACTTGAAAGTGGAAGCCTAAATACAATGAACCTACATCCCTAGCAATAACCATAAAAGTTGTCAAATATAAAGGCGCACGTTTAGCATTTTTTGCTTTGGCATTAAGAGTTGCAACCAAAGTAAGAGCAATTTGATTTTGGTAGAAACTTGGTAGCCTTTTGAGTGAAGAGAGTTGTTCACAAAGCCAAATCCATTATTTCACTCTTCCTCCAATTGGATAGCTAGTAGTTCTAGCCATTGTGCCATGGTTGGTGGCAATATATGTGAATCACATTCTTCTTGTTATGCGCAATATGGTGCAATCTCCTATGGTAATGAATAAGACAAGAAATGTGTTGATTGGTATAGCACCTTAAGTCAAGCATTGCGTAATGAACTTTTTAACCTAGATATGAAAAACAAACTCCAAATAACTGTTGATGATATGTTTTTGAAATCTCACAATTCAATTAGCTTTGAATAATGATGTAGAAGTAGCCTATGCAAAAAAATTCGTACTAAAAATATCAAGATCTCATACACAATAGCCTTCAACAAATTGTTTATAGATTCAAAGGTTATAATGCCTTCCCACATGTGTCATAGCCCTTGCATAAATGGCTTGGAAATTAGGAAGAATACAACTTTTTAAAGCTTTAGAATAGCTTAAGCTTCAAAGCTTTAAGCAATAGCTTAAATAAGTCATTGCTAAGCCAAACAAATTTAGACTCATATGGTCTAAGATACAAGGATAAAAAAGGGGGGGAAACTACAATTCAGCCAAAAACACTAGAATTGTTGAGTTTTTTTACTACACTCTCAACTCAGTGACAATGATTCATGAGATTTGGCAATGTAGACCCCACAACACATGCTCTCTCTCTCTCTCTCTCTCTCTCTCTCTCTCTCTCTCTCTCTCTCTCTCTCTCTCTCACACACACACACACACACACACACACACATATATAAAAGAAAGAAGACCCGAGTAACAATAGCACGATATACATAGGGTGCAATCTCCCCCACGCATCAAGAGGGCTCTCAAAAATAGAAAGGTAACTTTTGCAACACACTACTTAATCAAGCTAAGGTGCCTCTAACCGATGATTTGTTGCTAGGCACTTCATACATATAAACAATTGGTGCTGTCATAAAAACAAATCCATTAGTGTGCCTCCAAAATTGATAATTCTAGTCATTCCATAAGTATAAATATGCATAAAATGGTAATGAACTAACCAAATGCTTAACTAGGCATTGCAAACATATCCATTGCTTGCATCTACACATCAACCGAGTCTAATCATAAACAAAAATGGTGTTAGAATGAATCAAAAAAAGTATTTCCATTAGCACTAGAAACATTAATGGTTAACAATAGTTGGTCACAATACTCCAAAGGCATTTAACTACAAAATAGTCAAAAGAGTGTCAAACGAGAACTCTATTAGCACTATTGATATGTTAATACCTTCATCATTCAATGATTTTGGTGACTCTCCAAACATGCTAGTGCAAATGGTATAGCCATGTGGTCAAACCCTTAGTTAGGCTCTATTTGTTAAACTTTGGGTCTCTAGTTGCAGTGAAGTAACCTTTCAAAAGGTCATGGCTCTTTATACTTAGGTCGAGATCTCCCCATGAACCATTAGTGGTATCTTCTCCAATCAATGAAAAAAAGATTAGGTTGACCCAACTACATTAAAGACATCCATAGATTTTGTGTAGCCAAAGTGGTCAAGCTTATGACCCTCGTCTCACCTGCTCCATTGTAAGCTATCCTTCAATATGGATGTTAGCTAAGAGGAAGTCTCCTCTATCTACCTTTTCCTACTTATACTGAGGAGGGAGACTTAATGACACATTGAGGATGATATGGAAATTGTCCACTTTCCATGGATGTCTTTTGTGTTATATTTAATTATTATAATGCCACCATCAAACACATCTAGTTGGTTCAACAAAAGTCCAAGGGCAAGGACATTTAGCTCACATAGTATTGTTTCCCTTACTTTTGGGGGGTACTACACTTAATACATCACAACCATATTAAGATGCTGACTTTTTGCTTGTGTCAACTCCTAGGGCTACTTTCAAACATGTGCACCAATGCCAAATCTGGGTGAGAGCATGATGTGTAAATAATATTTGAGCATGCAAGACCAATGTGACTTCGACACAAAGGGTCTGAGTTTTTAGGGAACTAGTTAATCTTTTTTGTGGCTTCTATGGAGGTTAAAGATATACATGTAAAAATGTATGTCGTTATTCAACTAAGGCATGATAATAAGTGTCTAGTACCCTTGAAAATGTCACTCCTCTTTGCAAGCTTTGCCAATAAAGGCAACACATATGAAAATGTTTAGCCACTCAAACTTCCTAAACATGTTATCCAAACCACAATTGCACATTATTACAAAGTTTGTGGAAAACAATGAGCATATCTCAAACTAAAACCAATAAATGTCATAGATATAGCCTTTGAGACTTTTGCAACCCTCTTCCTCATATTAAGCCTCTATCAAACACATTCCATTTCTTTTAATATTTACTAGAGCACATACACGAAGAGACCCTTATCATGAGTGTAGCAATTTTAAAAGCTCTCTCTCTCTCTCTCTCTCTCTCTCTCTCTCTCTCTCTCTCTCTCTCTCTCTCTCTCTAAATAGGCTAGAAAGAAGACCCAAAAGACAAGAGTATGACACACATAATGTACACCCCCCATGCATTGAGAGGGCTCTCCTCAATGCAAGTATTTCTTGAATTAGATTTGTGCCCAAAAATACCCCTTACAAAGGTAAAAAGCAAGCTTTTATAATGTACTTACTAATTAAGCTAAGCATTTAAATTTTCACAAAAAAAGAGCTTTGAAGGTGAGGTGCCTAACAAAATAAGAATCCACTAGTTGGTGCTAAACAGATCTACAAGCAACGTTGCAAAAATAAATACATTGATGCATCTTGAAAGTAAATGATTATAATCACATCATTAAGTTATAAATACATGTGAAGTAGTTATGAACTAGTTGGATGCTCAACTCAGCACCCGAATATATCTATCACATGTTCACACATAAACTAGGTTTACTATGAGTAAAATTAGCCTTAGAAGAAATAAAACAAAACACTTTTATTAGTACTATACATATTAATAACAAAGCAATGGTTGGCCACAACAATAAAAAGTCAAAGGATACTCCACAGACACTCAACTATATAAACGAGTGTTGACAAGACTCTTAACATGCATAAACACTAGCATTGGCTAATACACTAGTATTGGCTAAACACTAGTATCAATCATGCATACAAAAGCGAATATTGCACTTGAAAAGCATAAGTATCTTTGACACCTTTTTGCCTAATGAAAAGCCATATACTCCTAAAAAACATGCCCTAATGCATAGCAAATAATTATTTAAGGCCATCGTCCATGTAGCAATGAAATAATGCCTCCTAGCAACACATACTTCTTCTCATGACCAAGTCGATGTTAAATGAGTGGATGAAAAGTTGAATAAAAGAAATGCATTGAATATGGCTATCAAAATTTGAGATTAAATAAGATGATGCTTCAAGCTTTGTTGATCAAATTGTATATAAATTCAAAAGTGATTGGCTTAAAAAATATATATTTCTAATTGAAGGGTAGGGTTGAGGCCGAACATGATTTTGCATTGATAAGGATCCTCAAGTACTTCCTCCATCAGTCTCAATCGTAAACAAATCCCATAAACACTCCATGTGTTGAGGAACTATCTCTCAATTACATTGAGCAACGACATCCTATAGATACTAAGCTCGGAGCTTAAATTGTGATGGCAAAAAGCATTCAAGAATCTTCATTTGAAATGCATCCCAATAGAGAGGTCTGTTGATGCTCTTACAAGTGGTGTTTTTGAAAGGTGGAGCCCAAGTGGAAGCATAAGCAAGTACAAGTAATAGAGAGAAATGAGCTATGGAGAGAGAGAGAGAGAGAGAGAGAGAGAGAGAGAATGTGGAACTCCAACAATCATAATGTGTGACCGGTCTTCCCATTTTCATTAGTCTCACTAAAAAAATTAAAAATGAAGTGATTGTGATGGGTGCTCACCACATGCAGTGTACAAGTGTGCAAGTACTATAAGTATAGTGAATACATGGGTAGCATAGGCATAGGTGCCTTTACCCCCAATAACCTCCCACTTAAAGGCAACATGCCTCTAAGTGAGGAGAGAATAAGAAAAGGTAACAAAGTATAAATGTATATAACGTACATTAGGATGAGGAAGATGTCATCTCATCCTACGCCTATCATCTTCCTAAGGAAGGCAAAATATTTCGCTAAGAGACTTTTAGTGAGCATATTTATAGGATTTTGGTCTATCAAGATCTTGACAAGCTCAATGGACTTATCCTCAACAACCTCTCTAATAAAGTAGTAACACATCTCAATGTGCTTTGTCTTCACATGAAAGACTAGATTCTTGGCCAATTGAATATCACTCATAGAATATGAATGCATGTAGGGACCACATCAATAATACCAAGGTCTGCCATTAGATGGCCTAACTAAAGAGTGTCCTTACAAGCCTCAGTGGTTGCAACATACTCCACCTCTGTAGTAGATAGGGCCGTGCATTTCTACACCCTGGATGTCCAAGAAACAACACCTCTAGCAAAGATGAAGACATAGTTAGAGGCTGACTTTCTACTGTCTACATGTCTTGCATAATTGGAGTTAGTGTATCCCACGACTCTTATATCTTGGCCACTATAACATATGCACATATATGCAGTGCCTTAAGGTACCTCATGATACCCTCGTGGCATCCCAATGTTGCCTACCAAGTGTAGCCATATAGCGTGTCACAACTCCCACTGCAAATGCTATGTCCTGACGAGTGGCCATCATGGTATACATCAAAATGTCCACAACAAATGCATAAGGGATCTTGGCTATCTTGATATTTTGCTCATCAAACTACACATAATTGGCCTAACTAACCTTTATATGAAAAGATAAAGGACAGCCAATAGGCTTAACATCTTGCATATAAAATCACTCACGGACATTTTGGATGTACTTTTGTGACAAGTAAAGGAGCCTCTTCGAGCGATTGTGCGTGGTGCGCATTCTAAGAATATGTGAGGCTTGTCCCATGTCCTTCATCTCAAAGCTCCTCTTGAGTTGACTTTTCAAGGCATCTAGCTCATCATGAGTGCTCCTAGCAGCATATCATCCATCTAGAGTA
Organism: Lygodium microphyllum; assembly: GCF_053477565.2. Classification (NCBI taxonomy): domain Eukaryota; kingdom Viridiplantae; phylum Streptophyta; class Polypodiopsida; order Schizaeales; family Lygodiaceae; genus Lygodium; species Lygodium microphyllum. The sequence goes on along the minus strand of NC_141153.1, from coordinate 77,598,602 downwards.
CAAAAATTTGGTATTTTACACTGGCTTGGGCATCCAAGGGTGCTTTTTAACTTTTACACCCACTTGCATGGCAAAGCACACTTTCCATTAGGCAAAGGAACCAAATCCCATATATGATTTTTCTGCAATCAGTCATACTCTAACTACATGACCCTCTCCCAATAGTGACTATCACCTCTACAAATGGCCTCATCATAAGTAAGAGGCTCACCGACATTTGTCACTATAATATAGTCCATGGAGGGCTTGAACCGCTTGGGAGGATATCTATCTCTTGTAGAATATCGCAAAGTAGGCTGTGGGGCCTGTACATTCTATATAACATCACGGTGATATTTTCATTCCCTTTAATGACATGTTTTCAAGGTGACAATGCTATAACGATACATATGGTACTATAGCCACAGCCAAATCATGGTCAATAGATCCAAATACAAGTAAGGGATAAAGAGTGCCATGCTTGGCACCTCCTTAAGTCGAGCATCAATAATGAACCTTTTAACTTGAATATGAAAAGTAAACTCCAAAAAGTTGTTGATGACATGGTTATGAATTCTCGCAATTCTAAAATCTTTGAATAATGATATAGAAGTGGACAATGCAAAAATTTGCTTAGTACAAAAATCAAGATCTCATACACAATAGCCTTCATCAAATCATTTATAGATTCAAAGTTTATGATGCATTCCCACATATGTGATAGCCCTTGCATAAGTGGCTCAGAAATTAGGAAGAATACAACTTTTTAAAGCTTTAGAGTAGCTTAAGCTTCAAAGCTTTAAGCAAGAGCTTAAAGAAGTCATTGCCAAGCCAAACAAGTTTAGACTCATATGGTCTAAGATATGAGGATAAAAGAGGGAGGAAAATTGGCAATTCAAGCAACAATACTAGAATCACTGAGAAATTTGCAATTCAAGCAACAACACTAGAATCATTGAGGTTTTTGACTATGCTTTCTAGTAAACTACAATGATTTGTGAGATTTGGCAATGTAGACTGCACAAGATGCTTAATTTTGCATATGAGGACATTTGATTAGAAGCTTGGAGCATAGCCTTGCTCTGATACCAATTGCAAGCATGGCAAATGTTGGAAGCTCTCTCTCTCTCTCTCTCTCTCTCTCTCTCTCTCTCTCTCTCTCTCTCTCTCTCTCTCTCTCTCTCTCTCTCTACCTTTGAGGCTTTATGTCTATAAATTGAAAGTATATTGCAAAGCTATATATATTTATATTTCTCTTAAGTAGAACAAGATCGAGCTTGCTTATTTATCTTATTCCAAGTTATTTTACACCTGAACTACACATGCATAATACTTGATATTCATCTAACTCTACCTTGGATCCAAGATAACTTAGGATAAAAGATCTTACAAGAAGATCATGGTGTCCGAAGGAGATTGAGATGAGAAAACAAAGTAAAAGAAGATTGTCAAGAACAATGAAGACATGTAGGGTGAATGCAACAAATGAGTAGATCAACAATGTCCCAATCAACTCATGAGGATGGCCTTCATGCTCTTAGAAATTTAGTAGAACATGAATATTGAGTGAGAAGAAAATGAGAAAGAAGGCAACTCTACACTAACAAATAATACAAAGGTTGAGGCCTAGAATTTTAAAGTTGAGATCACAAGATTACTTAAAAGCAAAAGGATGAGTGGACTATGATAACACAACTACTTAGGAAATAGTGGAACAAAAGATAGCCTATACCAAATGCTTATTCAAAGAAATCAATTTAAAATAATAGTTGTAACATTGAGATTTGATGGAGATGCACAAAGCATGGAGAATATGCATAAATATGGAGAGAGAGAGAGAGAGAGAGAGAGAGAGAGAGAGGATGATGATGATGATGACAATGTGTATGTGGTACTTCAATAGCTCTCTTGTGAGCAACACTTTATTTCCTTGTTTCTTAACACATAAAGAATGAGTATGTACACGTATATTTCCTATATATATAGGGTTAGTGAGTAAGATGGGGGGACCAATCACATTGGCCCTTTACCTCAACAACCCCCCAATTCATAGGCCAATGTGGCATCAAGGGAGACAAACCAATAAAAGAATATGCGAGCCAAGAATATGTGAAGCATCCTCACCCAACACCCATTAGCTCCCAACTGTGTGCAAACTTGTTAGGGACTAGACTCTTCATGAGAAAGTTTATAGGATTTTCATATGTATACACTTTGACCAACCTAATGCACTTATCTTCAAGCACTTGACAAATGAAGCGATACTTCACTTGTATGTGCTTGGTCTTTGCATGAAACATGGGATTGTTTGCCAACACAATGGCACTTTGGTTATCATGGTGTAACAATGTCATGTCTAAAATTAGTATGTATGGGAGTTCATTGTGATAAGTTTATTCTAAGTCGTTAAGAGAATGATACGCATAGCCACACACTATGTAGAGACAATGGGGGTAATTGTGTGTGTGTTGGGGGGGGGGGGGGGGGGGGGGTGATGGTTGTGATGATGGAACACATTCTTATTAACCACCCACTTGGATCTTAGCAAGCCAACTTATATGTGATGCTTGATGTAGGATCTTGCCCATTTAGATAATTAGATGTCTAATTGACATAGCGGGCAAGATCTACGTACATGAATAAGGTAGAGCATGCATTTTATCAGGTATTCTAAAGCATGAGTTTTATCAACTATTCTTAGGATGGGTAGCAAGGTTGAATGGAATCCATTTTAGGATCCCAAAGCCAATACCCATATTACCTCTCCAAAGACATGGCACACATATGCTACCTCACTCTATCAAATGATTAGGCAGCCTCCTCTCACTTGACCAAAGTGTAGACCCACCTCCTCTACCTTCTTCGGCATAGCCATGGTTCAAGAGCCATCAATAGACTCTAGAATGGTTGGGCACAAGATCGGGATGAACTAATAGCAGAGCACCACTCACATGTCAAACATGTGTCACCACCACTCCTAGCCCACCTATTAAATAGGGCCCTTTATGAAGGCTTCCTTGCTAGTTGATCAACTAATCCTATAGTACAACTCCCAAAAGCTACAGGTCCTATGGTTCCCACTAGCTATATGACCATCATGATTGTCCACATGTTAGTGAATCTTTATGGATCTGTAGAGTAGAGATGAGTTGAGAAAATGGGAAAAGATGGACCAACATGAGGCACTATATTGAGGTATGATGGGGTGTCCTAGCATTGTATGTAAATCAGTGGATAGGTTTGAGTTCCAGAGGAATATGAGGAGAGGTTGAGAATTTGTCATAGGAAAAGAGCTACAACAGGGTAGTCACTACTTGACGGTGGGGAGTTATGATGGATCAGAGCAAAGGGAGAGGTACTTAGTGCCATATGAGATTGTTAGAGTGTGGATGGGAGTACCACACCTATTGTGGCCAAGGCCCTTTTCCAAGCATAACCTTTGGAGCCTTTTGAGAATATGTACTCTAGACTTGCTCTAGAGTCATCTAGATAGCTAGCACTATAGGGTGGGATACTAAATCTTGGTATGCTTAAACAAATACATGTTTGTATCTACATGGGCTACATATGGATCACCTTCCACCTCTACACGTGTCCCACCCTATAGTGCAACTATAGTCAGGACTTCGTTAACACCTATGTAGGATTTGAGAACAAATATGGCTTTTAAAAAATGAAAGCATCTTCTATGTGTACCCCTTGAGGGTTTTGTGATGTAGTAGAGATACATGGACACACACTTGCCCCATGGAGTATGGTGTGTCATTGGTTAGCTCTGCATATCCTCGCACTCGTTATAGACAGAGATAAGTGCCAAATCTACTAGCTTTGCTAGCTCGAGTTAGAGATTAAGGCACACTACATAGACTACTATCTAGGGTGATAGATTTCCTTGATCAACATTGCCTATACTCTTCCTTTTGGAGCTACATTCCACAGAGATCACCTCTTTTGGTCTTGAGGAAGGTGCCTTGGGTGGGGTGACACTTCAACATACCCTTACTAACTTTTGCATCATGGTCTATTGGTCCAAATCCTTGTTTGAGGCATCACAAGAGGATACATACGATACTAGCACGTCGTTGAGTAGCTCTACCTCTATGTTATAGCCTATCCGTGTTGGATAGATCTATTAGAGATATCTTGAGATAATATTGGTCCCCATATCAATCCCACATTGTATTACATCCCTAGTAATTTATTAGTATTTTGGTCATTTCTTGTCTCCTATCTAGTTGTTTCCTTTTACATTACAATTTCTTTATTCTTCTTGGGAAACAAGCAATTTCTTTGAACTTCAGATGTATCTATGTTTGTCTCATTGGCCAATTCAGCCTTTTGTAGATGCCAATACACAACCCCCCCCTCGCTCTCTCGCTCTCTCTCTCTCTCTCTCTCTCTCTCTCATATGTTGTATGTATGTCTACCCTCTCCTTATCAAAATGATATTACTCTTCATCACTTAAAACTTTCTATTCCTATTTGTCAAAATTCTAGTAGTCTCTATCATTATAACTCTCTCTCTCTCTCTCTCTCTCTCTCTCTCTCTCTCTCTCTCTCTCTCTCTCTCTCTCTCTCTCTCTCTCTCTCTCTCTCTCTCTCTCTCTCTCTCTCTCATATGTTGTATGTATGTCTACCCTCTCCTTATCAAAATGATATTACTCTTCATCACTTAAAACTTTCTATTCCTATTTGTCAAAATTCTAGTAGTCTCTATCATTATAACTCTCTCTCTCTCTCTCTCTCTCTCTCTCTCTCTCTCTCTCTCTCTCTCTCTCTCTCTCTCTCTCTCTCTCTCTAAGATGTTCGTATATCTATTAGAATTTAAACAAAAATTCAAATCCAAGGCTAGTTTATAATATAGAATAAAGAGGTTGCATTATATTCCCCATTGTATTACATAAATATGGAAGTATATAATCCTCACAGAGAAGAAAAAGAACCCAATTCATTAGTGAGTTTTGACTAAGAGATCAATGGAGATGTAGAGAGTTCTAAGCAAGAAATGTGGTTGCATTAGCCCTTGACAAATGAAAAAATAGCCTTGTAACGTAGCAATAGAAGAGGGACACTCAACTAGTAATGGTAGTGGTGAGAATGAAACTATAACTAGTTGAAAGATATAAAAATGGTAGACAATACATTATAGTTGAGAACTTGCATAAGACAAAGGATATTGTATATTGGAATCAGGAGGTGGATATAGGGGTGGTCCTTTGTGGTGCCATTTGATACTTGGATAGTATAATCATCCATCAATGAGGAGTTTTTAGTTGCATTCAACAAAGATTTGTGGTTTTTTGTAAGCTAATTGATTATGTTGTGCATGTTATTTGTATACAATATGCAAGCACAAAATCAATTTGAAAATGTTTTGAAGAAGATTCTACCATTCCAATGTGGTGGCTTTTGAGCAATCCTATTAGAAATTAGTTAGGATTTATATGATAGAGGGCTTTGAGATTACAAGAAGGACATTTTTAAAAATAAACATCGTTCAAATGCATTGACCATGTGCATTTAAGTAGGATAATAAATTTCAATTGTCGTGTCTCAATGGCTCTCCACCATAGGACAACCCTAGATGAAGATGGGGATGCACCACTATATTCACTCTAACTTCTTTGACTACAAAGTATTGATCTCAATTGACCTCTCCTAAAGATGGCTATGCACCATTATATTCACTCTAACTCCTTTTATCGATAGAATCTTGATATTATTTGATCACTTTGGGAATACTCTTATGTTTAATATTGTTGAGAGGGTGCCACCATGCTAATGTCTATACCCAATTTAGCATTGTTTCTCAATACCCCCTTTGACTAAGGCTAGGTTTCTTTATGTCAATTATTCTAGACTAATGCAGACTTATACACATACTTTTCTTTTGGTAAATACCAGGCTTTAAAAGAGGGTATATGGATCTACAAAGACTGTTGGCTTGTCCTCTTGCTCCATTAAGTTAGGTATTCCATCTCTTATTCATATTACCCCCAATCTTTTTGTAATTCATGCACATAGTCTTGTTTTAATTATGTCAAGTTGCAACTTCATGTCATGACCTTTTGCAATGGGTACATGTGACACTATTACTTTTGTCATTTGCAGCAGTATTATTGAATAGAAAATTGCATCAATGGTTTTCTATTCAATGGAGCAAATTTTTATAGCCCTTTCAGCTCTCTTTCCTTCTACAAATGAAGAAGAGACTCAATGATTTAAAGGAACGATTATTCCTTAGGTTGCCTTTTATTGAATCATAAATTGTAGAAGACTAAGCCTTGTTAGCATGTGAGCCTTTGAATTCATGTTTAATGCATTCAAATTCCATTTATAGATGAAGCTCATGGTTCTTGCACTTGCACCCAATGGTTCTATTTTCCATAGTCTAAGACTTTTTACCTATGTTCTTAACATTGATATCAATTACACTTAGTTCTAAGTGTAGACCTATTGAATATAATACTTGTTGAACTATTTCTTTCCACCTTGATGCACCTGTTTCTTGTACATCCTTGGCTACAACATCCCACAATTTTGTCGACATAAGGAAGAAGGTTGCGGAGGTGATCAACCGCCGAGACCCACGGACCGCTTATTGCTTCAAGCATTCCAAGCCGAGCACTAATGGCTACCTCTCACATAGCCAACGCACTATCCATCTCTATGGGTGTAGTGAGCTTACCTCCATGCCCGATTGAGTTACCTCCTATCCCGAGCACTCCAATAGCTCCACAATCCAAGTGCAAGCTTCAAGCGAGCTCCACGCTCCAAGCTCCATTGCCACGAGCAAGATAAGAGAAGAGAAGAGAAGAAGAGAGGAGAAGATGGAGAGCTTATCCTCCTTGGTCCCTCACGCACTCACTCCCTCACACTCTCACACTCTTCTCTCAAGCACAAGCTCAAGCAAGCAAGAAGAAGAAGAAGAAGAAGAAGAAGAGGAGGAGGAGAGCCACTTTTGGCCACACACAAGAATGAGCTTTTCATTCACTTTTCAACTTTATATACAAAACCCTAAATCCCTTTTTGGGCGGTCATCTCCTTATCCCCTTTTTTACATGGCTAGTCGTGGCTTAGGCCCTTTTTCTCATTGTCCTCCTATCTTTCTAGCTTCCTTCCTACCGCCCATCTACCTTTACAAATTGCACGGCACTCTTAAAATAAATCATGATGCGTCTTGTGCTCTTTTACAAAAGTATTGACTTACACTTTTCTTGTGCATATTTTTCCTTGATTTAGGACTTTTCTTCACCTCTTATGTTTTCATATTTTTCTTGGCGTGCCTTCGTCTTCCATTTCACTTTTGCCTTGGCCTTTGTCTTCTGCTTTAGATTTTCCAAAATTTCCACCTTGTTTGTCTGAGGGTTAACATTACCCCCTTCCTAGACGAGTGCCAGTCCCATGGCACTTACCGACGTAGGTAGTAGGCTTTCGCATACACTGAAGTTGTGGGTGGAAGGGACTGCTATGCGGTTGGCCTTGGAGGAGTTTTAGTGGTGGTGGGGATGAAGGTGGTTGGTGGCACTTTGTTGGCCTACTTAGTTGGTAATAAGGTTGTCGAAGTTGAGGATAGGGCCAGTTTTTGTTCGGGAGTTGCATTCATGGGTTGGCACATGTGTTGATGTTCAGGGGATTCTGGGGCGACCGACAATTCGTTGGTGGGTTAGCAGGATGATGAAGGGTAAGAATTCAGAGTGGAGTGTTGTTGATGAAGAGTTGACGGTATTTTTGTTGGAGTCTGCAATACCTACAATTGAAAAGCTTTATATGTGGTCTCTCCCAGGGGGTAGTGCTAGTCTTCTTATTGTGCACAAGAGGTAGTTTGATTAGTTTGGGAGACAGGTGGAAGCTGAGAGTATTGTTTTGCACTTGAGGACCCAAATTGTGTATATATTGTGGTGCATATATTATGTGAGTGCTCGTGCATACTTAGATATTACGTAGTTAGAAGACTGCTAGTCTGGTTCCTCGTAGCAACATGTGGATGAACCAAAGGTGTCAATGTTGAGGAGAAGTACCCGTGAAGGTGTATGAGACATCCTTTGCGTCGTGACAACACGATGTAGCATAATTGAACACATTGACCCCTAACATTTGGTAGCTAGTAGCTATTGGGTGTGCTCGGCACGTACGATGTACTTTCCATGGCCATTTGAGCGTTGCTTACCTCGATCGATTGCAATGGTACGGAAGTGGAATGAAATAAAGAAATCATGCAAGTGGGTCAGGGTGACAGGTCTAACCATAGGGCGAGACAAGCTTCCTGGGTATGTCCTGCCTTTGACGTGCCCTGAACAATTGTGGGGGATGTGGAAAGGGGTTAGGGGATTAGGAATGGAGCCAGTCGACCGAGGTCACTGGATGCACCCAATTTGAGGACCCTTAGGTGTTGTGCTATGATTGTGAGTGCTTTTTCCTGTTTCTTTCGTTGTTTCTTTTTGTCTTTTCTTTGATTGTCCTTTCTTTGTGTTTTCCCTTTTTTTTTTCTTTCTTTCTTGCTTCTTATTCTTCTCCCTCTTTTTTTTTGTGAAAATAAACCATTGCAATGCATTGAGGCCATCAGCCTTTCATTGGGACTGGGAAATGTAGAGAGTCAAAGGTTGTGAAGATGGATGTTACAATATCGATTGTGTTACTAGCCTTGTTGTGAGAGGAACAATTGTGGAGATAGGGAGATACACCTGAGATTTCGCAAAACCTCTTTGTAACATGTGACGTCGATACAATTGAGGTCACAAATGCCGTGAGCCAAATGTAGAGTGTGACCTAGGAAGAGGGAGTAGCCAATGACTATGCTTTGTGCCATGTGATGTGGGCGGTCTGCAAGGGTGATTCTTGCTGCCGTATCGTCCCTCTGATGGCGGATATCTTCCTTGCAGGCCAATTACACTATATGCTCCTTGACAGATACTGTGGGGGAACCTACAAAAAGTGAACCAAGGGTTAGGGCCTAAGGCAGGATAGAATCATTCGCATGAAAGGGATCAAACAATAGATCATCAAGCACATATGATGAGGAGAGGTGAGGTAAGGTATGCAGTAGTCATTGTGGAGGCACGACCCCCTTGATGATGTTAGTCCTGCCTTGACTGCGGGGCGTATTCCAGCCAGTAGCAGATCTTTGCTCACTCCTAGTTGCACGAACTGGTTGAGATGGAATGGTGGGTTAGGGTTCATCCTCGAAAGGATGGATCGGAAATGGAAAAAGCCTGTAAAATGGGACGGTGCCCTACGTACGCCCTTAGAGGCATTGGTTAAGGCTTCCCATGGTGGCCATGAGGACTACATGCCCTCTACCTAGAGGCGGGAACAGTCACACGACTTCTAGTTGCATGGCGAGAAGAGGACCTTAGGAGCTCATCCTGTCAAACCAGACTTTTCTCCATGTGCTTGACTATCATTGCTTGTGTGTGTTGGCATTATCTATACACCATCACAAAATTCATTGTTTATTTATGTACATGTTTATGGACCCATGTCACTTCATGAGGATAAAAACCAATTGTAGAACTCAGGATTGTACCGAAGTGTAGCACACACATCCAGTACTTGTGGCAGCCTACTTAGTAACAACAGGTATTTTGCAACATTGAGAAGCATGGTACCTTGTCCAAGTCTGCTCGCAACATGTAGCTTCTCCTTCGTGAGAACCTTATCAGCCAGAGGGTTCTCTTGGCTAGTTCCGGCTAAGTCCATGCCCCGAATGGCAATTAGTACTCGAAAGGAAGTTGGCGCCACATAAGTTGGGCTTCTTCAAGACTGCCATTTAGCCAATCACTCCTCTAAGACCATCATGATCTAGGCTCGTAGTTCGGTCATTGTAATGAGGTTTTCAAAGCAATGTTCTTCAAATTGACTTCAACCCTTTGATTGTTGCTTAAGTTGCTCTATCTCTAAGAGATTTGGTTGGCAAAGTGCTTTGTTGAATGTCACAGTTAAGTGTAGTTCGTCGGCCTCCTCATTAGGGATGACTTGCATGCGTTCATGTAGGAGCTTGTCATAGTGCTCATTAAGATATTCTTGCTCTTCCCAGGATAGAGGAAATGGCAAGTATTCCTCAAGATGCTTCTTAGGGAATGTACCCATGTCTGCAAGGACGTAGACACGTGCAAATAATTTGAGTTTAGCATCCAACTCAGTTAAGCATTTTGTGACACTTCTATGTTCTATGAAGGCTTGATCGGTAGCCATTTCCTGCAAGGTTCTAGGAGTTTCTCTAGGTTTTAGCATAGCTGGAGGGCCGGGTCTAGATGAGCAAGTTTGGTCAATGCTAGGATCGCTTATATCATTGAGGTTTTCATGTTTCTCCTAAGGCTTTGCTGCTATTTTGTCATGGTTTCTTTCCCTTGGATGTGACTTGTATAGTTCTGTTAACCTGTTGTGACAGTGTTATATCCACTCTTGATTACTCAATGTAAGTTCTATTATTGGTGGATTGAGTATTGCAAGCAACCGTTGATGGTAATGGTTGCTTGGACTTATCAAAACACACAGATGTGTTTGAGGTTTCACTGCTGTTAGGGGAGATGGCCATGGGTTCCTTAGTGGGTAGGCTCGACACTTTATTCTCAAGCCCTTCCGTGCTCTTGGTCTCCATCTTCTTGGTGTCCCCAACCACTTGCAACTACCATTGTTTTCGCTATTTCCCCCTCTTTTCCTTGGTTAGGGAAGGTGTATCCCTTAAAGACTCAGGACCTTGAACTAGGTTAGTCGTTGATATACTTGGTTGGGTCTCAGCTTTCTCTTTCTCTAGTGTGTCCTCATGGACGTAGCTGTGACCTACTGGACAGCCTTGGTAGGTTGATTGGTCAAATGTGCCATCTCCCTGGCTACATCTAGAGGTTTCTCCTCAAGCCTAGGAGGTCCTTCGATGGTGCTAGAGGTGTCAAGGATGTTAATTGTGACACCTCTTCCATGGGTGAATTGCTAAGGACACATTCCGCAAGAGGCATTGTCATGGTCAAAGGTTGCAATTGCTGCGATTCCTGATTGGAGGTAGTAGTGGCTAGTTCAGTGGACTAGCCATTGTTGGTAGAATGCGGTGTCAAGTCCTTAAGCAGGTCAGAAGTGGCCATGTCCTTTGTTGCCCTTTGCGCATTCGCTTGCACAGTTGAGCTAGTCATGATGGATTGCACATGCAAATCCTTAGGCTGAGAGCTAAGGGTGGTGTCATGTCCCACCTCTTGGACATTTGGAAGATTAGATGGAGATAGGGATTGGGATTGAGCAACTGCACTTGACGACTGCTGTTGTGCTTCTTGTGACTGTTTAGGAAAAGAGGGTGTAGGAGATTTGGGGCTCCTAGGTGGACTTGGCACTGACTGAGAGATTTGCTCGTGGTTGTAAGATGATTCTACCAGTTGCTTTGTTGAGCAATCAACCTTGCCATGAGCAATGTTGCACCTAAGCCACTCATTATTATTTTGGAAAATCGAAGGCTCCTTGGGCACTAGTGGCCTTTGTGTACACTTGACACGTACATATGATATGCGCTTGTTAAGCACGCTAGGTTGAGGATCTACCCTTCAAATAGTCTCGTTTGGTTTCCTGATTTTACTCGTGAGGGGCTCGGTCAGTCCAACGTTTTTGACTCGAGACTTGGTTTTTCGTTTAGATTTCCTCCTGCACTTTTTCTGTCTTGATACATCCTAGCCTTTGGCTGATAGAGGTGGTTTAGCAAGGGATTTTGGTACCCAAATCCATCGGTTACCTGCATAATACCCTTGAGCATGTAGCAACGCTTTGGATATCCATCTTAGCGTTGTGCTAGCTCTCCATCGATACCTTCATCTATAAGGCTTGGGCTTCTTTTGGGGCCTTTTATGATATTTGTAAGTCCAAAGCCCATCCTTGGCATTGCCTCCTGACCTTCTTGTTTCGAGTATGGCCTCGCTCACTGGTTTTCCCTGTTCAACTTGCACTTGTGCCAACTCTTTCAACAAGTCCTTGCTCTCATTACCAAGCTTGCCTAGTATGTCAGAACATTCCTTGTCTTTACCTCGAGGTTTAATGATGTTACCTTTACTAAAGGTTGTGATTATCCTCACACCTGATAGTGTCAAGTGTATCCTCTGTGCTATGTAATCAGCCTCACATTTCATCGCCCTTTTGAAGGGTCGTCCCATGAGGGTTTCCTTTCCACAACTAGCACTATTTGGAGGAACATGGAATAGGATAGGCAAGCTTTCAATTTCAATAGTTACAAGGATTTTGCACTTTCCTATCGTCAATAAATTGATTGCTTATTACGCACTCTCTATTTAATAAATTCATGTCAATAAATTAATGACTCACTTTTCTTTAAGTGGTGATGATGATCTAGCATGGCCATGAGACCATTTAGAGACCAGTATTCCTAGTGCATCACTTAATGGGGTGATCAGAGCACTGTGACGGGGATCTTTGGTACAAGCAATACAAGTTATGAAGGGGAAAAGAAGTGTCTGCCAAGTGTAAGAGTGTACACAAGAACCAAGGAGCTGAGTTCTAAGAAGAGAAAGTGCATTATCATTGTGTATATGTATTTATGTGTGCATCCAGGGACGCCTGGGAATGTTTACTTGTGTGTAATGAGCATTGCATTCATTTGGGGTCATCCTCTCCTCTACAAGTCAAGGTTTAAGGTGTTTTCTTTCATTAAGAAAGATGAGAAAGAGAATTCTCTCACTAAGAAAGACAAGAGATGTGATCCTCTGGAAGTGAGGAGAGAAGTGATTTTCTCTTTCTAAGGTCTAAAATGACACAAGCTTTTGTGTGGAATTCAATCTTAAGGTTGAGGCCTAATGCAATCTAATGAACTCTCATTATCTATGACTCAAGGTGGTTGCATGGACCACAAGTTAAGAGTACAGTTTAAAAAGCTATTTTTTGGAGAATCCATTTTTAAAATATCTCGCAATAGAAAAACGATATCTAAAAACGGGCTACGAAGGTTATCGGAAACATCGAGATCTACAACTTTTGTGTTGGACATTTTTTCATCCAAACAACAGACAAAGAGATATCTTGAAATTAGTGCTACAGAGTAGAACAACCAGATCTTGCATGAAGATCAACTCAACTCTCTCTCCAAAAAGAGAAGCTCTTGAAAGCCTATAAAAGAGGAGGCTCTCCTTGGGTGTAAGGGGGGGGCGTGAAGGAAGCATCACTTTGCATGTATCCAAGAGGAGAAGAGAAGGTGCAAGTGCTGCGGAAGCTCTGCTAAAATCAAGCGCCAAGACGAGAGCCTTACACATATTGTGCAGGAGAGAAGGAGACTCAAGAAGGATCAAAAGTTGCTAACTTCCAAGTTGTGCAAGTGTTAGCCGGTTGTATACCGTGCAAGGAACCGTGATCTTATTTCCAAGATCTACAAGTAAGAATTGGCTTATGTGTAATAGAGGAGCTTGCTCCTCGTCAATAATATAACTCCACAAGGGAGGGGGACTGGCCCATCTTCCAGTCCCTAGTGTGTTCCCAATTTCTCTACCTCCCTCTCTACATCTTTCTTTTCTCTCATCTATTCTCCCTCTGTGCCAACATAATATTCGCCATATATATTTTAAGTATATAAGAAAGTAGAGCATGTATCTCAGATTTTATAACACCTATGAGTGCTTGTGGGTGTTCCCCCATATGGACTAAGAGTTGCATTAGTCGGTGTGAGCTCTGGTTGGCCTAGCAGAGTCCATGCTTCATAGGCCAAGTTATTAAAATCTGCCCCTTCATCGATGAGAGCATCGGCACTATGCTCTCTTTTTGCGGTGAGTTTGACCCTAAGATAAGCAGGCGGCACAATGTCTTCATCTTCTGGGTCTTGACTTGTAAATTTAAGCCTTTTGATGCATGCCCTTGAGTTTCCAACTATACGGCTAGATTTGAGTTCTCTATTGATATCTTGGGTTGTTTGTGCAGTGTCATTCAAGGTGCATCCATCTTCAGGACTGTCATGTCTAGTCATCCTCGCAATTGTAGCTTGAGGTTGTTGCATTTCGCTTTGACTAGATACAGTCTGAATGCAACCTATACATGCTTGGGTGGTGTGGCCTTTTTTCCCTTGTTGGCTAGATTGGCCCATTGAGGTTCTAGGGTTTCTTACTACGTTGTCTTACTCGTTTTAGGTTCGTTTCAGAGTCTATGACTCCATTGGCTGCCGTTAAGTTGCTGACTCTCTTAATTGCCTATTCAAGCTGCTAAGCGGTAGCGTCTTGTGAATTCACCTATTCCTTGTGCTAGAATCAAATTTTGGGCTTCAGGATGGCTCACAAAGGTTTTGTAGTTGAGATCTAGCTGGGTCCACTGTAAATTTTCAAAAAATTTGCAAGACTCTAACTCAACCCAACTCGTTTAAATTGCAGGGGCCGAGTGGTGGACTTGGACGGGTTGAGGGCCGAGCTGAGGGCCGAATGGAAACGGTGACCGAATTTGCGGCTTGGATGGCCAAATGGATGTGGCCAAGGGCCGAATCATGTTTGTGGGCCGAGTTGATTGTTCAGACAGACCGAGTCAGAAAGGGCCGAGTGGAGATGACCGAGTTGGTTTGAGCCAAATTAAGTTGGAGAATATTAAGTTGGCTCAAATGATTGTCTCAGATTGAGATCGAGTGATTAGTATTAGAATCAAGTGGGCCGAGTGGGGCCACCTGAGTCAAATGGACCGAGGGCCGATTTTGGGACTTGGCCCAGAATCACCATCACTCAGATGGGCCATGAGCGTGACGTGTTTTTTGTCAGACTCCACAGAATTCGTCGTGCCGAGCGCTCAAGGCCTTTGTACTGGTCGAGGACCTCCAAATCCTAGCTACTCATGCAAGGGAAGATGTGGGATTACCTATAGTGGGCAAAGAACTCCTCGATGGCAAGATCAAAGCAGGTCTATGCAATGAAGCTCTCTCTCCCTCTCCTCTCCTGAAACCCTGCAATGCAAAATGTGGTCTTCCTTGCCACTCTTGGCCTCTTATTACCTTGCCCAGGCCTGCATTCACCTTAGTCTTGTTCCCCTTACCAATATTTAACCCAAATTTTCATTTTTTGCCATTCTTTTCCATGTTTCAGTCTGTTATACAACAACAAAGAACCCTACTACGTGCTCCAATGTTTTGCTCCTATCCTACTTAATTGCAAGCAACAAATCATAAAGGAAATACCTACACTACTCCAACGTGCTTTTCCAAATCCAAAAAACTAGAAACCTATTTGCTAAGGAGATCGAATACCTCTTCAAACTCCCTTGCTTCCTACCTATTTATCTCAAGCACCAGTTTGGGGAAAACCCTACTTCAATGCTTGATTTGAAGCGCGCAAGTGCTCAAGGCTTGAATTCGTTGAACTTGACAACGGAACCAAAATGTGGAGGTGATGAATTGCCGAGAGCCATGGACCGCTTATTACTTCAAGTGTTCCAAGCCGAGCACTAATGGCTACCTCTCACGTAGCTGATGCACCATCCATCTCTACAAGTATAGTGAGCTTACCTCCATGCCCAATCGAGTTACCTCCTCTCCCGAGCACTCCGATAACTCCACGATCCAAGTGCAAGCTTCAAGCGAGCTCCATCCTCAAGCTCCACACTCCAAGCTCCATTGCCACGAGCAAGACAAGAGAAGAGAAGAGAAGAAGAGAGGAGAAGATGGAGAGCTTCTTCTCTTGGTTCCTCACCCTCACACTCTCACACTCCTCTCTCAAGCAAGCAAGTAAGAAGAAGAAGAAGAAGAAGAAGAAGAAGAAGAAGAAGAAGAAGAAGATGAGAGTCACTTTTGGCCACACACAAGAATGAGCTTCTCATTCACTTTTCAACTTTATATACAAAACCCTAAATCCCTTTTTGGGTGGTCATCCCCTTATCCCCTTTTTTACATGGCCAGCCATGGCCTAGGCCCTTTTTCCCATTGTCATCCTATCTTCCTAGCTTCCTTCCTATCGCCCATCTACCTTTACAAATTGCACGGGTGAGAGCTCGGCACGCTCTTAAAATAAATCATGATGTGTCTTGCGCTCTTTTACAAAAGTATTGGCTTGCGCTTTTCTTGTGCACATTTTTCCTTGATTTAGGACTTTTCTGCACCTCTTGTGTTTCCATATTTTTCTTGGCGTGCCGTCGTCTTTCGTTTTACTTTTGCCTTGGCCTTTGTCTTATGCTTTAGATTTTCTGAATTTTCCACCTTGTTTGTCTGAGGGTTAACAAAGGTTATTTGAGTAGATCAAGTGTGAAACATTTGGCCATTAAGTTTGTTGATTTATCTAGTTGAAGTAGGATTTGTCATGGTGAATAGAGAGGTTTGATTGGTTGCATACGAAATTAGAAATGTTTAAGCAAAATGGTGAATGTCCATGTAGCTTTTACGCTCCTATTTAATAGTTTTCATTTGCATCTCCAAGTTGGTTGAATTATAATTCTCCATAGTGTGATTAGAGATTTCTTACCAATTGCATGAGGAACTAGTAATGTCTATCACAATTTTGTTTTGCACCTTCAAGTTGGGCTTTAGTATCACTTTAGTTTCATCCTTAAGCTTTTAAATCTTGGTTGATTCTTTGATTGGTATGGGCATGTCAATAATCTAAGAGCTTGAAGAAGATGAGATGGAAATGATGATGGGATCTCTTTATGGTGGAATAGTAGTAGTCAAGAATTTCAAGTGGTTAGTAAAAAATTTCAAGTAATTTTCTTAATGATCAATGCAAAACTCACACTCTCATGGAAATTGTAGATTTCAAAACATTGATGGATATGAAGGTTTGATTATTTGCCCCAATGTTTATTGGAGGATTGATTGCAACTTTGCATTGAATCTATGCGTCATAATTTGTCAGGAGGTCAATTTACAAGTAATGGTAGGGCATCTAAGCGCTTGTGAATAAATTTTTGTTGCAGATAACACATTCCCAATACAATTGCCCTATTTGCAAGTTTGTGATACCCTAGATAAAAGATGAGCTGGTGCATTAACAAAAGTGAGTAATTATGGCATATTTGTCAGGGTATTGTAGCACCTTTGCCTACAACTGCCTTGCAAGCCATGGCATTGCAAAGCACTCATCTCAATAGTGGATGCACATGTTGCTTTCTCTCAAGCAAACCTTTAGGTGTTTGAATCTTAAATAGTTAACTAGAGTATGATCAAAGCTTTAAATTGAGGTTTGATGCTCATTGCTCTAACAAAGCAACTTTGATATACCAACCTTGAGATTGAAGTTATGCCTATAGAAGAGCTATGGTAGATGTACGAACATAATTGAAAGAGATGATGAAACTAGAAGAGACATGAATGTGAAGAAGTCTTTGATGCCATGCTAGAAATTAATCCATATCTTTGTGATAGAGACAGATAATAAGAAGGAGTTTTGGTAAAGGAGTCACACTCACATATGCATTAACTCTGTGACTTTACATTGGCTATAGGTTACAACTGATGTGATTTATTGGCCTTTTAGAGAGCATCCCTAAATCTCCCTGTCCTAAGATGGAGATGCACCCATGTACTCTCTCCACCTTCTTTTGACTAATAGATTCATGATATCACTCAATTACTTCAATAGTATACATAATTGCTCCATGATAGAGTGCTACCATGCTAATTTCTAAGGTTCCAATGATCCCTAAGTAATTAAAGATCTATAGTCAACCCTAGCATCAAGAATGTGACAACATATTATAAGCAATTGGCTAGTTGAATTAGCTTGAAAGTGAAAAAGGAGACAAGTAAATATGTAGGCCACTAATAAGGTGTGTGAATGGAAAGGGTCCTTATGTTAATGTAAGTGTGAATATTGTCAAGATTGTGGGAGAGAAGGAAGGAGTCTCACTTGTAGCTTTCTTGCTTGCACAATGGGGGAATACACACAGAGGTGGAGGCTGAAAACAGTTTTCCTCTTCTTAGTTGTGTAAGCCAAAAAGAACTCTCATACAAAGAAATAGAAGAACCCTATATATGGGTCTCAAACCAAACTCAACTAACTAAGGTGGCATACTAACTGCGCCACAAACTAGAGTAGATAAGGATAGCTGTCATCTAGCTATTATTCATGGGCGGTGTACCAACCGCATCTGCAATTGACAAGTCGGTGACATAAATGCACAACGGTCACCCTGGCATGTCACAAGTGGAGCTCGATCTCTCAACACTCCCCCTCGAGCTCAATCCCAATTCCTGCACACCAAGCAGGACTCTGAACTTGCGCAGCTTCTCTGCGCCCAATGCCTTCATGAATATGTCAGCTACCTGATCCTCTGTGCTGACATAAACTAGATCAATAAGACCTAGTAAAACCCTCTCCTGCACATAGTGATAATGCACCTCAATGTGCTTTGTTCTAGCATGATAGACTGGGTTATTTGCCAAGTGTATACTACTCATGTTGTCTCAATAAATGACAACTGGCCCATCTGTAGACTGATGCATATCATAAAGTAGCTTATGCAACCAAGCTACCTCACATGCAGCCATTGCTGCACCCCTGTACTCAGCCTCTGTGCTCGACAAGGCAACTGTAGGCTGTTTCTTGCTGCTCCAAGTGACTGCAGCACTCCCAAAAGAGAACACATACCCACTGGTAGATCGTCTATCAGAAATACTACCAGCCCAATCAGCATCAGTGTATTCATGCAACTATATCTGAACCCCAGTCTCATAAAATAGTCCATACTGCAATGTGGACTTCACATACCTGAGTATGCGTCTAGCCGCATCCAAATGCGATTTCCTTGGAGCCTGCATAAACTGACTTACCAATCCAACAGTATAGCTCAAATCTGGCCTGGTAATAGTCATATAAATCAAACTTCCTACTATGCGTCTGTACATAGTAGGGTCTTCCAGAAGCTCACCTGCATATGTGCTCAGCTTCACATTCTGCTCCAAAGGGACTGAAATAGGCTTACAGCCTGTCATCCCATATTTGGACAGCATGTCCAATCCATACTGCCTCTGCAAGAGCTGTATCCCACTTGGTGATCTAATCACCTCAATGCCCAAGAAATAACGCAGCTCTCCCAAATCCTTCATCTCAAACTTCTGCTTCAATAGCATTTTCATATGAAGGATATCTTCATCACTCTCACCTGTCATAATCAAGTCATCAACATAAATGACAAGTAGCATAATACCTTTCTCTATTTTTCTCACATAAAGTGAGAAATCTGCCTTGGAAATCTGAAAGCCAATAGTGATAAGATACTGTCCTATCTTGTCAGACCATGCTCTAGGTGCTTGCTTCAAGCCATACAATGCTTTCTTCAACCTGCAAACAAACTCAGGATGAACAGCATGCACATAACCTGGTGGCTGCTCCATATATACCTCTTCTTGCAAATCACCATGCAAGAAGGCATTCTTTACATCCATCTGATGTAAAGACCATTCCTTTGATGCAGCCATAGCAATGACTGCTCTTACGGTTGCCATCCTTGCAACCGGACTGAATGTTTCTTCATAATCAATGCCATATGTTTGTGCATACCCCTTGACTACTAATCTTGCCTTGTATCTGTTCACAGAACCATCTGCATTGTGCTTCACCTTATAAACCCACTTACAGCCAATTGCATTCTTACCTTTAGACAAAGGTACCAACTCCCATGTAGCATTTGCTTCCAAGGCATCCATTTCTTCATCCATGGCTTTCTCCCATTTTTCTTTTCCCATGGCTTGCTCAAAAGAAGTGGGTTCTGGTTCCTGTATCACTTTGACCATATATGCATAGTGGATGGCTGTAAATCCATCATATTTCAGCCTATCCACAGGATACCTAGCTCTGGTAGACCTACGCAAAGTAGGCTCACTTCCAGGTGCTCTCAAAACATCCCTGTTCTTCCTTACTCCAGGTGTAACAATAGAGGCGATACCCAACTCATCATCAATGCTCTGTTCTGAGCCACTGGATTCACCATCCACATAAGAGTGACCTGGATTCACATCAAACATGGGCTGATCTACCTTCTCTTTTCCTTTTCGCGAAACCTGCATACCACTATCTGCATTGCTTTGAGAAGATTCTCCTGATCTCAATCTGCCTATCCATGGTGAAGAATGTGAACCACTGCTAGAGGACACTCCAGGTCCACTAATATTTTGTGACTGCTGTTGTGAATTCTGTGCAGCATTACCATTTTGTGCATATACATCATCAATCACATTTACTGGTTTATACCAGCTACTCATCTCATCAAAAACAACATCTCTGCTCACTGTAAACTTACGAGTAGAAGGGTTATAGCATCTATACCCTTTCTGCTGTGCAGAGAGTAACCAATAAAGATGCACTTCTCAGCTTTTGGATCCAACTTGGATCTCAACTCATCTGGCACATGAACATAGGCAATGCAACCAAAGATTTTCAAATGAGAAATATCTGGTTTCCTACCAATATACCTCTCCTCTGGAGTCATTCCATGTATTGCTGCAGTGGGAGTCATGTTCATTATGTAGACTGCTGTAGCAACTGCTTCAGCCCAATAAAAATCTGGCAGGTCTTTTTCATCGAGCATGGCACGAGATACATCTCCAATATGCCTGTTTTTTCTTTCTGCAATTCCATTTTGCTGTGGGGTATGACTGCATGAATATTGCTGCTTTATGCCATGCTCCTGCAAGAACCTTGCAAACTCATTTGAGAGGTACTCTCCCCCTCCATCTGACCTTAGGCATTTTATTTGCAGGCCTGTTTCTTTTTCAACCATAGCTTTAAGAGTTTTGAAATGCCCAAAAACTTCACTTTTCTTTTTCATAAAATACACCCAAACTTTTCTGCTATAGTCATCAATAAAAGTGACAAAATAATGACAGCCTCCAAGAGATGCAGCTTTAGTAGTCCACACATCAGAGTGGATTAATTCCAATGGCTTCTTACTCTCTTGAACATGTCTAGGAAATGGTTTCCTTGCCTGTTTTCCAAACTGACAGGCTTCACACACCTTATGCATTTCTGCAACCTTGAATCTAGGCAATCCTGCAACAATATTTTGGGCCTGCATTGATTTAAGTCGCTGTACATTAACATGACCAATGCGTTTGTGCCAGATATCAATATCTGCAACTACACCGGTCCCATGTGCAAACATTGCTGCACTCAATTCAGACATGTCTGCATCCAACGTAAACATTCTGCCCTTCTTCTTTCCTTTTGCTATCAAGCAACCTTTATTTTTCATATCCTCAACAAAGCATCCATGAGGATTAAATCTGACCTGCAAGCCCTGCTCAACCATTTGACCAACAGAAACCAGATTCTTGGTGATATTCGGGACATGAAATACATCGGACAGGTATTTCTTTTTCCCATCCTGCATAGACAAGGGAATTTTTCCAATCTGCACAATAGGATGTGCAGTATCATCACCAGTCTCCACAAATCCTGGTTTTTCCATTTTCCTTGCATCCTCCATCCATTCTGCATGACCTGTCATGTGGTTTGATGCACCTGAGTCAACATACCATACATCATTGCTTTCTTCTACACTTGTCACAGAATTGTTCATGTGCTGCACCATAAACAAATACTCATTTCTGTCATCACCCTGTCTACTAGAAGATGCATAATTTCCTTGTTGCAATTTTCCATTCATGATGTCATTCTGCTTTTTATAGCAGTCTTTAGCCATATGACCCATTTTACCACAGTAGTAGCATTCAACATTGCTGTTTGCATTTTGCCCTCTTTGCCATCCACCACGACCTCTTTGGCTCCCCCTGCCTCTAGAGTTACCACGTCCTCCTCCATAGGACTGGTTTTCTTGAGTTTGCTGCATATTCTGATTTCTACCACGGCCTCACAAACGGCCTCCTCTACCTCTACCTCTACCTCTTCCAGCATTTGAGTAGAAGACAGCTTCTTTTGAAGTTCCTCCTGAAGAAGATGCACCACCATTTCTCTGCTCCTCAGAAATTAGAAGAGCAATCAACTCCTCAAAATCAAGAAATCTTTCACGGACGGAAATGGATGTTCGAAACTGTGCATAATCCTTTCCTAGACCATTCAAGGTCACAGAAACTAAATCATCATCTTCCACTGGCGACCCAATGGAAGCAAGTGCATCTGCAATCTTCTTCACCTTCATGTGGTAGTCATTGATGCTCATATTTTCTCTTTGCACATTATGCAACTCTTGCTTGAGCTGCATTTTCCTGGCTTGAGTATTTGTACTATACATTTTTGACAAAGTATCCCATGCCTCCTTTGGCGTACTTGCATCCTGAATATGCACAATCATATAGTCTAAAATACTGATAGACAGCCAGTACATAACTTTCCTGGCTCTCTCATGCCATGCTTTAAATGCCTGCATTTGCTGTTGATTGGGAACATCAGGAAGAACTGGTTCTTCTTCATTTCCTGCAACAAATTCCCAATATCCTTTTCCCATAAGGAAATTCGTCATTCTAAACTTCCATGCTTGGAAGTTGTTCTTGTCAAGCTTTTCAGTGACAATCTGTGAGAGAGAATCAGACGCCATTACAGAACACTGCAAAAAGTTCTGTCACTGCAAAGAACACAGCTTCAGCCTCACAAGGGCTAATCTCCAAAACTGACGAAAGTGGTATTTGACCACACAGTCACTTCCTAGTGACGATTTTGCATCAACAGGCAACAAGGATGATTCTGTAACTCCCAATGTCTCTGCACACAAGCATACGATGCAATTTCTACAGTAACTTTTCACCGACCTGTAGAACAGTGGTCGCACAGTATAAAACTGGGCCTTTTCCTGTGTGTGCAAAAAACTTCCGCCTCCAAAACAGGCCCCGAAATGGCCTCAAATAAAAAAAACAGGGTCACCAAGGGCTAAAGCCCTTACTCGCAGCATATACTGCCCTCTTGCTTCACCGCGAAGGGCGTCTCAACCTGAGACAATGCACTCTTGCAGCTCAAGTGTAAGTAAAACTCTGTGTACATCCGAATATGCCAAGAGGCTCCCACTAGAAGTAAAGTCAGATGCAAATAGAGCAAGCAATGCTCAAATACATCGAGTACATAGCATCAGACATTCCAAGTCCCATTAGGGTACATTCGAAGCATAAATCCCAAGCTATCTCAGACCCGTAAAGCATAAGCCTGAAAGCATTCAAATAGCATGTAATTGACAACCAAATGTAATGCCCAGTAGGCCCAAAATGCTCAAATACATCCAAAGACGAAGCTCTAAGTGACTGTCAAGCATGGGCAAACCAAGTGGCATACATAGTTGACCGAAGCATAAATGCAAGCCATTGTCAATCAAAATGAGCTTCAATCACTACTCAAAAGCATTTTAGAGTCATGACAAAGCATGTAACATGAATCATAAGCATTTATATATTAACCCAAGTATTTGGTAAGCACCTTTAGGAAGCAATAGGCATATATTTTATTGACCAAATGGGCTTTAGCCTTGGTTGTTATAGCAACCAAACTGAGTAATAATAGTGTCTAAATCAACTCCTAAACGATATCCAATCAATGGGTAAGCATCCTCAAATGTATGGTCATCATTTATGCATCACCACTAAGCAAGAGGCATCAATGACAAGGGGCTGCCTTGTTATTATAGACTATATGTTGCATACACAGTTAGTGAACTAAATACAAGTTTCCCAATCTCAATGCCAAGGGCTAAAGCCAATGCCAAGGCCAATATAAATGGCAAGGAGTGCTCGAGATGATTGCCCTAAATGCCAAAGGCCACATGATGGGAGGTTGGAGGGGTGTCAAATCTTGCAGGGAGAAGGGTTGCCCAAATAGATGCAAGCATGTGGGTTGTTGCTAAAGGTGTTGCCTCAGGTGCTAGCCTCAATAGGCATTGTAGCAATGCTCAATGGCCTCTAGAAAGGCCCTAGATTAGGCCTCAAGAGGGTGGAAGAAATCAGGAAGAAGATAAAATTCAACATATACCTTGGGATGAAGAATCCATGGTTGCTAATGGTGAATCCCTATTGTAAGTAGCTCGAATGGAAGCTAACCAAGCTTCGAGATGAGCTGCATCATCCCTTGTCTCCACATAGCCTTGAGACTCTAGATTGTGCATCGCTCTAAACCACTCTCCATGAGAAGTCATGTAGTTAGAAGCATATGAGTCTATGTATCATACATTATTCTTTGACGAACCATCGACAATCATAGTAGTCACACAATTGCTCATTTATGTCATCACTGTTTCTGATGCTATTGTTTGCCTTACTATTTTTTTTCATTTCTAAATCTAGCATTCTTTTTGAAGCAATTTTTAGAAATGTGGCCTTTTCTACCACAATGCCATTAGCCTCTGCTATCACTAGAACTTTATTGCCTATTAAAATTTGCAACTTGCCCTCTTTGATTCCCCCTTCCTCGAGATTGTCCTCCTCTATTTTTCTATTCATCATAACCTTGACCATGACCACTAGCTTGGCCTCTACTGCCATGACTTCTATTTGTACTAGTAGAGTAAAATACCTATTTAGACTTGTTTTTGCTTTGAGAAGAAGAGGAATCCAAGCCAAGGTTCTTCTCCTTAAGTATCATCATAGAAATAAAGTTTGCAAAATCAGGGATATTAGTCCTCATATTCATAGATGACTTGAAGCTTTTGTATTAATCTCCGAGTCCATCTAAAGCATGCACACACAACATCATCATCATCATTAACTACCACACCAATAGATCAAAGAGCTTCCACAATACTCTTGATCTTCAAGGCATAATCATTAATAGATATGTTTCCTCTTTTCACTTGGTTTAGCTCAGACTTGAGCTGTAGCTTTCTAGCCTTTGAGTTTACTTCAAACAGCCTTGCCAAAATTTTTCGTGCAATAGTGGGGGTTTTAGATTCTTGCAAATAACCCATCATGCTATCTGTGACATTGACAGATAGCCAATACATGGCTTCACTCTATGTTTGCTCCCAATCTTTCTTAGCCTTTACCTACTATGCGGTAGCATTTCATATAGGAACTTTAGGTGCTACTGCCATGTTTCCTTCAATGTAATTCCAAACACCTTTGCACTTTAAGAAATTTATGATCCTGAACTTCCATGCATGATAATTGTTCTTATCAAGCTCCTTGTTTGACAATCTAATTGAAGTTATCCGATATTTCGACAAAACAAAAAGCCTTGCAAAAAATTGCAATGTAAATAAGCTGATACCAGGTGCATCACAATTAAATACGTAGCATTTTTCACTATGACTGCACAACAATAACTACAATCTACAATTTCTATGCAGATGCCTTTTATGTCTACAACCCAGTAAATACTTGAAACCTTACAAAATTGAACCCGTGTACTTGTAAACGACTAATGCAGTCAAAACTGCAGTATACCCAAAAATTGCTATCGGGACCACTTGTAAGTCTAGAATCGAGGTTGAAACAGCCTTAGATATCAAAAATCATAGCGAGAAAGTACTCAAGGGTCTATCTTCAATATATATGCCATTCTTCTTGCTCACCTTTCACTCCAATCGAAGGCTATAACACTGCTAGCCTGAGGAGGCTCCTCTGTTTATAACCCAAGGCAAATAAAGCAAGGTGGATGAGCTTCTTACCCATTGCTTGCTTGCTTACTTTCATGCTCTAATAAATTTACCTCAGTCTTTAATTGAGCTCTGCACAGCCGTGGGATAGCTCTGATACCATGAAAATAAACAAGAGGAAAGAGAGGTGAAGAGACCAAGAGCACACATAGAGATTGGGCTAAAATCTTCTTCTTCTTCTTTCTTCTTCTTCCACACAAAAAAACTAAGTCTACAACATGATAAGAGACTAATATGAAAATATCACAACGTATGTACATGCAGCCACTAAGTGTGAACATGGTAAGGAAAGAAGTGATGGCATAGTGAATGTGCCATAACCAAGGATGGACTATGTGGGTGTAGTCTAGCTATAGAATCACTAGTGTATCCTCATGTTAGTCACATAACATGCTGGTGAATAATATCCTACTACATTACTGAGGCATGCGTTGTGGATGTTAGCTCATGTAGAGGTCAACATCTCAACATGACCATTCAACATGCCATAGGATTTGGCCTATTTTAATCATAAAAGTGTTCAATATAGTGACAACTCAATGGAATGTGAGAAATACATATCTTAGGAGGGTGAATATAGTTATGCCATTGATCTCATTGTCTTTTCTATGGAGAAAGAGGGTGTTCTTTGGAGACATGCTTAGATATTATTCTTTCTCCTTATTGTAGTCCATCCTCAACTCCATCAGCCTACAATCTCTTATCTGTGAGACTTTTCTTTCTACTCCTACCCATTCCATTGGATTTCCTTATCCCAGAGGAATTCATGCATGCAAGTTGAGGATTTACCACATGGCACATAGGTTTAACAAACACTCTCTCACCTTTAATCATAGGCTAACGTAATAGCTTCCATACATGCTCCTCATCTCCCACCCAACTATTATTACTAGGCAAAGTTTAACTAGCTTGTCATGTTGCTCCACTCAATCACAATGTTCTCCAAAAAAGAAGACAGGCAAGTAAAACTACTTACAATATCTCCAAATATAAGGTAATTAATTAAGGCATAACACTAATGAGTACATTAACAAAGACAATTCTTTCAGTAGAAAAATGCACCTAAATCATGTCAACTAAGTATGTAGGATTTTACGATTAAGTAGGCCATATGAAAGCTATTGCTAGTTTGTATCTATTCAAACTATGTATCCATTTTAGTTTATAAAACAAGAGTTAATAGCCTCTCTATCTCTCTCATATTATATTGTCAAATTGTGCTAAATCTAATTGAGCATAGGATTGATATCTGAGATGAGGTAAAAACATATTCAAATTTAAAAAAATCATACATTACATTGGTATAATAAATCATCATCCTTCAACCAGTTTAGTGCTTGAATGAAGAGTGATAATCCAACTAAGCTTAGGATTGACATCTAAGATGAGTAAAAAACATAAACAAAAGATTTATAATACAATATGAAGAATAGTTGGTAACTCTAGCATAATCAATCATAGTCCTTCAACAAATATTAGTGCTTGAATGAAGAGTGCTATTGGAGTTGCCTTGACTGGTATTATTGGGTCTAAATTACTCATGATTGTAATTGGCTAAGTTTATCTCCATGTATTTCCATTGATTTGTGGCCTTTTCATGTAACAAATACTTTGTATTTCAAAGTAAAATATCACCAACATTTTCGTATTGATAGACCTAGATGCTTTGATCACTTTGGTTTTTCTCACATATGGTCAAGAGCATATTGGAATTGACAAATAAATAGGATCAAGATCTCTTCTTCAACATATTACCCACACATAGACGATTTACAAATAAATAGGATCAAGATCTCTTCTTCAACATATGACCCACATATAGACTATTTATAACACCTTAGCAAGAGAAAGAGACCTAATATTTAGATGTTGAGTGTCATCCAACATGTATATGTGTTGCAACAAAAGGTTTGCAAGGAGCTTGAACATGATAGAGAGAATGCCTCTTCTTGCACCCCTACTCAAATCAAACTACCCCAAATCTCACTTTAAATGCATGCAATTGTGTTAGCCCATTTGGGTTCAAGGTGGCCAAGGACAAAGATGGCATACAAATTCTTGCACTCTGGAGTCAAAGATGTACGTTTGGAGAGTTTGAGTTCAAGGAGAGAATGTTAACTTTAAATGAAAATAGTTTTTGTTCTATTACAAAACATATGTATGCCATATAGGCTAGGAAGAATTTGGAGGTTTGGCCTTTAGGTTTTATGTGTAATTTTGTTGAGAATTCAATGGTTGGATATATTCACCTTCTTTGAACAAGATAAATACATCCAAGAGAGACGCACTAGAGCCATATAGAATTCAAACCATGGACCTTCAAAAACCCATGTAGCTCTTCTTCCAACAAGGCTTTCCCTCACAATGGTGGCCAAATAACTTTTCAACCTTATTACTCATGTGGGCTCCACTCAACTACTTCTTAAGATGTTAGAATAATAAGGTGATCATGCTACCATTTTTCAAACAAAGGCTTATATGACCTTTCATATTGCACTATTATCTCAAGCCATGTGCAACACCTTCTCTTCATGTCCATGGCAAGAATAGTTATGCCTAATGGATTTAAGAGTGTTTGATCAAAATCAACTTTTTCAAATGGTGCAAACTTAGTTTTCAAGGTGTTGGCAAGTTAATTTTATTGATAGTTAACATAACATGTAGCACTTATCATGAATTTCACTCCATTCAACTATTATCTTCCCATATTAAGAAACATTATTTCTTGGAAAATAAAAATATCTATCAAAGGAGACTGGCTAATCCAATAGCAATTGATATGGGAAAAGTGAACTTTTGTACGTTCAAATGATGTATCTGGTAGATTCTAGCAAGATTTCAATCTAGAAGAATCTTTGATCCTTCTTAACAATGGCTCAATTATTCTCATAGGGGCTTTGTCAAGATGCATAATGATTATCCTATCATAATTATAAAAGATCCATTTGATTTAAAAAGCTAATATGAAAGAACAAGGTAGCTAAATATTTGCATATAATAAAATGTATGGTGTATACATAAATTAACCTTTATGTCATATGTGGTTGTTGTAGGTGCTCTTGTTGCAAGAATTGTTTCTAACTTCCAACAAATTCTTAAATGTGTATATGATGTAACACACACACTTGTAACTCAATAAAATTACACATGTAACCATGCATGCATATATGCATGTATGTATCTATGTGTACGTATTGCAATCCATACACAATGCGTATTCATCCATGCATGCATGTATATAGATATGTATGAAAACATATCTATTTTGATGTTAACCTATTTGCACACATATATATCTATGTGTATGTGTATGTTTGCCTTTTTGTCCTTAATACGCCTTAAAGATTCACATGTACAACCACATATTTATACATATCAACATCCTCTCATTAAGTTTCGACAAGATCAAATTTCAAAGGAATAATAATGAATGTATCATTTAGATGTCTCTACTCATGTATGGTCTGTTTATAGTATGCCACCACCAATGAGAGAATAATACAAAAACTACGGATAGAGACATTCTAAAATTTAACCTTTAACCTTCTTTATTATAAAGGGATCAAGCATTTACTTGAAAGGTATCAACATGAGAAAATAAAGAAGTATATTGCAAGGATCATAAAAAATGTCACTTTGAGCTATATGCTTCAACAAGCATTGTACCTTAGGGATTTACTAGTACAATCTAAGGTACATGTATACATATGAGAGAGAGAGAGAGAGAGAGAGAGAGAGAGAGAGAGAGAGAGAGAGAGAGAGAGAGAGAGAGAGAGAGAGAGAGAGAGAGAGAGAGAGAGAGAGAGAGAGAGAGAGAGAGAGAGAGAGAGAGAGAGAGAGAGAGAGAGAGAGAGAGAGAGAGAGAGAGAGAGAGAGAGAGTGTGTGTGTGTGTGTGTTGTCTATGTATGAGTGGTGCACTCATATATGTGTAAAGCATATATGATTCTTTGCATGTAGATATAATTATGCCTTGTAAATGAGTGTTTATATGCATATATTGTATTTACATATCTCCACATGCAAACAAAGTATGCATGTGAAATGCAACTATACATAAATATATTTGAATCCTTAAAAATGCATGTAAACTAAAATTTATATGCATGTTTGCATATTACAACTTGTGTGATTGTTACATGAATATCTATATTGTCATATTATGTGAGTGCACATGTGCACACATGAGTTCATGTGTATGTAATGCACACATGTGTGCACTTGTGCGCATATGTAGACTAGCATCTATAGGTATCTATGTGCTACATGTAACATTTGTGCACTTTATGAGATGTGCATTAGACATCCTGTAGTACACTAGCTCTTAGCTACATAATGTGTCATCAAGCATTGTGCGATGAGAAATCTTTAGTATAAAAGCAACCACACTAGTACAATAACGTCATTGAGACTTGTGGAATCATAAAGCTTCAATTTAAAAGCTATTGTATCCTTTTGTCAACTTGCACTTTCTCTAAACTATGTTCTATGGTCCATAATCATGAATACTTGAAGATGAGAATTTGGTACCATATTCAAGTTACCCATTAGGGCTTTCTAAAGTACCACCAATTTGAAAAGAAATAACCATTTTTTAGTGGGTGCTTTGAAATTATTAATTCAAACACCATACGAGAGTGCTTTGATGCTCATGTCGAGTATTTGCATTTTAGAACTCTCACCTTGAGGGATAACAAAACTTGCATAAGAAAGCCATTTAAAAGGAGCAAAAATGGAAGCAAAAGATAGATTTTAATTTTTTTTCAAAAATACCTTGATGTATAAAATAGAATATCTTCTATTGTGAGAAAGGCATAATAATTGTAATTATGAGGAAAATAAATCACTTTTATAATTTCTATGAGATCTAGGGCTTGCTTTGCTTAATATACTTTGATAGTGATGTGTATGAACACACTTAGTACAGCTGAGTTTTGTGCATGTTTTCCTCTATATATGCAACTTTTGCATCAAGTAAATCAATGGCCATGGTTGGAAACAATGATGTATTATGTATGTTGATTGTTGTGAGGACAAGCTAAATGGAATCAAGTACCTATTGTGGGCTTATGTGATGTGTCATGTATTGGTTGCAAAGGGGCTTTTGAACATTGTACATGGAATCAAAAGACTTCTAGTGGTATTTTAGAAGTTGCAAGTGCAACAGAAGCAACAAAAACAAGTGTCATTAAGGATGTTGAAGGTTTTGGTTTTGCTCTAGACCACCACCACCACTGACTCTTGAGAAGATTTATGGGGATGGTAGAGATGCAAAGGTTCATACTTTGATTGTGTTGTCTATCAAACCTACCATGATTCCACATATTTGATCATATAAGATAACTAAGTAGACTTGGGATACTCTTGTACTTTTGTACCAAAGGAAGAAATAAGGCTGCTTACTTGTGCAAGTAGTTAGAATGTGAATATATGGATAAAGGTGACTCCATGGATAGCTTTTTAACAAAGACTAAAGATATTAAGGAGTAGTTGATTGCTATACATGAAATTTTGCTAGATACTTCACTTATGTAGTTGTTCTCAACAATCTTCCTAATTCTTATTAGGGTTTTACATCTACTCTTTGTTTGATGATGAAAGGTAATCCAAATGCTTTGCCATTTGATAAGTTGGTTTCTGTTTTGCTACAAGAAGAAGAATCTAGGCAAATATACATGTTGTAGACCAAGCTTTTGTAGCTAGTTAGAAAGGCAAAGGTAAAGCTTTCTCTTATGCTAGTAAGCAGAAATACGCAAATGCTACTTAGACAAAGAAGGTTGATAAGGATGACAAGAAAAAAGAAATTCACATGTTTTGTATGTAAAAGAAACTTGTAGCTCCAAGAATTGGTATTAGAGCAAATGGGAGTCTTCAACCAATGCTGTATGTAGAAATCTTCAAGGTCTTTGTTTTGGATGCGATTTGACATGTGCAAAGAGGTTGAGAATTCTTGAGATGTGTTTGTTAGGGTTGATTTTGCTCCATTTTTTGATCTAAGGTAGTTTCAAGCTTTAATAAAACAATGTCCTTAACTATACACAGTGATATTCACAATGTTTGGATAGTGGTATATGCATTATTGTTGAGTAGTGGTTTATTGCATGTATTGTAAGTCAAAAGATCATGTCATCAAGGATTATCCTAAATTGGTTGCGAAAGAGGCTACTATGGCTCTTGCAAATGCCTCTCCTTTTAAGTTAGAATCTACAGGTGTTGTGCATGATACCGAATGAACGTTTAGTGTGCAATGCATTTATGACCCTTCTTTACATGATTTTTATATGTTTGTGGTGGATTCAGATATGTGGTACTTTGATAGTGGTGCCACAAAGCATAT
The DNA here is from genome assembly GCF_053477565.2 of Lygodium microphyllum. Lineage (NCBI taxonomy): Eukaryota > Viridiplantae > Streptophyta > Polypodiopsida > Schizaeales > Lygodiaceae > Lygodium > Lygodium microphyllum. Next base: position 77,566,821 of record NC_141153.1, on the reverse strand, counting down.
TAGTTTTTTACGTACTCTGTTCACTTCTCCTGAGCTTGCCCCTAAGGGTAATAGTGTGACATGTGCCAATGACTCCTCATATCTTGTTGAATGAATTGGAAGAAAATTATTAATGACATTACTTTCACATTTAATGATGCTTATATACTAGATATAAAAAAGAATTTGCTATCAGTTTTGGCATTGGCCAAGGTTAGCTTGATTATGAAGTTTATTGATGACATGTTTATACTTCATGATCTTCCTTGTGGTGATATGATTATTGCATTTAGCCTTGATGAAATAAGATTGAAATAAATGCTAAAATTCAATGTAATAGGCTCTGATAAATGAGAAGAATACAATTTCTGATCTATTGATCAATTCACAGAATTAATTGACCAATAATCTCCCATCAACAAGTGGAATAGCTTAAAGCAAGTGGCTATTGAGAGATTAAGCATGTGGAATACCTTGATCAAGCTTGAAGAAGATGATTGATACAAGCTTCAGTCCAATTATTTGAATAGTCTTCCATAATCTACCATGAATCCATCATGAAGCTATAAGAATCCATAAAATCATCTTGTACATTACTTAAATAAGATTTAATCTGTGAAGAATCAATGCCATGGGCTTGCTTGAACACTTGAATGTTGAAGATTCAAGCTTTTTGAAGAAAAGCCCCAAAATAAACCTTCAATATGAGCTTCAAGAGGCTCAATATGTTGAAATATTTGAAATTCCTTCAATCTTGAAGTCTATCATGCTCCAAAATGATGGCAAAGAAGCCTTGAAGGTCGAGAAGAGCCAAAGATTGAAGAAATTGAAGCTTCCAGGTCTGAGGCTATGGTTACCCTACTATGTTTTAGGATTTTAAGAGGTCCCTGAGCAAAAGAATGGAGAGGAAGGTTGAAGATCACTTGCAAGGGGTTGCTATTGATTACTAGAAGCATGGAAAGATCTAGAATCAAGGAGGTAAGAGTTGAAGATTATTGTGTAGACCAGGATAGGTAGTGCATTTTGCATTGCAAATTATGGGCCTGATCTTGGGACTAATCTCTAGTTGAACTCCACTTATCTGGTGCTCTACTTTTGTTGCTTAGGATGTGTAGGATCCTTGTCCCATAGTCAGAGAATGAAAGGAGATAATTGGAGAGCAAGATATTGGATTTTGTGGTAGCCATCATGAATTTCTTAGCCAAAATCTTGAAAGAGGGAGAAAGAGAAAGCCTAACTTTGAAAAATAACAGGACTTCTAACTAATACTAATTTTATTCACCCTATCTTTAACCATTTTACCTCCAAAATAGCCTCTTATTGATGCATGTCTTGCCATTTTGTCCAAGATGCCTCCAAATCTATGTTCAAGTATTGTAGTTAACTCTAACTAGTTATCCTTAGTCTGCTTGGTCATTGCACGTGTCCATTTTTCCAATTGACACCCTATCATTGAGCAACTAGGAGGTAACAAGACTGTGGAAGGAAATCCAAGAAATGATTGTACCAAATGGATCAAAGACCAATGCTCTAATACCATTTGTCAAGGAGAGGGATGAGAGGTGAGAGAAAGAAGAGAAAAGAGAAGAGAGAAAGAGTGATGAGGAGAGAGAAATACTAGAAGGATAGAAAAGAAGAGAGAGAAGCCATAAAAACCGAGTACAAGCAGGTGAGATGAGAGACAGTAATTGTATTATGATCAAAGATGGCAAAAATTACATGTCTCACACCTTTTATACCTACGTTAGCATGACAATGTATTATTAGCAACTCTCTCTCACTAACACATGTATTCCCAGTTTCTTACACTTCACCTCTCGACTTCTTTGTGTAGCATCCTAGATCACCTTCCTCTTAGCAAACACACCAAATGGATATGGCTTTCCAAGCATAGAAAAATCCCAAGGAAGGGAGGTTGTGAGTATGCTCATTGATCTAGAATGTTAGCAAAGAAACCCTTAAAAGCTCTCTTTTTACACTAAAATTAGACTATGAACCAAATGCACACAAAAGATTGAAAGAGACATTACATCCTCACTCTCTCCCTCTCTCAAGATAAAAAATGAATATAGGAGTAGAAAGTGAGACTTGTGTAGAAGGAAGAGAGAGGGAGAAGTCTGGTGTAATCAAGAAAACAAAGAAGAGAAGAAACCACCTCTTCTAGCCTCCCATCCCACAACCCTTCAATCCTCCTCTATTATTTCTTTATATAAAAGAAAAATACAAATCTTTTCTTCTACTAGGGTTTATAGCCTTTAATGTCTCAAATCAAGTATATAAGCAATTTACATTTCTAAAAGACTTGCAATTTCCACTACATTTTACAATATATGACATTGATTTTTGACAAATTTCACATCAAAACAAGGGTTCATAAGTGCTTTGTGTATTAAGAAGCCCAACCCATGTGTACAATACTCCATTCACATAGCTCACCTCTCATTTGAATTGAAGAGGAAAAGACTGGTCACTCACCCCACCCTCTGTCTCATGCTCTATTGATGACTACAGAGGGAAACCCATACTTGCATCCCCATCATATTAGGATGAAATCTCACAGCACTCTCAATGGTTGTCGATGAAGATAAGCTTCGGCTTGTTGATGATGTCAAACATCTGCTAATGAATAGGCGTACCTAGGTAGGTAGCCAATAGATCATAAGCCTAGATGAGATGAATATCTTTTGTCTACTAGAGGAGTTATTTGAGCACAGGAACACAATGCACCAAGGGAGATGGCTTCGGAATTGTACACTAGAAGCATCATCAAGAGGTTCAATTGATCTATAGTGCAAGGTGTCACCACCTTTTCCATAGCTATCTCCTCGTCCAAGAGTGTTTGCCATCTTTTCTCGAAGAGAAGGTTGGCATGGCAAGGATCGAAGTCCTTTTCTCCCATAACCGTGTGTTTGTCTTTTTTAAAATTTTTATATATTTTTTCAAAGGTAAGAATACTAGTGTTTAGGACCATTTATGCCATATCTATTGGATTAGACAAGAAGGTAACAAAGTAAGGGCAGGAGATGGAACTGAGGGGACAAAAGAATGAGACCACCTTAATAGAATCACAATGAAGACTATCAATAGTAGTAACATGAGAAGGAATACGGAGTGACATCCCAAGGGGAAAGGGACTATCAATTGTGATTGTCAGGATCCCTAGAGAGGAAAACACTTCCCATTGATCAAGAAGGGATCGTTAGAGGTATCTATGGCTTGTCTTTACATAGAGCCAATAGGGTTGATTGTAAGTATCTTGTAGAGATCCATTCGGTGCTATTGGAGCTTTCGAAGAAACTTGCCAAAGTGAGAATCATATGCCAAGATGAGATCACCTTTCTTGAATTCCTTTTGATTGATGAAGTTGTCATAGTAGACTTTTTGTTGAGCTTGTGTGGCTTCCATGCAATGTAAAGCCATCCTAGAAGTCTCATCCAAACACTCCAAGTGCAAAAGATGGCACTGTAGGGACTCTACATCTCCTTATCATTCTATAATAGCCAATAGCAAGGAGGGCAGTTCCGATTCAATAGAAAAAATATCTTATGTGCCATATAGAAATTGGAAAGGTGTTTATCCTATTGTGGCTTTATGGGAGGTTTTGCATGCCCAAAGGGCCTCTATAAGTCGATCATTTCAAGCCATATGCAACAATCATCCTCATTAGGATTGAATAGGGGATGTGATTGGTAGCTTTGACTTGGTCATTGACTCTAGGATAGTAGGGTGTGGACTTGAGATGGCATATCTTATAGATCTCTGTTAGCACCTTCATGATCTTATTTAGAAAGTGAGTGCCTGTTCCCTTCCATATATATGTCAAAGAATCAACTTATTTGGATTAAGAAACATTAATAGATAATGTGGGAAAAGGACTAGATATTGATATAGAACAAACATCCAAGTTTCCATCACCTTAAGGATTTATATGCATATCAAAATATGAATAGCTATGCATAGCCATAGATTGGCTAATATGCCTAACACACTTACTGCAATGTGGTGAGAGGCTATTCCTCCAGGAATAAATGTGTTAAAACCCTTATCTTCCCAAGATGGATCTATAGGTTATACTTGTACGGTTAATTCCAATTAGAATGAGTCTCCCATTCCTAGGGAGAAAGTTAGCCATCGGTTCTAGTAGAAGATACTGTTAGCATTGCCTAAATGATTAGGCACTCGGCTTGTAAGCACAATGAGCCACTTATAAGGGCGGTACTCTACCAACTAAACTACAATCACTTACTAGCTCTAAGGGACTACCAAAATGTTCGATAATATTCCTATATAGAAATAGAGCCACGTTGTTGCCATCATCCTGTTTGAGATCTTTGGCTTCACACCACTTCATCACATAGTTTGTATAGACTAGTATGTATCTATTTTGCTTCCATCTGGTTGATGGCTCCACAAAATTAATGCCCCATTTCTCAAATGGACTTCAAAAACTCTCATTTGATGAGGTAAATAGCATCCAAAAACAAAGAGAGCATTATCAATGTGCTATGAAAATGGGCTTTAATCTCTATGTGGAAAAGATGTGTGGAAGGGGCTACACAAGGATTTTCAAAACATAGTTGAACCAAGGGAAGTTTTGGAAGCGTGTAACAATGCTTCAATAAGTAGACAAAGGTATAGAGCAATTAACAAGGTGGTGGTGAAGAAACTTTGTTAACATTGTCAAAGTGGTTTAGTTTTTCCAGACCATATATGATTTTAGAAGAAAGGCAAAGGTAAAATATGGCAATCACAAAGCTCCAAGTGTCTATAAGCATATTAAAGATTCAATACATTTTACAAAGGAAAAAAAAAAGATATGTTGATTTTTCAATATAATAAATTTAGCAATGTATGAGTGGATCTTAAGAGTGTAGGTTGCAAATGGTTCATGCTTATTCTATGATTGTAGAGAATATAGAGGGCAGAGTTGTATTTGTATTGAAAGTAGATGAGTTATAAATATTAAAATACCAAAAGATGGAAGATATAAGTATTGCACTCGTGAATATGGCTTTACAATATACAAATAATTTGTCATTACTACAGGGAAGCATTAAAAGCATTCAATTTGAGAACAATGTATAGTGGATAGGTGTAGCTCACGTGCCCTATGAGAGCCATGAGATCCTCAAATGGCTTTTGAACATATAGATATCTCAAGCATCATAAAGTCACAAGTGAAAGGAGAGCTACTTGAGGTAGAAGGCCTTGGGTAATTTGAAGTAGAATGATATTTAAGTGCTAACTTGAAAGTCCTAAAATGCATGCTTGGGATTTTTGGTAGAGTGACAACACCACATCCATGCTTGTATTGTATGGATGGAATGGTGTCCTTGGATTGATTTGACACAAGAAAAATAGGAATTCCCCTATCAAAGGATAAGACAAATAGTCGAGCTAGGAATTTGAATAGTGCAAGAAGGTGTTTACAAAGTAATGCCTCAAAGAGTTGCAAGATAGAAATCAGGAGACTATCCTTAAAATTCCATTAAAAATAGTGCATATTTGTACATTACATGTCAGTATTCTTGATAAGCTTCTAAGATTTCCATTGGATTATGCTTACTCTATCAAAAAAACATCACTCTTAGATGCCTAATTCAAGAAATGTGAAGAACTCCTTTCAAGAATAGGATTTCATGGAGGCCATGTGCCGCTTCAAAAATATATACAACAATTTGGAAAATTCAGGCACCAATGTCTTAGTTTGTATATCAATGGGAGGATCAAAGGCTAGTATATTTCTCTCCAACTTTGATAATGTCCGAAAAAATGCAATATGGCAATGCAAGAAAGAATTATGAGAATGTACAACAAATAGAATGAATGGTCCCTTAGTAGCAAATAATAGTATGAAGGTTTGGATGGAGCTCCATCACTTCTTAAGACTTTTGTGGCAAACCAACAGCAATGTCAGATATTCTTTACACTACAAGAAGGCTATAAAAAGTTTTGTAGAAGTAATATAATGTATGGTACAAGTATGAATCTCTTCCCCTACCTCCATACAAGTACAAGTCTCCTCCTCCTCCTCCTCCCAAATACAAATATGAGTCTCCACCCCCTCCACCTTACAAATATGGGTCTTCCCCTTCCTCCTCCCTATAAGTACGAGTCTCCACCTCCTCTCTATTACAAGTCTCCCCCTCTCAAACACAAGTATAAGTCTCTACCCCCTCCACCACATACAAGTACGAGTCCCCACCCCCTCCCAAATACAAGTATGAGTCTTCACCCCCTGCCTCTTACAATGGGTAGTTTGGTATATATTATGATAGCCACTCATCCTAACATAGCATATGTAGTGGGAGTTGTGGCATGCTATATGGCTACACGTAGTGGGCAGCATTGGGATGCCATGAAGGGTATAATGAGGTACCTTAAGGGCACTAGAGATATGTGCATATGTTACGGTAGCCATGATACAGGAGTAATTGGATACACTAACATTGATTATGCAAGATATGCAGAAAATAGGAAGTCCACCTTTAATGTCCATCTTTGCTAGAGATGTTATTTCTTGGGTGTTTAGGGTATAGAAATGCACAACCCTATCTACTAAAGAGGTAGAGTATGTTGTAGCCACTAAGGAGGCATGCAAGGAGGCTCTCTAGTTAGATCATTTGGTGGGTAGACCTTGATATTATTGATGTGGTCTCTCCACTACATTCAAATTCTATAAGTGCTATTCAATTGGACAAGAATTTGATCTTCCATGTGAAGACAAAGCACATTGAGTTGTGCTATCACTTCATCAGGGAGGTGATAGAGGACAAGTTTGTTGAGCTTATCAATATCTCAATTGATGAGAATCATGTAGATTTTCTCACTAAAAGTCTCTCAGCTAAATATTTTGTCTTCTTTAGGAAGATGATGGGCGTAGGATGAGATGATATCTATTCCTCACCTTGTTGTACTTTATGTACAATTGTATTTTGTCACTTTTTTTCTTGTTCTGTCCTCACTAGGGGTACATTCACCTTTAAGTGGGAGATTATTGAGGGTAAAGGCACTTGTGCCTAACCACTTGTGTATTCATTAGATTGATAGTACCCGCATACTTATACATTGCATGTGGCAGGTGCCCATCAATGTCAATTTATTCTTTATTTTTTCAGTGACATTTGAATAAGGGAAGGTCAATCTTTTACCATGTAGGCTAGGTTGTTGCTTTGTAAAGCTACCACCTAGTGATGGCTTGCCTCACTAAGTATTCGCTACAAAGTGTTACATAGCCACAAAATACTTGTGTACATATGATGTATACATACATAAAAAGATGTATGGTGTGCACATGCAGAATAGGCACATGCATGTACATTGGTGTGTTCATTTGTACCTTTAAGAATGTTAATGATGTATACTTATGAATGCACCTACATATTAGATGTGTCTAATGAAGCTGTAGTACATGTATGGCTATACAAAAGCAACATGTACTACTTGCATGTTTATATTAAGGAGTATAAATGTGAGTATGAAGATTAACTATATCCACATGTAGTACAATGGACCCTAACGTATGTCCACATCCATCATTCCAACCAATGTTTCCTTCATCTTTCATTTTTTCATAAGATCTATTACTCACCTAAGATAAGATAAGCTGAATGAACCCACTAGTAGGAGGAGACCGCCAAACATCAAACAATGGGTAAGGACCCCAATCACTGAGTACTTGTTGGAGACTTGAATAGTCGAGCCACTTAGGGAGCAATAGTAACAAGTACATTTGGGGACATAGCTCTACCTATCCTAATCAATTTGATCGACGCCCTAGTTGCTCAAGAAATTGGCAACATATCAGGAGCCATCACCAAAATGACAAGCTTGACTTGGAAGAATTCCCAGTCAACATCTAGCAAATGATAACCTGGTATGACTTGCAAACTAAAATGGAGTATCATGGTAGACCAGAAAAAGACATCATAGCTGATATCAAGGAAGAATGAAAGTTGGCAATGAAAGCACTTCAAGAAGGCATAGTTGCCTACAACTAAGAGCAGTGAGCTCAAAAGGTGAGGCAAGACATTGAAATGCACAAGGTCCAATGCATCTTAGTACTCGCCAATCGAAATAAGACATGACCAAACGTAGAGAGGGAGAGAGCACTAAAGGTCGATCTTATGTTGATGAGCGAGCTTCTCACGAAGTGATTCCTTAGAGAACACGGCCACAGAATAGAGCGAAGTAGCCCTGGCAACTTCATTGCTAATAGGAGTAGGAATCACCCGAATTTTAAGAGCAAAACCAAGATACATGTGGTTGCTAAGAAACTCAATAAGTATCAACCTGATAACAACCCGTATAGCTTTGTGGAGCAGTTTGAGCAAGTATGCGAGGCGAAAGGCCTCATGGACCTTGCTCAATATGCATAAGATTTTGAACTTTGCCTAGGAGACAAAGGAGGGACGTGGTACACTAGTCTAGACAATGCCGAATGCAATAATTTTAATAACCTCAAGAGCCTCTTCATCAAGAGATTCTCTGAGGCAGGATGTTCTAACAATCTCATTGTTAGGTTGATGAACATTAGTCAAAAGGACAATGAGGATATTCAAGACTACGTCACCCATGTATAGAGTCTCTTTAAGAGAATCCCAGCCATAGAGTGACCTAGGGAATGAGCAGTCTCCACCACTGTGTTCATATGCAGAATTTGAAGTGAAGAGCTTTATAAGGCCTTGGTGAGCAACTAAACCCTGCAAATGGATGTGCTAGCTAGAGTCTTTAAAGAAGCCATATGAGTAGATGAATTGCTCAAGGAGAGGAGCTCAAGACTCACAACCTGAGACAACATTGTCTCTAAAATCTCTGTTAGTGAAAGATCTAGCCAAAGCACCCAAGACAAGGGAAAGAGTGTTGACCAGAGCCAGGAGTTGGTAGACATGAAGCTAGAGTTGACTAGGCTTTAAGAGATGATGAGAAGGCGCGCACGACCTCAAGTGCAGTGCATGCATTGTAGAGAAAACCACATTTCGGCCAAGTGCATGGATCCCAAATCCAATCGTGACAATTGCTATAGGTTTGGCCATGATGAGCATTGCAGTGCCGACTACCGAGGCAATTGCCATACTCACAGCCATACAATCAGCCTTACTACCTAGGGAATAGATCACAACCAACACCAAACGATTCAAAGCTAGTCGTCCTTAGGATGGACATCAACCCCATAGGGATACCTAGACCACCTGGACCCATCATGACCCATCCACCAAGAAGCGTGACGCTTCGATACATTATGTAGAAGAGTCGAATAAGGATGAGACATATGTGAACCCTTACATCTTGTATGACATAGAGGGTAATCCCATCTTGATGGATTTCAAACTAGTGCCAGTGATGGCGTTGGGCAGAGGAAGAGGTAGAGGACTAGGAGGACAAAACCACGAACCCATCATTTCATGTTGCACTTGTGGTCTCCCAGGACACATCTCATCTCGATGCCTCAAAAGAGAGCAAGCCAATTGAGACAAGGTTGACCTGAGATGCCCTAAGTGTGGGATCACACACTTGTCTATCGAGTGTCCTAGACAAAAATCCTCTACTAGTTTGGCTATCGTGCCATTTGTGTTACAATATAGGCATGAGAATTCACCCTAAGCAAGGGTATATGAGGGTAGATGGATGTGAATGGCCTTAAGGGGCAGGGGAAACCCTAACCCACTTGGCAGAAGCTGTATAAACGGCCTATGGGTCACTATCAAGTGTGAGATAGAGTGTACCCAAGTTGTACTTTGAATAACTTAGTAAGCAATATTTTGTTCTTGTACTTTGAGCTCTCATCTCCCTCTTCTGCACATTCTTCTTACTGCAAACTCTGATTTTCCACATGATATCAGAGCCTCCTCCAATCCTTTCATCTTCCTCTAACCTCGGCTTCACTAAGTGCACAAGAAAAGCTTCATTCTCTCATCTTGGACCTTCAACCTCCATAGCCAGCTTGACCCCTTGACCTTGGAGGACCTGGGGAAGCCAAAGAGATCATTTCAGCTCCTGACTTCAACTGAGGACTTCTTCTCCAACACAAGTCGCTTCATCATGGCACGTTAAATGCATGGATTAGTTGACATGGAGGGCATCATTGCTCAGTTCCAAAAAACATCACAGTTTTGGGCAGCATGAAGTTCCAAGGCATGGTGTGATCTGTAGGTGGCACAATCTTCATGGCCACCATAGGGCTTTCAAAGCCCCCCAGTGGGCTAAATCCCTAAGAGGGATTGGTAAAATTCTTCCTCTGGTGGTTGCAATTAGTCAAACCCTAACAGCTTGTTTTCTAGCAGCCATATCCAAGAAGCTTCAAGCTTTTCCATTCTTCAAATTTTCAATTTCTGAGCACTAACAGTGATTCTAATCATTGATTGATATTCTCCAAAGTTAGTTGAAGGTTTGAAATCTCTATTTCAAAGTTCTTACCCTTGGTGGAGCTCTTTAGTTCATCGGACAATCCACATCTTACATCTCAAGTAGCATAAACCTTGAGATGAGTGCCTGTAAGCACTAATGTTGCATTTTACAATCATGTTGCTAGTTGGATATTGACTCAATTTGGTTTTTATCAAAAAATTAAATCCATCAAGTGCTTTATAACATTTGTCTCTTCTTGCTTGGTTGTAGGGCTATGTGTACAACTATAAATACATAGACCATATCCCAATATTAGTCTGCTGGTACATTAGAGATATGAGTGTTATTATACTCTCCTCTGATTCTTCCAAGAGCATAGAGTTGATCGATAAGCTGTGCTCCACCAAGAAATCCTCTAATAGGCCACATTATCGGGAAGAGCCTGAAGTCCAGTCAAAGCTCACCTCGTTGAAACCTAAGAAAATAGTAAAGCCTAAATCAAGGGTTAGTCGAAGAACAGGACCTCCTAAATCCTATCTTGAGATATTGCATATGTATGATTTCCAATCGTTTTTAACTCTACAACTTTAAAACTTGGTTATCAGTTCTACTATTCGGTTGTACTTGGCCACCTGTAAAGGACTAGACACTGCCATTGCTTAAGGCGATTGGTAAGACCTTCCTATAATGGACATGGCCTATGCAAATGTAAGGCCTCAAATTTACAAATTTAATGGAAAAGATTTCCATCCTTGGCAAGTCTTGGTAAAATACAAAATGATGGAAAGAGGCTACTGGCCCTTCATAAAAGGGACCAAAGTTATTGACCCATCCAATCCCCTTGATGTAGAAGATGATGAAAGGTCTCAGGCCATCATCATGCTTCATTTAGACGAATCTTTAATTCATCATATTGACCAACTCTCCACTGCCAAGGAAAAGTGGGATGAGCTTGAAAGGCTCTATGGTACTATAGGGAAGAACTCCAAAATATTTCTCAAGATTGAGTTTTTTAGCTTGGAATACAAATAGGGAGAGATCTAAGCAAGTTTATTTCTCATATGAAGGGGCTTATGGCACATCTTGCCTCTATTCAAGCACCCGTCCACGATGAAGATGCCATTTCCATCTTGCTAAAGTCTGTGAAGAAGGTTTTTCCAACCCTTGTGAATACCCTAACTAATATCCCGAACCCAACCTTGGCAAGTACCATCCAATCTTGCCTAGATGAAGAGAAGAGAAACCATACTAAAGGAACATCAGCAGTCACTTCCCATGAGTAATGTTAGTCCATACCGCTTCTATAAGTGCTCCTTTTGTCACAAAAAAGGGCATATTGTAAGCAATTGCTGGAAGAAATACCCTGACAAAATGAAGTGCAAAAAATGCAAAAAGATCGGGCATATCACTAGTAAGTGTTCGAGTGTTCCATCAATATCTAAGGAATTGGATGCCAACTTTGCCTCCCAATCCACAAATGATCAACTCTTTTGAGTCTTGTAACATCCTCTACCTATGAATATCCTTATAGCCTGATTTATAAAGGCATCCCATTTGATTGAGGGGGGAACTTTAACATGTCTTGTGATGCAATGCCACCCTGGCATTGAGGGGGGGTGCTACAATATAAGCATGGGAATTCACCCTAAGCAAGGGTATATGAGGGAAAATGGATGTGAATGGCCTTAAGGGGTAGGGGAAACCCTAGCCCTAGATTGGCAGAGGCTATATAAATAGCCTATGGGTCACTATCAAGTGTGAGATAGAGTGTACGCAAGTTGTACTTTAAGCAACTTAGTAAGCAAGATTTTGTTCTTGTACTTTGAACTCTCATCTCCCTCTTGTGCATATTCTTCTTGCTGCAAACTCTGATTTTCCACAATCTATACCATTGGGGTTATTCGGAGTTGAAATGCTTGATGGCGAAACCATGCAAATTCCACTAAATGTCATGACCCGAGCATAGGCAAAGCATGCCCGTATTTCATTACCCAAACCTAGCAGCTTCAATAGGGAAGAAAAGCCATAGAAGGAGGAAAAAGAGGCCTGAGACGAAGATTACACTTAAGATGGATAGTGCCACCATGTTACCAAAGGGGAAGCAAGTCATAGATGCAGAAGCAGAGACATCTACTCCTAAGACAACAGAAAAGGAAAGTGCTAAGATTGGAGAATATCCTGATCTGAGGCACCAATTAGAAGTGGTTGATAAGGTCAAGGAGTGGGTGAAATAAGCCCAAGCGCACCTAAAGGATACGGAATCCATTATCAAAGATGAGATCGCTGAGCTCTCTAGTGTGAGCATACCGGTCTCACCTACTCACAGCTCAAATCAAGAGACACATTTGCACCCCACGTACCACCGCATAGATTGAGCCTAGATACCATAGGTAGGCAGATTGGCCAAGATCATTGGAAAAAGAGCGTAAAGCCCAATGAAAAGCAGGTAGTGGGAAACTTGCTCATGACGTTGATGTTGCCCCTTATGACTCTAACTTTGGGAGAACTACTTAGGCAGAATCCAACCTTGTGGAAGTGCTGAAGTAGTGGGTGGAAAGACCAAATGAGTTTGGATCGATCAACCTACCTAACCATGATGCAGCCACGTAGATACCTAGCTTGACCCTAAACTCAGTGCCTAAGTCCTTACATATGAATGCTTTCTGGGAAAACATGAAAATGCATGCAATCCTACCAGTCATAGCATTAGGGGATGCTACACGAAAGGGGATTGTAGACACAAGAGCAAGAGTCAGTGTACTCAGCCATGTAGTCCTTATAGGCTTGAAATAACCCACCTGTGGAAAACACAAGGTTTAACATCATGCTGGCCAACAGAATGAAAGTTAGGCCATTCGGGGTGCTAGAAGACTAGCCCCTAAAGATAGCGGGAGTCTAGTTCTTAGTGAAATTCATAGTCATGAAGGGAGTGGACTATGATATCCTGCTAGGCCAACCTTGGATGCGAAATGCATGAGTGATAGAAGATTGGGGCAATAGTCTCATGTTCTTGGGCAACAGATTGGGGGTTGAGAGTCAAGATGGATACTTCGAAGATCACACAGTCGACCTAGATGCCATCTTCGCTATATTGAAAGGAGACTCATAGGTTATGAGCTCTTTTGGGCCACTAATGAAGTATATCCCTTGCCCCGAGATGAGCAAGATTGGATGCATGTGCTAGCCATCATCGGCTTGCCATTCTCAGATGAGGAAGAGGATTACAAGTAGGCATTAAGGACAACCAGTGTCCCATAAAGCCACAACATTTCAACTGCCCCAAAGGGTAAGACCTTGCCATCAGTACCACTTTACATGATGACTAGTAGTTCTAATGGACAACCAACACCTATCCTTTTCCACATTCCATCTGATAAACTTGAGCTCCATGGGATCCTTGAATACTTGACAAGAGGGCTAGCAGGCAACCTAGCTGCCAATCTCAAACCCCTCAAGGATCTCATGGATGAGCTAAAGTGGAACTTGAACCTAATATACAATTGGGCACTAATCTCATGGACAAGAAGAGGGTTGAGAATAGAAGGCTAAGAGATGATGAGCAATCAAAAGATAACAATTCGGATGACGAGTATGAAGACTGCTACTCTACAAATGAGAAAAGTGAGGAAGAGGGCGAGACAATAGAGTATGACACACATGGCCAAGTGATTGAACAAATACGAGTAGACTCCAAGCCACAAAAAGCCAATGTCTTTAGGATTGAAAGAGGAGTCTTTAGAATAGAGTGGGATCGTACTTGGTTTGGACCACCTAGGGATAATAGACTACGAGCAAGGTGGATTAGTTCAACCAAGTACCGCACCACTCCTTAGACTAGAATTGACCTCAAAGCTACAAACAACCACCATGGCAAACTCCTTCTAGCGAAGGTTGTGAGTTTAACTTTGAGTTGGAAGTGAGCTCTGAAAGTGAGCTAAAAACACCTCAACCAACTAAGGCCAAACACACCAAAGGGGACCTTCTAGTCCACCTATGACACATGTAGTTGCAAGAGGACAAGAGGAAGCAGCCAAGGGGGTTGGAAGCCAAAGAACAACAAAAGCCCCAAGGCCTACCTAAGCACTTCACAAAGTTTAAAAAGGGTGATAGGGTAGTGATCTTGTTAAGAGCCAAGAGGCAAGAATAGGAAAATGAACCAATAGAAGGGCCTGCTAAGGTCAAGGAAGCCAACTTAGCAGGGGGAGGGGAAAATCCTCGACTTGTGTTAATAATTGACAACTTGATTGAGCAAGAGGAGGCTGACCTCGTTGCTCTCCTCCTGCACAGTACATAGATGCATTTGCTTGGTCCTTAGATGAACTCAAGGGAGTCGATTCGAGGCTCGTGACCCATAATTTCCCAATGACTCCTTATGCAACACTCGTTAAACAATCATTATACCCGATGAATCCAAAGCATGCACATGCCATCAAGGAGGAGATAGATAAGTTGTTAAGGCCAGATTCATCTACAAAATCAAGCACACAGACTGGGCATCACCCATAGTGATCATCCTGAAAAAGAATAGAAAAATTTGAGTGTGTGTAAACTATAAAAAAGTCAATGTTGTGACAAAGAGAGATAAGTGTCCACTATCCTACACTAAGCACATGCTTGAGAGAGTAGCGGGAAGAGAGGCCTACAATTTCTTGGATAGCTTCTTAGGTTATAATCAAGTGTGCAAGTGCACCCTAACAATAGGCATAAAACAATATTTGCAATGGAATGGGGTGTGTTTCATGCCATTTGGGCTAACAAATGCACCAACTACCTTTCAACGCCTCATGTGTACCATCTTCAAAGACATGCTTAGGTGAGAATTGTATATGTTTGTTGACGATCTGTGTGTCTAGTCCAGTTGGAGAGAATACCTAGATAAACTTCACGTAGTCTTTGGTGGTGTAGGATGTATAATCTCTCCTTGAACCCCTTGAAGTGTCAACTCTAGGTGAAACACGAATGTATCCTAGGGCATGTGGTGTCTAAGAATAGCATTGCTACTGGCTTCTCCAAAGTTAAAATCATTGTTGATTTACTACCACCACAAACTATAAGGGATTTTAGTGCTTCTTGGGACACACAAGGTGACCCAAATCCTAACTATCCATGTGCTAATCTATGAAAAGGCAAGACACAAGAGCTAGTTTGACAAACATGTCAAACAACACAACTTTGAGCAAGGCGACCTAGTACTACGATACTCTGTAAAGGGCCATAAGTAGAAGATGAAGTTCAGAGGGTTGGGGCCTTTCAAGGTCTACAACATTAGTCAAACTGGCAATGTAGAGCTCAAGACCCTAGAGCTCAAACTGGCAATGTAGAGCTTAAGACCCTAGAGGGAGTGGGCATTGGCTTCTTCAGTGTGGTAGTCACCACAAGAAGTACTATCCTCCAATGCATTCATAGTAATCCACAATAAGGGATTAATCAATTAGAAATAATTTTCTTTTATTGTTCACTAATGAATTAATAATGAATTTGCACAAGCCTCCAATGCTAGAACTCTTTGTGAACGTAACAGTGGGGCCACAATCACACTGAGATAGAGGACGAGAATAAGGAAATAGTAGAACCTACCTACCTACATATATTAGTGACTACCCAAAAGACACATGCCTTTAATGCAATTATTGACGAGGGATCTGACTTTAATATTCTTACACACGATCATTGGACCCTCATTGGTCAGCCTCATAATTGCAACCTACTAACACTAAACTCAACCCATTTGGAGAGTAGTCCTATCTGCTACTAGAAAAATGCAAAATAGCAGTCTCTATCGAGACTAAAAGCCTACATATGATCTTCTATGTGATGCATATCACTAAGGCTGCTGGTAAGGAATCACTGCTCAGACATGCATTCAAAAAATGAGCACACTACAATGTCAACTATGATTTTTGTAGCACATTCACCTCGCCATCGGCAATGTTCGGATAGTGATGGCTTTCAGCAAGGGTAGCACGACTCATCGTAGCTTGTTGTGCCATTAATAGATGAACCAAGTGCAAGGTATAAGGGAGGGTGGTCATGACTTGTCCCACATATATGAAAGGGAGGTTCACTCATGGGCAGAAGTGATAAATAGAACACAGAAGCAAATAGAAGAAGCCAGCCCATGGATTGAGGCAATAAAAAAGAATAAGGGAACATTAATGAACAAGACTGAAGTAATGAATGCTACCTTGGAAGAAGAGGCTAGGAGACGGACTAGGGTTTTACATGTACAGGTAGTAGGATGGGAGGACAAGAGCAACCCACAAGAAGATGCTAAGACACTTGCTGACAAAATTGGGGCTTTAAACGTACCTATCGTTAGTTACCTTAGCTGACATCCTCAACCCTAACATCAAGCTATAGGCAAAGACAATCCATGCTCTATTCTCTAGTCAGGTACAATGCCTTGATGAGCAGGATTGGAGTGCCATTGCCTACTCAAGAGCCTCACGGCCAAGTCTTTAGATGAGATCAATTGGTATGGATACATGTATAAGACTATGGAATCATCGGCGAAAGCACCAGCCCCACAAGAGTCAGATCAACAGGTGGGGAGTCTTCAGCTTCCACAGTGGAGATGGCAAGGAAAAAGCCAGCAACAACTAAGGCCTCCAACATAGGTTTTGGAGATGTGCTCATCACTATCATCTAGGAGGCCGTTGGGGACTTGGAAAGACAAGAAATGGTGGAAGAAACCCCCAATTGCTCACCAAGCCACAGACCATGTATGCAGTCACCCAAAAAGATAAAGCTCTACTCCAAGTCTAGCAACAACAAGAGTCTTCGAGCGAGAGAACCATCAATGGGGAAGGGAAGGAGGTCTCAATCCCATCGAGCCAAGGCAAAACAAGAAAAATCAAGTTGAACATCCAAGGGAAAAAGACGAAACCATGGCAGAAGGAAACAAGGAAGTAGAAGCTGCACAAAAGGAATTAAGAGAATTAAAAGATGAAGGGAGAAAGAAGCAAGAAGAGAAAGATGAGAGATTAAGAAAGGTAGAAGAGGAGTTAAGAAGGGGCGGAAGAGGAATGAAGTAGGAAGCAAATAGAAAACGAGGAAATGCTAAAAAGAGAAAAGGACAAGAAAATGGCCCTAGCCTTGTGGTTGTTGATAGAGCAAGCCTCTTGCCCAAAGAGCTCATAAGGAGAAGCCTAGGTGATCAACCAAGCTCCAACGGCACTACAAAGAAGAAAGAGCTCAAGGGCCCATTGTGCCAGGAAAGGGAAAGGTCCCATGACCTCACGACCACATGCCCTAATTGCAATGCCAGCCAACCACCACCTAGGAGACCTTAGAAGGGGAAGTGGACCAAAGCAACGTGGTGGCGTGGGTGCAGTACTTGCTAAACTCAGTGAAGCAGCTTGGTCTAGTGCCCAATGGCAAAGCCCCAATAATAGGGACAAAGAGACTTGCTGCGTAGATGCATAATCTAAAAAGAACCCAAAGGAGTCCAAGGTCGACGAAGCATTCACAATGTCCATGCCATTGGCCATATACTGGCAATGACCAACTATGACGAGTATGTGCAGGAGCTCCTAGGCCAACTTGAAAAGATGAAGAAAGATAGGAAGGCTGCCATGGCAGAGTTGGAGGGTGAAAAGGATGTGGCCTACCAACTAAAGAAGACAAAGCAGATAACCATATATTAGAGGCAGGGAAATGAGCTAAAGAAGGAATCAGAATCAAGCTAGGTTAGGAACATGCAGATTGGAGGAAGCTTTGCCATCAATTTTCCAATTTGACTATCATGTTCTCAACAGATGATCGAAGACCAAATGGTGCTTAACAAATAATCTTTGATTCATTTGGTTCATTTTTAATTATTCGGGCATATGCGAAGAGACAAGTGTCCATATCCGACTCTCCTATGCTCTATGCACAAGTGTGGCTTGTCCATGGTGAAACAACCCTTGGGCAGCCCTACAAATAGGGTCGAGAAAGAAAAATCATGAAAGAGGACACTTTCAAAAATATATGAAATGTGCGACTAAAAGGAAATTTTAAGATTTGTGAAATTCTTGGGTTTTTTTTTTTAATAAGCGAGATAGATTTTTAAGGCGAAATTCTTAGTCGCTGAGAGATGCGAAGGGCTTTGTTCTGAGTGGCCCATGCACGCACCAAAAACCAGAAAACCACCTCGCCTCCCCATCTCTATTATGACAGAGGACTCCCATCGAGTCGTCAGTGCTTGACAACAGACTACTTCTGCTAATGCAGGAACAATGGATTGAAAACAGCCTTCCTGCAGAAGCACTTCCTTAAAAATCTCAAGCACTCCACAACCAGAATTGAATGCATGAAACATTCTCTGTTTCAGGATTGTGCATAATTCTGTTTCGGACAGCCTGTACACTGCTCCCAACAATCGGAACTTCAAAAATAAGTGAAGATTTGTACAAATTTCAGATTAAGATTGCGCTCGGACTGATTGGATTCATGGAACCTTGAATATCTGTAACGACTTGTACAAATTTCAGATCAAGATTGGGGTCGGATTGATTGGATTTATCACACCTCAACAAAGAATCAATAATTGGAAGTGGGCAGATCACATGTACTTCCTCTGAGCAGTGTAGAAGTTTGGCAGATGACATGTCTTTGATGTGATACAGAAACAAAAACACAAAGATGGGCTTCAAGGAGACCCGGATTGCATCACCAGAGACAAGCTATGATGGCTATTCAGACGGGTTCGATTACTACTCGAGTGTGGCCACAAGACAGACCCCGAGCATTGCATCATCTGAGAGAAGGCGTCCCTCGCTATGCCTTCGCATCCCACGGTCACCGAAAACCAAGCAAGTCAAGTCCATGTTTGGCCCCCAGGTATTAATCAGTCTCTTCTCATTTTGCTTTCCATGGTAATCATTTTCTGGCCTAAGCTTGTGATCATGTACCTTCCATCATAATAGCCCTGCTGCATCTGCTCCTCACAATGGTGTGAAGAATGAGTCACATTTGGGTAGGCCAGCCAGCTGAAAGAATTCTTCAGTGTCTTCTTCCAATGTAGCCTGAGAAGCACCTGCACGCTAGATGGTAGCACTTGCTCCTCACCTGAATAACAGACATGTATAGGTCTAAGAACTTCTAGAGTCGTGGGAAAAGGGAAAGTAGCTATTATTACACCATAACTTCAGATCACCTTTATTGATTTGGTTGGGATGCAAAGACCTTGCATGGGCGTCACACGTGTATTTTGCAAGTATTTGCACTACAACCAGCAAGGGACCATCATAAGAATACATGAAGTACCACTTTCAGTGGGACAATTAATTTGAATAGACAGGTATAGGTTAACTCTTGCATTAAGCAATGCGAAGAGCTCTTCTCTCTGTATTATAGCACAAAGGGTCCTGACCTTTTGGGGTCAAAGTGGTGTTGCGGTGACTGGACACTATTGTGAGAGAATTTTCTCCTCTCTCTTTCAAAGTGTGAATCACAATTTGAAGAAAGGATATAACAATTTTAGATTGTTGTACATCAAGTAGACGTCAAGTTGAGAGAGAGAGAGAGAGAGAGAGAGAGAGAGATCTTAATATACAATCTTTTGCTTTCCTCAGCCTTTATCTCACCGAGCTACTGAGCCAGCAGTGCAATTCGGCAGCTCTGATCGAGTAAAACTGGGCAAAGTAAATAAGATTTGCGTCCAAAATTATATGTGTGGTGTTTGAATCTACCAGCCAGTTGATCATATATGCTGTCCATTCACAAACTGTGTCATCTAAGATTGTGTTTCTGCAGTTGTATTTTAATGCTGAGCTCTCGAAGTGTCGACTGGGAATAGATGGACCTGGTGAGTAAATACCTGGAGATTTGGAAATTCTTTTGGTTGAACCAGGCAGTATTTGTGAAAACTGGGAATGTTATACAGAGCACAAAAATACGTTGATGCATCAAAGGGTCTCTTCGGATTTCTTTCCAACTTCCCATTTTAAGAATGCGTGCAACTCATGAGTGGTTCAAAGATTCTGTAAAGATGAGCTGATGTGTCTTGAATTTATCCATCGTAAAGGACTTTTTAATGTTTTTACTATGTGTGTATGATCTTGACCTTGATTTTCTCATATTGCATAGGCCCTGTCTATGACCAGAAGTCAACCTTGGGAAAGCAATTCATTTCCAAAAATGAGTCAGCTCCAGCAATCAGCTTTGGGCTGGCCAATAGATTTGCAAGGGTACGTTGGTAAGCATGCCCTTGAATTTGTTTCAAACACTACAAGTCCAGCACAATCAAAAAACATGTCTTAAGCTTTGCTTTGTCAGGGGAGACCTAATGACGATATATGTCAAATACTTTGTAACTGACAATTTATTCAAATAATATCCCCAGTGTACATAAGATTATCTTGATAAAACGCAGGTCATGTTGAGTCATTGTATGTAATGTGTTTCAGCATAGGTATGGAGAAGGCACTCCAGGTCCTGGAACATATAATTTTCCATCCAGCTTTGGTCCACAGGTCAAGTTGTTCCTGTTTGTACCTTGATCACTTCATGATCTATTTGTTTTGTGATATTGTGACCCTAATTACTAGTAATCCCTGACTAGTGATATCAACATTGTGATAGTCATCAAACAAAATTAAGTAGCACAATGTTTTTACAAGGTGTACGTATGGTCTCATTTTTGTGTGTGGTATTGGGGTGGATTACATCAAGACATGTGAACTCATGATTTTTTGGGTACATTTACTTGTGACAACTCCATACTTCTCAGACAAGAGCCTGCTGACACCAATCCTAATCTTGTATTTTCTTCAAACTACTTTCAAATCTAAAAAATCGAGGCCTATCAGTAATCATCACTGTATGTGATGTCAAAGTCCCAGGGACTTTTGAAATCTCATTTCTTGCTTTTTTAGTTCAAACTATCAGATAACACAGAAACATAGCCTGTACTGTGCTCATGTTCTAACCTGGTCTTGATATGCCAGGTTCTATCATACCAACAATCACCATGGTTTGCAGATTTTAGTAGATCAACAAGGGATCAACAGAACAGGATATATTTGAGTTCAGAGTTTGACAAAGTAACTTAGCACCATATACTGCCAACCTGCATGTTTTCTTTTTCAGAAAATAGTTTTTGACAAGAGAGGTTTTATAAACCCCAAGACTTACTTTTGTCATTGTTCTAATAATTAACAGAACAAGTATGGAACACAGTCACCAGGACCGTGTGTGTGTGACAGTAGATCTTCATTAGGAGTTCAATTGGCTGCACCAAACAAGTCAGCACCTAGTATCAGTTTTGGTGGTGAGAAAAGATTCAGGGTATGAGTCCACATCCTCTATGTGTATCACAGTAATTTTGAAGAATGTGGATATCTCAGTACTGTTTCTTCAGCATGTATTCTATAGCTCAATTGATGTGGTGTAAGCTTGGCTGGTAGTATGCATTACATTTTTGTAGATCTACAGCAACTTGTGAAGTACTGAGTATCACTGGATTCAGATAATCTTGCAACTTTTTTGGTTTACTTGATCTCTTTTCCTTCTTCCAAGATGATTGTATACTGAAGTGGGAACATCAAGAGCATGGTATTTAGAAATCGAAAAATGGCACTACATGCTTTCACACTTATTTGATTATTCGGATTGACAGAAAAAATGCTTACTAAGCTTCTTTCTTTGTATTATACAGTATGGTGTTATGAGCCAAAGAAACATGTCCCCTGGAGCAGGACAGTACAAAACTATTGGCTCTGTTGGAAAACAGCCTGAATCAAAGAAAAACAATTGCCCATCCTTCACATTTTCACACTCTGATCGCGAGGACAGAGCAAAGGCCTGCTTCTGCTCCTTGCCCCTGTGGATGAGTTTATCCAGATAAAAAAATAGCAAATCTTGAGGCTGTGCCTTATGTATTAATAAGGAGGCATGCGGTATAACTTTGCTGTTAATGATCTTGGCAGATCTTCATATCAACAGAGCATGACAAAGCCCACTATGGGGAGGAGTCACCAGGACCAGGATCCACTTCAAAGGCATTTACATCTTTGGTACATGTCCTTTTGGTTTCACAAAAATCCACATGCAATTTTTCTTTTGGTATTTAATTCATCAAGCACTAAGTTATCCCTTTGCTAACCTATACAGTTTCCTTTCACTTGATCATAACTGTAATAACTAGCTTACCTACTTCAATACTTTCTAGTGTTTCTTGGAATAATCAATGCCCAATTGCTACTCGTCTGCTCAATTTGGTCTGACATGGCAGGGCCAACAGATTGACTCAAGGAAAACATCATTCGGAGTTCCAAAATTTGGAACTGCACCTCGCTTCAAAGAATACCATGATGATATTCCCGGGCCGGGTGAATATGAGTGCTGACATTGAAGCCTGGAAATGTTTACCACCTTGATTTGAATCATGCTGTGCACACACGTGCTGATGATCATTCTGCTATGGCCCTTCAATGCTTCTTTTGTAGATTGATAGCATCTAGGAGAAAGGGATTCCCTTTTTCAGAAGCAAAATGAAGAAAACGTGTGTCCAGTTTGCACCAAGCTCTCTCTCTCTCTCTCTCTCTCTCTCTCTCTAGTAATGATGTGTGTGTGTGTGTGTGTGTGTGGTCTTTGCCCATAGCAACTTCTTGAGAAACCATTACAAAAAGTTCTACCCCAAGTCAAGAACTAAGCCACAACAATTTTCATATCAACTCTAATCATCATGATGTAGGAGAGAATCAGCCTCACATCAACATTCCCAACTCAACCTATTCTTATTTGGAGATAGTATGGGTCAAAGAAATTGAGATAATCAAATTTCTTCTATTCAAGTGAACTTTTCTAATTATTTAAAAGAAAAGAACAATATTTAAGCAAGTTGGCTCTCTCTCTCTCTCTCTCTCTCTCAAACATCACTTGACCCAATATCATCAATTTAAATGGACATGTTACGATGAAGCGTGCCCCTAATCATAAAGACCAAGGACTCTAAACCGAAATTTAGGAAGTGAAGAAAGGGCCCCAAATCCCGATCCAAGGATGCACATGCTCCAAGTTGGGTAAATTAATGGTACTTACATACGAAGCACTCGCTACAGTAGCGTACATTGCAAGTGTTATATTGTGACCCTTCACGGCATAGCTACCCTTAAAATTTGTGAAGTTCAACTGTGCTGCATTCCCCAGCATGAAACGTGATGGATGTCGAGCAGCATAGGCCCATCCAAAGATCCAAATCCATGGGGTAATGTTGTCACTAGCCGTGTTACCCCCAGATAGCAGAAACAAAGGACCAAATATGATCTGCTACCGGACATCCAATAAACTTTATATCGAACAGACTCTTGACATGTAGTGCAAAAGAAGCATGCCCCATCTACTATTCTCTGTTGGTTGGAGTGCATCCTCAATCAGAAAGCAATCTACCATAGTTCTCCATACAGAAACTTAGTCTGAAGGGTTCTAGGAAGTGCAAACAAACCACGAAAGGTTGTTGCCTTCCACTATTATGCTGATTTATGTAAATTATACCATGCTTTGTCAGCCTTTTTGTTCACCCTTTTATTGGTCCTAAATAGCATGGGATAATTGTTATTTATTGGAGTTGGGCCTGAATTGCTTAGACAGTGTCAATTGATATGTTGTGTGCTGAAGGCATTACCAACAAGGAAGCCTCAAAGTTCCCTTAAAGAACCCAAGCGCTCTGGCATTGTTGAGTTGAATCCAAGTGCAAGACGACTAGACGTGAAGCCAAGATACCTTAGAGCTGCTCATAGGTAGCTCTGCACCCACATGGAGTTTGGAAAGTGCATGTGCCAAATGAAAAGATAGATGGAAACATTTTCCTTCTTTGGAGAGGCATAACAATTTAGAGTATACATGTGATTACAAGCTAACGAACCAAGTCGGCGCGCTATGGTATTAACAGGTTGCCATATGCTCCTCCTCACAGTACATGTAAGTTGCGTCCACCAACAACATCTTCTTCGGCCACACCAAGTCTGCTGACTCGAACGGCCAGTACTCCAGCTTCAGCACTCCAAAGACGTTGTTCCGAGCCACCTTCATTCTATCATTCTCCCCAACTGGCAACAAGCCCGCAATTCCAAGTAGGGAGCAATCCTCTGAGTACACTGATTCTCACTTTACCTACTGCTACAGACAGACAGTGCTTCAGCCTCACCGCACGTTCCCTTCTCCATTGATAGTCATTCCCTCGGACGTCATATTGAGCAGTCTGTGATCATATCAGTCAGTAGCCACCTTACTGCTCGAACTCTTGCTGCCGTCGACTCCCTTAACATCTCCGACCTTCTCTTCTGTGGCAGTTGCTGATAATCGCGAGACTTTCAGCTCCCTCAGTACTGAAGACGACATGCGACTTCCAGCGAGAAGGTTATATCAAGTCGTGTTTCTCACCAGCCACCTTTTTGTCCACAGTCGTCAAATGGCATATCCCTTGGAAGTATTTATCTCCCCATGTGCAAAACCCTAGCAACCTATCCATACTTCTCATCATCCAATTATTATCCCAACCATTATCCACTTATTTCACAAAACCAGATTTCCTTACTCACCAAGGCATTCACATAGATTACATGTTCTTTTCCTTCTCATTTTGACCCTTACCTCATACAATCTTATATAATCCTGTATCATTACCTAAAAGGTCATTTTCATCTCCTATAACTAAATAGCACTCATAGAATCCAATTGCAATATAGAGACAACATCAGCCATACCAAGGTCTACAACCACACGGCCTAACCAGAGAGCCTCCTTGTGAGCCTCGGTGGCTACAATATACTCTACCTTTGTAGTGGATAGGTCTGTGCGTTCCTACGCCTTGGACACCGAAGAAACAACACCTCCAGCAAAGGTGAAGACATAGCCAAAGATGGACTTCCTATTACCTGCATATATTTCATAATTAGAGTTAGTGTACCCCATGATTCTTGTATCTTAGCCACCATAACATTGCACATATCTACAATGCCCTTAAGGTACCTCATAATACCCTTCACGGCATCCCAATTCCATCTATTAGGTGTAGCCATATAGCATGCAACAACTCCCATTGTAAATGCTATGTTTGGATGAGTGGCTATCATGGCATACATCAAACTACCCACTATTGTTGTGTAAGGGATCTTGTCTATCTCAACCTTCTACTCATTAGACTACGGATAATCAACATGACTGACCTTCACATGAGAAGATAAAAGACAATCAATAGACTTAATATCCTATCTATGATACTGCTCAAGGACCTTCTTAATGTACTCCTTCTACGATAAGTACAAAAGTCTCTTAGAGCAATCACACATGATGTGCATTCCAAGAATATGTGAGGCTTATCCCATATCCTTCATCTCAAATCTCTTATTGAGTTAACTTTTCAAGATATCCAACTCATCATGAGCACTCCTAGCAATCAACATACCATCCACATAAAGTACCAAAATCATGAGGCTACCATCACAAGCCTCTTGGGGGTAAAGGCGCCTCTGCCTAGCCGCCTGTGTATTACTACACCGACAATACCCATCACTGTTATTTCATTCTTTATTCTTTTAGTGATATTTGAATACAGGGAAGGCCAGTCACACATTTGTCACTGTTGGAGTCCCCACATTGTGTGTGTCTCTCTCTTGCTCTTGCTCCTTCCACCATAGCTCTTGCTCCCCACATTGTGTGGAGTCCCCACATTGTGTGTGTCTCTCTCTTGCTCTTGCTTCTTCCACCATAGCTCTTGCTCCCGCTCTTGTGCTTCCAATTCCGGGGGGGACTCACCTCCCTTCAACTTGTATCAAAGCCTTCTTCTTTGTGAGCTCGAGCAGCTTGGTATGGCACACTCTTAGCTTCCATTCGAATACCTGTAACAATCATTTCTTTATTGGCAACCATAGCCACACAGTTCGAGCTTCCTATCAGTTGCATTATTCTTGGACACTCTTTGAGCCTTCTCGAGCAAGTTGGAGCAGCCCCCCATAGCCCTCATCCTACTGGTGCAGCATCACATTGTGTGAAACAGGTCCTTTTTTTAGCAGCAACTCATGTTTTTCATCTCCTATAGCATATCTTCTTCATTGGGCAACTATACAAGTACTTATACACTTGTTTTTTATACTTGGCATTAATCCTTCCACTCTTAGCATTCGATTTGAGTGCTAAGCTTTAGTTTGGGACTATTATAATAGTCCACAAGCTGTCATAAAACACGACAGTGTTTATCTTTGATGCATACACTCATTGCCATTTGTTGGATGATGCCCGACTATACTTGGTTGATGCTTATATATTCAGGGATGCTATGTCATTGCTTGGAGTTGATTTTGGACTGATTTAACCATTTTATTTACTCTATTTTGGCTAAGGTTTACTAGCTAGAAATACAGGGCATCACTCTATTTGATGCTTCTATGGTCAGCTTTGTTGGTCTTATGATGCCCAATTATGCTAGGGTGATGTCTACATGTATGGGAATGCTATGTACATGTTATGGATTGAATTTGGAGCTGATTTTGGTAGTGAAATAGCTTGGTTTGATAGTGTATTCATTGTTGTATACAACAGGGCTGAACCTCTTTTAACAGGGATTTTATATGCCTATTGCTCCTGGCCATGATTCGAGTGTTCTATATGCACTACTAACGTGTACCATTGATGCTAGTACATTGGTATATCATATGCCCATGATTTGAGTTGGCTTTGAGCTTTATTTGAGGACTGATTTACTAAGTTTTGACATTGAATTTATTGTTGTAATAACCAGTGCTGAAGCCTATTTGGTCAGTGTATGCTTTACCTATTGGTCACAAGTGCTTCTCGAGTGATTCATATGACTATATGGATGTATACAGAAGTTGGCATGTGTCTTATATTGCTTCAAAATGCCTTTTGAGCTTCGATCGAGCTCCGTCTTGGTTAGCATTTGATTGACATTGGTCTATAGTGGCATGCTTTGTGAAAGTCATTATGCCTATGGTCTATGCTTGACCCTTCGATGCTTGCTTTGATACATATGTCATAAATACATGCTTCTTCTATTGTATGTGTTTGATTGCCACTTGGAGCTTCAATTGGGCTTTCATTTGCATACTTTGGAGCTCTTACATACTTATTTGAGTTGTGAGAGATTTGACATTAACAGTTACATGATGTACTAGTTGTTATAGGTGATGCTTGACCGATCCCTTGCTCTGGATACTCCATTGATATATAGTCTTAGCTCCATGATGCCTTATGTATTCACATGCTATCTTTGAGCTTGGTTGCTTGATTGACATCGATCTTTCTGCTAGTAGGAGCTTCATGCTATCTTTGGATATTGCAGAGCTTGTGGTTTGTGCAATTGAGCTTCTTGAGTAGATAGGACTGGGATCTCTTACATGTCTATGCTCTTGATAGATACTTGTTTGCATTGGATGCTTTTGGGCTGATTTGATCCATCTTCTCTTTGAGCATACACTGACCTTTGTCAAGTCGTATCAATTAGGCATACACCTAGATTGGCTTACTCTCTCAGTTATTTAATCCAGGACTTGTATCCTTCTATTGACATCAATTGCTCTGACACATTTGGGTGTTTGGCTCATGGTTCTTGGCTGCTACAATGTTTATTATATGCCCGCTTCATGCAGGACCTAACTTGGCAGTCATACTTGACTTTAGATCACTATTAGCTCATTGTTTACTCTCTTTTTCTCACTACTGTAATTTATTATAGCAAGTTGTTTTATGTGGACTATGATATATTTACTGAGCCTAATCATGTCATTTTGATACACTTTTGGTACTATTTTGTGGACAGTTGGTCATCTTACTAGTTTCTCTTATTAATTTCAACTTGTTTTGGTAGTGGTTTTGGCCTGTTTACTATTAATTATAATAGGCTATTTTATGCATAGTCTGCCTCTATTTTGTTGGGGGTAAAGGCACCTCTGCCTAGCCGCCCATGTATTACTACACTGACAGTACCCGTCACTGCACACTACAGATGGCGAGCGCTCATCACAGTCACTTATTCTTTATTCTTTTAGTAATAGTTTGAATAAAGGAAGGCCCCGCCACACATTGTGGTTGTTGGAGTTCCCACTTCTGAGTCTCTCTCTCTCTTGGCTCTTGCTCTCTATCCGCCATAGCTCTCACCGCCAAGCTTCTTCCTCCTTGGTTCCACTTCCCTTTCAACTAGTATCGGAGCAAAGGCATTGGAGCTTGCCCGGCATTCTCTTCAGCTCGGATTTGAAGAGCTTCAACCCGAGCTTCAATGGCAGCCATGGCACCTTCATTTGCAGGTATGTTTTGATCTCGCGCCTCCTCCCTGAGCTTTCGGAGCTTCAATGGCTTCTTCCCGGGCTACATCGGAGCCCCCTCGACATTGCCAAGTGCCCCCGAGGGCTGTAGAAGATCTCCCAGCCCCCAAGAGCAACCAGCGCAAAATGCGGTGCATTTTTAGGGGCCTAGGTTGATCCCCTCCTGGCATTTCCAACTCCTTCCCCAGCTTCTCGGCATTGTTTGTAACCTTCCCGATCATCTTTGGACTCCTTGGCATTGGATCTTGGCTCTCGGTGCTCGATTCGAGTGCATATCCCTTCAGCTCTTTGATGTATACACGGTCCCAGGACTGTCAAAACAGGGTAGCACTTGACATTTACTGTTTAACACTTCTTGGCATTGCCTATTTGATGTCTATTGATGCTCGGTGATGCCCGGATGTTTTGGGATGTTATGTCTATGCTTTGGGACTAATTTGTAGCATACAATGGGCTGAAGCTTATTTGCTTGGTGTATGCATTGGTTCATGCATACAGGGTGCTCCCTGGAGGTTTGAATGATCACACCGATGTATCTCAAGGTTTTCAAATGCTTCTTCTTGGTTCCGGAATGCTTTTGAGCTTAGATTAAGCTCCGACTTGGTCGTTCTTCACTAGCATTTGGCTTCACTTGGCATGCTTTGGACTGGTCTTCTCTTACCCTGAGAGCCATTACATACATGACTTCTAGACCTACGAGATGTCTCTTACCTGACAGGTTATTGGTTTGACAGTTCTTGGTACATTCTTTCCCCTGGAAACTCAATGTTGGATGTATCTTGCTACCTAGCAATTGCAGTGACATATGTATTAGTGATTGCTTCATTTTGGGACAGTTTTACATACTGTTGTCATTTATTATAGCAAGTTGAAATTTGCAGATTTTGAGCACTTCTATGAGGGTAATGCTTTCTATTTGATGTTATCTTGGTCATATTTTGTGGACAGGTGCTTCTCTTGGTGAAATCCACTCTTTTAGCCAGTTTTAGCAGTGGTTTTAATGCATTTTCTGCAAATTACAACAACCTGCAATTTTACTTTTTTGCATTGATTTGGGACAATATAGCTAGTCATCTGAAAGACACATCTCTCTTTAACATTGCCAAGTTGGATGGTACCAACTATGGGTATTGGAAGTCCCAAATATGGTAGGTTTTGGTGCATAAATTGCAGATTAAACCCTTGCGTTTCAAGGGTGTTAAACCTAAGGATATGGATGATGAGTTTGGATGGAAGTTGATGAGCTATACAAGTCTACCATTATTTTGTCACTCTCAAAAGAGGTCCATCATAATGTTGTTGAAGATGAGAATCAGAGTGCATGGGATTTATGGGAGAAGATTCAGGAGCTCTATGCACAACAGAGTCCTGCGTCACAGATGTATTGGTTGAAGCAATTAATGGACCTTCGCATGGAGGGGACCTCCCTTTCATCTCATTTCAGTCAATTTCATGCTATCATGAAGAGTCTGTTGTCACAGGGTATTGAGTTCAAAGACAACTTGCATCCATTGTTTCTCTTTGGCACCTTGCTTGAATCATGGGATGTATTCTGTACTGTCATACGCACGAACAAGCTTAATGGACAGAAAACCAAAGATGTTGAGAGTGCTTTATTGACTAAGGAAATCAACAAGAGAAACAATGATGCTTCCCGCTCTTCACATGCATTGACCGTTAGAGGTGGCAGAAATGGCAAGCACGATAATGATCATAAGGGCAGGGACTCTCAAAAGTCCATATCCAAATCACGTGGTCATAGTAAGTCCCGTGGACAGAAGTCTGATCTTACATGTCATTATTGTGGGAAAGCAGGACATATTAGGCCACAGTGCCATAAAATACTCGATGATAAGCGCAAGGAAAAGGGAAAAGAAAAAGTGCAGGAAAAGTCTTATGAGCGTAGTATTGTACCTGCAAAGTCCAGTGTGAAGGTAGAAGAGGTTAATGTCATGCAGGCCACTGATTCAGATCATGATTACACACTTGCAACTTCTTCATGCAATGCCTTACAGACTTCTGAGATACATTCCATGTATGCACAATGCTGGCTCTTGGATTTGGGTGCATCCTTTCATGTGACACCCTGTAGAGATTGGTTTCATACCTATCGTACCATGTCTGGTTCTATGCATCTTGGTGATGACAGTTCTCTTGACATTGTGGGCATTGGAGATGTTAGGCTGCAGTTTTCTTCTGGCAGCTCTTTTGTTTTGCATGATGTATGCCATGTGCTTGGTTGACTCGCAGCCTTATGTCAGCTGGACAGCTTGATGATGTAGGGTATTTTATGTCTTTTGGAGACTCTACATGGAAGATTACTCGTGGCAGGCTTGTACTTGCAAGAGGTGCCAAGTTTGGCAGCCTCTATCCCTTACTTGTATCAAGAGCTACATTGGATCATGTTTTGTCTGTGGGTTCTATTCCTCATGTATCCCTTTGGCATGCTCGTTTGGGACACATGTCTCTTAAAGGAATGAAAATGCTCTATGCTTTGCAGTATCTTCCACCTTTTGACTCTTCGCATTTTGATTCTTGTGATCATTGTTTGTATGGTAGGTAGATTAGAAATACACATAAAAAGTTTGGTAAGAAATGCATGGGTGAGCCCTTGGCTCTTGTGCACTCAGATGTATGTGGACCCATGCCCTATCAATCACTTAGTGGAGCAAAGTACTTTGTTACTTTCATAGATGATTACTCACATAAGGTTTGAGTCTATCCCATAAAAAGAAAATCCGATGTCTTAGACACATTTCAGCGTTGGCTTGCATTGGCAGAGAACCGGTCTGGGAAAAGGCTCAAATGCCTAAGGTCATATAATGGGGGTGAGTATGTATCATGTGCTTTTGAGCAGTTTTGTGATGAGCGGGGTATTAAGTGTCAGTTGACCGCCCCTTACACCCCACCCCAAAATGGTATGGCTGAACGCATGAATAGGACCATTCAGGAAAGGGTCCGTAGCATGCTTAGCCAGGCTGGCTTACTGCAGCACTTTTGGACTGAGGAAGTTACTACTGCAGTACATCTCATTAACAAGTCGCCTAGCAATGGCATTGACTTTCAGGTTGCAAAGGAGGTATGGGCAAGCAAGCCCCCCTCTTATGATCATTTGCGTATCTTTGGATGTGAGGCATTGTGCCATGTGCCCAAGGAAAAATGCAATAAGTTGGATCCTAAAAGTGTCAAATGCATTTTCATTGGCTATGGAGATGTAGGAGAGATGGGTTACCATCTATGGGATCTGTTGATGCGGAAAGTGATCCGCAGCCATAATGTCATCTTTCATGAGGACAAAATGCATATGCAGCCTGAGAAATTGGTTGAGATACGTAGAGTTATCTTTCAGGAGGAGCCACCTGCTCCCGTTCAGCTCGCTCCATGGCCAGCTAGACAGCGTGCAGCATCACCTGAGCTCATGGCCCAAATGTTAGAAATGCTGATGTTAGACAGGATGTCGGTCAGGCAGCATAGCCTGGATTGAGGCATTCTACTAGAGATAGAGGACCTCCTGACCATTTTGCGCCCTCTATGGATTATGTACTGGTATAGATGCAGGAGAGCCTCTCACTTATGATGAGGCTATGCGCAAGGGTGATTTTCACTCTTGGGAGAGGGCTATGTAGTCTGAGCTTGACTCATTGCATAAGAATCAGACTTGGGATTTGGTTTCCTTGCCTCAGGGTAAGAAGGCTTTGCCATGCAAGTGGGTGTATAAGCTCAAAAGTACCCTTGGAGACCCCAAGCCGGCATACAAGGATCGATTGGTTGCTAAGGGTTTTAAGCAGGAGCATGGTGTTGACTTTGATGAAGTCTTTTCTCATGTGGTCAAGATGACCACCCTACGCTTAGTCTTGGCCTTGGTTGCATAGCTTGACTTGGACTTGTACTAGATGGATGTCAAGACGGCTTTTCTACATGGGGACTTGCATGATGAGATTTACATGGAGCAGCCTAAAGGCTTTGCAGACCCTGGCAGGGAACACCTAGTGTGCAAGCTAAAGAAGAGTCTATATGGCTTGAAGTAGGCACCTAGGGAATGGTACCATAAGTTTGATACATTCATGCAGTCACAAGGCTACAGCTACAATGCTATGGATCCGTGCTTGTACACGAAGAAAGCTCATGATGGTTCTTTACTGATTTTGGTACTTTATGTGGATGATATGCTTTTAGCAGGGACAACTCATGAGGAGCTAGATGCTCCTAAGGCTCAGCTCATGAAGGGCTTTGAGATGAAATATCTGGGACAGGCCTCTCATATACTTGGTATGTGCATTACGCACGATCGATCTCAGGGACTACTCTATCTGTCACCGAGGGAGTACATTCATAAAGTCCTTGAGCACTTCCACATGTAGGATGTTAAGCCTATTGGTTTTCCATTACCTTCTCATGTGAAGGTTTCACAGGCCAATTGTCCACAGACAGATGAGCAAAGGGCCGAGATGGCCAAGATTCCCTATGCATCAGCCGTGGGCAGTCTTATATATGCCATGATAGCCACCCGTCCAGTTATTGCCTTTGCAGTTGGAGTTGTGGCACGTTATATGGCTATACCTGGCAAGAAATATTGGGATGCCATGAAAGATATCTCAAGGTACCTCAAGGGTGCAGCAGATATGTGTCTTTGCTATGGCAGCCAAGATACAGGAGTCATGGGATACACTGATTCTGATTATGCAGGACACGCAGATAGTAGGAAGTCCACTTCTGGCTATGTGTTCACTTATGCTAGAGGGGCTATCTCTTGGATGTCCAGGGCACAGAAGTGTACGGCTCTTTCTACTACAGAGGCCGAGTATATTGCAGCTACAGAGACTTGCAAGGAGGCTATCTGGTTAGGTCGTTTGATTACAGACCTTGGTATCACAAATGCTATGCCTACACTGCATTCGGATTCTATGAGTGCCATTCAGTTGGCCAAGAATCCGGTCTTCCATGCGAAGATGAAACATATTGAGGTGAGGTATCACTTCATTCACAAGGCTGTTCAGGACAGGTCTGTTGACCTTGTCAAGATTCTGACTGAGCAGAATCCTACAAACTTGCTCAGAAAAGCCTCACTACCGAGCGTTTTACCTTCCTCAGGAGATTGATGGGCATTGGATGCCTCACTATCGAGCGTTTTACATTCCTCGGGAGATTGATGGGCATTGGATGAGATGATGTCTTTTTCATCGTCCTGTTGTACATGTGTACATGTTGTACTATCTTTTCTTTTTTCTCTCTCACTGGGGCAGATTCCCCTTTAAGTGGGAGGTTGTTGGGGTTAAAAGCGCCTCCGCCTAGCCGCCCATGTATTACTACACTGACAATACCCGCCACTACACACTGCAGGTGGCGAGCGCTCATCACAGTCACTTTTTCTTTATTCTTTTAGTGACAGTTTGAATAAAGGAAGGCCCGACCACACATTGTGGTTGTTGGAGTTCCCACTTTTGAGTCTCTCTCTCACTTGGCTCTTACTCTCCATCTGCCAAAGCTCTCACCGCCAAGCTTTTTCCTCCTGGGTTCCACTTTCCTTTCATGTTTGACTCATTATGGCTAGTTATCTCAAAGATACAGCTTTGTTTAACATTGCCAAGTTGGATGGTACCAACTATGGCTACTGAAAGTCTCAAATATGGCAGGATTTGGTGCAAAAATTGCAGATTGAGCCACTAAGAAACAAATGTATTAAACCTAAGAACATGGATGATGATGACTAGGTTGATTTGGATGCACTATGCAAGTCCACTATAATTTCATCACTCTTTGAAGAGGTCCACAATGATTTTATTGAAGATCAAGATCAGAGTGCATGAAATCTATGGAAAAAGATTCAGGAAGTCTACACAAAGCAGAGCCTTGCTTCGCAGATGTATTGGCTCAAACAATCGATGGATCTCCGCATAAAGGAGGGGACCCCATTGTCTGCTCACTTTAGCCAGTTTCATTCTATCATGAAGAATATGCTTCAACAGGGTATTGAATTTCAAGATAATCTACATCCTTTGTTTCTGCTTGGTACTTTACCTGAGTCTTGGGATGTATTTTGCACTACGATTTGTAGCAACAAATACGATGGGCTGAAATTGAAAGATGTAGAGAGTGCTCTTTTAACTAAAGAAATTAATGGAAAAAACAATGATGCTTCCCACAATTCACATGCTTTATCTGTTAGAGGTGGTAGAAGTGGCAAGAAAGATAATGATCATCATGGAAAGGACTCTCAGAAGTCCCCATCTAAGTCACATGGATGTAGCAAGTCCCATGGATGTAAATCTAATCTTACATGCCATTATTGTGGAAAAGCAGGATGCATACGGCTACAGTGCCATAAGATGCGCCATAACAAGCGCAAAGAAAAGGGGAAAGAAAAAGTGTAGGAGAAATCCAATGATCACAGCATTATACTTGCAAATTCTAGTGTAAAGATTGAGGAGATAAATGTCATATAGCCTGAGGAGTCCGATGGTGACTACATCTTAGCAACCTCTTCATGTGATGCCTCTTAGCTAACTGAGGCTTAGTCTATGCATGCATAGTATTGGCTCTTAGATTCTGGTGTGTCTTTTTATGTGACCCCCTACATGAGTGATTTCATACATATCGCAGTGTATCTAGTACTCTGTGCTTAGGTGATAATCGGTCTCTTGCTATTGTTGGCATTGGTGATGTCATTCTATAGTTTCCCTTTAGTAGCACTTTTGTTCTACATAATGTACCTCATGTACCCACTTGACTAAAAGCCTTATGTCTGTTGGGGCTTGATGATGCAAGTTATCATATATGCTTTGGTGATTCTGTATGGAAGATAACTCATGGCAGGCTAGTTCTTGCAAGAGGTGCCAAGTCTGGCAACCTCTACCCCTTGGTTGTATTTGTATTATTGACCATGTTTTGTTAATGGGTTCTATCCCACATATATCTCTCTGGTTGGCTTGTATTGGGGCATATGTCACTTAGGGGAATGAAAATTCTTAGTGCTTTGTAGTATCTTCTATCTTTTGACTACTCGCATTTTGAGTCATGTGATCATTGTTTATATGGCAGGTAAACTAGGAATTCGCATAAAAAGTCTAGTATTCCACACATGGGCGAGCCTTTGGCTCTTGTGCATTCAAATGTATGTGGACCCATGCCCTATCAGTCATTAGGGGGTGTGAAGTACTTTGTCACATTTATTGATGATTATTCACGTAAGGTTTGGACTTATCTCATAAAGCAAAAATATGATGTATTGGCAGTCTTTCAATGTTGGCTTGCCTTAGCAAAGAACCAGTCTAGGCATAAGCTAAAATGCCTAAGGACTGATAATGGGGGTGTGTACGTCTCCCATGCCTTTGAGTAGTTTTGTGATGAGTGGGGTATTAAGTGTTAGTTGACCGCCCCTTACATCCCTCCCCAAAATGGTATGGCTAAGCGTCTGAATAGGACTATCCAAAAGAGGGTTCGCAGTATACTTAGCCAAGCAGACTTACCGCAACATTTTTGGGCTAAGGTAGTCTCTACTGTCGTGCATCTCATTAACAGGTCACCTTGCAGTGGTATTGACTTCTAGGTTGCAAAAAAGCTATGGATAGGAAAGCCTCTCCCTCATATGTTCATTTGCATGTCTTTGGATGTGAGGCCTTTTGCCATGTGTCCAAGGACAAACCCAATAAGTTGGATCCTAAAAGTGTAAAATGCATTTTCCTTGGCTATGGAGATGTAAGTGAGATGGGATACCGTCTTTGGGATCCATATGTGAAAAAAGTGATTTGCAGCCATGATGTTGTGTTCCATGAGGACAAAATGCATATGCAATCTGAGACAGTTGTTGAGATATGTAGGGTTATCTTTCAAGAGGAGTCCCCTGCTCCCTCACAGCCAGCTAGATAGCCTGCACCACCAATAGATGATCCTCATGGCCAAGATGTTAGACAAGATGTTAGACAGGATGTTGGACAGGCAGCATAGTCTACATTGAGGCATTCTACTAGAGATAGATGACCTCCTGACCGTTATAAGCCCTCCATAACTTATGCCTTAGTTACAAATGTAGAAGAGCCTCTCACCTATGATGAGGCTATGCGCAAGGGTGACAATCACTCCTAGGAGAGGGCTATGCAGTTTGAGATTGACTTGTTGCATAAGAATCGTATGTGGGATTTGGTTTCCTTGTCTAATGGTAAGTGAGCTTTGCCTTGCAAGTGGGTGTACAAGTTGGAAAGTACCCCTCAACACCCCAAGCTGGTATACAAGGCCAAATTAGTAGCAAAGGGTTTTAAGTAGGAGCAATCGTACTCGTCAAGCAAACCCAGTAGCTACCAGCTACCAAAATTTCGGTATCAATGTGTTCGATTATGCTACATCGTGTTGTCACAACGCAAGGGATGTCTCATACATCTTCACGTGTACTTCTTCTCAACATGGACAACTTTGCTTCATCCACACGTTGTTTCAAGAAACCAGGCCGCGGTCTTCTAACTACGTAATATCTAAGTATGCACGAACACTCACATTATATCTACACCGAAATATATACACAATTTCGGTCCTCAAGTGCAAGACAATACTCTCAACTTGCTTAGAGTTTGACCCATCTCCCAAACTAATTGAACTACGTCTTGTGCACGATAAAGAAGACTAGCACTATCCCGAGGGGGAGACCACATATGAGAGGGTTTCAAGTATTGAAGACTCCAATGAAAGTGTCATTTGCTCTTCATCGACACTCAACTCTGATTTCTCATCCTTTATCATCCTCCAAGCCCGCCAAGAATCGTCATGTGTAGAATCCCCAAAAACCAATACTCGTACTAACCCATGAGTGCAACTCCCAACCCTATCACCAACCACATGCCCCCAATGATCTTCATCCGCACCACCACCACAAATCCTCCACGGCAAACCATAGTTGTCCCTTCTGCCCACGCCTTCAGTGCATGCCAAGCCTGCTACCCACGACGATGAGTGCCATGGGACTGGCACTCATCTAGGAGGGGGGTAGTGTTAACCCTCAAACGAACAAGGTGGAAAAGCTGGAAAATCTAAAGCAGAAGACACGGCCAAGGCAAAAGTGAAACAGAAGATGAAGGCGCACCAAGAAGAATCTGGAAACACAAGAAGTGCAGAAAGTCCCAAATCAAGGAAAAAGGCACATGAGAAAAAGTGCGAGTCTATATTGTTGTAAAAAAGCGCAAGACGCACCATGATTTATTTTAAGAGTGTTGGGCTCGCACCCGTGCAAATTGTAAAGGTTGATGAGCAATAGGGAGGAAGCTAGGAAGATAGGAGGACAATGGGAAAAAGAGCCTAGGCACGGCCGGCCATGTAAAAAAGGGGATAAGGGGATGACTGCCCAAAAGGGATCTAGGGTTTTGTATGTAAAGTTGAAAAGTGAATAAGAAGCTCATTCTTGTGTGTGGCCAAAAGTGGCTCTCTTCTTCTTCTTCTTCTTCTTCTTCTTCTTCTTCTTCTTCTTGCTTGCTTACTTGAGCTTGTGCTTGAGAGAGGGAGTGTGAGAGTATAAGGGAGTGAGTTTGTGAGGTGAGGGATCAGTGAGGAGAAGCTCTCCATCTTCTTCTCTCTTCTTCTCTTCTCCTCTATTGCTTGCGGCAATGGAGCTTGGAGTATGGAGCTTGGAGCATGGAGCTTGAGGATGGAGCTTGCTTGAAGCTTGCACTTGGATCATGGAGCTACCGGAGTGCGCAAGAGAGGAGGTAACTCGATCGGCATGGAGGTAAGCTCACTACACCCATAGAGATGGATGGCGCGTTGGCTATGTGAGAGGTAGCCATTATTAGTGCTCGGCTTGGAACTCTTGAAACAATAAGCGGTCCATGGGTCTTGGCGGTTGAGCAAGAGCTCCCACAATGGCTAATATGTACAAACAAGTACAATGATAACATTAGAACCATAGTACTATATCATGTGATAGAGTAGTATAGTAATAGGAAAAACTGTCTATAAAAGTCACTCAATGCGAGCCATAAACAATGAAGGAAAAATGAGTTATAAAGAAAGGTATATACAATCAATCGAAAAGATCAATTTAGAGCACACAATGTATTATAAATACTAAAAATTTACTAACTAAAAGGGACATGACATACCAGATCTATGTGCGTATATAGCTTGTCAAATAAGTGCAACTAGACCATGTTTTTCTATATATCGCATCTCCAAGCCTATAGGATTGCGATTTGTAATGGAGTGTTACAATAAAAATGACAAATTAGTATTGTTAGAATTAGCTTATTATTACAAAAGACAGATAAATAAGAAAGTCAACATAACCAATAGAGAACTTACAAAATCCTCTACTTAGATCCTATGCCCGCCACTCCCCTCGACTCCAACGTGCCCTTGCTAGCTCCCGCTTTGCTATCACCATTGTTATGGAAAGGAAGTGGCCTCCAGTTGGTTGCTTTAAGGTTCAACATTGATGAAGCACATCCTATTGTGCAGATTGGAAATATTTCTTTGTCTATGCAGGATGGGAAAAAGAAATACATGTCGGATGTATTTCATGTCCCGAATATCACCAAGAACTTGGTTTCTATTGGTCAAATGGTTGAGCAGGGCTTGCAAGTCAGATTTAATTCCCATGGATGCTTTGTTGAGGATATGAAAAATAAAGGTCGCTTGATAGCAAAAGGAAAGAAGAAGGGCAGAATGTTTACATTGAATGCAGACATGCCTGAATTGAGTGTAGCAATGTTTGCATATGGAACCGGTGTAGTTGCAAATATTGATATCTGGCATAAACGCATTGGTCATGTTAATGTACAGTGACTTAAATCAATGCAGTCCCAAAATATTGTTGCAGGATTGTAAAAAATGCAACATTTTTACTATACACTTGGCTTGAAAGTTGGAACACTTTTAGGACAGTAATGAGTAGCTTCAATGCCATGCTATTAAATTTTGATGTGGAGAGCTCTTTACTCATGGAAGAGCTAAATAGGAAAAATTATTCAACGGCAAGTCTTCCAATGCATCGCATACTAGAGGCAGATCCCAACAAAAGGGCAAGTTTGAAAACAAAGCACGCAAAGAACACTTCAAGTAGGATTGCTTTAAGTGGAGAAAAGAAAAGGGCAAGGGCAAAAGCACTAATGATAGCAAAGATGAGAAAAACGACCACCAACATGCAAAGAAGAGCAATGTGAAAATAGAGAAAGTCAATGTAGTCAGTCGTCATGAGACTGATAGTGGCAATGATGTACTCTTCGCTTCTTCTTTTAGTGCATATTCACTAATTGCAAATTCTGATGATGACATGTACACTTGGATTCTTGATTTAGGTGTTTCATTCCATGTGACACCACATTATGCTCTTTGAGTCCTCCTTACCTAGCCACTTAGGCTTCCCTATGCCACTCTTTATTACCTTCCATGCACTATTTATGGGACATCTAGGTGCACATCTACTGTATCATCTATCCTGTGAAGAAAGGATTGATCACAGAAAGTACTAGAGACTTCTCATGCAAGGATGCTATTACATAGTCTTTGCTAACCTCTAGTACATTTTTCTAATGATCTAATACATTGTGCCTAAAAACCTACTTGCACAACTCGTGCATACGCACAATCTGTCTCTTTCCCTCATCATTCATGTATATGGCACCAATGGTCTACTCCACCAAGTACCCATCATAAGTTGGTGGGATATGTCTAGTATACATCCTCTTCCATCTATAACTACACTCCTAAGCATAACTAGGAGACCCTTGTATATCTAGTGCACCTATCGAAGTGGCACCTATAGGAGTGTGGCACACATAGGAGTGGCACCCTCATATGGCTGAGCAAACCATGGTTTCGCAAAAGTAAAAGTGCCTATAGGTATAGTTGTGTTGGCATATGATGGGCGTCCACTTGATCAATGGGAGGGGAACATTGCATTAGTCTCTTTGTATCAAGCACTAGAGCCACCCTCTCTAGAATTGTGAACGATAGTGAGAAGTATCAATCGACTGTGGGGTTGTAACATTTGTATCTCTACAACACCCCCCAAAACCAATCCCCATACGGTGAAGAGAGGAAGTCTGTGACTCTCTAAAGTATCCACCACAGCCACCACCTCCACTAATCAAGCAAAGCATTCCTGAGCTACCTTCTTTTGCAACCAACCTAGACTGTGAACTTCACTTGTTGGAGATCAACACATCAAAGCATATCGAGGCAAAAGGCACAGATATTGATCAAGACAACTCCATATTTGCTATATCCTTGAAGTGCACCATATAATCTAGAGACATACATGTGAAAATCTCCTCCATCTCCTCTTCTCTGAACTAATCAACTCCTCATACTACTCTTTGGACCATCTGTGGTGGGTGGCGACTTGCACAACCAAAAATAGATATCAAGATATTCAATACAAATGTAAAAGTGAAGCACAATAACAATATATATTTGTGGACTTTCAATTAAAAAACATGTAATAAAATATTAGCATAAGTGAATGGTCAATGACTCTTACAACAAGCCAATGTAAATACAATCACTTTGTGGGAGCTTTCGCTCAATCGCCAAGACCCACGGACCGCTTATTGTTTCAAGCGTTCCAAGCCGAGCACTAATGGCTACCTCTCACATAACCGACGCGCCATCCATATCTACAGGTG
Source organism: Lygodium microphyllum (assembly GCF_053477565.2). Lineage (NCBI taxonomy): Eukaryota > Viridiplantae > Streptophyta > Polypodiopsida > Schizaeales > Lygodiaceae > Lygodium > Lygodium microphyllum. The sequence goes on along the minus strand of NC_141153.1, from coordinate 77,525,627 downwards.
TAGTGAGCTTACCTCCGTGCCGTTCGAGTTACCTCCTCTCCCGCACACTTCGGTAGCTCCACGATCCAAGTGCAAGCTTCAAGCAAGCTCGATCCTCCCACTCCAAGCTCCAAGCTCCATTGCCGCGAGCAAAACAAGAGAAGAAGAGAGGAGAAGATGGAGAGCTTCTCCACCCCACAGTCCCTCACCCTCCCACTCTCACTCCCTCATACTCTCACACTCCCTCTCTCAAGCACAAGCTCAAGCAAGCAAGAAGAAGAATAAGAAGAAGAAGAGGAGAGCTACTTTTGGCCACACACAAGAATGAGCTTCTCATTCACTTTTCAACTTTATATACAAAACCCTAAATCCCTTTTGGGCGGTCATCCCCTTTTCCCTTTTTTACATGGTCGGCTGTAGCCTAGGCCCTTTTTCCCATTGTCCTTCTATCTTCCTAGCTTCCTTTCCACCGCCCGTCTACATTTACAAATTGCACGGGTGAGAGCCCGGCGCTCTTTTACAAGATTTCAGGGTGCGCCTTTTTATTTTAAAATGCGCCTTTCCCCTTTTGCATTTGCCTTGGACTTTTAAGGTTGCCCTTGCGCTTTTGGCCTTTTCTCCTATTCTTTCTTCAATTGGGCTATCTTTTTTCCGCCTTGCCCTACGTCTTTTTTATTTCATTTTGCTTTCTTCGTATTGGGGTTAACATTACCCCCTCCTAGATGAGTGCCAGTCCCATGGCATTCACCGTCATAGGTAGCAGGCTGTAGCATGCACCGAAGACGTGGGTGACAAGGACGCCTATGGTTTCCGTGGAGGAGTGGTGGTGGTGGTGTGGAAGAAGGTCCTGGGGGCGTGTTGGTGGCCAAGGTGGCTGGTGGAAGGTTGTTGGAGTTGGCGGTAGGGCTATTCTGTGTTGGGGATTGCATTGATGGCCAGCACAAGTGTTGGTTTGTTGGGGATTCTGCACATGATGATTCTTTGCGGGCTTGTCAGATGGTAAGGGATAAGCATTCAGAGTTGGGTGTTGATGAAGAGCGAACGACACTTTCGTTGGAGCCTTCAACACCTGTAATTTGAAAACCTCTCATGTGGTCTCTCCTTAAGGGGTAGTGCTAGTCTTCTTATCGTGCATAATACATATTTTGATTAGTTTGGGAGACAGGTCGAACTCTAAGCAAGCCTGGAGTATTGTTCTGCACTTGAGGACCCAAATCGTGTATAGGTTATAGTGTGAATATTAAGTAAGTACACATGCATATTTAGGTATTACTTAGTTAGAAGACTATCAGCCTGGTTCCTTGTATAGCAATGGGTCAGTGAAGCAAGGGGCTAAGTTGATGGGAAAAATTTGTCGATGAAGATGGGGAGTACACTTGAAGATTGCTTGAGACGTCATTATGATCTTGTCAAGGCAATGTAGCATAATTGAGCTCCTGGATGTCTTAGCTTTTGGTAGCTAGTGGCTACTTGTAGTGCTTGAAAAGTATGGTGTACTTTTCCATTGTCTTTCATGCCTTGCTTACCATTGTTGATTGTAATGGCATTGAGATGGAGTGCAAAAGAATTGTGCAAGTGATTCAGGGTGACAGGTCTAACCATAGGCGAGGCGAGCTCCCTAGGTATGTCCTACCCTTGATGTGCCCTGAACAATTGTGGGGGATGTACAAAAGGGCTAGGGGATTAGGGACGGAGCCAACTGACCAAGTTCACTGGACATACCTAATTTGAGGACCCCTAGGTGCGGTGCTGTGATCGTGTGTGCATTTTTCTTTCTTTCTTTCTTGCTTTCTTTCTCTCTCTCTCTCTCTCTTTCTTTCTTTCTTTCTTTCTTTCTTCCTTCCTCCCCTTTGTTTTTTTTTTTTGTGGAAAAACTGAATACAATCAATGCCATACATTGAGGCTGTTAGCCTTTCATTTGGATTGAGAAATGTTGGGATCCAAAGGCTATGAAGAATGGATATTACAGAGATGATTGTGTCACCAGCCTTGATGCTAGAGGAACTGTTGTTGAGATGAAGAGATACACTTGAGATTTTGCAAACCTCCTTGCGACACACGCGATGTTGGTACAAGTGAGGTAACGACTGCCGTGAGCCAACTATAGAGCTTTACCCAAAAAGAGAGCATAGCCCATAAATATGCTTTGGGCCATGCGATGTGGGCGGTCGGCAGGGGTGATTTTTGCTTTCGGCAGCGTGGCTTTGTCGCGACTCTTTGTGGGGTCGATGGTCTTGCGGTGATCGGGCATTGAACACTTTCGCACAAAGACCTATATCATCCTGCATCCACTTCTCACTTCATGAGAGTACATGCATGGTATATGCCACAACTATAATAAACCAGTGCAACGCAAGGAGACATCACTTATCTGAATTCCATGGTGTTGACTTAGATACTTATCACTTGCGCTCGATTAGCTTTCTCTTTTGCTAAAGACGTGAAATATATTAAACGCAGATATGAAAAGTTTGTACAATTGGGAAACATGTCAACACTTAACCATTTAAAGACAAAAAGTCATGGCCAGGTAGCATCTGATAAGCCTTTTATACAACATGGGGCTACTCTATTTGTACGAGACGGGGCGAGTCTGGGTGGTTGAGCAACTGAGGCTCTGCTGGTGCGTGGCTCCTGTGGGTTTGGGCAGGGAACATGTCGGCTGGGACATGAATGGTGTAGTCCCGGGCCGCTACCGTTTCCAGAATGTCTTTAAACAATTCATTAAATTCTGCCCTATCCCTGGCTGCCTTGTCACGTCGTGAGCACCTGGTGCCCGTGCGTGCGTTGGGGGTCTGTGCAACTGGCGTTGCCACATTTTGTGTGCCTCCCTGAGCGTCCACTCCCCTAGCTCGCGGATTCTTCGGCCTTCGTCCGGGGCAGTGTCGCTTGGGGCCGCGTTTCTTGGTGTACCTTTTAAGAGTGGGCACGTAGCGCACTGGCGGAGGGGCGTGTGCTGCATATTCCCGTCGGCTACGAAGAGCATCCTTGCAAGCTAGTTGCCCTTGGTTCTCCATGTTTTCCTCGTGGGGGGCCTGTAAGATGCGAATCAAGGATTAAGATTTGTCACATGATAAGACCATTCATATGTAAGGGATTATAGTGCAGGTTATCAAGCGCATAGGATGAGAAGGGGAGGGGTGGGGCATGCAGTGTTGTTGTAGAGGGATGGCCCCCATGATGTATATTTAGCCTTCTGCCATTAGCAGATCTTGGTTCACGCCGAGTTACATCGGCTGGCAGTCATGGATTTAGGTAGGGCTTCTCCTCAGAAGGATAGACCAGAAAGGGGGAAAGGTGTATAGAAAGGGACTACACCCTGTCTACACCATCAGAGTGTTGGTCAAGGCTTCCTATGGCGGCAATGTGGGTTGCATGCCCTTCACTTGGAGGTGGGGCTGGTCACACGGTTTTTGAATGTGTGATGAGAGGAGGACTTGAGGAGCTTAGTTTATCTGACCCCACTCTTTTCCCTGTGCTTGACTATCATTGCTTGTGTGTGTTGACATTGTTTATACATGGTGGCACAAAAAGTAGTGTTTATTTATATACATATTTATGAATCCATGTCACTTCACGAGGATAAGAACCAAGTGTAGAACTCGGGGTTATACCGGAGTGTGGCACACGCATCTAGTATTCGTGGCAGCTGACTTAATACTGATAGATATTTTGCCACGTCGAGTAGTATGGAACCTTGATCGAGTCTACTGGCAATATGTAACTCCTCCTCAGTGAGAACCTTATCAATCAAAGGGCCATGTAGCCTAGTCCCAACTAAGTCCGTACCTCGAATGTCAGTCAGCACTCGAAGGAAAGTTGGTGCCACATAGGTTGGGTCTCTTTGAGACCGCCATTTGGCCAATCGCTCTTCTGAGACCGTCATGATCTGAGCCCCTAGTTCGGCCATTACAACACGGCTTTCGCACCAACGCTGCTAAAATTGACTCTGGCCTGCTAACAGTCGCTTTAGTTGCTCTATGTCTACGAGATTCAGTCGGCAGAGCATTTCATTGAACGTGACAGTTAAGCGCAGTTCGTCAGCCTCCTCGTCAGGGATGAGTCGCATGTGTTCATGCAGGAGCCTGTCGTAGTGCCCGTTAAGATGTTCTTGTTCCTCCCATGATAGAGGAAAGGTCAAGTAATCTCCAAGCTGCTCCTTGGGGATTGTGCCCATGTCCACAAGGACGTAGACTCGTGCGACCACTTTGAGCTTAGCATCCAACTCAGTTAAGCATTCTATGACACTTCTATGTTCAACGAGGGCTTGCTCGGTTGCTATCTCATGCAAAGTTCTAAGAGTTTCCTTAGGCTTTAGCATGGCTGGGGGCTCAGGCCTAGATGAGCAAGATTGGTCAACGCTAGGATTTCTCATGCTCTTGGGGTTCTCATGTTTCTCCTGAGGTTTTGCTGTTATTTCATCATGGTTCTTCTCAGGTGTGACTGGTAGGACCTTGTCACCCTGCTGTGATAGCGTTGTATCCACTCTTGATTGATCAATGTGAGTTCTATTGTCAGTGGATAGAGTGTTGCAAGCAACTGTTGATGGCAACTGTTGCTTTGGTTTTTCACAGCACACGGATGTGTCTGAGGGTTCACCTCTATTAGGAGAGGCATTAATGTGTTCATTGGTGGATGGACTCGATGCTTTATTCATCATCTCTCCAGTGCCCTTCGTCTCAATGTTCTTGGGGTCCACAACCACCTGCAACTGTTGTTGTTTTCGCTGCTTTCTCCTCTTTTTCTTGGTCAACGCAGGTGCATCTAACATCTCAGGACCCTAGGCTATATCGACTGTTGATGTGCTTGGTCGGGCCTCAGCATTTCCCTTCTCTAGTGTGTCCTTATGGGACATAGCCGTGGTTTGCTGAATAGCCTTGCCCGGTTGTGAGGGCACAACTGCCGCTCTTTTCGGAGAGTCTAGCTTTTCAACCAACTCCCTTGCGTTTAACTCCTCCGTCCTAGGCTTTAGGCACTTTGAAAGTGCTGGAGTTGTCGAGGAAGTTGGTTGCGACACCTCCTCCATAGGTAAACTACTAAGGACATGTTCCACAAGGGGCGTTGTCATGGCCAAGGGCTGTGACTGCTGTGATTTCTGATAGGAAGTAGTGGTGGCTAGTTCAGTGGACTGGCTACCATTGGTAGCTTGCGGTGTCAAGTCCTTAGGCAGATCAAAAGTGGTCATGCCTTTTGTTGCCCTTTGCGTATTCACTTGTGCAGATTGAGTAGCGGTTGAGCTAGCCACGGTGGATTGCACAGGCACATCCTTAGGTTGAGAGCTAAGGTTGGTGTCATGTCCTGCCTCTTGGACATTTGGAAGCTCTGATGTAGGTAGAGATTGGGATTGGGTAGCCTCACTTGACGAGTGTTGTGCTTCGTGTGTCCGTTTAGGGGAAGAGGGTGTAGGAGGCTTGGAACTCCTAAGTGGCTTTGACACTGGCTGGGAGATTTGCCCATGGCTGATAGATGATTGTGCTATTTGCTTTGTTGAGCATTTAACCTTTCCCTGAGCAATGTTGTGCCTATGATGCTTGCTATCCTCTTAGGGAATCAAAAGCTCCTTGGGCACTAGCGGCTTCTGCATATCCTCAACGATTACATTTGGCATTTGCTTATCAAGCATGCTAGGCCGAGGATCTACCCTCCGATTGGTCCTGTTTGGTTTCTTGATTTCGACCATGAGGGGCTCGGTCACTCCACTGTTGTTGACTCGAGACTTGGTTTTTCGTTTAGATCTCCTTCTACGCTTCTTTGCTTTTGATACGATCTGGCCTTCTGTCGACCACGGAGGTTTAGCAAGGGGTTTTGGCACCCAAATCCATCGGTTGCCTGCATAATACCCTTGAGCCCGAAGCAACGCCTTGGATATCCATCATGGCGTTGTGCTAGCTCTCCATCAATGCTTGCGTCTATAAGGCTTGGGCTTCTTTTGGGGTCTTCTACGATATTTGTAAGTCCAAAGCCTGTCCTTGGCATTGTCTCTTGACCTTCTTGGTTCAGGCATGGCCTCACTCACTGGCTCTCGTCGTTCGACCTGTGCTCGACCTGTGCTTGTACTAACTCTTCCAACAAGTCCTTGCTCTCGTTAATGGGCTTGACTGTTACGTCAGCACCTTCCATGCCTTCCCCTCGAGGTTTGCTGAGGTCACCCTTGCTAAAGGTTGTGACTATCCTCACACCCGGTAGTGTCAAGTGTATCCTCTGAGCTACGTAATCACTTGGTAGCCTTTTTGAAGGGCCTTCCTAGGAGGATTTCCTTTCCACCATTCTCGCTATTGGGAGGAACATAGAACAGGAGTGGCAAGCTTTCTGTTTCAATTGTTACAAGGATTCTGCACTTCCCTAGAAGTGCTTGTGGGTGTTCCCTGTAAGGATTAAGAGTTGCATCAGTCGGTGTGAGCTCTGGTTGGCCTAGTAGGCTCCATGATTCATAGGTCAAGATATTAAAATCTGCTCCTTCATCAATTAGAGCATCAATAGTATGCTCTCTTTTCGCGATGAGTTTGACCCTAAGATAAGCAGGTGGTACTATGTCTTCATCTTCCGGGTCTTGGCTTGTAAATTTAAGCCTTCTGACATATGCCCTTGAGTTCTCGACTGCACAACTAGATGTGGAATCTCCACTGCTGTCTTGGATCGTCAGTGCAGTGCTATTCAAGGTACATCTCTTGTCAAGAGTGTCATGTCTAGTCATCTTCGCATTTGTAGCTTGCTGAAGTTGCATTTTGCTCTGACTAGACACGGTTTGAACACAATGTCTTTGTGTTCTCGTGGTGTGGCCTTTTTGCCCTTGATGGCTAGATTGGCCCATTGATGTTCTAGGGTCTTTGTTTCTCTCTGTTCGGGTATGGGCTTTTGGTTGCTCTATTGCAAGTGAGACTCCATGCTGGTGTAGAGCCATTACTTCACTAGGGTCCAATTTGGAAGACCTGTCATGGTGCGCATTTTCTCTCCAACCTACTCGAGGGAGGTGCGGAGGGGGCAGAGGGGGCAGAGCCCCCTCTGTGGGGGTCCGGGGGGGCAGTCCCCCCGGCCTGTAGGGCCGTTATGGTAAACACCATGCGTAATTTGGAGGACCGTTTATAGCCAAATTTTGAACTACTTGCTCTAAGTTTCAGCCCAGTGATCGATCTATGATATGGTTTCGACTCTGTATGGTTTCTCGGTTAATTTCACTGTCTTTAGGTTAAAATTTGAGAAAATCTAAATTCAGCCTAATAGGTCCGAATTGCAAGGTCTGAGTGGGTCACTCGGACGGGCCGAGGCGCATGGGCCGAGTGTAAGGTTCGGACGATTCGAACAAATTCGGACACGGTCACTTGGACGGGCCGAGGCACCTGGGCCGAGGGCCGAATGTGGGACGTGGCCGAGGGCCAAATTTGAGTCTCGGATGGGTAGACTCGGACGGTCCGAGGCCGACTAGGGTTTGGTCGAGTGGGCCAAGTGGTCTGAGGGCCGAGTCTGGGCCTTGGACCAGAGTCAACGTGACTCGGACGCGCCGAACGCCGCTCGTGTTTTCGCCGCAGCTCGCAAAATTCGACGTGCAGGGCGCTGGGGGTTTTCCCCCTTGTTGTGCAAGTCCAGATTGGTCCTACTACTATAGAGGAAGGTATAGAATTACCTGGGCTAGCCGATGATCTCCTTGATGCCAAGATCGAAGCGGATTTCCTCGCCAAGCTTTCCTCTTCTCTCCTGCTCTCCTGAAACCCTGCAATGCACAATGTGGCCTTTCTTGCCACTTCTGGCCCTTATACCCTCTTCCGGGTATGGTATTGGCACCCCCAATAACTCACTTACCGACCTTAGGCATCACAAGTAAGTTTTTTGCCTCTTTTGCGCGATTCTTGCCGTGTTTCTGCCCTATTTTGCAACAGTAACCCTAATGCTTATTTTCTTTGTTTTTCTTTGTTTTCTCCTACTCTAATGCATCCAAATCACAAAGTAAATACCTACACTACTCCATCTCACAACATAAATCTCAAGAAAAACAACAAACCTACTTGCCAAGGAGATCGAATACCATCTTCACCCCCTTGCTTCCTACCTATCTCAAGCACCGGTTCGGGGGAAACCCTACTCCAATGCTTGATTCGAAGCGCGCAAGCGCTCAAGGCTTGAATCCGTTAGTCCCGGCAAAACGGGACCAAAATGTGGGAGCTTTCGCTCAACCGCCAAGACCCACGGACCGCTTATTGTTTCAAGCGTTCCAAGCCGAGCACTAATGGCTACCTCTCACATAACCGACGCGCCATCCATATTTACGGGTGTAGTGAGCTTACCTCCGTGCCATTCGAGTTACCTCCTCTCCCGTGCACTCTGGTAGCTCCACGATCCAAGTGCAAGCTTCAAGCAAGCTCGATCCTCCCACTCCAAGCTCCAAGCTCCATTGTCGCAAGCAAGACAAGAGAAGAGAAGAGAAGAGAAGAAGAGAGGAGAAGATGGAGAGCTTCTCCACCCCACGGTCCCTCACCCTCACACACTCACTCCCTCACACTCTCACACTCCCTCTCTCAAGCACAAGCTCAAGGAAGCAAGAAGAAGAGGAGAGCTACTTTTGGCCACACACAAGAATGAGCTTCTCATTCACTTTTCAACTTTATATACAAAACCCTAAATCCCTTTTGGGCGGTCATCCCCTTTTCCCTTTTTTACATGGCCGGCTGTAGCCTAGGCCCTTTTTTCCATTGTCCTTCTATCTTCCTAGCTTCCTTTCCACCGCCCATCTACATTTACAAATTGCACGCGCTCTTTTACAAGATTTCAAGGTGCGCCTTTTTACTTTAAAATGCGCCTTTCCCCTTTTGGATTTGCCTTGGACTTTTAAGGTTGCCCTTGCGCTTTTGGCCTTTTCTCCTATTCTTTCTTCAGTCGGGCTATCTTTTTTCCACCTTGCCCTGCATCTTTTTTATTTCCTTTTGCTTTCTTCGTATTGGGGTTAGCACACTTCTATGGCTCCATAACTTCACATTGGCATAGCTCAACATATGCTAGAAGGTCTATGTAAAGGTCTCCACAACAAGAAAGAGTCTATTTCACTCTTGAAAAATTCTTGTATGCATGTCTCCTCTGCTAGATTACCCACGTTTGTTTCCTCCACATGTTGCAAGCCATTCTCATCCTCCACTTCTTGAAGTCATTCTCCCCTACCTCCGTACTCTCATTGTCCACACCAGGGAGATTGCTTTCATCCTAAACTTGAGTCGCCTGAGGTGTTATAGGCACAACATAAAACCAACAAGGTTGGTGTGGGTTAGAGTAGAAGATCGCCTATATGGAATCAATTAAGAACTTGTTACAAAATAAGAGGTATTTATGGACTTCATTTTGCTAAATTAAAAGGAAAAAAAAAGGACAAAAGACATGCATATGCTTGTAGTGACTCAGCAAGACAAATGTGTCTCACAAATCATTCCACTTTTTCTTGAAATTTACCTCCAAGAACCTAGAGAACCCTCATCGAACAAAATTTTCCACTCCTTCTAATACCACTTTAAACCACTACACATCAAATATGGTCATGGCAAAGCTATGATAATCTACTAAAATCACACCTTACAAGTTGCCAAAGTACTCCATCTTGTCCATTACAATGTTTGGATCTATGGCATGCCATCAAATTTCTTGCTCAAACTTTGCAATGACATCACAATTAGTTGTCGTGTGTAATTTATCAATGTGTTTTACTCGAAAATATCACCCATGCGACCACACCACACTATAGATGTTGTACTGTGGATTAAAACTTTTAAGTGAGTTGTCGCTTACAGTTGGTAGATACAATGATGATGAAAGCACATGTTTACCTTTTGACTATATCCCTTGGAGAACTCCCACTTCTCTCGTGTGACTTCCTTCCCTTCATATGATGATGTTGTCAATGCCTCATGCAATTGCCTTATCCCTTGGAGAACTCCCACTTCTCTCATGTGACTTCCTTCCCTTCATATGATGTTGTCAATGCCTCATGCAACCACCTCATTGACATGAACCATGGCAACTACCCTAGGCCCTTAGGGTATCGAATAGGTTACTAATGTATACTAGACCAAAATTCCAATCATGCTACCTCTCATTGCTCTCTAATGACCTCGTATCTATGAAGCCACTTCTACATGAATGCATGATGTAGCATACATAAATGACTCACCTTCTCCTCCATGATTCCATCCATCTGTTTCTCTATCCCATTTCCAACTACCATGCCTCTAGTTAGTATGTCATCACCCTTCAACATCCATAGCATTCTATTGTTTGTATCCATAGTCACAAGCCACTCAAAAATATGTACCAATGCATCCAACACTAGCCAATAACCTTTAGCCATGTTGCCCTCCTCTAGATAAGCCTACTATTAGATAAAGCCTTTCAAGGTTTTCATGAAGCACTCTAAAAAGAACATTCATAGGGTATGTACCAGTCATGCAATCTCCACTTTGTTATACTTTTCAAAGAGACAAACTACCTTCATTGTCCTTGCCTTCTGAATTCAACTTAGGATGTCCTTATCTCCTTCTTAAGATCCACTGCACTAAGTTTAACAACTTATGAATTGGACAACATATCTCTAGAGTGAGACAATCCACAATCGTGATCGATAATATTTTCTACAAATCAATGTAAAATAGAAAATATAATGAGCACTTAATCAAGTCAATGACTATCTTGGTCAGTACAAACCTGGTATCTCTTATCCCAATTGTGGGATTTGAGTTGTATTAGTTGATCATCTTTAGAAAACGTGGACTTGAAAGAGTGCACTACTCCCATCAGCATGTAGATATATTTTACTTTATTGTGCATCCTCTTTAGTGGACAAGACCCAAGGAGCACAAGATCGTTGCATATGACCATTGAAGCTTATTTGTAGTGGCCAATATGCCTCCATCTTACCTATCTCTTTCAAGTCTATCCTTACCCACATAGTCTCTCTCTTTCCTATGATATGGTTCCACAATAAGCTATCAACATTCTTGAAAATGTGTATGGGATCCAAAAAATTATTAATATGTAAATAAGTCTAATATGGAAACTCATAGAAAATTGAGAACCATTGGATCCCATACCAACTTCAGGTATTTCTCCTTGCAAGAGATCATCTAAAGAATCCTTCTCTCAAATCTTGGCTCTCCAATGAGAATGTTGTGTACCCTTAATAAACTATCTTCTTCATTAGTGACCTTGGAGAGTCCCACACACAAAACATGCATAGTAACTTGAGGTGAGTAGCCCTACCACAACATTTGTATCTAGTCAACATGAATATAAAAGTGTAATGTTAGAGAAAGCCATGAGAATAGAGACTCATTTACCTAAGTACTCCCCAAAACCTAGAAAGTCATGCATGGTCCACCTAAGAATGACCCTTATATTAGCGGACTGCCTCCTAGAATGCTTGGTCATGTCTTCCACAGTAATCCCCTCCTTCCATAACATCTTAGGTTCCTTAACCAATGGATAGAGATAGACATCCATATTCTTGACTTTATAGTATCCAAACATGTGCAAGCTAAGGATTAGGTGTCCTTTCTTAGTAGAAAGACATGGTGGAATATTGTAGTTAACAAGGATTACTAGCCACACACTATAAGAGATTGAGCGTAGTCCGAATGGATTCGTGCCATCCATAGCAAGACCAAACCAAAGATTCCTTGCTTCTCATGCAAAGCTTGAAAAGGTGGAATCAATGTGATGCTATGATTTGAGTCTATTGGCGTATATTGGATACTACCTATGGATCTATTTCATGCATGCCATGTTGTCAGACCTTGCCATGCTTGATGTGCAAAACATGTGAGGGATATGTGGTATGAGTAGAAAGTGTTTGAGAACCTTTTGGAGGACTATTTCACCCTACAGCCCTTGTCAATACCTATAAGCACCACACTTTAGACATGTAACCATGGACTCATATTCTTCTTGAAAGAGCATATAATCATTGACATGCGCATGTAGGCTATTGTAATCCATACCTAGCTTTTGCAACAAGTTTTTGTATCATCATGAGACTTGGATATCATGTTTCCAAATGGCAATATGTGACATTTTCATAATCTAAAAAATCCCAAAAACATTGAAAATTTTAGAATACTTTTGTATACAATCAAAAAACAAGTGTACTAGTACTTAACAACTTAGTCACACTTACACTCCATTCGTACATTGCATTCTCTCTCTCTCTCTCTCTCTCTCTCTCTCTCTCTCTCTCTCTCTCTCTCTCTCTCTCTCTCTCTCTCTCTCTCTCTCTCTCTTTCACGCTCAAAAAATGTTTTCTTGTTTCGTGCTTTTTTTCTCTACCGTAATGTGTTGCTAAAGACATCCTTAATGGCATTTCTATCTGATTGGCTAAAATCATCAATATCTGCCCCAATATATGAGTCCATATATTCATAAATATATACATCACTATATAACAAGGCATACATTAATGCTTTTAGCATTGCATATAGTGATAGATATAGAGACATTGAAGGAAAGTGTCACTTCCATCCATGGCTATATTCTCAATGCCTTATACTGTATGCAAGAATAATGGCATCCTTAACTAGTGTTGTTTTAACATACATGTGTATATATAGTAATAAATTATAATAATCAATAAAAATCAAACTATGTATTGTTTTGCCTTTGGGAGGAAAGGATTTGCATATATGAGTCAAGATATAAGATTAAAAACAAATATGACAAAAATGAATATCATCATTTGGGGAGAAGAGGAGTTGCATATATCCATCAATATTCAAGAGTAGTGAAAGATAAGTCAAAAGAGAGAGAAGGAGAAACAATGCATCAATTGGGGGGGTGGGGCACTTTGAGTAAAAGGGAAAAATATGGTAGGTATGAATCTCCTCTTTAGTTTAAGCGCAACACTAGTTTTATGTGTGTGTGTCTATGTGTGTCTATGCGCGTGCATGTGTGTACCTACAAATGTACATTATGACAATAGGTCATGTAGTCTGTGTGCATGTGTACCAAATAAGGGTAAAAAAGTAACAAAAGAATTGTTATAGTGATATGTGTGTGTGTTGGGTGGGGGGGTTAGGATATATTAGACAATCTTTTCTATAGACGTAGACTCTTCATTACAATTCTCAAATGTGATTAAATTCACATATACAATTCTCAATGATATCTAATTCCCATTTATTTATATTTCTCATCATGATGTGTTAACTACACATTAACTAAAACTCACATTGCTAATGTACTAAAAAGACCATGGGCACAAACTTGCCCATTTGCATTTACACATCTCAACACTCCTATATTCTTTTGGTACTCATGAATCATGCTAGAGTAAATTGTCCTCATTCCATCCTAGTGAGGCTCTCTTGGCTTCTTCATTGTGAATCTATAAAATAAAACTAAGGCATGGCACTACTACTCACCATAGTTCCATAAACATGTTCCTCATTCCATTGTATTCTACTTGTTGGATGCCCTTTAGGTGAAACAATCAACTCAATAAACAAAACCGAGCATCTGAAATTAGATGGGAGTTTTCACCATATTCCTTATGTTGTATGCCAGATATTGTCTTGATGTTCTATCATTAGCTTACATCATGTTATTCTTTTGAGGTGTCCCCAAAAACAAGTAATACTTACACTACATAAGCCAAAAGTTGTGAGGTGCTCTCATTAGTTGGAAGCTCCCTCTAACCCCATGAACTCTATAAATTAATGCTTTCAAATAACAAAAAGAAAGGGAGGAACATGATAGAGCACATTCACATTTACATGAATGTTAATAAATTGTTATCTCAACTTGAACTTTGTGCCAATTTTTGAGTAACTTTTAGTTTAAAAATGAAGAAGTACTACCAATTGGATAAGCATTTCTCAACTTTGTGAACAATTCACACCATTCAAAGCTAGATCTAATTTTCCAAGCCATAGCAAAAGGTCTAAATAACTTTGATTTTTGTGCCTTTGTCTTTGGTGCAAATGCAATGCATGGACAACCTCAAGTTGCACGATAGTCTAATTAGACTCTAGCTAAATCATCTTATTAATGTATAAGCTATTCTTCATCAAAAAGGGGATTGTTGGCATACCCCCTTTTTGCAAACAACCTCCCTTTGGGCATAGAGAGAGAGAGAGAGAGAGAGAGAGAGAGAGAGAGAGAGAGAGAGAGAGAGAGAGAGAGAGAGAGAGAGAGAGAGAGAGAGAGAGAGAGAGAGAGGAGGAGGAGGAGGAGGAGGAGGAGGAGGAGGAGGAGGAGAATTGATCAATGGAACGTCTTGAAAAGTGTTCTCTAGTAAGGGGGTTGCTACCAAACCCCTTTTTGGCAAATAAGATTTTCAAAGTCCCTCCCTCCCTAGGGAGAGAGAGAGAGATTGGTCAATTGAAGGTTTTGAAAAAAAAAATTGACAAGGGGGTTGTCATTTGTAGCAAAAACCAAAGCCCCCCTCTATCTAGAGATGGAGAAACCAATTTGGGTTTCAAATTTTTTTTAAAATGACCCTTAGAGGAGAGAGAGAGGAGGAGGAGGAAGAGAGAAACTAATCAATGGGAGATTTTGACATTTTTTTTGCACAAAAGGTTGACAAAATCCCCCTTTCTTAGGTAGAAAGTTTTCCAAATCCTCCATCAATTTGAAGAAAAAAATTTAGAAAACCTTCAATTGTTCTCTTCCTCCCCCCCCCCTTTCTCTCCTTGCCCCCCACCCCTATATCCTTTATCTATGAAAGAATCCCCTCCCACCTACCTTCCACTACATTTCAATCTATCACCAACAAGTAAGGTATGTGCTTGTCACACACACATACACACACACAGCATGGGTTTTGAATCACATGCATAGGGATACGTGTTCTTGTATAACATCTTAGCCCACTATGGTGTAGTATTAAACACCGTTGTATAACATCCTAGCCCATCGTGATGTTTTGTTAAACACCATAAGGTTGGTCATTCTAAGGTTAACCAAGAGTCCATTGTTCTATGCATATGATTATGGGGTATCCAAAGGTTTCTTCAACCCCATGGAAAGTCATAAGCATGATGTCATGTGCATACAATAAGAGCGTTATCCAAGAATTGGCCTATGGGGCTCTTGTATCTCCTCTACAAATATAGTCATAAATCTCATCAATATATGGTCAAAAAGTGTTCATGAGCGAGGGCATCCCTAGTTCACTCCAATGGTGGAGTGAAATAGGAGTAAGAGACCCTCAAACACATGTACTATACCAATCACCTACTTGTATAATGTGATCTACCCCAAGTGAGCTCTCTAGGTATTGCCATGTATAGCATCAATATGACCTTGGATACTAGGCATACTTGAGAAAGAGATAGAATGGGAGTTTAAATCCAAGACATATGAGAGAGAGAGAGAGAGAGAGAGAGAGAGAGAGAGAGAGAGAGAGAGAGAGAGAGAGAGAGAGAGAGAGAGAGAGAGAGAGAGAGAGAGAGAGAGAGAGAGAGAGAGAGAGAGAGAGAGAGAGAGAGAGAGAGAGAGAGAGAGAGATGAAGGGTGGCAAGAATTGTAGAGAGAAGGCGGGGAAAGAAAGCGATAGAATGGAGTGTGGATATATATATATATATATATATATATATATATATATATATATATATATATATATATATATATATATATATATATATATATATATATATAGAGAGAGAGAGAGAGAGAGAGAGAGAGAATAAGGAGAAAGGATAATTGGTGAATGAGAAAGTTGGGGGGGAGAGAAAGAGATGGATAGGTGGTGGTGGTATTGAGGAGGGGGAGATTGTGGCGATGGTAGAGGAGGTGGTGGTGTTAGTGATGGTGCAAGTGGAGGTGGTCATAAAGGGGGTGGTTGCAACAAAAGATGGAGCAAGTGAACTATGTGGAACAAAAATTGGGGGGTTACCAAAAAAAGCTCACTCCAAAAGCTCTCTTCTTGTATATACTCGTAGGTTTGTAGGCCTACTCAAGGTACTTGCTTACCTTTGATTACTAGATTTCATTATCATTTGGAGTCATTTTTACTTGTGGAGCTTTCTCCCCATTTGCATCATTTGGTATAGATATATAGAGTTAATATGGCTTCTCCATATATATGCATGCATTGTGTTTTTTTTTTCTAAAGTCCAATCTAACTAGACTCGAAACTTAGTGACTATTGGATTGGGGCTCATAGCATGAAACTACTTGGTAGTTGATGATCAACACTTTGCATTCCTAGTCCATTGCATTGTCACCATTTGATGATCCTACTAGGGGGTTGTGTAAAATTGGTTAATCATTATGGGAGTGGGAGAGCATAATTATGAGACTAGTGGGAGATTGAGGGTAGGGCGAGCTAAGAATGGTAGGTCATCAAGTGTTAGAACCAACAAGCATGGTAGAGGAAATGACCATTAGACTAAGAGGAACAAAATTCTTAGCGTCCTTTTTGGTGTTAGAGTAGGCAAGACATATGATATATTGCTCGGGAGACCTTAGTTGAAGGTGGCAAAAGCCTTGCACAACTTGAAAACCAATGAGCTCTCTCAATATAGTTTCAAGGGGCATAATAGATCTGAGCTAATAGTTGTTGTCTTGAATCTGGAAGATCAATACGCACACTTACTTCTTATAGGGGAAAATAAGCCCAACCAATGGCATGTTGTGAGGAGACAAAGAAAGGAGTTGAAATGAGAAAATATCCATGGAGGATGAAATAAGCACATCATAGGAGTTTAAAAATATCAAAATCAACAAAAACCTACCAACATAATTCAAAGAGAACAAGTTAATCTATTTAAGAAACTGAAGGATGTGTTTGCCTAGCATTACACTTATTGGAAAGAAATTGATACTTAAGTTTGTTAGCTTAAGGTTGGTGTAAGACCAACTTTGCCTGCAAGAGATGGCACCTATGTATCAATCAAGTGAGGGAAGAATGCTTCTCTCTATCTTTAGTGATGTTTAGACCATCCTTCAAATACCAGTGAGAAGCTAAAGTTGGATCATATGCATCCTCCAAGCTCTTGCTCAACTACAACCCATTGAGTCTAGCCTTGGAAAGAGAATTTGAGAGTGCACATGAGCTCTAGAGACATTTGGAGAGTAGACATTGCACCAACATCATTTGTCACAAAACGTTGGTGGATAAGCTTGCTTCCTTCACTTGCACATGAAGTTCCATGTGGAGCTGATTGCAAGGGAGATGTCCAATATGCATGTGGCTTGTGCAAGCATCACTTGGGATATTCTCATCACCAGCAAGATTTGGGATCTCCTCCTTCACCCTTGTCTTGGGGATTAAAGCTTGGAATGTATTTCCATTTTGTTAGTGAATGTCTAGGATATAATCACTCAAAAGTCCATTCTTCCCATCTCATCATGCTCATGTCTCTTCAAATCTTGACACCTCTTCAAATCTCAATCCAACCCATATAAAACTAGTTACCTTCTCTTTCAATTAGGAAGCATATGTACTTTGATCTTGATCATGAAGAAAGCTTCTTGTTAGAGTTCAATCTTGGTCTATCTTTTAGATGTACAAGAGGCTCTTTGGCAAGCATACGAAAGCCATATTCACCTTTGGGAAAATCAAAACCCATAGTGTGAAACTGGGAAAAGGAAAACTTGTTGAAGCCCTTTAATAATAAGGCCGATTACACAGAGGCCCAGACGGTCGATTTGGCATGCAAAAGGAAGGGGTGTTTGGTTGATGTGGCGACTTTTGATTTGTTTTGTGAATCACACACGGATATATTTGGGCGAGGGAAGTCCTTTGTCCAAGGGGGAAAGTCCTGCCCAAGTGGAATAGGACAAACATGTTCATTCAAAAACGTGGTTCGCAAGTGTCAAAACTTGAACCCTTGAATAGTTGGTCCACAATCCCCACCACTTATCATCAAGACAAATGCTCCTTTTTGACAATTTCCTTGGCGCTCTTTATCAAAAGAAATTGTTGAACAGGATTTGAGGCCAAGTAAGGCCTTGCACCTAGTGTGTAACAGGCCTAAGGTTGGTTATACACTAGATGGAGGACCCCCACTTTGCAAGTATTAACCAATCAAAATACTTCTTTAGGAGTTGGATGTCCACAGTCCTTCACACACAAGAGAGAACATGACTTGTTTACCTGTTAAATAGGTGAACTCCCCACCCACTTATGGACGGGGAATCTTCTGTGCCGAGTTTGTAAAGTGATGGACATGGGTGAACTTTTTACATTTATAACCAATCAAAAAATTAAAAATATCATTTTTTTGGTAAAATATGTCCTTTTGATGTGTAAAAGCTTTATGTCCATATCTAGGCCCAATTTCAAAAATTGCATGCCTACTCTAAGCAAAGGTGAGCATCGCTGTTTAGTGTGTAACCAGCCTGAGAATAACGTACACCACCATGAACAAATAGCGATCAGCCACATCGTGAATATTCGAGGATGATTCAAGTCTCAATCAAAAACCTTCCTATCAAAGGCTAATATAAATATATAGCAGGTTTTGCGTAGCGTAGCTAGTCCTTGGGCTCTTGTATTTTGGGAAGCTATGGCGTCAGTGCGGCGCTCCATGGATCTCTTCTTCAGCGCCTTCTTTGCGCTTCATGTCGTAATTACCATTTTCGCTGATTCGCAGGTGATCTTCCCTGCTCACTGGTACCCGCAGTCTCTGCAGGACCTGAATCGGTGGTACGTGGATTTCTCGGGGGACTACCTGGTAAGAGACAAGCCACATTACTTTCTGGGGCTTGTGTATGCAGAGGTCTTCTTCCAGCTTCCCCTTGTCTTCCTCAACGCTTACGGATTTTTCTATGGTAACATCCCTTCCCCCCACCCCCTCCTGTTTCTCTCTCTCTGTGCGTGCATGAGTTGAAGAACTGAATTAATCACAACAGGAGATGTTTTTTGTTGGTGTAAAACTAGCTCTAGGTGAAACAATTGCTGCTCAATCCAGAGCTGAAGAACTGATTCTCTCTCTCTCTCCCCACCCCCTTTTGGCAATACATTCTCTCTCTCTTTCCCTCTCTGATTTCAAATTCCAATTTCAAGCTCTCTGCTCTCAAATTCTCTGTACTCCCTCAAGCTCTCCTACAGCCTACCTTTGCCCTACCTCTGCTCTCAAGCTCTCCATCCTCTCTATCCTCAGCCTCTCCATATGTAAACTCCTAGTGTAAAGAATCTAAATGTTTGAAGTTTATTACTTTAAGTCCCAACATTATGTGTAGGCGTTAAAATTATATGTACAAATTTTTCCATTGGACGAAACATTAGAGACACGTCCAAGATTTATTAGTTTGATTAGTACCTGACTAGTATTGGATGGTACTAATCGGATGCCATTGGACGAGATAACCATGCTCAATACTAAGAGGTAGTAGTTTGATTAGTATCTGACTAGTATTGGATGGTACTAATCGGATGCCATTGGACGAGATAACCATGCTCAATACTAAGAGGTAGGAGGGAGCATAGAATAACAAGGAAGAACAGGCCGCCGTTTTTCTGATTGGTGTGAATAGGGTAGGTCTTTTACGTGCGATAACATGCAATTGATTGACCATGGATTAGCAACAACTACTCTCTCTTCTCTTAGATTGAGAAGTCCCCACCATAATGGCTTCTTCAGTTTCTGCTTTATAAATGTCTTCATCTTTGGCTTCTATGGCTGCAATCAAAGAATTGCCTCCAATCGAATCCCTTGAGTTTTCAGCTTCTCTTCATCCTGCAAATACACATGAAGTACTTGCAAAAAAGCATGTACATATTCTTCAGTTTTCTCACCAACATATTATCTTTTTCGTTTAATCACATCAATTATTACATCATGAAATCCTCGTTTTGCAATACCGAGAATTTCATCTAATGTAAATTCAATTCTACTTCCAAGAATCCTTTCTTCTAGGATCCATTTAAGATCCGTTGCGGTCTCTATGTCAGACTGCAACTTGTAACTGGGATGCTTACTTTTTCTTTTTCTTTCTGCTGGCGATGACTAGATGATCAGATCGCAGTAGATGATGATGTCGCCAGCAGCTGACGTCAACATGGATGAAGACGCCAGTAGCAGGAGCAAACACGGATGGAGTGGCAACAGTCTCGAGGGCTAGATAGCCATGTGGGAGGAGGCAGATGGCTGAAATCTGCAAGTGGAGTGAGAAACCTACACGGATGGAATGAGGCTGAATGGGGGCAGCTTGTCTATTTATAGATGTGGAAGGGTGCCCCAAAAATTAGGGTTTTCATTGAACTCTCTCGAACCGCTCCCCGATTTAGGGTTTCCACTGAACTCTGTCGAACTGCTCCCCGTTTTAGGGTTTTTACTCTAAAAGAGCATTTTTTAGTGTGTTTTGGGGCTGTTTAAGAGGCTAATCAACAAGTAATGCATGTTTTAGCTCAACACTAGGTGCTTGCTTTAAGCCATAGAGGGCCTTATGCAAATGGCATACTTTGCTTTTTGACCCTTTTTGAACAAAGCCAGGAGGTTGAGTGACATAAACCTCCTCATGAAGATCACCATTCAAAACAGTATTCTTCACATCCAGTTGATGCACATGCCAATCATAATGAGCAACCGAAGCAATGACACTGTAAATGGTGGTCATTCGTGAAGTGGGTGCAAATGTCTCATTATAATCAATCCCATGGTGTTAGGCATACCCTTTGGCAACAAGGCATGCCTTGCAGTGATCAATGCCACCATCAGATCTGCATTTTAATTTGTAAACCCACTTAGTGCCTAAAGTATGCTTGCCAGCAGGCAAGTCATATAGCTCCCATGTGTTTTTTTTATCAATAAAGTTTAACTCTAATTGCATAGTTGCCATTCAATGTTTGTCTTGTAAAGCATCATGTAAAGAGACATGTTCTTTTGTTGCATGCAGTAGCTACAAGTGCTTGTGCGACCAAGTTACCATGTGCATGGCCAATGGCTGCTCTAGTTCTATCGGGAAGAGGAATGGGCTGTTTGTTGCCCTGTAATTTACCTAATAGCCATCCAGGGATGGTTTCATCTTCCGGAACAGCAGCTCTCTCATCGGCCACTTCATAATCAGCAATGCCTTGATCAATGGGTTGAAAGTCAGGCTACTATTTGCATGTGTTTGCTGATAATATTGCTGCTGTAAACCCTCAATAAGTTGTTGAAATTTACCAAAATCAGGTTCACCTTGCTGAAAATAAAGGCAAACATGTCCATAGGCCCCACATTGGGTGGATTTTGTCAGTCCATGAAGGGCTGACCCACATGTTCATCAAATACCATATCTCTACTAATAGAAATCTTGTTGTTGGATGGTTGGTATAAGCAGTACCCTTTGCTTTCTGCACTATAATGAATAAAGATGCATTTGACAGCCCGTCTTCCAATTTATGTCTTCGTGGTTGTGGCACTAAAGGATATGCCAACCAACCAAAGACATGGATGTGTGACACCATTGGTTTCCGCCCATTCCAAGCCTCATAAGGCATACAATCAGCCAAGGCTTTAGTTGGGCTGCAATTGAGCACATACACTACATACATGCTAGCATCAAGCCAAAACTTTGGGGGCAGCTTATTGTGTGACAATATATAACATGCCATTCCATTAAAGTGCACTTATTTCTTTCAGCCATACTGTTTTGTTGAGGTGTGTAAGGCGTAGTACATTGATGAATAATGCCCCTTTTAGCCAAAAGGGACTCGAACTTCCATGACATATATTTCCTCCCTTGATTGGTACGTAGTGTAATCAACTTACATCCACTGCCATTTTCAGCCAAGGCCAAGAAAGTTTTTAAAGCATGCAAACACTTCTAATTAGTGCTTCAAAGCATATGCCCAACAATGAGGAGTCATGTCATCAATGAAGGTAACAAAGTATAAGTATCCTTCAATGGATTTGACATGCATGGGCCCACAAACATCACTATGCACAAGCTGTAATTTTTGATCAGCATGCATAGTACCATCGTTGGGAAACAAAGCACGATGCATTTTACCAAGTACACAACTTTTACATACATTGTGAATAGGTCCTTTCAACGGAGGAGATCGAGCACCGTATTTTTGCTTCTTAGACATAGCAAACTACCATAATTAAGACAACCAAACCAAGCATTCCATTACTTAGTGTTATCCACAATGGTGGCATCAATATGGAATGCATCCTCTAATGCTCTCCTCTCATATAAATCAAGTTGATAAAGCCCATTGTACAAAGTACCAGTGACAATGAGGGTGTCCCCATCACTATAGTCATAGACATTGCATCGATCCATGTGTTTTTTAACCACAAAACCAACTTATCTATGGCTGTAAATAGAAGTAAGTTTTTCTTTATACCTGGCACATACAAGATCTTTTTAAGCACGATAGTTTTCCCATCCACTGCAATAAGGGGAATCTAACCAATACCTTGAATGCTATACAAAGCATTGTTTGCACATACAATTGATCTCCCCTTTTGCACATTTGCATATGATACAAATAAGTCACGAAAGGATGTTGTGTGCTTAGAAGCGCCATTATCATAATACCAAGTGCTGCAATTTTTTAGCACAATTGAAAGACCATGCTCATGTGAAGAAGGATCATATGAACAACACACAACAAGGGCATAGGACTGACCAATGTCTAAGCTTGCCAAATGTGCAGTTGCATCCTTTGCATTTGCTGAATTTTTAGCAATACTCATGCCCAATTGTTTCTTCTTTTCACTTGCTATCCTCTTTCTGCATTCTTTAATTACATGTCCCTTCTTTTTGCAATAATTGCACCTCTTTTTCTTAGCACCATCATCCTTGGTGATTGAGGAGTTCATAGAAGAACCCGTTATGCCTTTTCCTTAGGAGTTTGAGGGTTGCCATGACTTCCCTTTGTTACAATGGTTGGCTGCAAATGATTGATTATCCATACTTATATCAGAGTGATTCAGCCTCGATTGCTCTTCTTGCAACAATAGTGATACCAATGTATTAAATGTATAAGCATTAGCATCTCCTTTTGCAAGTAAACGAAGTGTAGTGGCAAAACTTTGATAAGTATCAAGTAGACCTTCCAAGACCATAGTTATAAGAGATGCATTGGGAATGATTTCATCAATGTTAGCAAGTTGCTCAGTAATGTCCTTGACATATGTAACATAGCCATCCATAGAATCACTCTCTATCATGTGCTCCATCTCAAGCTGCTTACACGCATAGGCTATATGAGCCACATTGCGCATCGGATACAACGAGGCAAGCTTATCCCAAGCATTTGTGGTGGTTGTGCACGACTGAAAATATGGGATAACTGTCTCTTGCACAAAAGTGCAATCAAAGCATGAGCTTGGGTATCATGCCTGTCCCATCTACTAATTTGTTGTGGGAGGTGCAAGAGGAGCTAGAGCTGAAGATCCATTGGTGATTGTGGATGCCGCACGCCCCGCCCCAAGATCCAACTACGAGCTTTTTAACTACAACAACTTAAATATACGCTATTGGAGCTGGAAATACTGCGGCTGTTGGCACCAGACTTGCCCTCCAATGAATCCTCGTTAAGGGATTTAGATTGTACTCATTCCAATTACCAGACTTGTAAAAGCCTAGTATTGTTATTTATTGTCACTACCTGCCCGTGTCGGGATTGGGTAATTTGCGCGCCTGTTGCCTTCCTTGGATGTGGTAGCCGTTTCTCGAGCTCCCTCTCTGGAATCGAATCCTAATTCTCCGTCACCCGTCACCACCATGGTAGGCCTCTATCCTACCATCGAAAGTTGATAGGGCAGAAATTTGAATGAAGCATCGCCGGCGCTAAGGCCGTGCGATTCGGGAAGCCAAAAGAAATTGTGACATTCTGTGTAGCAAGGCCTGCATGCTTAACTTTTGAACCACATATATAGTCCCAAAGCTTCTTGGCAAAATGAGTACATGCTTCATCATGTATGCCCATAGGGATGATTAGTGTCATCTAATTTGTTTGAGTTCCGAAACATGTTGAGCAAATTGTTTTGCCCGGCCATTGCTTGCTGAAATTTTTGGTTATTGTCCAAAGTACAGTTGTAGATGCAACTCGAAAAGAAAGGAAAGGAAATACCAAAAACTTCCAATTTTTTGAAAAATTGATGGCATCAATGAAGAAATCGCAGTTGAAAGGGCTCCAATGTGTGTGAATGTCAATGTAGAAGGTATGATTGGTCTTAATGTCGACGAATTTGGAAAAATTTCGCAAAAGCTCCAAATTTAATGGGTGAAATTTGGTAAAATTGGAGCTTGAATACGAAAAGCCCCAAGTTTTGGCACAAGACCAAGCAATTTCTAATTCCAACCCTCATTCACATGGGTGTAACCAAATTGGTTATCTTAGCGCCTAGTTCACAATGAAGAAGTTGAAACCGGTTCTTTGGATGTTATTCATATTGTTGCTTATCCAAATTGATTTACACCCTTGTAAAAGGCCACTACGTATGGGATCTCTTATTATTGAAATGTCTTTGTAAAATCCCAAAAAATATCCCTTTCGTTGTATGGAGTTAGACTCTGCCGTGGGAAATAACTTGGTAAGACCTCTCCATCAAGTAGAATGTCAACTTAAGATGTAATCAGTAAATTCATGGGGTTCGGATTCCACACTGGGTAATCCAAAATAATGCATCTTCTTATGTGGAAGAGATTATGGGGCATCATCATTGGGAGATACACAACAAGAAGCTTAGGAGAAGAATATGAAGCAAGCAACAGGAAAGCATTGGGGTACATAGCAGGAGTGTTAGGCCATGAATGCATACATCACATTGATGGTATTCTAAATGCAAAGTTAACATGGGAGGAGCTCAACAAAGTTTTTGGCACCGAATCCAAGCACTCCAAAGTGTTTTTTCACCCCCCCGACCAAACCAAAAAAACCACACACAGATACACGCACACACACACAAAATGATATGACCTTGTTAATAGTTGCAACCTTCAAGATCATTATAATCACAATATCAATAATATTTAAATAGTTAAGATAGTGAGATGCGTTAGTTGTATGATCTCATTACTAATATAAATTCTAAGGTACATCATCACTACATAGCACGATTACATAGATAATACATTTACATAATAATGTTACAAAATTTTCTAGTTTGGAGAAGTGACCTAGCTACAATAACAAAATAATCCAAGTAAATGGATATGAAGCCCAAAATCTAAGTTAAAAAATTAGGCCCAAAAACATAAAACACAAGACCATACATAGCATGAGACATTGTTGGTACTATACTCCCAAGAATAGTAATGTAAGGAGTAGCACTCTTGCTTAGACTTCAAGAATCACATTGTGGATCTTTGTAGATGGCAAAGAAACTTAAACAAATCATTTCTCAATAGTTGATCTTTGATATGGTTTACCTTGTGTATGATGTAGCACTTGCCATGTGCTCTAATAAAATGAAACATTATATAAAGCACATATATGCTCTAGATGGGTGTAAACAAAGCTAAAATATGGTGTAAATGTGATAGAGATGGGTATCGCTACAATCACTGCTATGTACCATTGTTTATCTATCGATTTTAGAAATGGGGCTACATAACTCTAGCTATACTCAAGACAGTATCTCCCTTTGGCTTAATCTAGATCCCTTTGGCTCAATCTTTAATCCAAATAATGGCTTGGTGAACATTTTGTCCACACAAAACTTCACTTGAGCATATTGTTAAGACAAGCCCTTGGAGCCAAATGCCAAGGAAAGGCTATTGTGATGTGATGATCTCCAACTAGGGTAAGGGGGCGAGTAACATGATGGCCCCTAAAAGAAGGATAGACAATCCCCCTAAAATGTCACACTTTTCACAGCATTTGGAGCATTGTGATTGGGGGGTTATTTGAAATACAGCCACTCATTGGCTACGACTGACAGCAGATAATCTCGTCTTTTTGTCTCACCATTGCACCTCAATTCTATTAAAGTTGCATGCCACCTCATTTGTTCCCTTATCCTTCCACCAATCCAACTCCCCACCTCCTCTCAAACCCAATGATCCTACCACAATTTCAACTCCCTACCCCCTCCCAAACCTAACGAGATGGCTTTGTTAAAAACCTCTATTTTAATCCACTATAGAAAAAGAATAAGAATACCCCAAAATAGTCAACACAAAACCTGTATTCGGGACAACAAGGAGCCAAAATCTCCCACAAATTTAAGGTGGATCAGAGAACTTTCTTCCTGAATAGCAATAGACAACCTATTTTCCCTGTTTAGAATAGTCCACTACATCCTAGGAGATCACAGATTAGTCCACTAGTACTTCATAAAACCTTCAGTCTATTCATCTCTAGTCTTCTCCACTGCTACTCTCCTCTACAACACACAATAATATCTTTCTTCCAATATGCCCTTTCCTTGCTGGTCTTAGGAGCTATCATGCGTCCCCAGATGTTAGATCCTATTCAAGCAAATTGAGACAACTACAAGGAGGTAGTTCTTACTTCGAAGGTTGATGTTGCTCATGCCTGTTCTGTTCTTCTTAGATGCATCTCTGAAGAGGTTCTCTTGGCAGTTACCTTCTGCAAGACAGCTTCAGGTGTGTGGAAGAAGTTATAGATGCTATAGCATCGAGCTGTTTGATATGATTCAGTCCTTTCTTCTTTGGTTGACATAGATATACGATCAACTTCGCCATATGCAATGTGTCCTTCCAGAAGCACATCGTGTGGGGACTATTCTCTACAAGCTTCTGTTGCAGTATGATGGTACGGCCAACACTTTATGGGCTCAGACACGGCAACATCTACTAGTTTTGAGCATATGTCCTCCTTGTTGCTGCAACATGACACATCTTTGTGTTTATAAGGGGGCTTGAAGCTTCCATCTTGATATGGTGGCCAACAAGAGGCTTATGCAGCTTTAGAGAGGGGTGATAGGAAGAAGAAGACGAAGGCACAATGTTATCATTGTAGCAAGAAGGGGCATTTTTGAAAGGAATCCAAGAATCTAGTGGCATTGCAAAAGGAGCGGAGCAGAGAAGAAGAAGAAGAAGAAAAAGAAGGTAAGGACTTCTTTGACAAGTCGTCATCCTTTTTTGACTCAAGTTTTTGATTTAAAACCTCTAGCTAGGGCAAGGGCCCAAGCTTTGAAGGCTCGTCATCTGCGAAGAAGGTGAAGGCCGTGACGACCTCCCCTTCTGCCTTCTAGCCCTAGTGGTGATTGTCATCCCTCATGACTCTACAGTGCTAGAGAGGAATTGTGAGAGGTTGGTGGAGATGGGGCAATTGAGCCTTATCCATATGCAGGTGTAGTGGACCTAGAGTGAGGCTTCCTACATGCATTGAATTCTAGCACCCCTCCATTATGTCAAGGAACTGGTAGACGAGGAGTATACTAATCCCTCTTTTTTGCTACGATGAAGAGGATTCCTAGGCAGAGCTCACATGAGGGGACACTTCACAGTTTGGTCAAAGGTGGGGAATCCATGGTCATGATGTGCTTTATGCAGAGCAGTTTCATGATAGGCATCAAGAGTTGCTATGACTACTATGTGTTTTTAAGGATTGGTACTTTCGACATGGACTGGACATTAGGTTCTCTTGAAGGCACCTTGGTGGTGGCTTGCATACCCATTGCTTGGGTATGCATGGTCCTATCTAATGGTCATTGCCATATGTACTACGATGAGTCATTATCACTGTCTTGTATTGTACTAGATCACCCATGATTTGAGAGAGGGTGCGAGCAGATTAGATATCTCACATGTGAGTTTGTGGATGTTTGTGTGCTTATTTACTATTTTGTGGGAGAATTGATGAGACTGGCCACCCTATTTTTGGGCGGCAGCATTTTATACTACAGCAAGTTTCTCACCTTTACATTGTGACATGTGGGTGCATAGTGTGAGTTCCATGTCTGAGAGTGGTTTTTTATTCATGTGCTTGACAGTTTTATGGTCTCCTCAAGTGTGGTCAATTTGTGCCTATATGAAGGCACTCTTTATCCTGGCTTCAGCTATTTCAGTGTTTAGTTGCTGTCCTCTGCAACTGTGTGTATCTGTCTGCTCCGTTACCATGCATTTTTTCTAACAGATTATTGCTGAGCCACAAATTGGTGCATGATTTGAATCACAACCATAAATTGGTCCCTTCTTACACGTCTATTCCAGTTACCTTTGTTGCAAGTATGTACAAGTTCATAAATTTGACTGCCTTGTGTTTGTGTGGGATGGATCACAATTAGTGTCACTCAATAAACATGACAAGTTATCATGTAGTTGTTCTGAAAGAAACAGAGTTTTTTTTTGGCCTGACTTACACAAATGAATGTTGCTTTTGAACAAATGTGAAGTAAGGAAAGCTGTAAATACATTAACTGTTTGTTGAGTTGCAAATGCATAATCTCATGTCGTGGCCTTAATTCTTTTCCAGGTACGAAATGGGCTAAGACAACTGGTCTTATATATGGAGTGCATGTAAGCACTACCATGGTAAGTATTTGTTTTGAGTTGAGTTCAACCTTATCACTTAGGGCTTAATTGAGAGTGCATGGAATATTAGTTTTTTTGTCTCTGCACCACATTTCAAAAGAAGCTAATCAACCTGGAATAGATATCTTTATTTAACAGGGCATCAAAGTATGTGAACTTGAGTGAGTTGCAAGCTCAATAAATAGGCAGTCTGTAAGCTTAACAATGCACACTGTAAGGTTGAAAAGCACTGAACTCTCACATGGAAGTAGTGTGAACATAAGTATGCTAACTGTGTTGACAGTCTCCAAGCAAGTATGCCGTAACATTCCACCAGTCCAGAGCATTAGTACAGCCAGCAAGTACTGTAAGTGCAACATGCCCATTTCAGACAGCATTACGCCCCAGTCATCTTGGTCATACAGCTGTGTTGGCTCAGGCCTTACGGTGTGCCAGGAAAGGGCTGTGTTTGTTTTGATACCAAAGTCTATGATTGTAACTTCCTTGCATGTGTGTAGCATGTTAGAAACTTTATTTATGTCATCCTGAAGAGTCCCCTCAAAAATCTGCCGAATGTCTGCATTTGAGACTTGCTCAACAGCCAGTGAAGGCAAGCCCATGAGTCCCCTGAATCCCCTAGAGTTGTTCCACTTCCAGTGATGGCAAGCTCGCTATTAAATCTCTGATCAGATGTCTCCCATCTAATGTCGGGGGAGGCCGCCTTGGTGATGAAAAATGAGCCTGCAAAAGGCCACCTGCTCCTGAGATTGGGTTTGGTTCTAGTACTGCGGACTGGGCATTCCAAATGCTGAGTCTGAGAACAAAAATCCAGGTGTGCGAAAGTTGCTGACATCGAGCTTTGAAGACTGCATGTTCCCCTCCAGCTGTTGCTGCTGACGTTGCCATATGCATTCACATGTTGTCAGGTACAACTCCTGCTGAAGTAGACCAGCTAGGGCTGCCATGTTAGAGCAATTTGCTTTCGGTGCCTCTTTGAAGTGCATCTCATTTGCACATGTTTTAGTTAAACCTCAATGGAAGAGTGGGATGTCCCATAAAATGCAAAATCTAAGTTTCAGTACAACAAGCTGGACATATCACTTCAGAGAGGGTCACAAAGCCACAATATAAGGAAAAGCTCCTTTTAACTGTAAGCTCTTTTCTTTGGACGCAAATGGTGCATGTTCTCTCATGGGCAACAAGCAAAGATGATCAGGGGTTGCCCCATTTTTCTCAACCACGAATGAATGAAGAGGAGCTACCAGCTGATAATCAAGCTTTGAGCCGAAGCAATTAGCAGGCTCTTTAATTCATTTGTGAAAAGTTCCAATCTCTTGCTAGAGAAGGTCAGACCTGCTGTGTTAGATCGGGTTCCTTCAACATGCAGTAGCATGAATTGATGTCTAGCAAAATGATTGTCCTGCTACGACAGCGGGACAACGGCAAAGACTCAGGTGCATAAAATCAATCGCTGTGGTATAAATTAGCCAAAATTCCTCGTTCAATGCCGCCTTGAAGCAAAAGAGAACAGCAAAGAAAAGCCAAAAGACCTCTGGACAGGACGAATGGCACAACAATCAGTAAAGTCGATGATTTTTGAAGCAACGATCCGGATGGTAGATAGTGTTATTCAACTAGACTCATCCGATATCACAGAAACTTGTATGGAAACGATTCACATAGTAGAGACTCACAAAACAAGGCACTAAGGTGGGAAGGGCCCAAAATGTGCTTTTTGAGATATTTGGTCATTCCAACTTTGTAACAAATCGAACCTTATGCATCATCAATAATATAGACTTTTTGCTAGATTGTTGCTAGAGATCCTAGCTTGCATAGGTGAGAAGAATTCAAGTAATGTCCATATTTCAAATGTCAAAAGGCATGCCTATGCTTAAATGCATAGTTCACGTTGAGAAGTCCTTCAACGTTGTAGCTTAAACAAGCTCAAATCTAGATGCAATGTCTGTATTACCACTGACATACATAGTCCATGTTGACAAGTCGTTCAACATCATAGCTTCAACAAGCTCAAATGTAGATGCGACAACTGTATCACTAAGGACATACATACTTCATATTGAGAAGTCCTTCAACATTGTAGCGTTAACAAGCTCAAATCTAGTTGCAACATCTGTAATACTAAGGACTAATCATTGGATATATTATATTTAAGGCAATATTGTTTTGAATACTTGATGTTTTTGGAAGCCTTTTATCCATTATTCCATGAAATTTTATGTCTCTCTTGATCCGTAGCTTATTATTGGAATGTAAATCTCAAAAGGTGAGCTCATGGTCTTCTAAGATACCACTATATCTCTTGTAGATACATGTCATGAAAAGTAGTCCAATATTTTATACATGACATAAAAATTTAGCTCAAAGTTGAGATATTTTACCTTTTATGAAACTTTGATTAGCTTCTCTAACATGAAAAGTGCCTTCTTGTTAAACCTATCCATTGTGTTGCATTAGATCTTTACGTCTATGAAATCTCATAATGTGTAACCTATACACTTGCATGAAGACTAGGTTTAGAGGAAACCTTCTCTTTTAGAGATGTATAGAAGCAATGATTCCTCTTTTTGAACAAAAAAATTTACGGCATTGTTCTATAACCTTTTTTGAAAATCTTTGATAACACAACTATCTTTGCTTCATTAAATATCCTTCTTTGGATTATCAAGGTGGCATAGGATTGCCTTATTGCAATTTTTCTCAAAGCTATTGTAAATCCTCGTGTAATTTGTCATCTTTTTAAGCTCAAAATATATTTAATGGTGAGAATACTTAACTATGATTATTGAAGTAAAGCATCAATTGTGCCTCAATCTTTCTCTATGGAGAACAATCAACTTGAAAATACAAACATCAAATTTGACCCTAGGTCTAAGTTTGTAGATATGAATTTGAATAAAGCTACATGTACCTCTTTATCTAAGAAGTAGCTATCTAGAAAATTTGGGATTCAAGTCAAAAGTTTTGGTGATATGAGTGTGATCTTACCAAATACTTGTGTATGATGGTTGATATTAGTTATTGCCTTATGGTGGTAGTGGAATTACTATAGTGACTTGTGGCATATGACAATGGTCTTTCTAGGGCTATCCTTTTGATAGCAAGATTGTCAGCTCGGTGAGTTTGTGCATGTCATTTAGGGTTGGGCACATTTTAGTTATTTTAGGCATTTTTTGTGAAGGTCATTTCATAACATTTGGGCATTTATGATGTTGGTTAGCTAGCATTAATGTTGGTCAACCAACCACTATTCATGGCCTATTTTGTGTCTATTTATAGTGGGGCTTCTCCTCCTCCTCCTCCTCCTCCTCCTCCTCCTCCTCCTCCCCCTCCTCCTCATATATCATCATCATCATTATTCAGCAGATGGACTTCTTATTGGAGAGAGGAATTTTTAGCATTTTTAGCATCTGAATTTTATCTTCTAACCATTATCTTGCAGGTCTTGGTCCTTGTAGCATTGTGGTTTTGTGCTGACCCTGTGAATATTGCGTGTGATCTCTATTTTTATGCAATCTTTACTATTCGGTTGACTATCTTCTCTCTCTGTCTAGCTTGTATCTTCACTTTTTATCTTCTCCACATGGCTCCTTCGTGCAATTCCACAGATGATAAGTTACATGGACTTGACGATCTTACGTGGAGTGCTAAGATGAAAGTCTGGTTTGTGCGGAAGTGAAGGTACATTGTTTGTGGAGCTACCCTCTGTTCCTCAGACTCCGATTCAGATTCTCAGTTAAGGAGAAGCCCAAGGTGCAAAAGGGATCCACTTCTTCGGATTGAGGGAAGGGCTTAGTAGCTCCTTCCTCGATGCTTTTTAGTGTAGGTGATATAGTCATTCCTTATGACTCTCCAATGCCACAAAGGGAGTGTGAGAGGATGGTGAGATGGAGAAGTCGAGCCTCATCTATATAGGCATAGAGGTGCATAGGTTCAGAGAGGGACGTCCCTGACGCATCGATTGAAGTCTAGCAAGTTCAAACCCTAGAGCTAGGATTGACATCCATGTTCATGATGGATTGGTATTGGTAGAGAGCATGTTTGGGTCCTCGTTTGAGCTCACGAGGTGACACTTAGGTGAACTGGCCAAAGGCAGGGAATCCATGGTCACATATGTTCAGAGGCGTTTTTGACAAGTTGGTCTTGTATGCTAATGTGAGACATTGATGTGACAGACACAGAGACATGCTACGATTTTTCTCTATTTTTAGGAGTCGTACGATCAACATCGACGTCAGTTCTCTTTGAGGCACCTTGGTGGTGGCTCGATCACCTATTGCTTAGGTATCCATGGTTCTATTTTGGTGGACTATGTTGTATGGACTATGATTAGTCATTATCATTGTATCATTGTATTGTATCAGATCAACCATGATTCGAGAGAGAGTGCGCTAGCAAGATTGTCAACTTATGTGTGAGCATGTGCATGCCATTTAGGGTTGGGCACATTATAGTTATTTTAGGCATTTTTTGTGGTGGTTATTTCATGTCATTTGGGCATTTATGATGCCAGTCATGCATCATTAATGTTGGTTGACTAGTTGCTATTTATGGCCTATTTTGAGCCTATTTAGAGTGGGGCTCCTTATACATCATCATCATCATTCAATAAGTGGATTTCCTGTTGGAGAGAGGAGCCAGAGCTAGTACCCACATAGCCAGTGACTCACTGTTGTACATGATTGTCTCATGTTTGGTATATGGATTCCATTTCTCGAGTATTCCTCTGAGTTCTCTTCCTTTTCATCATTCTTTTGTTTTCTTTCTCTTCTACATTGTGTTCTTCAGTTTATTTTAGCGCTTGTTTATGCTTCCATTGCTACATCCACTTTTAACACATTTAGAGGTGCTATTTGCATTTCATTCAATTTAAGCCTTACTTTACATTGATCAACAAGTTCATTCGTCTTAGGTCAGATGTATTATCTATTGATTGTCAATTTATTGACACCCTAGTAATTTATATAGGTTTGGGTGCTCCCTTCTTTTTCACGAGAATCTAAGCATTCCAAGCTCACAAGAGTCTTATTTTCTCTAGCTACCTTGACTTCCTCTTTTTGCTAAGATGGATGGATTCTTTGTTGATTGTCACTTTATTGACATCCTTGTATTTTATATAGACTAGGGTATTCCATCCGATTTTACAAGGATCAAAGTATCCCAAGGTCACATGCTTGATATATGTAAGTTTTTCATAAGAGAGTCTTATTTTTTAAAGCTACATTAACTTCCTCTTTTTGATTAAACCATCTGTAAGGTGGTTAAGAGTTCAGATGCTAGGTTTCTGTTTTGTCATTGAGGCACTTTACACTCTACACATTATGATTAGCCAATAAGGTCATCCATCTTAGGCAATATATGATTATTGTTGATGATCACCTTATTGAGACCCTAGTGATTGAAACTAAAAAGAGTACATTTTTCCTTTTTTTGTGAGGATCAAGGTTTCCCAAGGTGGCTTTCTTGGTTTAATGAAGTGAGTTGCAAGATGATCTTGTGATTCTCAAGCTACCTTGAGTTGTTTTTTGAAGTTAAATTCATAAAGTGGCCAAGTCGCAAGACACAAGGCTTCTATCATGTGAATAAGGTTCCTCAAGATGGAATACCATTTGATAATTGAAATGGAGTTACACAAAAGAATTATTTAGTGATGGATCTAGATACTTGGGCATTGTTGTCTCGCTAGATTTTTGTTGTGTGAATGAGGTAATCTTGAGAGAAGATGGAATACTTTTGAGAATTATAGTGGAATTACATGAAATGATTATTTAGTGATGGATCTATATACTTAGGTATTGTCAAATTAACTTCATGCTATGAGTTTGCATCTTTCTTGAAAATTAAATTATCGTCCAAAGAAAAATTAATCTAGTCAATGTAACACAAAATGCTTTGACATTTAGATGATATGTATAGTTGTTGAATTTCAATGCTAAAATCAAGTTTATATACATTCGGTAGTCATGGAGAGACTTCTCCAAATCGCATGATAAATACGATTAAATTTTCATTGGATTACATGAATTTTGGAATCTATATTTGGGGGTGGTGCACATAGATGCGTAGACAACATCCACATGGTCAATACTTATTATTTGGAGATAGTATGTGTATGACAACATTTACATAGTCAATAGTTATTATTCAAAAATGTGTGGTTTAATGGTGGTGTTGAGTAGTAAGATTCTTTTATGGTACCCATTCATTTCATATATCCTAACTCAAGCTCTATTCATAGAAAATTAGTACTCATGGTTATTGGAAGCAATGCTTAGCATTAGGTGTGTATATATGAGAACAAAGAAATTGACTATATGGCCATTTTCATGACCTTTAAAATGTCAAAATAGCTATTTAATGCCACTCTTGGCCTTTAATAAATTGGAAGTTAATCCTTAGATGCAATTTCAATTAGTTGAATACAAATGTATTGTCATATTGAAGATGCTCAATATCAATCCTCTTCATTCCACTCACAACAATTTCTCATGTTCATGTGATGTATGTCACAATTTTAGCCACCTTTACCCAGAGTTGATAGTCCATTTGCATGTGTATGACATGGTCATGTCCATCTCCACAATTACCATGTTCCTTTGCTCTACTATAGAGTTCTATTGAGGAGCACATGAGAATATAAAATTGCCTCTATACCTCCCTTTGAAGAATTCTTGAAATCTCCGTTTATAGAACTTACTCAATTACAGCCCTAATTATTTGAACTTGTCTAGTTATCTTTGTCTCACCAAGAGGATGACCGTTACCTTTGCTTTCTACTTGAGAAAGTAAATCTAAACTCTTTTAGAGTAGTCATCAACTTGGAGTGGAAAATATTTAGAACCTTGTGAGGGGTTTTTTTGTGGCCTATTGAAATCCATATGAGAAAGGTCAAGGATATGTATAGCTCTACATGGAGCCTTTGTGATGGGGAACGATGCTTTGTGTTTCTTATGCTCAAGTCAAGTTTAAATCATATTGGATGGAGAGTAGTTGATATTGTGATGCATGATTTTGAGTAGCGCTAGAGGTTGGCTAGTCATGGAGAATGTAGGTAGTTAAAGTTATCACTCACATATTTAGATGGCTTGCCATCTATTGCCAATGTATTCTAATGTATAGTAATGCAAAGAATACTCCCTTTATTATTGAGCTAAGACCCTTGTTTAGGAAGCTTCTAGTTGGGGCTAACACTTTGTACCTCATGATATTGGCACTTATAACTTCCAACCCAATGCAAGGGTATATTTCACTATCTTCATTAGCTCTTTTCCACTTGACCCATTGGTTGTCCATGTATGCCATCTCATAGCCATCTAGTTTACATGTCCATCCATGATTTTCCTCATATAGGGGCATTGCAACATTGGGTCCTTGGATTATAAGTGGGTAATGGAGAGGTGAACGTTTCATGTCATAGGCACAAATCATGTAGTCCTTGAGTAAATAAGTAGATGGCATGCTATCAAAAGCTCTTGTGCAGTTGACAATACAACCATTTACCTTCTTATTCCCATAATTATAAATCAAGCCCTCAATTGCCTTACTTTGTAGAATGAAAAGAGTAGACTAGACACTTTACCCCTTAATATTATCAATTTTATTCAACAAGGCCATAGTTGTCTAGACAATCCCTTTCAAAGCCTCATGAAGTTTTAATACTTCCCACAACATCTTGTGTGGTATGCACTAATCAAATATTCTTGGCAATAAACAATTATGTAGCATCTAAAGCTTTGTTGAAGTCAACATAATGATTGTGTAAATTCTTATTCTCAACCTTTTTAGTTGTTCTCAATGTGGAAATGTGTTTTACAAATTTTGTGTATACGTTCTTATTCTCGTGTCATACCTATTTAATCATAGTTCTCAATGTGAAAATGTGTCACCTGCGCACATGCACCTATGCACACACACCCACACGAGAGAGAGAGAGAGAGAGAGAGAGAGAGAGAGAGAGAGAGAGAGAGAGAGAGAGAGAGAGAGAGAGAGAGAGAGAGAGAGAGAGAGAGAGAGAGAGAGAGAGAGAGAGAGAGAGAGAGAGAGAGAGATCATGCTTATAATGGTTTTTGACAGATTCCAATTTTAGTAGATATACTCTACTCGAATGTTCCCACAAGGGCTATCATTTTGATGATATACATTCCTTATCTTCTAATTCCTCTTGCTTTGACTTTTCATGTGTTAATGTGGTATCCAACTCAAAGGACAAGGGCAAAAAAAAGAGAGTGAAGATGAAAAGGGCAAGTATTTCTTTTTGAAAAATGAACGTTTAACTTTAAACAAGTCGGTACCTTTGCAACAATTTTAAGAGCCATGTGCTAGAATTTAGAAGCACCTACCTTGTCTACATCAAGAACCAAATTTGAAAATGGTATAAGATGGCTAAGCTTGAAAAATGGAGTCTTAATGTATATTGACTTTAGCATTTTATCAGTCCCTTTTGAATTATATAACCACTTGAAAGACTATAGTAGTTGAATCGTAATTCTGTATAGTGGGTTTCTTTTTCTTTTTTGAGAAGGCTTGGAATTTGAAAGATGCAGGATGTCCCTAAGATATAACCAGAGTTTGAACTTATGCACCCATGCACACACCCATACACTCAAACCACTTGAACTAGAAAACCATTGGCATCTAGTGGGTATCATCTATGGGGAACTCAAAATTTTTAGTTACACATGGTGGTCTATATAGTAACTTGCATATATTGTGCAACTCAATTGTAGATCACAAGGAAAGGATGTGCTCTACAAATTTATCTACCTTGATATTAGCACTTTTGTCTATGTCATAAAGCACTCGATAGGAATGTCTCTACAATTGGCTTGGCCATCTAGACTGCAATACCTCAAGATAATGTCGGACCTTTTGTCTACCTTCCATTAGCAACTTTCTCATTGGGATAAACCCCAATTGCAATATCGAAAAATTGGTTTTCTCTGGGTGGATTACATTCCCTATAGATCCCTTAAGTTGCACTTGGATTGAGCCACTAGCACCTTGGCTCACAACTTAGTCTTCATTACCATGTTAAAAATGAGGTGGGAGACACACCTCTCCTTGAGAGATTATTTGATTATGTTTATTTGCAAAATTGGGAGCTTAAGATCAAAACCTTAAGGTATGGAGGATCTTTGGGCTACACCTTTAGTAGAAACTCTCTTATAGGAGCGAGGATTGGAACCCAATTTGAGCTTTGGAAAGATGTTTTTTCTCTAGAAAATACGGGCTACATTTCTAACACACTATAATATCCATTTTATATGAATGCATCTTTATACATGTGTTGTTTAACCAATACAGTAATGTGGATGAGTAGACTTGGTGCAACAACTT
This sequence comes from Lygodium microphyllum, assembly GCF_053477565.2. NCBI lineage: Eukaryota > Viridiplantae > Streptophyta > Polypodiopsida > Schizaeales > Lygodiaceae > Lygodium > Lygodium microphyllum. The sequence goes on along the minus strand of NC_141153.1, from coordinate 77,487,956 downwards.
ACTAGGTCATAAAATTCTAAAATACTATTTGTCATTATGGTACATTTTTTTTACTTAGAAATAATCTAGCACAAAATGCTACTAGTCACAACTTGATAAAATGTATATCCTTCTATTGAGTTACAATGTTAAGTTAATTCAACTTGCTCTCATTGGAAACCCAAACAAAAGGATAAACAATGGATTAAGAGTCGCCATTAGCAAGTGCCCACATGTTGTAGTAAGTTAATGTAATTGCTTGAATAAAGGTGGCATGCATATTTAGCTATAAGATGCATAGTTGTGTGCAACCACAATTTGTTGTACTCGAAGAGAATAAAAGAGTTTATAGAAATAATACTTTTATCATTACACGGGGAAGTCTCAATGTGATAGGGATATACAATCGAACGCCAAATTGATTTGCATCATTGCAAATGGTAAGCCATTTGGGCATGTTCCATTTGGTGATGGCGATTGTTCCAACCATCGGTTTGAGATGAGGGCAATACAATATAACTATCTACTTATGTTTTGAGATATTCCGCCCGCTATCAATGGCACCTAGTGTTCCATCCTAAGAGGACTAATCTCGGGAGATAAAATGACTATTACCGCAATCCTTATTTATAGCGATGTTGTAGCTCAAGGGAGGACCCTTTTCCATTGCCAAGGAGATCCTTCCACCCACACCAATAGCTTAATAAGGAGAGCACATGTTGATGATTAAGAGTTCAAATCTCTTTTGGTGGGCAAAAACACATAGTAGCCATGACAATTTGAAGTTGATGGCTAATTGCTATGAGAAGTTTTGCTCATTGCTATCTTTTAGAACAATATGCTTAGAAATTCATTTTTGGCTCTTCATTTGAATCACACTATTAGAAATGTGCTAGGCTTGAGATAGGTTGGGAGAGAAAGAGAGTGTGTGTTTCCAACATTACAAGATCATGCACTTAATAACAAGATAATGTAGAGCATGAAAGAGCAATAAGAACAAGGGAAATCAACTCAATAAGGACAGATGTCACACAAGGGTGACCCCAAAGTGAGTCGTCACGAATACTCACAATAAGCTAGAGCTAAGAGTAATTTAATGTGTGAGCGAACAATAAGTCTAGCATATAATGTGTAATATATAGGCTACAAGTGGGACAAGGCCTAAGATGATGAGACTCCAAAGGTCGAGACTTGGCAGCATGGGATATAAGAGGACAAGACTCCAGAGAAGACTCAATAGAGATATGAGTAATAAGAGATTTCGATGATATCACTAATTCAATAAAATGTTGGAACCATGGATGCCCTAGTCTTGCCCATAGACTGGATGTTCCTTAGAGATAACACAAAGAAGACTCCTAAAATCTAAAGCATGAGATGAAGAAACAACTCACCACACGTGGTAAAACACCAAGATCCAAGGTATTCTAAGCAATAGTTGCTCAAAGCTCCAAGAAAGTGATGAAATGATCTTCATAGTTATGGCATAAGCTATTATGTTATAACAATCTCAAGTGAGATGTCCCTTCGCACCACAAACCCAACACTGGTTCTTCTTTGTTAATCGCAAAGTAGAATGGGCAATAAATTTGCACATAGCAATAAATAACAAAGGCGAATAAAAGCAAGAAGGCAATAAAAGTGCAAATCTAGCAAAAGTGCAAGGCATAGGGTTAGAAATTAAGCCTTTCAATCCACTCATAGTGTATGCACAATATTTTTTAGTTAATACCACAATTTTGTAATTGTTTGTAATATTGATTTGAGAGTGAGCTCAACACCTAGGCAACTTGTAATATTCTCCAATATTGGAAAGGAAGTTTCGGAGCTCAACAAGGGTGCAAATACTAACTTTCGTTCACTTTCAAGAAATTGGACAATGTAAGTTGAATGTACGTGCATGAAGTAAGCAAGATTGGCCAAGGGTTAAAACTAGGGACAGCTGTCTACATTTGAGTGGAAGCCTGAACCCAAATCGGAGGGATGAGTGCCCAAATTTGAGTGAAAGCCCAAACACAAAACCCTATGTATAAAATGAATGGATAATCTCATTCTTGTGGTGTGCAATCTTGAGAGCTCTCTTTTCCTTCTCGCTTCTACTTTATTTTGTTGTGCATCATCTTGAGAGTAAGGAGAGTGATAGTGTGAGAGTGAGGGACTTGCAAATTGAATCAGGAGCGACGGAATAGTGGAGGTGGATCGAGCACTGCTCGAATTGTGGAGCCACTTGCAAGCCTTTGAATCAAGGCATCAATGTGAAGGTAAGGAGGTGAGCTCACTACACCTTTTCGATTTGCATATTCTTATTTTCATGGAGATTGAGAGAGAAGTGAGGAGGTCGATGAAAGAGAGATATAAATTGGTTAGGTGGGAGATATACATAGCCAATGCAGTTGAAGCTCTTGAAGAACATAAGAGTTCCATCAAGTCTTGTGTTGTCTACATAGCATTGGTAAAGGAGTAACATTTTGGTACCATTGTCAGGACATGATGGAATTAACTATATAGCATACACTCTCCATTGTGCAATGAAATAGGAGAGTGCAATCCAAAATAGAATACGAGTTTTGACTTTGAAATAAAATGCATGCATGAACTCCAAAATGAGGCATGATATAGACATGAAGGGACTAAGAAAATATTGATTCATGGTTTTGACATTTTAAAATAATTTTTTGGAAAGTATATTAGAGTAACACACATAAAAAAAATTACATAGAATAACCTTTCACTTTTTGAGTCTTTAGATGAGCATCCTATGGGAAAATGAAAGGGGGATGCTTACAAGATTGTAGAAAGAGAGGAGGAGAAGAACAAAGGGAGAAGGGTAAGGGATTGTGGCTCTATCACTTTAATACAAAATGCACACTCCAACCCCAACTCGTTGCTTGCTTTGGATGCCATCCATGTTGTGTATACTCTTTCTCTCTCTCTCTCTCTCTCTCTCTCTCTCTCTCTCTCTCTCTCTCTCTCTCTCTCTCTCTCTCTCTCTCTCTCTCTATTCTTGCAAACCCATAGTGTGGGCATGAACATGATAATTAGTCCACAATTTGAAGAAAGGGGGATTAAGGTCCAAATAAATGTTCAGGTGACTCGATAAGGTAGCCTACTTAGTGTGCTTCCCCCAAAGTTTGTAACCGTCATCCCAAAGACCATGGCCCCATCCATTGCTTCACCTTGGACCTGACAACTCCGACCAAGCAACTTGGATAAGGTAGTTTGAACCCTTGGCCTCTTGGCTATTAAACCCCTTCCTGAGAAAGGTCTTGCCACTCCTAATCACTCACTTATCGATCTTAATCCCCTTGAGCACTCTTTTTTTCCTATTTTTCTTGATTTATGGCCTATTTGGGCTTGTTTTACAGTAGCAAACCCTACACTTTTCCAATCAGATTTCTTAATCCTAACCTACTCTAAATGCAACAAGAATCAAAAGAAAAGTATTGAAATGATTTCTCCTACTCTCCTAATCATCAAACCACCAAAATACTTACTTATTGTGAAGATTAAACAACCCAAAACTTCCTATCTATCTCAACCAGTTCGGGGATGAAACCCTTACTTCGATGCTTGATTTGAGGCACACATGCGCTCAAGCTTGAATCTGTGGTCCTGGAAATGGAAACAAAATGTAGAGGGAGCTCACACTCAACTGCCAACACCCACGGACTGCTTATTTGTTCAAGTGTTTCAAGCGAGCACCTATGGCTATCTCTCACCTAGCCAACACACCTTCGATCCTATCAGGATGTAGTGAGCTTATCTCGATGCTTGAATGAGTTGCATCCTCCCTCAAGCACACCGGTAGCTCCATGATTCTTGATGCAAGCTTAAGCATCCTCAAGCCTCCACCTCCAAGCTCCATCCTCCATAGCCGCGTACGATACAAGAGAAGAGAAGAGAAGAAGAAGAGAGGAGATGGTGGAGAGCTTCACCTCCTTGATCCCTCATCCTCACATGCTCACTCTCTCACACCCTCACACTCCCTCTCTCAAGCACACACAAGCAAGCAAAGAGAAGAGAAGAAGAGTCTCTTGTTGCCACACACCAAAGAATAAGCTCTCATTCACTTTTTGAACTTTATATACACGCCCTAAAATCCCGTGGGCACTCATCCCCTTTTTTATGTGATCGGCCATTATGGCAAGGTCCTCTTTTCCATTTCCTTCTACTTGGCCTATTTCTTTAGCCTATACCCGTCTACCCTTTTACAATTTGCACAGGAGGGAATCTGGTGCTCTTTTACAAAATTTTCGGGGTGCCTTTCACTTAAAAATGCACTTTTGCCATTAACTTGATTTTAGAGTCTGCCCTTGCATCTTTTCTTGTTCTCCGTCCTGATTTTTCTCTTTCATCCGTATTTCACTTCTTTTACTTCAATCTCGAGCTGGGGTTAACCGCTGAATTTGCACAATGCACAAAATGAACACTAGGCATGCTCGCAGTGTACATAAGTTGAGGGTTGTTTATAATAAAGAAAGGAATATACCCAGATATAATAGGCAAAACAAACCCACCAATAGGAGATGACCCTCAGACTTAGACGGGCTATCAAGAATCCTAATCTGTAGGACTAAGAGAGAGATTTGACATGGAGATCTAGATGCATAAAAGGATTGACACCATTGGAGGCGCAACATTGTTCGACAACTCAACTAACTACATCAACAACTTGGTGGAACAAGAGGCCACAAACATGGCAGGAACCAGTGTGACTCATAGAAGTTGAGAACACTAGGTTTAATGTCACATTGGCCAATGGGATGAAGGTCAAACCATTCGGAGTGCTAAAAAGTTGGCCATTGAAGATCGCAAGAGTCCAGTTCTCACTAGACTTTGTTGTCATGAAGGGAGTTGACTACGATATCCTACTAGGCCGCGGAATGCACAAGTTATAAAAGACTAGGGCAATGGTCTGATCTTCTTAGGCAATTGAATAGATGTAGTGAGGGTAGAAATGGACACCTGAAAGACTATGCCAATTGACCTCGACACCATCTCAACTCTGCTGAAGGGTGATACTCAAGTTAGAAAATCGTATGGGCCGCTAACAAAGTATATCCCTTGCCCTAAGGATGAGCGTGATTGGATGCATGTGCTAGCCACTATCGATATGTCGTTCTCAGACAATGAGGAATGTGAACAAGCTGCTAACGCAATCGGTGAGCCCAAGGACAAACCCTTAGTGCCACTATGCATGATGGTTAGAAGCCCTAGTGAATAGCCCACCCCTATCGCATTCCATATCTCGAACAACAAGCGAGAGCTCCACGATATCTTAAAGCACTTGGCAGATGAGCTAGCTAGCAACCCATCCCCCAACCTCAAACCCCTCAAGGATCTCTTGGACAACCCCAAGTGGAGGTGGACCAAGGTGCACAATCTCAACTTGATGTACAATTGGGGCCTAGTCATCGATGAGAAAGAAATAGAGCATCAAGGCTTAGGAGATGACAAGTAGTCAGATGAGGATAGTTCAAACAATGAGTATGAAGATTGCTATTCTATGAACGAAGATAGTAAAGAGGAGACTGGCACAATAGAATATGACACAGACGATCGGGTAATTGAGCAAATCAGGGTAGACTTAAAGCCGCAGAGCACCAATGCATTTAGAATTAAAAGAGGAGTTCTCAAAACCGAATGTGATTGCACTTGGCTAGACCATTTAGGGGTGATGGACTATGAGTAAGCATGGCTAGTTCAACCACTTGTCGTGCCTCTATTGGGAATGAAGCCATCATGAGAGTCACGACCACCAAGAGAGACTCCCTCTTCTAGTGATGACGGAGAGTTTGATTCTAAACCAGAAGTGAGCTCGAATAGTGGCTGAAATACCTCCGCCTCCTAATACAAAACGCACCAAGGGAGACTTATCGGTCCACCTAAGGCACTGACAGTTGAGGGAGGAAAGGAAGAGATAGTTTAGGGAGTAGGAAGCTAGAGAACATAATAAATGACAAGACCTACCGAAATGATTCACAAAGTTTAAGAGAGGTGATAGGGTAGTGATCTTGCTAGGAGCCAAACGACAAGGTCAAGTGAGTGAGCCTATAGAAGGACCTACCAAAGTAAAAGAGGTTAATGTGGATAAGGAAGGGGAGATGCCCCGACCTGCCTTTCACTGGCGACTTGAGCGAGCAAGAAGAAGCAAGTCTCATTGCTCTCATACGAGAGTACATAGACGTCTTCACTTAGTCACTTGACGAGCTAAAAGGAGTGTATTCGAGTATAACGACTCATAACATCCCCATGGCACGTGATGCAACGCTAGTCAAACGACTGTATTTGATGAATTCCAAGCATCCTCATGCAATCAAGGAGAAGATAGACAAACTCTTAAGAGTAAGTAGGATTCATCTATGAAATTGAGCACACGGAGTGGGTCTTACCCATTGTAATCATCCTCAAGAAGGGAAAAATTAGAGTGTGTGTTAATTATAAGAAAGTCAACGTTGCAACAAAGAGAGACAACTATCCATTGACGTACACTGAGCATATACTTGAGAGAGTGGCCAACAAGGAAGCCTATAGTTTCCTAGAGAGTTTCTCAGGTTACAATTAGGTGCAAATGCATCTTGATGATAGGCATAAGACCACATTTGCTACTGAGTGGGGTGTCTTTGCCTACATGGTTATGCCCTTTGGGCTGACAAATGCACCAGCCACATTCCAACGGATCATGTGTACCATGTTTAAGGACATGCTTCGACGGGAGTTAGAAGTGTTTGTAGATGACCTATGTGTTCATTTGAGTTGAAAAGGACACCTAGAAAAACTTCGTGCAGTCTTTAAACGATGCATACTCTATCATTTCTCGTTGAACCCCCTTAAGTGCTAGTTTTGGGTGAAGTGCGGATGCATCCTAGGGCACATGGTGTCCAAGAATGGAATTGCCACTGACTTCTCGAAAGTTAGGGTTATTGTTGACCTTCCATCACTAACCAACTACAAGGGAGTTCAGTGCTTCCTAGGGCATACAAGATACTATCGGCGATTTGTGTTGAACTATGCGTTAATCACTAGACCACTCTATGAACTATTGATAACATTTGAATGGACCGAGGAATGCCAATGTGCATACAAAGAGTTGAAAAAGACTCTAACAACTGTACCAATACTACGAGCCCCAGACTGGACCATAACCTTCCACATCCACATTGATGCCTCAAAGTTTGTCATGGGAGTAGTGTTGTGCTAGCCTAACGAACACAATCTAGACTATCCAATGAGTTTTACTAGCAAACAACTCACGAACACCGAAATGAATTATTCCATGATGGAGAGAGAAGGTTTAGTCATGGTGTTTGATGTAAAGAAATTTCAACATTATCTATTGACCATCAAGCCTTCCTCTGTCTTGTTAATAAACCTTGTGCTATAGGATGCATTGCTCAATGGTTACTTTTGCTGTTAGAATTCGACTTCTCCGTGGCTATGTGCAAAGGAAAACAACATTACATGGCTGACCATGTATCCCGCATACCTGTAGGAAAAGCTGTTGGATAGGGTGTCGCTATTGCCAGAAACGTATCTCTTTGGTCTGACTAGCAAGAAAGATTTTTTTAGAGCCGACTTGACGCCATATTGGGCAGATGACATAGTCCAAGTGCTTAAACATTGACTACCCAAAAGACCCATTGAGAAGGCATGACTTAGGCGACTCACCCTCAAGATGCAACCCTACTAGTTGATAGCAGGACAACTCCATAGGTTAGTGCATGATGGCTTGCTACGTAGGTGTGTGTGCGAGCATGAAATGCATGATGTGCTTGCAGAAGCACACAGTGGAATTACTGGAGCACACTTAAGCAGAGACAAGACAACTCGCAAGGTGATGCAGTCTTAACTATGGTGGCCTATACTTTTCCAAGATGCAACGTGATTTGTAAAGCACTGTGATGAATGCTAACAGACCAAGGTTCCTGTTCGCAAGCACAGGATGGAGTTAATCCCAATCGTTGCAAGGCAACCTTTTGAAAAATGGGAAATCGACTTCATCGGGCCAATTAGTCTCGTAGCACAGTATTCGCAGGACAAGTACGTCATAGTTTCCCACAAATCTCACCAAAGTAGTTGGAACTCCCCCACATTTTTCTAAGGTTGCCATCTTCTTTACTATTTTTGCTTGAGTAGAATGAGCTTCTTCATTCACTTCTTGACGGGGGCTTCCTTGGTTGTTCCTTGCATCGTGTGGCCTGCATGGTGATAGATCATGTAGACGGTTGCAAGTTCCATGACACTACCAGCTTTGAGTTGGTGAAGGTTCGTCGGTGATTTAAAGGGACGATCATGTGAGTTGATTATGTGGAGGTCTTGGGGGGGTTGGTTTTGGGAATAAGGCTAGTGCTTTAGTGGATTGATCTATGGTTTTTCACACATAGACATTCCAGTCTATCTCATCCAACAAGTGAGCTACCAAGCTCTCCAGCATAGGCACACTGATTCTGTGCATGAGGGAGTTGTATCGTTGGATGGAGAAGAGGGAATGGATGACTTTTGCCTGCATTTTGATTTTTGGGTCAGGGATGTCTTGAATGCTTGTGCCATTGTTTGTCAAGACTTGTTTCTTCTTCATGTTCAGCATGGCATACACGTCCGGCTTCTGTCTCCTTTCCACCTTGGATTCTAGACCCAGCGCCTTCTCCACCAAGGCCTTACTAAGCTGAATTTGGACTTGCTTAGCTCCTTCTCCCCTCCCCACAGTCACCATCCCACATTCTATGTCAGGGTTGTAGGTCCTCAAAAATTCCACACATTTGGTGTTGTCTGGCTCTTGTCCAAACTTCTCAAGGTACTTGGCTAGGTTGCATTGCTCCACGACCCTTTTTGCAACATCCTCCTTAGCCACCACCTCTACAATATTGTGGATGCTTCAGAACTTGAGCTGGTTATAGGTGATATTTTCGAGGAAAAGGTCATACTTCGCTCTTTCCTCATTTGTGAACAGAAGACGGTGGATGCGATCTTGTTGTGCTACCATCTTTAGCTCCTGTCATGAAACCATGGTTCACCCTTAACATTCTTAAGACACTCTCTTGCTAGAAGATAAGCAGGAGTTGATCATGCTTTTATGGAAAAAAGAACATGCTTAAGCACAGAAAGAGAAGCATTGCGTGTTTCATTTCCCTTACATGTTTGATTTCACTTGTTGGTTTTACCTTACTTTACCTTATTACTCCCTTCACCTTATCACCCCCTCCCCCCTTGGGAATGAGAAGAATCCTTTCTAGGATTAGAGGTCGAGTGGTCAAGGGCATTCAATGTGTGTTTTTGGTGCTTTACTTCCGCATGAGCCAAACATAGAAGTTCGGATTGTATTCTAGATCAGCATAGTGGTCCATGTTGAAAGGACGAATGCCTACTTGAGTGATGTAGGTGAGAACATCCGTGAGGAGGTCACCAGAGTTGACTCGACTGGCAATGTGTAACTCCTCCTCAATCAGAATTCAATCTAAATGCGGGTAATTCAGGAGGTTCTCTTCTAGGGGTCGGTTACGAATGGTGGTTGACACCCTATAGGAGGTTGGAGCTACATAAGTGGGGTCATACTCTGAGGTTTTGATGGCATGTCATTGCTCAGCGTTAGTCATGATGCTCTTGTGATAGGACATACTGAGGCGTTGGTGTCGTGCATGTTCTCTGGAGATCTTTGTGGCAATTAGCTCCTGAGCTACTTTGGAAGCCTTAACAAATACAAATCCGATTCTTTCCAAGAACAAGGGAGTGTATGCACTTCCATCGCTATAGGCTCATCCAAAATACCTAAATCTAGATGTCGTAGCTTTTAGCAAGTGTCATCAAGGTAGCGTTCAAGCATCTAAGGCAAGCAACCAAGTCATCCATATTTTCTACTAAATGTTTGGCATGGTTAGAATTGATCTCTGCTCATAAGAGCATCTAAGGCTGATTGGTGGTTGGGGTTTGATTGTTGAACTAGATAGTTTAGCAAGTGATTGTTGTAGCTTGGATTGCTCCTGAGGTTGTGGCTTGGCCTCATGTTCACCGGGCTTGGTTGGCGCCACAAGTGTCATGCTACTAGATGCTTCTGAGGCCTTAAGGGTACAACTGGGATTGGGTTGAGGTAGCTTGTGAGTAGCAGGTTATAGTTTTTGTTAATAGCTCGGTTTAGGCTCTGTTGGCCTAGGCTTCTGAGGTTCTATGGGCTTCACAGCTTGAGTCTCGTGTGGCATGTGTGCCTGATTTGCCTTGATGGTTTGGATGGTCAAGATTGAGGGCGATGTTTGAGTAGTGCCCAATGCCATCTTGGCTTTAGGTACCCATATCCATGTATTACCCTCATAATAGCCTTGAGCTTGCAATAAGGTCTTGGAGACCTATCGCGGCTTGACCGTGTGTTGATGTTGGTAGTTCCATCTCGGCTTTCTAGGTTTCGAGTAAGGGTTCTTAGCCTTGCGGGGTAGTGGGAGTTTGCTCCTAGGGGGCGGCTTGATTGGCTATGCTTGTCCTAGCCATGGAGAAGTAGTCTTTCATTTTCTCAATCCATATCTTAGCATTTGTTTCGATCTTTAATATTTTGCCATTAAACTTAGGTGGGCCTTGATGTTTAGGTATCCATTGAAGAATTGGTTCGTAGGCCTTAGCTTTGGCTCTAGTGATTGGCTTGTCTTAAGGTTTGTCAGGTTGTGATGGGTCACGACCCCCGTCCTTAGACTTGACAGTGGGTTTCTCTACTAGTTGTAGACTTTGAAGGAGTTGCGTAGCCCTTATTGAAAGCAGTAACTATACGCATGCTGCCTATGGCAAGATGAATGCGTTGGGGCTCATAGTCGACATTACAATGAGCTTGCTTTTGAAACATGCATCCTAACAGCGATTCCGTACCTACATATTTAATGTTTGGCAATACATAAAAGATCATCGGTATGCCCTCACACTCGATAGAGATTGCTCCTTTGCACTTTCCCAAGAGTGCATATGATCGGCCCCCTAATGGGCTAAGTTTGGCATTCGTGGGCAGTAAGTGCAGTTTGCCAATTTGGGTCCAATGCTTGTGAGTTAGGACATTAAAGTCAGTTCCCTCATCGATCAGTGCATTGAGGGTGGTCGTGTGCTTGTGGCAGTGACCGTTATGCTTAGGTAAGCTAGTTGTATTGTTTCCTCATCCTCATCTTCAATCTGCGTAATTGTGGCCACTCATACATTGACAGGGGAATCTAGCATTGGAGGTTCATGTAATGGGTGAGTGGGAGGTGAAAGGTGAGAAGGATCGAAGCTTGCACGCGAGCTATGGCGGGAGAGCAAGAGCAAGAAAGAGAGAGACAAGAAATGGGAACTCCAACAGTCACAATGTGTGACCGGGCCTTCCTTTATTCAAACTGTCACTAAAAGAATAAAGAATAAAGTGACGTGATGGGCGCCCGCCACCTGCAGTGTGCAGTGGCGGGTACTGTCAGTGTAGTAATACACGGGGCGGCACGGCGGAGGCGCCTTTACCCCCAACAACCTCCCACTTAAAGGCGAATCTGCCCTAGTGAGAGAGAAAAGAAAAAGAAAAGACAGTACAAATGTACATAGGTGAGGAAAGGTGACATCTCATCCAACGCCCATCAACCTCCTGAGGAAGGCAAAGCGCTCAGTAGTGAGGCTCTTCGTGAGCAAATCTGCAGGATTCTCGTCAGTGGAGATCTTGACAAGGTCAACAGACCTGTCCTCCACGACACCACGTATGAAGTGATACCTCACCTCAATGTGTTTCGTCTTCGCATGGAAGACCGGATTCTTAGCCAACTGAATGGCACTCATAGAATCTGAATGCAGTGTAGGTGTAGCATCAATCCCAAGGTCAGCAACTAGACGGCCTAACCATATGGCCTCCTTGCAAGCCTCAGTGGCTGCAATATACTCGGCCTCAGTGGTAGACAAAGCCGTACACTTCTGAACCCTGGACATCCAAGAGACAGCCCCTCCAGCATAGGTGAATACATAGCCAGAAGTGGACTTCCTACTATCTGCATGTCCTGCATAATCGGAGTCAGTGTACCCCACGATCCCTGTATCCTGGCTGCCATAGCAAATACACATATCTGCTGTGCCCTTCAGGTACCTCATGATACCCTTCACGGCATCCCAATGTCTGCTGCCAGGTGTAGCCATATAGCGTGCCACAACACCAACTGCATGCGCAATATCTGGACGAGTGGCTATCATGGCATACATCAAACTGCCCACGGCTGAAGCATAAGGGATCTTGGCCATCTCGGCCCTCTGCTCATCTGTCTGCGGACAATCGGCCTATGATATCTTCACATAAGAAGGTAATGGACAGCCAATAGGCTTTACGTCCTGCATGCGGAAGCGCTCAAGGACTTTATGAATGTACTCCCGCTGTGAGAGATACAAAAGTCCCTGATGCCTATCGCGCTTAATGCGCATCCCAAGTATATGTGAGGCCTGTCCCAAATCCTTCATCTCAAAGCTCTTCTTCAGCTGAGATTTAAGAGCATCTAGCTCATCATGAGCTTTCCCTACTATCAGCATATCATCAACATAGAGTACCAAGATAAGCAAACTGCCATCACGGGCTTTCTTCGTGTAAAGACACGGATCCATAGCACTCCTGCTGTAGCCCTGTGACTGCATAAAGGCATCAAACTTATGATACCATTCCCTAGGTGCCTGCTTCAAGCCATACAAGCTCTTCTTCAACTTGCACACTAGGTGCTCCCTGCCAGGTTCTGCAAAGCCCTTAGGCTGATCCATATAGATCTCATCATGCAAGTCCCCATGTAGAAAAGCCGTCTTGACATCCATCTGATATAGATCTAAGTCAAGCTGTGCAACCAAAGCCAAGACTAAGCGCAGGGTGGTCATCTTAACCACAGGAGAGAAGACCTCATCAAAGTCCACACCATGTTCCTGCTTAAAACCCTTTGCTACCAATCTAGCCTTGTATGCCGGCTTGGGGTGTCCAGGGGTACTTTTCAACTTGTACACCCACTTGCATGGCAAAGCCTTCTTGCCCTTAGGCAAGGCAACCAAATCCCAAGTCTCATTCTTATGCAGGGAGTCTATCTCAGACTGCATAGCCCTCTCCCAGGAGTGACTGTCACCCCTGCGCATAGCCTCATCATAAGTGAAAGGCTCTCCTGCATCTGTAACCAAAACATAATGCATAGAGGGCTGAAATCTGTCAGGTGGACGTCTATCTCTAGCAGACCGTCTCACCGCAGGCTCTGCTGCCTGTCTAACTACCTGTCCAACATCCTGGCCCTGTGGAGGAACTGCTGCAGGCTGTACTACTGGCTGTGTTGGAGCTTTAGACTCCTCCTGAAAGATCACTCTGCGGATCTCAACCACCTTCTCAGGCTGCCTGTGCATCTTGTCTTCATGGAAGACGACATCATGGCTGCGTACTATTTTCCGCGCCTGCGGATCCCATAGGCGATAGCCCATCTCTCCTGACTCACCATAGCCAAGGAATATGCATTTAATGCTCTTTGGATCCAATTTACTCCTCTTGTCCTTGGGCACATGGCAGAATGCCTCACATCCAAAGACACGGAGATGCGCATAAGAGGGTGGCTTACCAGCCCAAACTTCCTCTGCAACCTGGAAATCCAATCCACTGGAAGGCGATCGGTTTATGACATGCACTGACGTACTAACTGCCTCAGCCCAAAAACTCGGGGGTAGGCCTGCATGGCTAAGCATAGAGCGCACACGCTCCTGAATAGTCCTGTTCATGCGCTCAGCCAAACCATTCTGGGGTGGGGTGTAAGGGGCGGTCAACTGACGCTTAATACCCCTGTCATCACAAAACTGCTCAAAAGCATGCGAGACATATTCTCCCCCATTATCTGTCCTAAGGCATTTCAGCCTATACCCAGTCTGGTTCTCAACAAGAGCAAGCCATCTCTGAAAAACTGCCAAGACATCGGACTTCTGCTTTATGGGATAAGCCCACACTTTCCTAGAAAAATCATCAATGAAGGTAACGAAGTACTTCGCGCCACCCATAGACATGCAAGGCATAGGCCCACAAACATCGGAATGCACCAATGCCAAGGGCTCACTCATGCGTGGCCTACCCGATTTCTTATGCGTAGACCTATTCTGCTTACCATAAAGACAATGATCACACGAGTCAAAACATGCATAATCCAAAGGCGGAAGATACTGCAAACCAGATAACATTTTCATTCCTTTCAAAGACATATGCTCCAAACGGGCATGCCAAAGTGATACATGTGGGATAGAGCCCACTGCCAAAACATGGTCTACAGAAGACCCAGATACAACAAGAGGATAGAGGCTGCCAGCCTTGGCGCCTCTAGCAAGCACAAGTCTGCCTTTGGTAATCTTCCAGGCAGAATCCCCAAAACAGACATGAAATCCTGCATCATCCAACTGTCCTGCAGACATAAGACTACGCGTAAGCGCAGGTACATGACGTACATCCCTGAGCAAAAAGGAACTGCCAGTGGAAAACTGCAACTGAATATCTCCACAGCCCACAATATCAAGAGACCTGTCATCTCCAAGTCTGACTGATCCAGATACAGTACGGTAAGAGTGAAACCACTCACGGTAAGGCGTCACATGGAAGGACGCACCTGAATCCAATAACCAGCACTGTGCATACATACTAGGTGTCTCAGTCAAGTGTGAAGCATCAGAAGAACTAGCTGCAAGTATAAACTCATCACCACCATCGGACTCTTCAGTCTGCGTGACATTAATTTCCTCAATCTTGACGTTGGACTTCGCAGGTACTATGCTGCGATCAGAGGACTTCTCCTGCACTTTATCTTTCCCCTTATCCTTGCGCTTCTCATTGCGCAACTCATGACACTGTGGTCTAATATGGCCCTTTTTCCCACAATGATGACAAGTGACATTTGCATTGCGTCCACGCGACTTACTACGCGACTTGCCACCACGAGATTTAGACCGACCCTTCTGCGAGTCACGGCCTCGGCCATTACCACGGTCATACCTGTCATTCCTGCCTCTAACTGTCAAAGCATGACTACCACGAGAGGCATCCAAGTTTTTGCGATTCACCTCTTCCTGAAGAAGAGCACTCTCAACATCTGCCAATTTTAGAGTAGCACTAGAGGCACAAAGAGCAGTGCGGAATACATCCCATGACTCATTCAGAGTTCCAAGCAAGAAAAGAGGAGTTACTTCCTCTCCAAAGGTGATATCCTGCGAAGTCAGGTTCTTCAGTATAGCATGGAACTGGCTCAAGTGAGCAGACATAGTCGCATTATCCTTCATGCGCAGATCCATAAGCTGCTTCAACCAGTACATCTGACTTGCCGGACTTTTCTTATCATAAAGATTCTTGATCTTATTCCATAGATCCCATGCACTCTGTGCTTCCTCAAATACATTATAATGTACCTGTTCAGTGAGAGACAATACAATCGTGGACTTGCATAGCTCATCAAGTTCAAGCCAGTCATCATTGTCCATAGTTTCAGGCTGCTCCCCACTCAACCGAAGTGGCTTAATCTGAGATTTCTGCACCAAAACCTGCCATATTTGACTCTTCCAGTAAGAGTAGTTGGTACCATCCAACTTTGTAATGTTAAAGATGGCACTATCATGCGAAGATGACGCCATTATGCAGGCTGGAAATGCCCAAACAGTCCAAAACTGCTTGTTGTTTTACTGCAGAAACTGCCCAAAAATGACCAAAACGGGGTCCAAAGGGCGAGCAAAGTGTGCCAAAAGTGGCTGCCCACTTAGTACTAGGTGCGGTACACCAAATCAGGATATTTCAGCATGAAAAGTACACCTCAGTCCACCAATAACTGCTTGCTGTAATAAATTGCAGGTATGCAGTCTAGAGAGCAAACTGTCCCAAAATAGGATCCAATGTCAAGCAAACAATGCTAGGTCCAAATCCGGCATGAAATGGACATAAGCAAGGCCAATGACAGTGAAAAGAACATGAGCTCAACACCAAGCATGTCAAAATAACATCTGCCAGTGAAAGGCACACCCCCAGACACTCTAGGCAAAGTGTTCCTGTAACTGCCAAAACCTGACACAAATAGGTATCTGCTCAAAGAGAAAGATCCAAATATGAGACTCAGCTCATAAGCATCCTGTGAACCAAGAGTACATCAATGCATATCCATAAAGATCGGAGTATGATCCCAAAGTCTCAATGTGTATGTAGCTGCTTAAGACATAAACTGCTCCAAATACATGTAAGTGCTCCAATAGCATGCAACTGTCAAAGGTCAAGAAAGCATGTAAAATGCTCCCACTGGCACAAAAGGCGTACAAAGCGAGCTCAGAAGCTCAAACAACCCAAGAGAAAGCACCAGTGATAAGTGACCCTGTCAATGCATCAAGCGCATCCGAGAGAGCATGACATACATGAAGCATCGGTCGTATTAACCATGAAGCAATACATAAGCCCAAATAAGCTCTCGGTCAACTCAATGACATCCAAATAGCAACCAAGATCAGTGATCAAGTAAGCCGGGAATGCTCAAATACATCCAAATCCAAGCTCCAAATGTCGGTATGGCATACACGAACCAAATAGCATATGTCACGAACCAAAGCATGTAATGCAAAAGCCTAACTGTCAAGTAGAGACATGAGGCATAGGTGGTCCACGAGCATGCCGAGTCGGTCCAAATGCCAGTGAAGACGGAGCTAATGCGAAGCTCAAAAGCATCCCATAATCTCATACATATGCTCCAAGTCGTCCCCAAATGTCAGAGATATCATGCCAAAGCTCAAAGCATACATCCGGTATCGGTAGGTAAGTGCCAAAGCATGTAAAGTACCTTCAGCCCACTGTTATTCCAGCATGTATTTACTATTCTAAACAGTAGATTTCAGCCCCAAATTCAAGCCAAAATCATGGTCAAACCAAATGCATACATCCCCAATACATCCGGGTAGGAAGTAGACCGCATACGGGCATCAAACAAGGTAACCGAAGTAGAGTATAAGCATTAAATGCCAATGCCAAGTGTGGCTGCCCTGTTTCCAGCACTGTATAACAGTAAATAACAGTCCCAAATCAGCCAATATTTCAAGCCAAACTCATGGCATAATCATGTGCATACATTCCCAAGGCACTAGGCATCATGTAGACCGCATACGGGCATCAAATAGCACAACCGGAATGGAGTATAAGCAACAAATGCTAATGCCAATGGTGCTGCCCTGTTTTCAGCCTGTTATGACAGTTTATGACAGTCCTAAATAACAGTCCCAAATCAGCCAATATTTCAAGCCAAAATCATGGCATAATCATGTGCATACATTCCCAAGGCACTAGGCATCATGTAGACCGCATACGGGCATCAAATAGCACAACCGGAATGGAGTATAAGCAACAAATGCTAATGCCAATGGTGCTGCCCTGTTTTCAGCCTGTTATGACAGTTTATGACAGTCCCAAATCTGAAGAAATCAGCCCCGAAAGATCAAGACCAATACCCAAAGCTTGAATGACATCAAACATGAAGTCTATAGCCCTCTTGATCAAGATAGAGAGCAAGAAGCAATGGCCAAGTGTGGAGCTGAAGTAGATGAGTGCTCACAGCCTGGAAAAAAATGATGCAATCTGCCCTGTTGGTGCTGAACTTGCTGTTGCTCCACATGGGCTGAAAAGGGGGTAATGGGGGGCTCAATGATGGCCCAAGGTAGGCACATACCAAGCCATGAAGGCCCAATGCAAAGGGGAGGGAAGATATGAGCTATGGAGCTCAAGAAGAGTGGCTGCCCTTTGTTCCTGCCCTATTTCAATCTGAGAATACACTCAAATGCCTGCAAATGCTGAAGCAATACCTCAAGGGCAAGGCCCTGATGAAGCTCAAGAAGGCCAGGATGGAGCTCGGGAAGCCGGGGAGAGTCGGGAGCTCAAGAGGTCGGCTATGGCTGCCGGGATGGAGACCCAATGCGTGAAGCGAGTCGATGCGAAGGTCGGGAAGCACCAAGTCGAGCTCGAGCAAGAGAATGCCAAGCTCTGATACCAGTTGAAAGGTGAGAAGGATCGAAGCTTGCACGCGAGCTATGGCGGGAGAGCAAGAGCAAGAAAGAGAGAGACAAGAAATGGGAACTCCAACAGTCACAATGTGTGACCGGGCCTTCCTTTATTCAAACTGTCACTAAAAGAATAAAGAATAAAGTGACGTGATGGGCGCCCGCCACCTGCAGTGTGCAGTGGCGGGTACTGTCAGTGTAGTAATACACGGGGCGGCACGGCGGAGGCGCCTTTACCCCCAACAGGAGGGTAGTACTTCTTGATGCGACTGCCACTGAAGAAGCCTATCCCCCTCTAGGGTTTCGAGTTCCACATTACCAGGACTCTAAAAGGCCCTAGCCCTCTAAACTTCATTGTTTGTTTATGACCCTTGACTGAGTACAAGAGTACTAAGTCTCCCTGTTCGAAATCTTGCTGCTTGACATGTTTGTCAAACCAGCTTTTACGTCTTGCCTTCTCACATATCAATGCATGGGTGACTAGAAGTTAAGTTTTTGATAGGCATTCGAGCTCAATTAGGTGCTCTGTCCATGCCTCCTTTCCATCCAATCTCTCTTGAAGAGTGATTCTTAGGCTAGGAACAAAGAACTCTATGGGTAGAATTGCTTCAGTCCCATAGGTCAACTTAAAGGGAGTCTATCCTACAGCTGTTTCATAGGCTGTGCGGTAGGCCCACAAAGGTGCCATCAATTTGTTATCCTAGTTGCTGCGTGAGAACCAGAGTTTACTTTGGTCAAGACATTCACCAAGATTTTATTAGTAGACTCAGCCTGGCCATTCACCTAAGGATAGTAAGGCAAAGACTTTCGATGGATGATTAGGGAGGTGGATAGGAGATGAGCAATCACTTCATCAATAAAGTGCGTGCCTTGGTCACTCGTTCTTCCGAGTTGCTCGTGCTTCAATCCACTTCGCGAGATAATCCGTGGCAACGATGATGTATTTGGCTTGTGAATACTATGTTGTAGGACAAATTGGCCCAATGAAGTCAATTCCCCATTTTTTGAAGGGCTGTCATGGACGTGCAAGGATTTGGGCATTAAGTGCAATGTCGTCAAATTTGGTATTTGTATCTCTGCATCATGTTCGTGCAAGTTAGCGGCAGCGTGCTCCATCGAACCTTCAATCCATTGTTTCAGCTCTTGCCACAACGTTGGATGTTGCCTAAGCAGATCTCCTAGGGTTAGCGTCACAGGGGTGGTCACTAGTGTGGTGAGGAGGTTGCCAGTTGCTTGCTTTTCTCCAAATCCTGCATTTCCAGGCTAATGGCCTTAATTGATTTGCTAGCCCGTAGCATTCGAGCTCTGTCTAAGCGATACTACTTGTTGTGTAGTCACGTCTCTTGATTTTGGTGGTGGTGGTGGGATTGACATGCTTATGCTTGAGAGATCATTGATCTCATCTTCCAATATGGGCTCAGCATCTCTTAGGTGTTTTTGGTCTCTTTTATCCACTCCTTTACTTTTTTGATGGCTTCGAGTTGGCACTCTGGGTTAGGGTATTTCCCTACCTTCCCATTTACCTTCTCAACCGTCTTAGGAGGAGCCGATGTTCCTGCCTTTGCGTCTAATATCTTTTTTCTAGTAGAGGCAGTGTTGTGGCACTCTCCATTTCTAGTGTGACCTTTGCATCCGGTTTCTTTTTCCTTCACCTGCAAATCTTTTTTCTGATTGAGATGGCATCTAAGTTGCTAGGCCCTGGCAATGATATGCCGGCCTGCTTCGTCTGCATGCAGGTAATGACATGTAATGGGATGGGCGTGGCCTCCCTGTCAAGTGTCTCGACACCAAATAATCCCAATGGGAGACTAATGGCATGATTGCCGAACTAGAGGATGATTTCCGTCTAGGGAAATCGACAAAGAGATGAGTGATTCCACACTCTGCGTATCTAAGATTTCCCTTGTTGTGTTAGCCTGCTCCCTCTTAGGGTGGCGTCAGGAGACATGTCTTGGGTGACTGCAAGTCCAACTCTTGGGTCTGCCCTCCTCTACCTAACACCATCACCCGTATTGTTATGTAATCCATAAGGATCGGATTACCCTCTTCATCATACAAGATTTAAGGGTTCACATAAGGTTCTTCGTCGTTTAGCTCCTCCACATAGTGGACTAGAGCGTCGCTCAATGGATAGGTTACATCGGGTCCAAGTGGTCTCGGTATTCCTATGGGGTTTATCTCTATCTTAGGAACGACTGGTTTAGTGTCATTGGGTGCCGGGAGACCCAATGGGGCTTCCCTTCTGAAGAAGTTTTGCGGCCTATTCGCTAGGTAAGGTTGATTGTAAGGTTGCGAATATGGAAGTATCCTTGGCAGTTGACAATACATGGCATCGTGGCCGAGCCTACCGCAATTTACACAAGGTTAGGACCTAGGGTCCTGACACTGGTAGGTGGTTTTCGCCACAATACACACATTGAACGTGAGGGCATGTCAGTCTTCTCATCATCTCTTGTAGTTTAGCTAGCTCTATCTCCATCTCCGCTAGTTCCTGACTTGGATCAGCGCCCTTTCCCTTGTCCTGAATACTTGGGCATGATCTTTCCCTCGACGTTGAAGTTCTCTCGAAGTTTCTAGGATTAGTCTCTTCTTGGCTTGAGCTCCTGGAGCTTCTCTCCTTCAGCTGGTCATCCACTCTAATGGCCTCTTCAAAGACCCTGGTTAGTGTGTCTTGCTATAAGCTTGAGTTGCCTGCCAAGGCCTTGTAGAGTTAACCAAACCGGTTGCCCTTTCAATTGGCATCATCGACAGTATCATCAACCAAAAAGTAATGACGGACATCATTAAACCAGAACCCATATCCCATTGATGAAGACTATGGACACCATTCTCTTCATGGGTTGTTCGTTCTTCAGGATTCTCTCAAAGAGACTCCTCACATGGGTCACATAATCCCTGATGTCTTCCTTCTCTCTTTGTTTCACATTCATGAGTCGTACAATCAGGTTGTTTGAGTATCCAACTTCTAAGAATCTCTTAATGAAGAGATTCTTGAGGTTATTGAAGTCATTGCACTCTGCAACATCTAGGCTGGTGTACCAAGTCCTTCCCTTATTGCCTAAGCATAGGCCGAAAGCTTGTGATCGTTGAGCGAGATTGGCGAGTTTGTTGGCTTCATAGACCTGCTCAAACTACTCTACGAAGGTGTAGGGATCGTTCTCTGGCCGGTATTTTTTTAGCTGCTTTGCGACTATAGGGATTTTAGATTGGCTCTTAGAGCCCTAGTTAACTCCTAATCCTGCAAGTAATGATGTTGCCTTTGTAGCGGCACTTTGCTCATCGACAAAAGTGTTGTCTAGCAGTCGCTTCATGAGAAGCTTACTCTACATAAGATCTCCTTCCAGTGCTCTCTCCCTCTTAGCATCAGGGCTTGTCCTATTCCTACTTGCTAGCGCTAGCACTCGCGCTTAATCTCGCGCACTTCCATGCTCTGCTGCAAGCTCCTGGCTTGCGGTTCCTAATTGTAGGTCACTAGGCCCTCCAAAGCTTCCTGTGCTAGTCTCCTCTCCTCTCCTAGGTCTGCTATGATATCCTCGAGTGTCCTATTGTGGTAGTCTATCCGGGTGTGTAGATTATATAATTGGCAACTACCCGCCGTTGGATCTTTGTCAGAAGACCACCTAGGTCGAGCTCGTCGTCCTGTATGTGGTTAGTGCTTGCCTCTGCCATGCTAGCGGTCTCTCTCCCCACCAGGTTGTCGATGAGATTGATTAGATCGGGTAGATCCACTTCTCCAATGGTGTCTATCCTTGCTGTGTATGGCTTCCTTGTTGCGTCTTCTGCTTGGTCCTACGCTTGGTGTTTCGATCACCCACCGACTATGTCTCAGGGTATTCTCCTACTGGTGGGTTCGTTTTATGGTTATGTTTGAGTGCATCCCTTGTTAATTACAAACAATCCTCCATTTACAGTCACTCAATGTGTGTGTGTGTACTCTCTTCCATACACTGTGCGCAATCAAGATTTCGGATTTTCTTAGGTGTACAAGTGCTGGAAAGAGGCTGGAAAATAGTACGTGTACGAAGGTAAAGAGACTATGTGGCTCTCGCACTCTCGTTTACAGATTTGACCTGATAGGCTGTAATTTCAATCTTTGGGCATTCTCACTAGCCCTAGGGTATGTGCTGCTTTGTTCAACTTGATCGAGATCTGTTTGGGGATCTATGGCTCAGTCTGGTGCTACTAGCGGCTTGGACTACTAGTTGATTAGCTAGAGTCACTTCTAAGTCCGTGTTTCATCGATTTTCCTATTTCTTGTGCCAGGAAGGTGTTTTGAGTGTCTATATGGCCTTTGGGGATTTGCACGGCAATGGTCTGAGTCACTCAAGGTCTTCAGGTTAAAATTTTGGAATTATAGGGGCCGAATGTCCGATTCGGCCTGTTCGAATGGATGAGGACCGAATGAGAAAGGGTCGAATGCAACTGGTCCGAATGTCAAATTCGAATTGGTCCAAATGTAGTAATCCAAGGGCCAAACGGCCAAACGGCCGAGGATCGAGTCAGGTGAGCCGAATGCCAAGTTGGTCTGAATGGTTGATTTGGATGGGGTCAAATGTTAGCTTGTCCGAGTGGTGAACATTTGAATGGTTGTGGGCCAAATGGCGAAACACATGAGGGCTGAGGGTTGATTTTGGGGTTTGTTGACCCAAAATTGTCGTCACTCGGACGGACTGAATGTGGTGCAATTTCAGTAGATGTAACAACAAATCAATTCAATTGCACGATTTCGATAACTAGATGTAGCATGCACCTCCATATCAAAGCTATAGATAGAGGAGAAGAGTTGTGTGTACCTGCAATGCGGGAAAAACACCTGGGTGAAGCGATCGATCCAACACGGGCAATAGCTCTCTCTCTCTCTCTCTCAATGCAACAGTTGCAAATGAGCTCTTCCTTAGCCTCTTGGGTTGTAAACCCTTACTTGGCCCTCTCCAATCACTCGACATAAATTCTTTCGAGCACTCTTTTTCCCTTTTTTTTCCTTGATTTGTGCCATGTTTGGGCTTGTTTTATAGCAACAACCCTAAAGCTTTCCGCTTTGATTTCTCGATCCTACCTACTCTAATTGCAACAAAAGTCAAAAGCAAAGTACTAAAATGATTTCTCCTACTTGCCTAATCATCAAAATCACAAAATACTTACTTGCTTCAAAGGTTAAACTCCCAAATCTCCTACCTACAAAGAGCACCGGTTTGGGACCCTACTTTGATGCTTGATTTGAAGTGCGCAAGTGCTCAATATTGAATCCATTGGTCTCAGTAAGCGGAACCAAAATGTAGAGGGAGCTCACACTCAACTGCCAAGACCCACTGACTGCTTATTGTTCAAGCGTTTAAGAAGAGAAGAAGAGAAGAAGAAGAGTCCACTTTTGCCACACACCAACACTTTTTGGCTTTTATACATAACTCTAAATCCCTTTCGAACATGACTGGCCATTGTGACAAGGTCCTCTTTTCCATTTCCTTCTATTTGCCTTATCTCTTTACCTATGCCCGTCTACCTTTTACAATTTTGCACATTGGTGCTATTTTACAACAGTTTTAGGGGCGCCTTGCATTTAAAAATGCTATTTTTGCCTTTGACTTGATTTTTGAGGTTGCCCTTGCACTTTTGGTCATTTTCCCTTTTATTTTTTCTATTGTGTTTGATTTCCTTTTGGGTCACCTCTTTTAGGTCCCAACTTGCGTTTTTTTCACTTTTGCTGATTTCTTCTTGTGCTGAGGTTAAGAACCATTGATATTAGGAACCATAGAACATCCATCCCCATTTGTAGTACTATTTTCCACAACATCATGGCCTTGGTTTATAGCATCAATAGAGGGATTTAGATCAACATGGTGCATTGTCATATTTGGTCCTTCCTTTTGTTTTTAGCCATAGTCAAATAGATGTAGTAGTTTAAAAAATGTATCAATAAAATAGTGATAACTTGTTGAATATTCTACAACACAGTGTTGAGTAGTTACAAATGAAGCTTACTAAGTGGAGAAAAGGTAGCTAAATATCAAAACTCTCATGTTATGGTACAGAAGTCAAAATCAACCTGTTTTACCTTTCCATCCTCAATTCTCATTCCACAACCATTCCCATTGATTGTCAATGAATATACTTGAACTTTATTGGGTTCTGGATCATTAAGGTGCATGGGGTGTGTAAAATTCCTCTTTGGCCCAAGTTGTGCACCCCTTCAAGTTCTTCAATAGTGTGAGAGGGTCACGTCTCTTTTGTCATACTACATCCTCTAGCATTCGTCTTTTTGCTCAATAGGAATATGACATGGCAAGTACATGCTAGGCTAAGTGAATAAGTATGCAGGGAATCTAAAGGCCTTTTCAATTTGGAAAAATGAAGAGACAATCATTTCAATTGGATTGGACAAAGACATGGGTGTAGAGGATAGGGATTACCTCATTGTATATCAGTGACTCACTGATCATACTTGTTCATTTACCCATAAGAGATCAAATCATTCGATCTAGCAAACACTAATTGTCAACATTAGCGAAATCAATGATACCATCTACAATTTCAAAGAAACTTTTATAGATTAGAATTGGAATATGGAGAATTCTTATTGTAGTGAAGCTAAAAGAGATATTTATTGGATTCCAACAAAAAGATTTTATAAGAATGAGAATAAAGGCTAACTCAAAATGTCCCTAAAAATAATCAAATTGGCTCAACAAGTGGACTTGAGAGAGATTGAAAAGAAAATACCAAGAAGT
Organism: Lygodium microphyllum; assembly: GCF_053477565.2. Classification (NCBI taxonomy): domain Eukaryota; kingdom Viridiplantae; phylum Streptophyta; class Polypodiopsida; order Schizaeales; family Lygodiaceae; genus Lygodium; species Lygodium microphyllum. The sequence continues at coordinate 77,463,270 of NC_141153.1, read as the reverse complement.
ACTTCATACATCATAGTAGGTTGATGCTTGGATGCATAAAATACCACATTGATCAAACAAAGAGACTTGTCACTCCATATACTCCTCAATCTTAGTTGTCTAATGATCCAAATTGAATAAGAATGCTTCTGCAGTAGGAAGAAGCCTCAATTGAGGAATTTCCCCAAATTTCAAGCCTCTTGATCCAATCTTGCAACAATAGTCTTCATTCATGCAATCTTAATGAAATCACCATCAATGTCTATTGTATGGTGATCCATTGAACCTATATGAAGGCCTATAGAAGAATCTTTGAGCTCTAAAAAATCTTCCATGGATGCCATCCTTTGACTAATGGTTTTAAAGAAGAAGATGGATCAAAAACAAAGGAAACAAGCTCAAATATAGCTCCAATGCCTTGCCATTTGAATAAAGATGATCACGTGAAGAAGCTTGTTGGAGATTTGAACCTTGAAATGAATATTGAAGGGTGTTGTCCTACTATCTTACCTTCGCAAGTCTGCTACCTACTTTCTCAACCAGATCTTCTTCAAATGGATCTAGGAATAATCATGATCAATTGTGTAAAACATGCTTAGTGTTAGATATATCACTACAACCAATTGTGACCAAGTGTACATGTTGCCTATGTTTGAATGGAAATTTTAAATTTAAAAACAACACTAGATGTGAACCAGAGACTATACTCTGATACTAACTAAAATGGAGCAAAGTTCTAATTGAAAAGAGACTATCTCTTCAAGTGTAATGACAAGAAATCAAATAATCCACAGTGAAATGACCATTATACATAGATTCAATACCATACTTTTATTGACCCCCCCCATTTGTAAACTTGCAGCTTTTTTAGGAGCTTCATCAATGCTACCAACTAAGTAAAAAAACTTGCTCGGGAAGATTATCTGATTCTTCATAAAGAATCATTTGAAACCCTTTAATGGTTTCTATCAAACTAATGTATTTGTGGAGAGGCCCAATAAGAAATAACCTATCAACCATAGCCATGTCATATGTTCATTTAATACTAATAACACAAGGAAGCCATAATTGAATGAAAAAATAGTATGGACAATAGAAATAATTGCACTTCAAGAGGCCCTAACTCTTGCATGAATATTCACCATCACGATTGGTGGTCACAAGAACTCACCCTCATGAGAGGGGGAGGACTACTATCTCAAGCTCCACAAATGGAGAAGCTTACAATGAATCTTCAAAATGATCAACGATATGTGCACAAAGTATAGGTTCCACCTTTTATGTTAAACTCTAATTCCCTATGTTTATCATGTTTGACATTCCCTAAAATAGCTACATTACAATTAACAATGGCGAGAGTAAGTGGGGAGGAGATTACTAAGTGTAAATAGGTTTAAAGTAATATATGAAATGTTTGGTGAAATGTTGTAGGGAAGTGGGTAGCAATAGGGTGCCATGTAGGAAAGTGTTAGTATTAAGGATAATGATTCGATCTTCATGATGAGTCATTTAGAGATCACTGATGGGATCCTCTCCATCTTTAGGATATAGTAGCAATAAGGGTACAAGCTAATTTACTCACTACCAAAACTTGCCTAATGGGACAGGTCATATATAGAGAGGGAAGAGAGAGAGCAAGACATGCTTATCCCAAAAATTGCTTGCTTTCTTTGCCTAAAAAAAATAATCTAATTTGAATATAGGCCTTTGTATGTTGTGCACCCAAAAAGCACTCATTTTTCTCAAGCGAAGAGAGAGCATAACATGCATTTCCCAAAAATTACTTGATTTCTTTGCTCAAAATGGCAAAGATAATTTGAATTCAAGAATTTGTATGTCATGCACCTAAAAGGAAATGGTATTTTCTTCACCCTTCTCCCTATTTACTCAAAGCTAACAGTTTTAACTCTTCCACTCTTCTCAAAATCTCATCAATATGTAACTTTGTAGAGAGTGGGTTTCTATTTGATTTCTATAGATGTCTAAGATGCTCATTTATCAAATTAATTTGGCATTATAGAATGAGTTATGTATCAAGAGAATGCATTTACACAAACACTTTGCTTAGTTTCGATGTTAGATGTTCCATTTTTATTTTTTGAGATTTCATGTATTTTAAACATTTGAATTGAATTCTATCACTTTTGCTAGTTTTTAATACTCCATAAAGATATCATTGTTTCAGTATTTTTTATTAAAATAGAAATATGTCTGATAATGTTCAAAATTTAGATTAAATATCCATGATGCACACCATTTTATTAATGAAGAGTTGCATAATGAGAATATTACATCCTCTCCCCTATAGAAACATGAAGATGTCCTTATCTTGTAAGAAATCAAGGTACTATCTTTGAAGGATAGCCTCATCTATCCTTGTTGCATTTTCTTCTAGATACTCTTTTTGTTGCCTTTGGCTATACCAAAGTTATGCATGCAATGTGGGACTCAATAGAATGCTTATTGTTTCAAGTGCTTTGACCAATATAGTTATGGCTATCTCTCACTTAATCATTAAATGCTCTTCCTGATCGATCTAATCCTCTATCTTTGAACTTCAAAAGAATGAAAGATTGAATTATGATGGGTGTAGTAAACTCATCAATTCACTTTCTCATTGCAGTCAAGGCTCAACTATGCATTAATGGCTCTATGAGTTGAATGCAGCTCCTCAAGCATTTTCTCTTTCCATTAGTTTGATTCGATCTATGTATGAGCTCCATGCATCAAAAGGATTGGAGAAGAAGGAGAAGAATATGATAAAAAAAGAAAATAGCCAGTCCAACTGATATCTTGCTCTCTCACTCAACCTCTCAAACTCCCTCACTCACTCTCACCCACTCACTCATTTTCACACACATACACACATACACGCACACACTCTCTCTTGAAAGGCAAAGCAAGAGTGTAATCACAAGCAAAAGCAAGAAAATAGCAAGAGCTATGTAGAGAGAGAGAGAGAGAGAGAGAGAGAGAGAGAGAGAGAGAGAGAGAGAGAGAGAGAGAGAGAGAGAGAGAGAGAGAGAGAGAGAGAGAGAGAGAGAGCAATGTGTGGGAACTCCAACAGTCACAATGTGTGACTTGCCTTCCCTTATTCTAGTCATAGTAAGAATAAAGAATAAAGTGGTAGTGATGGGCAACTGCTACTTGTAGTGTATATGTGTGCGGGTGGTAAGTACAAGTAAATGCAAGCAACTAGCTACATATGCCCTTTAATCTCCGTATAGAGAAGTACAATAGGATGAGATATAGACATCATCTCATCCACGCCCAATCTTCTTGAGGAAGACATAATGTTCTATCAAGAAACTTCTAGTGAGTAGATCTACAAGATTCTTGTAAGCCAAGATATTGACAATATCTATTTGCTTGTTCTCAATCTCCTCTCTAATGAAGTGATAATGGACCTTAATGTGCTTGGTCTTCACATGAAAGACTAGATTACGTGCCAGCTGAATGGCACTTATAGAGTTTGGGTGCAATATAGGAGTCATAGTCATACCAAGGTTTGCCACCAAACAACCTAACCATAGGGCCTCCTTGCAAGCCTCAATGCATTTCTACACCACAAAGGTGAAAACACAGTGGAAGGTGGACTTTCTACTATTTGCATGTCTTGCATAATTAGAGTCCATGTAACCCACGACCTTGGTATCCTAGATACCATAGAAAATGCACATATTTGCAGTGCCCTTAAGGTGTCTCATGATACCCTTCATGGCATCCCAATGTTGCCTACTAAGTATTACTATATAACATTCCACAACTCCCACTTCAAATGCTATGTTAGGTCTAGTGGCTATCATGGCATATATCAGGCTGCCCATCGTGGATGCATATAGAATCTTGGATATCTGAGTCTTCTCATCATTTGACTAGGGACATTTTGTATGACTAACCTTCACATGAGAAGATAATGGGCAGCCAATAGGCTTACCACCCTACATATGGAACCACACAAGGATATTATGAAAGTACCTACTTAAGTCCAGAAAGAATCTTCCTCAATTTGCATACCAAGTGTTTCTTACTGTTTTCCCAAAGCCCTTAGGTTGTTGCATATAAATGCCTTCGTGCAAGTCCCCATGAAGAAAAGTTGTTTTCACATCCATGTAGTAACAAGTTGCAATCAAGGTGAATACCAAGCATAGGGTGCTCATCTTGACCACAAGAGAGAATATGTTCAAAATCAACTCCTTTCTCTTGCATAAAATCCTTACCAACTAATCTAGCCTTATAATGCAAAGTGGAACACTGTTAGTGCATAGAGCTCATTAAATGCATTATAACAAAGATCAAGTAAACTGAATTTTCCAAGTACACACCAATGTACTTAATGCATCCTATTCATGACAAAGGTAATAAACAAACATGCAGTGCAATCAAGACAAAGGCACATAAGAGAATTTAAATCTAGAATCTACACAAATTAGTATGATAGCCTAGCCCTCGCCCCTCCCTCTCTCTCATCCACCCATGCACAGCCTTTCCATAGGGTGAGTGAGGTGGGGATATGAGGAGCCCCTCATGTAGATTGTTTATTGCAACCAATTCCTTCTCGTCAAGAATTTATTTAAATGATTGTTCTATGCTTTGAAATTAAATCTAGTCACTCCTCTCTCAATCTTCATGAAAGTAAGAATATGCAAATCGATAAAAGGTGTAGTAAGCTCACCTCCTTACTACCTTCATGTTGATGCCATGATTCAAAGGCTTGAAAGTGGGTCTATGATCCAAGCGGTGCTCCTCAATCTTCCTCCACTACATCATAGCTCCTAGTATTCTTCATAAGTGCCCAATATCTTAGAGTAAATGAAGAGAAGAGAAGAAGAAACCCAACCTCTCCTTTCCACTTTGTCTCTCACCCAAGAACAACAAGAAGAAGAGAATACAAAGCAAAAGAGGAGCTTCAATTCTCAAGTTTCTTACTCTCACTCTTCCTCATGCTCAAGACGATGCACAAGAAGACTTGGTAGAATCAAGAAGGAGAAGAGAGCTCTCAAGCTTGCACACCATAGGAAAGAGCTTATACATTCACTTTTCAACTTTTATACATAAGGTTTTGTATTTGAGCTTTCACTCAATTTTGGTCACCCATCTCTCCTTTTTAGGTTTGGGATTTCGTGCAAATTTGGGCACTCGTACCTCCTTTTTGGGTTTGGGCTTCCATGTAAATTTGGGCACCCATCCCTCCTTTTTGGATGTTGGCTAGTCTATCTTGCTTCATGCACACATATCTAGATTATATCTTTGGATTTTCTAAAAGAATGGGAGCTAGCTCCCATACCTGTGCCAAGCAATGGGACTTTTCAACACCAAACAATATTACAACTTGGACGGGCATTGAGCTACCTTTCAAAACAATATTTCCAATTATTATATGGTCATAGAATTGATTGAAAAATATTGAGTCCATGCCATGAGTGAGATGAAAGGATTAATTTCTAAAATATTCCATGTGCCTTACACTTTTGCTACATATGCTTTTATTTTCTTATCGACTTTATTCATCTTTAAAATTTATGGCTTTTTGCTTTTTTTTTTTTTTTTTGCTTTCTACTGGTTTGTTGCCTATTTGATTTTGTAGTTAGTGTTACTCCCCTCCTAGCCAAGTGCTTGTCCCATGTTACTCTTTGTTGGAGGTAGTATGCTTTAGCTTGCACTACAGATAAGGAATGTTGTGATAATGGTGTGGCCATTGCAAGGAGAGTAATGGTTATCCTTGGAGCTTGATGTGGTTATTGGAGTTGCCTTGGCAAATGTCAAATGAGAGTGGTGATTGGGATTAGATGGGGATCTTGAGATTGGATTTCTTGTTGCTAGACTAGTTGGAACTAAATGGGGTGGTTGAAGTTGGTCATTAGCTAAGATATTGGCTCGGGGTAGAAGCTGTAAGTTGCCACATTTTCTTGTACTTGCAAGGGAAAAAATCTCATGTAGTCTCTCCCTAGGGGAATGCTAGTTGTTTTGAATGCATAAGACACTTTGGTGGGTTTTCAAGCTTTAGGCAAGCCTAGAGTGTTGTCCCACACTTGAGGACCCAATCCATGTAGCAACTATTGTGCATCACTATGTGAGTGCACGAGCTTACATAGTTAAAAGACATCTTTATGGTTTTCTTTTGTCAACCATTGATGAGGTAATGCACTTGGATTAAGGATGGGAAGTATTGTCATTAGTGCAAAGGGAAAGAAAAGTCATGGAGAAATCATGAAGAGAACCTTAAGGAAGTGGAGTAGCATGGGGTTCATGATGTTGCAATTCAATGAATGAGATCCTTTTTAAAACAATCAATTAGTAGAGATTGCAGTAATAAGTAGCATGGGGCTCATGATGTTGCAATTCAATGAATGAGGTCCTTTTTAAAACAATCAATTAGTAGAGATTGCAGTAATAAGTGAGACTATAGTACTATGTGATACCCCATTGACTTACTAGTTGTCATGCTTCCGATATTGTTGTAGTGGCAGTGAGAGATTCGATAAGGAATGAAGAGAATGGTGACATGTCTCAGGGAGACATGTCTAACCATAGGTGAGCTATGACTTCCTAACAATATCATACCCTTAAATTGCCCTAAGTTTGAGTGAGGGGGATAGAAAGTAGGGGTAAGTTATTTAAGGAGGCTTAAGAAGGCTCATAAGAAAGAATAAGGTGATGTTGAATAGAAAGTGATACGGTAGTCAATGGTACTTTACGCAAGGTATCTTGAAGATTGAATCCTTATTTTGGTTGTTAAGGGGGAAGCCTTTTTTGTTTATTAGGCTTGTTCTCTCGGATTTGGATAGTTCTTATGGAAATAAAGAGTAGCTAATAGACCTGTTTGTCCAAGACATTCTTGCATGCAAAGGATGGCCTTTGTAGATTGTGGCCTTAAAAGTCTTGGTCTTGGTTGGATTTTCCATTTAGTCCATTGCTTGTTGGTGTTGCAAGCCAGTGATTCTTTGAGAGGAATGGTGGTCTTTGGTGGCTGTGATCCACTAGCTTAGCAACTTGATCCTACATTCTATGACTTGTGATTCTTATACTCTCTTGGTCCTGGTTCAATTTTCTAGGTTCATGCTTTGTTTTAAGGTTTCATGCATTATAGCCCAGTTTAACTTACCTTTTTGTATTTCTTTTCAACCCCCTTTGTTAGATAGGTTCTACCATAAGGTTGTAATCTTTCTTTTTCTTAGATTAGTATTAGAAATGAGCATGTACATGGCAGAATTCCCCTCAATGTCCTCAATTGCAACTCTAGTGCCTTAAGTGCATGTGTCAACTAGACTTTTAATTCCCAAAGCGGGAGTGTGTGGAGTACAACCAATTCTTTCTTAAGCACAATTGCTTGTTCTTCGCTCTCTCAAGTCACTGCTAGCGGATCCTTCAGATTCAACAAGTTGGCATGGTCTCTTCTTAAGGGCCCTAAGTCTCATAATAAGGTGTTATCCCAACTTTCCACTAGAGTCTGCTTATGGCCAACAGTAGTAGACTAGTTGGATGACATGCGTGTGTAATAAAGTCAGTTAGTCTTAATTGGTATAGTTAGACTAAGTCTCTTTACACTACTTGACTTAGGTTGTAGTACATTGTACTTTGTGTTACTTAGTTAGAGTAACTGTGATGAATAATGAAGAAGAAGAACATTGAGAGCTGCCTGCTCTCTGTTGCCCCTATCTCTCTCTCATCTTTCTAACATTGTATTAAAGCCATGAATCCTTGTGACTCCGTAAAGCTTGAGAAGCATGAGAGCTCAGCAGCATCGGCATTGCGGGAGTTGGAGCCTGAAGTCAGGAGTTGGAATGAAGAGATCTGAAGTGGTCTATAGGAGAAAAGAGAGCTGTCCTAAAATGTCTTGTAGCAATGGTAGCCATAGCTTTGTTCATTGATATCTATCTTGTGCTTGAGGTGCCTATAGCTTGTTGAGGCTTTTCAAGAGGGTTCTTTGCCACTTGAATGAGCTCTATTGCATGAACATTCAGTAGAATAATAACAGTAAACCCAAAAACATGGGAAGATACGCATGTTCTACACTGATAGGAGTGGATAGCATCAATGTCAAGATTGTGGGAGAGAAGGAAGGAGTCTCGCTTGAAGCTTTCTTGCTTGCACAATGGGGGAAGACACACAAGGGTGGAGGCTGAAAACAGTTTTCCTCTTCTTAGTTGTGTAAGCCAAAAAAACTCTAGTACAAAGAAATAGAAGAACCCTATATATGGGTCTCAAACCAAACTCAACTAACTAAGGTGGCATACTAACTGAGCCACGAACTAGAGTAGATAAGGATAGCTATCATGTAGCTATTATTCATGGGCGGTGTACCAACCGCGTCTGCAACTGACAAGTCGGTGACATAAATATACAACGGTCACCCTGGCGTATCACGAGTGGAGCTCGATATCTCAACACTCCCCCTCGAGCTCAATCCCAATTCCTGCACACCAAGCAGGTCTCTGAACTTGCGCAGCTTCTCTGCGCCCAATGCCTTTGTGAATATGTCAGCTACCTGATCCTCTGTGCTGACATAAACTAGATCAATAAGACCTAGTAAAACCCTCTCTCGCACATAGTGATAATGCACCTCAATGTGCTTTGTTCTAGCATGATAGACTGGGTTATTTGCCAAGTGTATACTACTCATGTTGTCACAATAAATGACAACTGGCCCATCTGTAGACTGATGCATATCATAAAGTAGCTTATGCAACCAAGCTACCTCACATGCAGCCATTGCTGCACCCCTGTACTCAGCCTCTGTGCTCGACAAGGCAACTGTAGGCTGTTTCTTGCTGCTCCAAGTGACTGCAGCACTCCCAAAAGAGAATACATATCCACTGGTAGATCGTCTATCAGAAATACTACCAGCCCAATCAGCATCAGTGTATCCATGCAACTGTATCTGAACCCCAGTCTCATAAAATAGTCCATACTGCAATGTGGACTTCACATACCTGAGTATGCGTCTAGCCGCATCCAAATGCGGTTTCCTTGGAGCCTGCATAAACTGACTTACCAATCCAACAGCATAGCTCAAATCTGGCCTGGTAATAGTCATATAAATCAAACTTCCTACTATGCGTCTGTACATAGTAGGGTCTTCTAGAAGCTCACCTGCATCTGTGCTCAGCTTCACATTTTGCTCCAAAGGAACTGAAATAGGCTTACAGCCTGTCATCCCATATTTGGACAGCATGTCCAATCCATACTGCCTCTGCAAGAGCTGTATCCCACTTGGTGATCTAATCACCTCAATGCCCAAGAAATAATGCAGCTCTCCCAAATCCTTCATCTCAAACTTCTGCTTCAATAGCATTTTCACATGAAGGATATCTTCATCACTGTCACCTGTCATAATCAAATCATCAACATAAATGACAAGCAGCATAATACCTTTCTCTGTTTTTCTCACATAAAGTGAGAAATCTGCCTTGGAAATCTGAAAGCCAATAGTGACAAGATACTGTCCTATCTTGTCAGACCATGCTCTAGGTGCTTGCTTCAAGCCATACAAGGCTTTTTTCAACCTGCAAACAAACTCAGGATGAACAGCATGCACATAACCTGGTGGCTGCTCCATATAGACCTCTTCTTGCAAATCACCATGCAAGAAGGCATTCTTTACATCCATCTGATGTAAAGACCATCCCTTTGATGCAGCCATAGCAATGACTGCTCTTACGGTTGCCATCCTTGCAACCGGACTAAATGTTTCTTCATAGTCAATGCCATATGTTTGTGCATACCCCTTGACTACTAATCTTGCCTTGTATCTGTTCACAGAACCATCAGCATTGTGCTTCACCTTATAAACCCACTTACAGCCAATTGCATTCTTACCTTTAGGCAAAGGTACTAACTCCCATGTAGCATTTGCTTCCAAGGCATCCATTTCTTCATCCATGGCTTTCTCCCATTTTTCTTTTCCCATGGCTTGCTCAAAAAATGTGGGTTCTGGTTCCTGTATCACTTTGACCATATATGCATAGTGAATGGCTGTAAATCCATCATATTTCAGCCTATCCACAGGATACCTAGCTCTTGTAGACCTGCGCAAAGTAGGTTCACTCCCAGGTGCTCTCAAAACATCCCTGGTCTTCCTTACTCCAGGTGTAACAATAGAAGGAATACCCAACTCATCATCAATGCTCTGTTCTGAGCCACTGGATTCACCATCCACATAAGAGTGACCTGCATTCACATCAAACATGGGCTGATCAACCTTCTCTTTTCCTTTTCGTGATACCTGCATACCACTATCTGCATTGCTTTGAGAAGATTCTCCTGATCTCAATCTGCCTGTCCATGGCGAAGAATGTGAACCACTACTAGAGGACGCTCCAGGTCCACTAATATTTTGTGACTGCTGCTGTGAATTCTGTGTAGCATTACCATTTTGTGCATCTTCATCATCAATCACATTTACTGGTTTATACCAGCTACTCATCTCATCAAAAACAACATCTCTGCTCACTGTAAACTTACGAGTAGAAGGGTTATAGCATCTATACCCTTTTTGCTGCAGAGAGTAACCAATAAAGATGCACTTCTCAGCTTTTGGATCCAACTTGGATCTCAGCTCATCTGGCACATGTACATAGGCAATGCAACCAAAAATTTTCAAATGAGAAATATCTGGTTTCCTACCAGTATACCTCTCCTCTGGAGTCATTCCATGTATTGCTGCAGTGGGAGTCCTGTTCATTATGTAGACTGCTGTAGCAACTGCTTCAGCCCAATAAAAATCTGGCAAGTCTTTTTCATTGAGCATGGCACGAGATACCTCTCCAATATGCCTGTTTTTCCTTTCTGCAATTCCATTTTGTTGTGGGGTATAACTGCATGAATATTGCTGCTTTATGCCATGCTCCTGCAAGAACTTTGCAAACTCATTTGAGAGGTACTCTCCCCCTCCATCTGACCTTAGGCATTTTATCTGCAAGCCTGTTTCTTTTTCAACCATAGCTTTAAGAGTTTTGAAATGCCCAAAAACTTCACTTTTCTTTTTCATAAAATACACCCAAACTTTTCTGCTATAGTCATCAATAAAACTGACAAAATAATGACAGCCTCCAAGAGATGCAGCTTTAGTTGTCCACACATCAGAGTGAATTAATTCCAATGGCTTCTCACTCTCTTGAACATGTCTAGGAAATGGTTTCCTTGCCTGTTTTCCAAACTGACAGGCTTCACATACCTTATGCATTTCTGCAACCTTGAATTTGGGCAATCCTGCAACAATATTTTGGGCCTGCATTGATTTAAGTCGCTGTACATTAACATGACCAATGCGTTTATGCCAGATATCAATATCTGCAACTACACCGGTCCCATGTGCAAACATTGCTACACTCAATTCAGACATGTCTGCATCCAATGTAAACATTCTGCCCTTCTTCTTTCCTTTTGCTATCAAGCGACCTTTATTTTTCATATCCTCAACAAAGCATCCATGAGGATTAAATCTGACCTGCAAGCCCTGTTCAACCATTTGACCAACTGAAACCAGATTCTTGGTGATATTCGGGACATGAAATACATCGGACAGGTATTTCTTTTTCCCACCCTGCATAGACAAGGGAATTTTTCCAATCTGCACAATAGGATGTGCAGTATCATCACCAGTCTCCACAAATCCTGGTTTTTCCATTTTCCTTGCATCCTCCATCCATTCTGCATGACCTGTCATGTGGTTTGATGCACCTGAGTCAACATACCATACATCATTGCTTTCTTCTGCACTTGTCATAGAATTGTTCATGTGCTGCACCATGAACAAATGCTCATTTCTGTCATCACCCTGTCTACTAGAAGATGCATAATTCCCTTGTTGCAGTTTTCCATTCATGATGTCATTCTGCTTTTTATAGCAGTCTTTAGCCATATGACCCATTTTACCACAGTAGTAGCATTCAACATTACTGTTTGCATTTTGGCCTCTTTGCCATCCACCACGACCTCTTTGGCTCCCCCTGCCTCTAGAGTTACCACGTCCTCCTCCATAGGACTGGTTTTCTTGAGTTTGCTGCATATTCTGATTTCTGCCACGGCCTCCAAATCGGCCTCCTCTACCTCTGCCTCTACCTCTTCCAGCATTTGAGTAGAAGACAGCTTCTTTTGAAGTTCCTCCTGAAGAAGATGCACCACCATTTCTCTGTTCCTCAGAAATTAGAAGAGCAATCAACTCCTCAAAATCAGGAAATCTTTCACGAACTGAAATGGATGTCCGAAACTGTGCATAATCCTTTCCTAGACCATTCAAGGTCACGGAAACTAAATCATCATCTTCCACTGGCGACCCAATGGAAGCAAGTGCATCTGCAATCTTCTTCACCTTCATGTGGTAGTCGTTGATGCTCATACTTTCTCTTTGCACATTATGCAACTCTTGCTTGAGCTGCATTTTCCTGGCTTGCGTATTTGTGCTATACATTTTTGACAAAGTATCCCATGCCTCCTTTGGCGTACTTGCATCCTGAATATGCACAATCATAGAGTCTGAAATACTGATAGACAGCCAATACATAACTTTCCTGGCTCTCTCATGCCATGTTTTAAATGCCTGCATTTGTTGTTGATTGGGAACATCAGGAAGAACTGGTTCTTCTTCATTTCCTGCAACAAATTCCCAATATCCTTTTCCCATAAGGAAATTCGTCATTCTAAACTTCCATGCCTGGAAGTTGTTCTTGTCAAGCTTTTCAGTGACAATCTGTGAAAGAGAATCAGACGCCATTACAGAATACTGCAAGAAATTCTGTCACTGCAAAAAACACAGCTTCACCCTCACAAGGGCAAATCTGCAAAACTGGCGAAAGTGGTATTTGACCACACAGTCACTTCCTAGTGACGATTTTGCATAAATAGGAACCACGGATGATTCTGAAACTCCCAATGTCTCTGCGCACAAGCATACGATGCAATTTCTACAGTAACTTTTCACCGACCTGTAGAACAGTGGCTGCACAGCATAAAACTGAGCCTTTTCCTGAGTGCGTGCAGAGAACTTCCGTCTGCAAAACAGGCCCCGAAATGGCCTCAAATCAAAAAAACAAGGTCGCCGAGGGCTAAAGCCCTTCTCCCGCAGCATATACTGCCCTCTTGCTTCACCGCGAAGGGCGTCTCAACCTGAGACAATGCACTCCTGCAATTTCCGGCTGTGCTACCTGCAGAGATCTGCTCCCAAAACAGAAAATGAAAGCAACACTGCTCCTCTTACCAGACCACCGCGAGCTTGGCTTGCTTTCTTGAGCTCCTTACCACGAACAAGGCTCTGATACCATGTCAAGATTGTGGGAGAGAAGGAAGGAGTCTCGCTTGAAGCTTTCTTGCTTGCACAATGGGGGAAGACACACAAGGGTGGAGGCTGAAAACAGTTTTCCTCTTCTTAGTTGTGTAAGCCAAAAAAACTCTAGTACAAAGAAATAGAAGAACCCTATATATGGGTCTCAAACCAAACTCAACTAACTAAGGTGGCATACTAACTGAGCCACGAACTAGAGTAGATAAGGATAGCTATCATGTAGCTATTATTCATGGGCGGTGTACCAACCGCGTCTGCAACTGACAAGTCGGTGACATAAATATACAACGGTCACCCTGGCGTATCACGAGTGGAGCTCGATATCTCAACAATCAAGACACAAACATAAAGTCATTGCTTGTCATGATTAAAAAATCATTGTCATGGGCGTCATTGAGTCTGAGATGCAACCCATTATCTCAGCCATTGGTCACTTTAAAATACTTGCCATAGAGCTCTTTTGAATCAAGCTAAAATCAACACGATTATACAAATCTGCTCCTGCTCCAGAATAGGTAAATGGACAACTTAAAGGATTCATATGATGAAGGTTATGTAGCTCAGTAAAGGATCTGATCAAAGCAAGCATTATTGGCAGCACTAATCACAGTAGGAATAGCCCCCATTTGAACCTAGAAACCATTGTAACAGGTTGAAACTGTGCCTCTACCTGCCTAGATTTGTGGAAAGTATTCAGCCCTAAAATGCTTGTATTGGGCACAGACAAGTACATGATATGTTTAGCAATGTATATGCCTTGGACTTTGTGCATTTTGCATTGTTAAAAGGGGCTAAGAATTTAGTTCTGGAATGCTTTACAACTGAAATCTATCATTGAATATGTGAGAGCTTACACTTGAAGTTTTAGAGCATTCTGACACCTATTTGGTACTCGTAAATGCTTGGATGTTGGTCCATGAATGTAAGATATTTTGTGGATATAAATGAGCACTAAATGCTCTGATCTGGACTAAAATTTTGCTGGTTATAATAGTGAACTACCTGTAAACACCCTTTGGAAATAAAATTTGGTACTGCTACCTGCATACAGTGCAAGCATTTGTGCTTGTCTGATTATATATTGAATCTCTGATGTAATGGGACATGTCTATGATGTCTTGATGATGTTTTGGGCTGAGAATACCTTTGTTTGCAAAGGGAATTGACTATTGGTCATCACAAACTACTTGTTTGTCTATTGTTAAATAGCTTGGTTGTATACAAAATATGCATGAGATGAAGTCTACATGAACATGCCATCATGTTTAGATGTTTTGCCACATGTTTGGAAATCTTTTTGACATGTCTGTGAGCTGAAATACACTAATTATTGCAAAAATTTAGTGTCCGAACTTTTTGGGCTGAAAATGTCATACACAGTTTACTTGGTCTACAGGGAGTCAAACGCTTTTTAATTTAGACTGCATTGAATACATAGAGTTGCAAAGATGGCAAATGTTGAAAGGATTGATGATAACATAACTCAAATAATGGGTGACAAATTAGACAACAAGAACTATGCTATGTGGAAGTTTAAGATGGAGAATTTTCTCATTGGCAAGGACTATTGGGACTTGGCTACAGGTGCGGAGGCTAAGCCCAAACTCCTTGACAAGAATGCAACTCCTAATAAGCTTAGGGCACATCGAGCATGGATTGAGAGAGCTCGTAGTGTATTGCATTGGCTATCCCTTTGTATTTTTTATGCTATGGTTATGAAAATAATGAATTGTAGCTCACGAAAGGATGCATGGGATATTCTGTTGAGATACTATGGTACTACCACTAGTGCTAGAAAAATATAGCTAAAGCAAAAGCTTAACACAATGGATAGGAAAGGAAGGTCCATTCAAGATTATGTGACTGAGATAAATACTATTGTGGATCAACTAGCATCCATTGGGACTGAGGTAGATTATGAGGATTTGGTGATTGTGACCCTGAATGGTCTAAGGCCTGAATATAAGTCCTTTGGTACGTCAATTTTAGTTAAGGTTGAAATGCCTGACTTTAATGAACTTGTATCCTTGCTTATACATGAAGAAGTGAAATTAGGTTTTGGCTACGAGCTTCACTAGCTCTAAAAGTAAAGATGTGGCTTTTTACTCTAATGAAAGAGGCCGTGGTTATCATAGTAGAGGTTCTAGCCATGGCAGGGGAACTCAACATCTCAGCATAGAGAGGGTTAGCAAGGATTTGCTGTAGAGGTGGTGGATACTCCTCTGAGACGAGGGGGAGATCTCAGTCTAGGGGCAGAGGATCCTAGCATACTCACTCTAGTCATGAAAATGCAAACAAGGATAAAAATTGACGTTACTATGGTAAGCATGGCCACATTGCAAGAGAGTATTGGAAGAAGCAAGCTAATTAGAAGGGTAGATAGCAAGGTCATTATGCATCTTCTAGTTATGTAGAGCCTAAGACTGGTGAGAGACTCTTTGCTATGACTCATGTACGCAATAAGAGCAAGAAGCAAGGAAAGTCTGGTGATGTTTGGTATATAGATTCTGGTGCCTCAAACTACATGACACCACATGGTGAGTGGCTTGCTAAGCTAAAATTAGGTGCTAATGGCTATATATGTACTGGAGATGCTTGGTATATAGATTATGGTGCCTCAAACTACATGACACTACATGGTGAGTGGCTTGCTAAGCTAAAATTAGGTGCTAATGGCTATATATGTACTGGAGATGATTCTCAACATGACATAGCACACACAAGGATTGTTCCTTTGGTTATGCCTGATGGCAAGAAAAAGCACTTGCATGATGTATTGCATGTACTGTTGATCACCAAGAATCTGTTATCTATAGGTTAGATGGTTGAGCAAAACCTACAGATACAATTTAATAGAGATGGTTGCTTCATAGAGGAGTATGGCAAAGGATGTAGATTGGTTGCTAAAGGCCAGAGACATGGTAGGATGTTTACACTGGATGCAAACATATCTAAGTTGAATGTTGTTATGTTTGCTCATGATGGGGCAAGTATCTGAGACATTGATATATTGCATAAACTAATTGGACATATAAATGTCCAAATGCTGAAAAATATGCAGCATAAGGAGCTTATTACATGGCTACCAAGGTTTAAGTATGCTGATTTGGGACATGTATGCTCGGCATGTCAATTTGGGAAACAAGGTAGGTTTCCATTTGCCAGGAATGCACGAAATAGCAGCAGACCTTTACAGCTTCTACACTCAGATGTCTGGTGACTTATGCATAATGCATCATTTGGTGGGTCTTGATAGTATGTGACATTTATGGATGATTATAGTAGGTACACATGGATATACATCTTAAATCATAAAGATGAGGTGTTGGATAGCTTTATGGATTTTAAAGCTCATGCTGAAAAATAGCTTAACTATTATGTCTCATGCTTTATGATCTGATGGTGGTGGAGAGTATGTCTCAAAGGAGTTTGACATATACTTAGCAAAGCATGGGATTAGGAGGCAATTGACTTGCAACTATACTCCACAACAAAATGGAGTTGTTGAAAGAAAGAACAAGGTGATTATGGATGCAACTAGGGCCATGTTAAATGAGAAGGATATGCCTTTGTCATATTGGGATGAAGCAACACTTAACAGATGTCTAAGTTATGAATAGAACACCTACTGCAGGAATACATAAAAAGACACCTTATGAGCATCTATATGGCTACAAGCCTAACATATAACAATTGAAAGAATTTAGTAGTATTGCTATGTTTATGTTCCTGATGACAAATGGAATAAACTTGACCCTAAATTAGTGAAGTATGTTTTCATTGGATACTCATAGGAAAGAAAGGCATATAAGTGCATCGTTTCGACTACATGAGAGATACTACTCAACCGTGATGTCATATTTGATGAGTTAGCATCTTGGTATGGTGCTACAGTATATGATGACACTTCACACAACACGTATGTTGAAAATGGATAGCAAGGCACTTCTTCTATTAGTGGACCTATTCAAGATGCATAATCTCGCAATGTAAGTCCTTGGATAGGTAGACTATGCAACCATGGCTCTCCATCCATTGATATGGATACATCAGTGAGGGAGAGAGATGGCTCACTAGAAAGGTACAAAGACAAATTGGTAGTGAAAGGATATGCCTAGCAGTATGGGCTACATTATGAGGAAACCTTTAGTGCGGTTGCTAAGATGGCAACTGTATGGACTGTTATAGCATTGGTTGCATCCAAAGGTTGGAATTTTTATCAAATGGACGTTAAAAATGCCTTCTTAAATGGTGATATGGAAGAAGAAGTTTATATGGATCAGCCAGAGGGCTATGTGCATCCCGACTATCCGTCATATATATGCAAATTGAAGAAAGCATTGTATGGCTTAAAGCAAGCCACGTGAACCTGGAATGCTAGGATTACTTCCTACTTGCAGACACTTGGATATGTGATTTTGGTGCTCTATGTAGATGATCTGGTGATCATAGGTGATTATATACATGGCATTGATGATATAAAAGCTATGTTGCAAAAAGAATTTCAAATTACAGACTTGAGTGCTAAAATTTTTCTTAGGCATTGAAGTTATAGATACATCTCATCGGATATGGATGATACAAAAACAATATACATGGAATATGTTGGAGAAGTATGGCATGCTATAATGCAAACCCATGGACACAACACCGAAGCAAAATGTAAAGCTGGTTGTTGATATAGGAAATGTGATAGAGAATGTGACTATGTATAGATAGATGGTTGGTAGTTTGATCTACCTCACTATCACTAGACTAGACTTGAGTTATGCGGTTGATTTGATAAGGCAGTTTATGTAGCAGCCAAGGAAACCTCACCTAGATGCTGTGAGCAAGATTTTGAGATATGTGAAGGATACATTGCCTTGTGGGCTATTCTATGAGCATTGTAAGCATGCTAAGCTTACAGGTTATTGTGATGCAAATTGGGTTAGCTGTACATATGATAGGATATCGACCAGTGGATATGCATTTGGTCTTGGAAGTAGCATGGTCAATTGGAGTAGTAAAAAACAACCTACTATGGCTCTCTCAAGTATAGAAACAGAATACAAGGGTGCAACATTGGCTGCGTGTGAGGTTGCTTGGTTGGTTAAGTTGACGGATGACTTGGGGATTCGTGTGGATAAACCAGTCAAGCTATATTGTGATAACATGAGCAGTGTGCTCTTGGCAAGCAATCTAGTTTATCATGCCAAGCCAAAGCGCATAGAGGTATATTACCATTTCATCAGGGAAATGGTGCTTTGAGGTAGAATAGACCTCATACATATAAAGACTGAAGACCAAGTGGCTGATATCTTTACCAAATCCCTTGGTAGAGATAAGTTCACTCATTTTAGATCGCTGCTTGGAATACATGAAGTGACTTGAGCTTGAGGGGAAGTGTTGAGATATGCAAGCTTAGTCTACCTACTACACTTTGTTGACTCTATATAGCAGTAGATTAGCTAGATGACATGTGTGTATAATAAAGTCGGTCAGACTTAGCTAGTACAATTAGACTAAGTCTCTTTAAACTACCTAACTTAGGCTGTAGTACGTTGTACTTTGTCTTACTCAATTTAGAGTAAGTGTGATGAATAATAAAGAAGAAGAACATTGAGAGCTACCTGCTCTATGTTGCCCCTATCTCTCTCTCATCTTTCTAACACACCTCGACCATCCACTCTCCACCTCGGCCATCTGTTAAATGGGCCAAGTGTTTCTAATCCTACCTCTTGTGTTCATATGTGTCTATCATATCTTAAGTGTGAGAATGCAAGGGTTTAGTTTGTTGTCAAGAGTTAGATTAAAAAAATCGATTTGAGAAGTTTCAAGTGTGGTGATGTGTCCCTATGCATCTCTTTTACATACACTCATGAAAACACTACTATCTGATCGTTCACTAATGCAATGCCTCTTCTATGTCCTATTGGGGCCCCTTTCCCACACCCATCCATCCTGTTCCACCTTGTATCCATGATCTTTCCTTCCCTATATGGCCATTTTTCTCTTTTTCTTGTCTTTTCATGTGAACACACCCTTGCTTCATAAAAAGTGCACTTTCATATTACAAACTTGTTCATTCCTTTGAACTTGACCTTTTTTCCTTTTACAATCCTTTATTTTGACTCACGGTTTATTCGTTATTCATTTTTGAACCCTTTTACGCACTACATGTGTATTTTCATGTGAACGCATCCTCCATTCACCGAACGTGAAATTTGACCTTACAACCCTATTCGTACCTTTGAATTAGATAGTTTTCCCTTTTACCGTCCTCTATTTTGAGTGATGGTTCGTAAGTTATTAATTTTTGACAGATTTTACATGAATCGAATGTATTTCCATGTGAGCATTCCTTCCCTTCCCTTCTCCCTCACATTTCTCCTTTTTCCTGTTAATCCAATGTATAGATTAGTCGTTATTAATTTTTACATGTTTTTATGTATTTTTCATTGATATTTTTATCATTTTTTCATATAAACACTCCCCTTTGTCATCGAAACCATGTTCTAATTTTATAGCCTTGAAACCAAAAAATTTTCCTTTTTACTCCACTCTATTCCAGCAAATGGATTTTTCATTATTAATTCCAATCACGTTTTTGTGTGTATTTTTTATCGTTTTTCCATGTGAACATCTATTTTTTACGCCGCACATATCGTTCATGTTGTCCAGTCCCTTCCCCCTATTGTCATGCCCCCTCTTCCTTTCTCTCGCATGTCCATTCAATACCTGGATTTTTTGAATTAATTCTTTTGTATATTTTTTGTCCTATCGTCCTTGCGTGTCCATGTGAACGCCCAATTTTTGCCTTGAGATGTGCACCGTCGGGTCCAACATGTCATGGCTAGCCCGCCCATGCTCTTCCCACCCTAACCTGCGCTTGTGCACTAGACATGGAGGTTCACTTTAAAAACCAAAAAAATAAATAAATTAAAAAAAGACAACCCCCCCCCCCCCCCCCCCAAACCACCCATGTTCCCTCCCTCCCCCTCTCTCTTCTTTCTTCCCTTCTTTCTTTCTTCTTCTTCCCTCTCCTCACACACCTTCTCCTCCTTGTTGCTCTTGCTCGGTGTCGCCTCCCTTCCCATCGCTCCCTCCCAACAGTCCCCTCCATCCTCCCTGCCTTCCCCGTGGCTCCACCTGCCACCACCTCCTCCCCTAGCCTCCTCCTTCAACATCGCACTCGCCCGTCAGCCCCTCTACTCCTTTCCCCTAACTAACCCTCCCAACCTTCCTTTTCCACTCCCCAACCCCCTAGTTGCACCCCCTCCCCCCAAGACCTGGTTACCTCCCTGCACACCCAATTCCCCTCCCTAGCCCCCATTCCCCCTACCCTGTAAAAACCCTATTCTCCCTCCCCCATAAGAACAAACCCTCCCTCCCCCTTTTTTTTATCCCCCAATTCCCCCTACCCAGTAAGAAAACCCCTCCTTTCTTCCGCCCCTTTTTCCCCTACCTCTTAAAAAGCCCGTTCTCCCTCACCCCCCCTTGCTTTATCCCCCCATTCCCCCTACCCCGTAGGAACACCCCCACCTCAAAAACCCACAGTCCCTCATTGGTGCCCCTTCCCATGCAAACACAACCATGATCCAACCATCATCACTAAATCCAAACCCTCCCCTTTAGTGGTTGTTGTTCCAATGCAGCCACCCTACATGTTCCTAGTGCTGCCATCACTAAGTGCTATTCACGCGTTCGTATTCGTGGTTCTCTTGTGCACGTGTTTTGATGCTTCCATTCACACGTGTGCGGTCTTGACCATGCCATGCATCCTCCATTTCACATGGAGCATAGCCGGGTACTCGTCATTTTCTTGCATGTTTCTTTAAATTTTTAAAGACAAAATAAAAACAAAACAATAAAAACCCATAGGATTTCAAATAAATAGTAAAAATCACTTAAAAATAGAGAGAAAATTTTAAAAATTACTAAAATTTTTGAGACCATAAATCCAAACTAAAAATTCACATGAAATTTTAGAGAACTTGAAAAATATAACAACAATGGGAAATTCTATGAAAAAACCATAAAAATTCAAAAAAATAGATGAAAATTTTTCATCCAAGTTTCTAATTTTTTTAAAAAAAATTAAAACAATTTTTCTCTCGGTTTGATCACTCCAAACTAGACATTTTATTTTTTAAAACCCAAAGAAAGTGATGGAAAAAAATAATAAAAACCAAACAAAACCAAAACACCAAAACAAAAACCTAACAAAACACAATCATAATGATATAAAATCCATGTTAACAAATAAACTGAAAAAACCCATACATTCTAGGCTAAGTCTTATCTCTTCTTCAAGGGCCTCTCTTATTTTGATGGATAAACTGAGATTATCTATATCAATTAGGCACGTCCCCATGGGCAACGATCCAACGTCAACGTCCACTGAATCACAAGTGCAGAGGGGGCAATAAGCACACTCTCGTTGGGCAAGAAGTGTGATGACAGAACCAGCCCATCATAACTTAGGCGCTTCTTACCATTCTGCCCCCATCCTTTTGTTCTTCTTTGCATTGCTATTAATTATTTGTTAATTTTATTGTTGTCCAGGAGACCGATTCTCTCCTAATCGACTTGTTGTACTCTTTATTATGGATTTTTTGTTGTTGTGGATTTTTGGATGTGGGATTTGCACTGTTGGCCATCATGTCATCTTACTTTATGGGTATCCATGCACCACTAAATTCATTTTCTTTTCCCTCCTTCGCATCATAACACACAAATAATTTATATATAAAATTAGTCCAACAATTGCACACACAAAATGAATATACTACACTTTGCTAATTTTGTAATTAAAAATCAATTTGACTGTTAAATTATAAAATGAACCTCGCAGTTGCACAAGCATATGGCGCACCAACCCACATAATTTTGTAAATTAAAAGTAACCCCTATTCATAGTGCATGCATCCACTCGCTATATACACATTAAATTTTAATTAAAAATGACCCCTCATCATCATGTATGCATGCAGTTTGCACCAAACATCATATAATTTTAAACAATAAAGTGCATTTGTAGAGACCCATGGTCCAGTCGAGTCAAGTTTGAGTGGGTTTCGGGTTGCGAAATTTGAATCATCCATGGGAGATTCACTATATGATGCTAGGTGAAAATTGGTTGTTCTTGATATTCTTTTTCTTTTTGTGGTTGATTAAAGTATGAAGAACATGCTTGTTGGTATGACAATATAGATTTTCTTGCAATAGTTTCCCCATTTTCTTAGTGTTCCTCTTGCAGCTCTTAAAGGTTGCCCTTGCATCTCCACCAAGAAACGTCTCTGATTAATAGTAGATAAAAAAAGAAGAGCACAAGGATCTTGTGAATAGGACACGCAGGTAATGTTTCTACTAAAGGGAAGGGCCAGCTTACAAGGAGTGATTTCATGTGGCCCTTGCATCTCCACCAAGAGACATCACGAACTAATAGTAGACAAAAAAGAAGAGAGCACAAGGACCTTGAGAATAGGACACTTGGGTAATGTTACCACTAAAGAGAAGGGCTAATGTACAAGGAGTGATTTCATGTGGCCATGTAGGTTAGGATTGCAATCATTCTTCCTCTTCCTAACCCAAGATTGGTAAGATCTTTCTCTCAATAGCTTGGGTCCTCTAGGTTTTTACCTTCCTCTGTTGTCTTCTAGCTAGTCACTATAGCGGATGGTAGTTGTCCAAGTTGGGTCATGTGACAGACTATCATTGTTTTAATGATGGAGCTACAACACTTCTGTTCTTAACATCTACTTCCATTTCAGGTGTCTTCCTTGTGGAATCCCTTGGTTGGAGGCAAATGAGTAACTTTGGTTGTTGATGCATCCATGTGATTGCCCCAATTGTTCTCTTCTTTCTTGTTTAGATCAACCTCCATGTTTCCTTTTCTTTCTTCTTCCTTTATCCTTGCTCCTCTTTGCCAAGAACTTTCCAAGAGTTCCCCTTCACAAAAATGAATTTCAAATAAACATTTCAATAGATTTTGTGTAAGAAAAAATGCCACCCAAAGAAATCACTATGGCAAAGGGCATAAGAGAAAAGTGTACTTTGTGAGGTTTGAAGGTGTACTACTAATCATACTATACTATCTAGCCACACATCACAACTGATGTGGCATCTACTTCGGCCACATTTAACAAAGTGCCAATGGCCAGATTCTTGACATAATGGCCAACTTTGTATAAGAGGAGAAAGGAGTAATAGGGGAAGAGATTTTTGGGCTATCGCATAATTGAGCACTCTACACCAATGGAGACAATGGGCTCTCCCTCTAACCACCCTTCATCAAAGATAGTCAACTGTGCACAGAGACTTTTTGCTTTCAATGCTGCAGCATTGCACCCCGACAATCACGCGAGGCTGCAACAACATCATTATTTGGTTAAAACTTTGTCATTCTTAACAGCTTACATATCTCTTGAATATCTAATCAACAGTGACATCACTCAATTATGGCAGTAGCAAATCATCAGAAATCAAAATGACTAGAATAGCCTCACCTCATAATCACCCCTCAGCACAAAATTTGCATCATTACTTGAAGGTATTGCAACTACATGGTTTATACAATGCCCTATCCAAACCAAATCCAATTGGATACTCATGAAAGAAGCCCTCATAAGAGGTTTTGCTTAACAAAATGTGCCCCAAATAGCACTTCAACAACTGGACCAATTAAAACAAAAATAGTGTGAACCAATAGCACAATTTGTGGTCAATAGGCAGATCCAACAATGCCAAAAGAAATGTTGTTCTTCTTATGGATGTGCCTCATACATGATATTTCTTGGAGGGTCCGCAACCAAGGCCCAACTACACTATACCAAGCAATCCAAATTGCACAACATATAGAAGTCAAATGTCAGCCAAAAATAAACACAACATCAACTACAACATTAGCAAAAATACAACTTGATTAACCAACACCCATGGACATTAATGTGCAAAATGCACAAATAACTCAAAGGAGACAACCCTACACAAACAATAGCCAACCATATACTCAGAATAGGTGGCTATTACTAGTCACTAATAGTTAAGGGAGACCAAAATGTTTTTTTTGCAATGATTATGGACATATAAGGAAATAGTGGCTCAAACTTCAAAGGGCACAAATAGTAAACTTACAAGTGATAACAAATGTGCCAGTTGAATTTGCTATAATTTTGAAAAACGTCTGAGTAAATGGATGATGAAGGCCACACATTCACAATGCAACATTGCCCACAAGCCTTCCAAATGACGAGCTTGCACTGTCAAAGTACAAGTCAATGCAAGCAAGTAGAAGCTTTGGTTGACACACGAAGTACAATTTCCTCTATTACTCACGAATTAGTTGAGACATTAGGAATACAAATCACAACCACAAACCTGATAACAATCTTGTTTGGAAACAACTACAACTTATACAGCACAAGAAAAGTCACATACTTGCATATAGAATTAGGGCACATAAAAGATACGCATTACTTATACATTTTACCAACATAAGTTTTTCCAATCATCTTAGGCTTAGATTGACTTATAAGAACACAAATAATAATAGACTTTCGAACAAAGACACTTAGAATAAATAATAGCATTCCAATCTCCCTAGAAGCACTAACACAAAAGGAAGAGATTGCATGCACACAACTCATTTAGGAAGAACCTCTTGTCCACCAAAATAAAGAACACAATACATCAAATACATACTGCAATAGTACAAAGATTTATTTAAACCAAGGAAAATCACTAACTAAGTAAATCTTCCAATCTACCATGAAATAAGAATAGGTACATCACCCCCAAATCAAAATGGCTATGCGAAGAAGATCTCCCAGAGAAAGACAATACATATGTGAAGCAATCAAAGATATGCTACAAAAAGGCATCATCCAACACTCTTCTAGCAATTGGGCATCGGAGCCCCACTTGGTGAAGAAAGATGATGGCACATGCAGGTTCTGCATCAATTTCCACCCACTCAACAAGATAACACAACATGACATAAACACTCTGCCAAGGTTAGATGATTTGCTGGACACTTTAGGGAAATCAAGATACTTTACATAATTGGATTTTAGCATCCGAAGATTGAAAAATACCATTATCACAAAAAATACACATAAGATGGCATTTTGCATGACACAAGGCCTATACCAATTTATTAGAATGCCATTTGGACTAGGTGATGCTTGAAGTACATTCCAACACATGGGCAACAAATCTTTGGAGATCTTATAGAAAAGAAGGTATTGGCAATATATTTAGATGACATACTAATTCAAATAGCAACATGGGAAGAACACAAGCAGATTGTGATTGAAGTTTTAAACCACATCAAGAAATACAACTTACAACTCCAAATTTGCAAGTGCAGATAGGAAGCAACATGTCTTAAATTTCAATGTGAACAAAGCTTTTAGTAAATAAAGAAAGAAATGAGGACAACACAACTAAATTAGCCAGATTTCAACCAAGAATTCAATTCAAGCTGTTGACAGATGCATACAATCTAGGCCTCGGAGTGGTACCCCTACAACAAACACAAGCAAAAGAATGGCAGCCAATATCCTACATTAGTCGATCTCTCACCAATTTAGAAACAAATTACAACACAACGAAAAAGGAATTGCTAGCCATAGTATGGGCAATAAGAAAACTACATCCTTACTTATATGGTAAAAAGTTCACAATTGAAACATATCACCAATCTCTCATACCAATGATGCAAAAAATCTCATCCTCTAGGAAGGGTGCTTCGATGGATACTTGCACTCCAAGAGTATCACTTTTTCATCAAATACACAAAGTGCCATAAAAAAGTCATTGCATATTGCTTTATCAAGAAACCTTGTTGTACAAAACACAGAAATAGTTCACATTCTAGTGGACCAAGATATGTTGGTAAAAATGTAGTAGGCGAATACAAACATACAAAACATAATCAATAACATCATTCAAAATAAAAAGAATCGAAATACACAAAGGTTTTAGCTACAAAATAACTTGCTCTACTTCATGAATGACACATACATGGAGTATTATCATTCGGATCCAATGTTCAGGCATTTGGGATTCCATAAGATGCTGGAGAAGATAAGGAAAATGTACTTTTGGCCATACACAAGAAAAGATGTGGTCCAATTCACACAGAAAAAGCAAGAAACAAGTATATAATTATATTGATTGATTACTAAACCAGATGGTGTGAGACACGAGCAATCCTTGAGATTTCGGCAACAAAGTAGTGAACTTCATGTTACATAAGGTGAAGTAATGCCCAAAAATAATGTTGTCAGATCAAGGAAAGCAATTTACAAGTGAAGTAATGCAAATGCTCTCCAAGAGGATGGGCATAAAACATGTATACTCCTCCCCCTACCACCCTCAAACAAATGGACTACGAGAAAGGGGTGGTTAGCAGCGCGTTCGTTGACTGGGTTCGGGGGTTGGCGAAGGAGGAGCCGGCCATATTCTGCTACGTGGGTGTGGATGCTGAGGGCAGAGGAATTAAATTACTCAAGAAAATGAATTTCTCACTCTTTTCGCAATAATAAAATTCAGAAAAAGAAAAATAAGAGGCACAACCTTTCACGCGCGCCCGAGAGAGAGAGAGAGAGAGAGGGAGAGGTCCGGTGCATGATCGAGGAGCAAGACGAGAATGGCGAGGGGGGGAAGGAGGGGGCGGCGGCGAGGGCAGGCCGGAGGGCAGGCTCCGCGGAAGGCTGGGCAGGCGCAGGGGCGCGGGCGCGGGCGGGGGCGGGGATGGGAGCGGGGGCGGGGGCGGGGGCGAGGGCGAGGGCGGGGATGGAGGCAGGGGAAAGAGGCCGAGGAAGAAGAGGAGGAGGAGGAGGAGGTGGAGGAAGAAGAAGAAGAAGAAGAAGAAGAGGAGGAGGAGGAGGGGGGGCACGTCCATCCGAGAGAGACGTACGTGGAGCGTATATTCGGGGTAGGGAAGTGGATAGGGGTGCAGCTGAAGCCCAAGAAGAAGGCCTTCCAAGGGGAGATGAAGATCCCGGGGACGGGCAAGAACATCCACTTCGGGCTGTTCGGCAGCATCACCAAGGCGGCCCTGGCCTACAACTTCGGCGCCAGCGTGATGCACAAGGGTGCCGACATCGCCCTCAACCGCTTCCAGGACTGGGAGCACGTGCTCCGAAAGCTGGTGAACCTGCGCCCCCCCTACCACGTCGTCACCGACCCCTCCTGGACGGCGGTGCGCGACGCCATCGTCCGCTCCGAGGGGGCCGAGAAAGACAAGGTCAACAAGCTCCGCGCGGCCGCCAAGCAATACGCCGCCGACGTCTACGGGTCCGACGCCGACCCGGCCCCCATCGCCGAAAAAATCGAGGCTTGGCTCCCCATCTTCCTCGAAGATATGAAGCGGCGCGCCGAGGAGCGCGCCAGGGAGCGTGCCCAGGTCGCCGGCAAGGCCCCCGCCCCCGCCAAGCCAAGGGCCGGCGCCCGGGCGGCGGCCGCGCGGCCGCATCTGCAACACGTGGCAGACGACGATACGTCGTCCCCGCGGTCTTCACCACCCCCGCCGCCCCCCCGGCGCTCCGGCAGAGCCCCCGCTGTCGCTGCCGCCGCTGCCCTCATCCCCTCCGCCCCTCCCGTCACCGCCTTCGCCCCCGCACGTAGCCCATCCCCCGCACTTGCCCCTTCCGAGCCTTCCTTATCCCTCGCCGTCCTCAACGCGTGTGACAAGCCCACGCTCGAGCTCGCCAACCTCCCCCTCACCTCCCCCCTCACCCTCGATTTCCACTATCACACACCGTCCAATATCGGGCCTTGGGGCCCCATCCCTCGGAGTCGCCCCTACGAGACTCTCCTTCCCTTTGTAACCTATCATGCCAACTCTCAACTCAACCCTTGGCTCCCATTACCAAGCCAGACTTGCAACTATTCCCATGACTCAGCTATGTACATTGACCCATCCATGAGCATCGATTTGATGAAGGTTGCTACTAACTTCGTAGACCTGCAGATGAATGATGAATATACACTCCATTTCGAAGAGATGCATATAGAAACACGTTAGTCACACAACCCATCGAAAGGAGTATGTATGTATGTTGAACAAGTCAAAAGACTGACATGGTTTCAAAACAAGGGTGCATGTTCTAACATCTTAGCATTAACCTTTTCCTGTTAGCATCCTCTCCTAAAAGAAGCCCCTTAACTCAAAGTTAATTGCCACCATTCTTCCTAAAAGTAGGCTACTTAGCTCAAGTTAACTAGGGTAACCATCCGAAGAACAATCACCATGTCACCATACCATTGTAATGGCACATGCAATGCTAACAAACCTCCAAGCATGTTCTTACCAATTTAAGAACCTATTGATCCTAGGACAGGGGCAAACCCACCAAAGTAAAACTACCATTTGATGTGGCCTTTCTTGTGCCCACCCATATTGAGGAAAATAAGGTCCATTGCAACATTGACACCCCAAAGTTACAAAAGCACTCAATAAGGCATTGAAACTAAGAGTACTTCATAAGGGCTTGGGTATTTAAGGACTAAGAGTGCTTGCTAGGAACAAGACTAGAAATACCTAGTATGTATTTCACACCACTAGTCTTGACAAATTGACATATGTTAAAATGTTGATTGATGTTGTTCAACTATTCTTTTCAATGAAGTATGTAACTACAAACTTTTCCCTTTCTGAATCCAATGGCCCTATTTTGGAATACTTTTGTTTCTTTCTTATTTGAAAACAGTCTAATATGTTATCATCCAATGAAAAACCTTTAGATTAGACACAAGCCTTTACCTATCTTCAAACTAATGTTATACATAATTTTCTTCATGGTTATGATTTGACAACATCCCAATGAAATTGTTTTTCATTCTCTGTAACCTTTCATTTTAAACACGTTCTAATATCTAATATTTTATCTTTTCTATGCAACTGCAACTCAATTTATCACAATGACTAGGTAATCTTTCCAATGGTTTACCAATGTTCTCAAACCTATTTAGTGGATGCCTAGATAAGATCACAAACCACTTTAACCTACTGATGAGACAATTTAATTACTCTAATGAATATGTACATTAAAATTATTATATGAAATCTGTACTAGTGTTTAAGGTTAGTACACGTTAAAAAAGTGATCCAATGCATCACCAAATATTTGGTAGATAAAGTTTAGAAATTCAACAAATTGATTCAAGGTTTCATGTATTGGCATGACATAAGTCTATTGATTAGTATTATGTGTTCATACTTGGACTTAGTAAAGAGCTTATTTCATTTATCCTATGAAAAAAGTATAGATCATGAAATGTAAATGGGACAATCATCTCTTTAAAAACGGTTGTACTAGTAACAAAATTTCTTATACATTTATAGAAGCCACTCATTAAAAAAATCCTTATCATCCACCAAAATGTATTGGCATGACATAAGTCTATCAATTCAACAAATTGATTCAAGGTTTCATGTATTGGCATGACATAAGTCTATTGATTAGTATTATGTGTTCATACTTGGACTTAGTAAAGAGCTTATTTCATTTATCCTATTAAAAAAGTATAGATCATGAAATGTAAATGGGACAATCATCTCTTTAAAAGCGGTTGTACTAGTAACAAAATTTCTTATACATTTATAGAAGCCACTCATTAAAAAAATCCTTATCATCCACCAAAATGTGATGAGTTTAAAAAAAAAAAAATTGCCTTCTTTATAAGGACTTAGTAAGAATCATTGTGGATATTTTTTAGTTATCTTCGGCAAAAGTTAAATGTGTTTGTTTGTATGTGTCTTTTAATGATTTCTAAGCTAAGGGACATCAAAATTCTATAAGTTTTTTCTTCAACATCATTAATCAATTTGGTCATGATGAGATGGAGAGGATATGACTACTCTAAAATTGTGGGACCTATTATGAACCATGAATAAGAAACAAAATCCCCACAAATCTTGCACGATCAACAATCACATATTTACTATGCAAAATTGGAAGCCATGGGAACAATTGGCTAGTAGTTCGTGGCTTTGTTTGTCATTTATTGACAATACATTCTTTATTGTATTGCAAAATTTCATGTTCTTTTGTGTATGCACATTAAAGGTAAACTGACATAGGCTTGCAAGAAGAATTGTGTCTCCCAAAGCTTGGGACCTCATTATGCTTTAAAAAACCTTAGCATTTTTAAATGCCCATGTATGCTTGATCGCTATCACTGCTCAGATGATGTCCTAGCCATTAAACATTTATCCATTCATTCTTTTTGCTTTCCCAAAGAGCACTGTGGTGATATTACTTTGTGCATGCCAATTGATTAAATTTTATTGCGAGTTATCACTCCACGTGGCTCACATGCATGCAAGGATGAGCTAGCAATGTGCAAAGCACCTCAGGTTTGAGGACTTTGGGGCATTGATGTAGGAGGGATCTCAATTGACCATTGAATCATGAATGTACTATCTCCATGCAACCAAAGCAACAGATGTGGATAGGATAGCGGTCGAGAAGCAGCTTGTAGCCGATCAAAGATAATACAAGTGGTTTTTGAGAACTAGGTCGACACATGCATCTAGGTTTAGATTGTGTTTGTTTTATAAATGCAAGCACTTATCTTTGAGTAATTTATAGGAGTTTCCTTTCCTTTTGTTACTTGCAAATCAAAGTCAAATGTAAAATATATATATTTTTAAAAAGTGCATTCTTTGAAATAATCTAGTTCAAATGAAGGTATGTTGTTCAATTCATGGATGTTGGGAGGCTAGCAATTTTATTGAAGGTTATTGAATATTTCATTGGAGTTTAAGAAGCGATGAATCAACTCAAAATTCAAAAATGTTAAAGCCATGGATAATCCAAAAAGTGAATGAGTTCTACTTATTCATTTACAATTAAAGAGCATGGAATAGACCATGTACTGTATTCCTATGCTAAATTAAGTTTATTCTTTCCAAAAAGCAATATATTTTACATTCTTTTGGGTGTCCTGCAGATTCTTGTAGCTGTAACAATTGCATTCTTGTTCAAGAACATATCCTACTCTCGAGGAAGTTACTATATGTATATCATCTACATCACCTACGTTCAAGGCCAAATTATAAATATCCTTATCTGTGAATTTTTCTTGAATAAAACATAATCCTTTTCTATTCAATCTATAAATAAACCCTTTATATTGCACCCTTCTATATGTAAAAAATGTATAAAAATGGTATTTTAAAAATATCGTAATTTGAACCCACGTGATGCACACATATATTCATGAGTAACTTACCTGAGATCCTACTCCAAGTTCCTAGCCTTGTTTATGTTATCAATTGTAGCTATAGCAATTTATCCTCAAAATGATTGGTAGGTTTGTATGTCTTTCGTCATTTTTAAAGGGTTTTCCTTGTATGGCCTACATATACCTTGCCATTCTATTTGCATGCCACTATTGTAAATGAAGTGCTTGCCCTTGTTTCTCTCTATTGTTGCTATTGAACTAGTTCATGGGTGTTGCTTGGAGTTCATGCTAGATTATGTGGTTGCACTTGAGTTGGTGGCAGTATTTGTAGTGGCTAGGGCTAATAATCAAATGCTAGTAAAGTTTTATTTCTTGTTGATTTGCTTATCTATGCACTTTTAGGGGGGAGGTTGCTATTGTTAGAGATATTTTTGGGGGGTTAAATGCATTGATGTTCAAAAAAAGAGCGTGTTTGATTACATGCTTGTCTTGAGTGCAGTGGTTTGCTTCCATGAACTTTTTAAATCTATCACCAACTTCTTCTTTTGTCACTTTTGCCAAGGTCTTGAGTGAGATGCTAAATCGAGGATGTAGAATCCCAATCGTGTATATGGCATTTGTTTTGGTGTCTAATAGGACTTGGAAACACGTGTTTCATAGTGGAATCTCAATCTTGACTTCATACTAGAGTTCCAATTGTCAAGTATCATTGTTAAGAGTCCTAGATATGAAATGGTTTGTGTTAGTAGAGTTAGATCATAAACAAATCAAGATTGTGAAGATTGTAACACGTTTTGTACCATTTGTGATTCTACTATGTTCTCCAAGTGGAGTGTTGTTGAGTATATGCTTGGAAGTATCTATAGAAATTTGGAGATCACTGTAGTTTGTGAAGCCATTGATGTATATTGTTGGGCTTTGCCCCCCAACAATGAGATTTTCTATTCTCATTCTCATCTAGTTTGTTGTCAAGTACTTATGGCATTGTGGATTGATAGGACAATACTTGATCTAGTTCTGGTTGTTCCTATGGTTTTGAATGTATAGTTCAAACATCTGCATGCAAAGTTTGATGTTTTTAGATGAATTCACATTATTATATATGTATAGATACAAGATATAGTTTACATTGTGTGTACATCATCATGAGTCATGTTTGCCTTTATGGATGTTATTTCTCTCTAAAAAGAAGGAAAAGAAATGGTGTCAATATGTTAAAATGAAATTTAATACAATTGGTACAATATTTTTTCCGGGGCTATTAAAAGAAGTGCATGAGGTCTTTTGGTTACTCAAAGAGCATCACATATACTAGTCCAAGCATGAATGCATCATGTATATGCAAAAGTGCTTTTTGGGTGATGGTAGCTCCTTCTAATTTGTGATTGGTGATTGCATATATAGTGAGAATATGGATTTTTACTACTACTTACTGTTTAGTGGCTTGCATAAGTGTTTGCTACATGTCACAATGTAAGTTCTTGGTTGATAGATGGATTGTGACTTGGATTCTAGAGATCATTTGATTTTTTGTTCTCTTGATACGATCAATCTCACCTGTTAGACCATTTCTGGCACCTATGCCATCACAATAAGGACCCTTGATAACTAATGACAATTGGTTCCACTTGTATGAACCACACACATGATGTAAACATAGCCAAGGAATCATAGAAAACTTATTTCTATACCCAAGTTCAAGCACTTAGAAATGATATGCATATAGCAAGAATTCTTCTTTTCTGTTTTAATGTAGCACTTGGTAAATTGTATTATAAAATAGAAATGAAAGTGAGTTACAAGCTTCAAGTCTAAGCCTTAGGACCATTTCATCATCTTTTTGTAAAGCAGTTTATACAATCAATGTTGGAGCTTTCACCTTCCTAAAACAATAAGAAAAGTATCAACAAATGCTCTACTCTTATCCACAACAAAATTGTTGCATGTGTAGCTAATAATGGTTTTTGAAAAAAAAAAAAAGCACCTCATCCAAAAAATCTAAAATTTGAAAGGAAATTGAAATCATGTCACATCATGTGAAAGAAAATTCAAAAAGAAATTTAAATAATGTCATGTCTTCATATGAAACAGTTAAGCGCTCGAATGTGATGATAAAAGCAAGCGAGAACAAGAGTAATGAGACACTCCAAGCAAATGAGAAGGAGTGGGAGAACAAGACACATAGTCAAGATGAGGACAAGAGCTAAGATGAGGAGGAGAGGAGTTTGAGTCAAGGAGGAGTCGAAGATGAGTGAGAAGAATATCCATGAGAAGGAGTTGAGCGAGGAGCATCCATGTGAGTTTTCTCGTGCATGTTTTGTTGGTGGCTTGCATTAGCATTTTATGAGGTATTTTTATGGTTTTATTTAGTCTGGTGTTGGCAGCATTGATAGATTTGGGGTCTTAGTGGCATTAGTGCCATTGATTGTTGTGGCATTGATGGCCTCTTACTAGCATTGATAGTGGTTAGTGTGGCTATGGCATTAGCATTGATAGAGATAGTGTGGCATTGGTGACATTTAGTGTGGTGCTTAGTGTGGCATTGATAGTTAGAGTGTTGTGTTGATATTAGTTAGTTAGTTAGTGTACTGTCATGCTGATAGATAATTTAGCTAATTAAACTAAATAGTTAGTTTGTGTTTGATAGTTATTTAGTTGTTGCCATGTTGACTCATTGATAGTTTAGTTAGTTTGGTGTTTGATAGTTACTTAGTTAGTATTGCATTGACATGTTGATAATTAATCCAAATAATTAAACAAACTAGTAGTTTGGGGTCTAATATTTAGTTAGTTGGTGGGTTTTACTAATTAAACTAATTATTTGGTAAACTAACTAGTCTATTTGTTTAGTGTTAGTTAGTTTGGCATTGGCATTTAATTTATAGTTAATTACACTTATTAAAATAATCAGTTAATTTTAAAACTTACTTGATTCATTAGTTAATAATTAATTTATTAGTCAATTTTACTAATTAAACTAATTGGTGACTTTTAAAACTTAGTTAATTCATTAATTTACTAATAGTCTATTAGCATTGGCGCTTAATTGTTATTAATAAAAAATTAGTTATATTTAAGAACTAATTATGTTATTATTTAATATGAACTAAAAACTAAAAAATTAGTTTCATAATGTATTAAGAGCAAGCTAAGGCATGGGAGACTATAACTGGTAGCTACTTTTACTAGAACTCCAAACTGATTTGAACATGAAACTAATACTTTTTATATTTAGAATCCAAATATAAACATTTATAGTTATCAATATTAGTCAATTGTAGTTAGTGATTAATATTAATAGCATATCTAATAAATAGTTAGTGATGGTTAGTATTGTAACTAATTAAGTAATTAGTTAAAGAGAGTATGTGTAGTTAGTGTATATTATAGGTGGTGTGTATTTTAATTAGTGACTAATAAATTAATCACTAGTAAAATTAATCTACTTTCCTCATTCGATTTTGTCTTATCATTGTAGGTTTCATTTTAGCAAAGGTAACTTCAATATTCATATGTACAATCTTTCACTAGGTTAGAATCTACCATTTTCTTATTTTCTAATAATAGACAATAAAAGAAAGTAAAGAAAAGCAAAGAAAAATTCAAATCTTCTCAAAAGACAAGGGAACAACACCTTGCTCGGTAACTATAAAATGTGTTAGCTCTTTGACATGCTACTTGTGTAGTATGTTTTTGTGTTTTCTTATATTACTACTAAGCTTTTGCGAAGTTATAAGTTAATTATTAACCAAAAAAATGTGTTAAACATGAAAACCACCACATCTTAGAGTTTGATTGTGTGACTTTTTTTTAAATTTTATGTTTTGCAAAGTACTCTTCATCAACACAACAACTCATGCTATATTGATAGCTTTTTAGCCAAATCTAATTAGCATAAAATACTCATGAGTAACTAAATGGGAACTAAACTTGATCAACACGTTGTGGGAGCTTTCACTCAATCGCTAAGCCCATGGACCACGTATTGCTTCAAGCGTTCCAAGTGAGCTCTCATGGCTATCTCTCACCTAGCCGACACGTTGTTGATCCTCTCGGGGTGTAGTGAGCTTACCTTGATGCTGAAACGAGTTGCCTCCTCCCTCACACAAGTCAGTAGCTCCACGATCCTAGATGCTAGCTCAAGCATCCTCAAGCCTCCTCCATCTCCAAGCTCCATTCTCCATAGCCACGTGCAAGGTAAGAGAAGGGAAGAGAAGAGAGAGGAAGAGAGAACAGGAGATGGTGAAGAGCTTCACCCTCTTGATCCCTCACTCCCACACACTCACTCACTCCCTCACACTCTCACCCTCCCTCCCTCAAGAACACACACACAAGCAAGAAGAAGAGAAGAAGAGAAGAAGAGAGGACTCTAGTTAGCCACACACCAAAGAATGAGCTTTCATTTACTTTTTGAACTTTATATATACAAACCCTAAAACCCCCATGGGTGCCCATCCCTTGTTACATGACCGGCCATTGTGGCAAGGTCCCTTTTCCTAATTCCCTCTTCTTGCTTCATGCCCTAAGCCTATACTCATCTATTCTTTTACAAGTGGCACAGGAGGGAGCCTGGCGCTCTTTTACAAGAGTTTTTAGAGTTTTTGAGGCGCCTTTCCATTAAAATTGCTCTTTTTGCCTCAGTTTAGTTTTTGAGGCCGCCTCTACGCCGATGCTCTCTTTCTATTCTTTTTGCACTTTTTCCTTTATTTCTCAGCCATTTTGATTTGAGGTTAACATATCCCCCTCCGACAGGGTGCCAGTCCCATGGCACGTCGAGCTGTTTGTTGGGGAAGGGCAGGCGATTAACAAGTTGTTGGTTAGGTGATGGTAGGGCCATAGGTGGGTTGGGCTGTTGTGGGAGCGTGGGAAATACTGTCAAGTGGGTGATGGGGCCTCTGAAGTTGATGGTTTGGCACATCTTGCAGTGTCTGCGAGGAGAAAGTGCAGTGCTCTTACCCAAGGGGAGTGTCTTCTTTACTGTGGGGTGCCTTGTGCGCGTGCTGGTGGAATGGGGATCTGGGCCTAACCACAGGTAGGCCTAGGTGATGTCCCACACTTGAGGACCCTGTTCGTGCGGTAGGGAGGTGCGTTGAGTGTAGCGTAGGGTGACAGGTCTAGCCATAGGCAAGTGTTACCTCCCTAGGTGTGTCCTACCCTTGATGTGCCCTAAGCATGAAGTGGGGGCAAAAAAGGGCTAGGGGATTAGGAGCGAGGCCGGCCGACCGCAGTCACTGGACGCGCCTAACTTAAGGACCCCTAGGTGGAGGGATTGTGAGCAATGTACCATGACCGACGTGCGGATGGTTTTTTTTTTTTGGATTGGGTTTAGTAGTAGGGAATTGTTAGTCCTCATCCTCAGGGGTGGTGGTGAAGGAGATTTAATGGAATGGCTCAAAAATCTCCGACTCTGTAGGAAATTCTTTAAGGTTCAAGAGAACTTGGAGGGGAGTGGTGGAGAGGAAAGGATGGCTGCAGCGAGTGAACTGGCTGTCGCTCATGTATTCAAGAATAATGATGTAGAAAGAAGGGAGGAGACTGGTCGCAGCATGAGGCAGGTCATCGCGCAGCTGTCGATTGCGTTAGGATCAAAAAAGAGTGGGGGAAGGCCTCATTTAGCCGGGGTGGGGTCTTGCCTAAGTAGGATTTTTAGGAGCCTAAGATAGTTACAAGTGGTGATAAAGGCGGGCTCCGGACAGGAGGAGAAATCAGCGATAAAGCGTGTCATGGTGGCATCTAAGCTATCAGAGGTGAAGGTGAGGGCCTGGGCTAAAGTGGTGGTACAGGGCTTATATATTACAGGAAAGTCGTAACGGCCATGGGCGTTTGCATCGAAGTCTACTCCTATCGTCGAGGGTATGCCATGTAGGCAAGGTCGTTCCTCTTCGAAGGGAGAGTGTTAAAGAAGGCCATCCATGCGAATATGTTGTCATCACAGATGTGCCTTCGCCACAGTGGTTTGCACTCATATCCGGCCACACACCGAGGCACTTCAAAAACTTTATTCTACCAGTATTCCGCATCCTTGGTGCCCTAGAGGGTGGGATTCTTCTCTCTTTCCTACAGCCACTATTAGCTTAGGCGGCTTTTGACAGTGATCACCTCGTCCACTATTTTAGTGGGAAGAACTCTGTGCAGGGCATTGGGGGTGAGGAAGTTGAAGGTGAAGGGTTGCGTCTCCTGTTCGTGTCTCTCCCAGAGTATGACCTCAACATGAAAACTGGGGGGCATGGCCGGAGGGGTACAGAGGGCTGGGCCATAGGGTTAGCTCTTAATCTTTGTCTGGCTTCTTCCACCAGTTTTCTCGTCTTCTCCCTCAGGGTGGTTTTCCTCTTCGCAGATGTGTCTGTTGGCTGCCCTTGCCCTTCAGGATGAGGTGAAGGGGGTTGTGGAACCACTTCTTCTTCGAATCTGCCTAGGTCGATGGGCAGTTCTGTCTCACTCCCTGGGTGCTCTTACTGTTGCATCCCTTCTACGAACCCTAAGGCATCAATTTCCTGGGGGTTTAGGCCGGCCGATAGTAGATACCTACGGTGTTCCCTCGGGCTTAGCCCCACTGTAATGGGTTGGAAGGGCATGTGTAGCCCTGCTCGTAGGGCTCTGTGCACTATGCTTAGTTTCTTTTTTACTGCCTCCACGGATTCCCCTTCCTCCTCATGAGTGGCATCCATCAAGGTGTTCAGGAAGATTTGTTACTGAGTGTGGAAGGCCACTTGGGCTGCCTCTACTCTGCCTTTTGCTAGGATTTTCTCTTTCTCCACTAGAGCCAGGCGATGCGCCAAGGTCTTCACTCTTTGATCATTCTGGCCTACCCACACTTCAGCCCTTTTCTTCATTTCTTCCATGCCTTGTCCCTATCTTTGCACCAAGGTTGCGAGCCTCCGCTTGCTGATCTTCCAACTCTCTACTCATTCTCTCATGTTCTTCTCTTTTGAGGCTCAGCCTTTCAATCATTGTTTCCATTTCTCAGTGGTGGTGCTCCTCTTCTTATTTCCTCCCTTCATCCCCTGCGGTAAACTCCTTCATGCTCTGCTCGATCTGCCCTATCTTCGCTGCTAGATCCTTGTATTGCTGATCAGCACAGGTATACTTTTTTTTTGCATCTTCTCGAGCTCTTGATTCTCATTTATGAGCTGTCGCTGCCAACTTTGCTCCTTTTCTTCTTTGGTCTTTAGTTCCCTCTTTAGGTCGAGAATTTACTTTTGTTGCGCAACCATTTACTTTGTTTTTTCGAGCTGAAAGGCCGCTACCACTTCCCTTTCTGCCTCCAGCTTGGCCACCACAATCCTCCTTTCCTCCCTTTCTCTTTCTAGTTGCGAGAGCAGTTCATTGATGTATTCGTCACGATTTGCGTGCGGCGTCATGGTGGTGGGGATTGGGGTGGTCGAGGTTTCCATTTTTTGGCGTTTTGGCTTTTGCTTGGATTCGGCATCCGTAGTTGGCTTTTTGTGCCGGTGGCTGTGGCCTCCCCGCTCCTTCCTTGCACTAGTTCCTTATTGTTAAAGTATTGCATCCACGCCACAAAGCTGTCCATGTTGGTGCTGGCTGGGATATTGGGGATGGCAATGGTGGCTTCGTTGTCTGGTACCAAGGGGGCCGAAATGGGATGGAGGGGGGCCTTACCCTTGCCCTTGATGACCGTGGACGGCATGGCTTTAGGTACTTGTGCACTTGAGCCGGGTCTACTTTCCCTAGGCGGACTTAAGGTCCCTAGGCCATCGAGTCAACTCTGCCTCCTCTTCCATAGCTCTTCCTTCTCTCTCTTCTTCTATTTTCCTTGCTTCCTCGGTCAACCTTTCAGCTTCTTCCTTCTCCTTCTTTTTCCACTACTCCGCCTCTCTCAGGGATTCCTATTTTGCTCTTTTTAGATTTTCTTCTTCCTTTTTCCTGCCCGCCTTCTGTTTCTTCTTCTGAGTTGCCTTCCTAGTGAATTCCTTTGTTTTTCTTCGTCTGGATTAAGCCTCCTACTCCTCCTTCTTTGTCTCGATTTCTGTCCAGTTGCTCGATTGCTCCTCTTTTTGATGGGTCAGTGACCTGTTTGGGGTCTCATCTGCTCCTTTGCTTCCTTGTTGGGCCTCTTTCACAGCCTCCTGGATGATGGCCGTTAGTATGCTTCCATACCCGATGAAGGAGGCTTTTGAGGAAGGTTTCTTCCTCTCCATATTCTTAGATGAGGGGGATTCTCCACCAGCCTGTTTGTTGCCTAAGGCTAGTGCTTTGGCCGCTTGGTCTATTGTTTTGCGCACATAGCCATTCCAATCCACCTCGTCTAGGGCGCGGGCTACCACATTCTCCAGCACAAGTACGCTAATCTAGTGCATGAGGGAATTGTAGCGTTGGCTGGAGAAAAGGGCATGCATCAACTTTGCTTGTAGGCGAATCTCAGCATCGGGGATGTCTTGTAAGCTGATGCCATCGTTTGTTAAGAATTATTCCCTGATCATCTTTAGCAGTGCATACACATCCCTTTTACATTTTTTCTCCACCCTAGGTTCCAGTCCCAGTGCTTTCTCCACCACGGCCTGGGTTAGCGGTACCTGCACTTGCCGGGCATTGTCCCCCTTTCCCACCATCACCATTCCGCACTCTCGGTCGAGGTTGTACATTCTCAAGAACTCCACACACTTCGTGTGGTCAGGTTCCTATGCAAACTTCTCTAGGTACTTGTGGAGGTGGCATTGTTCCACTATCCTCCTTGCGGCCTGCTCCTTGGTCACCATCTTCTCAAGGTTGTGAATGCTGCGGAATTTTAGCTGACTATAAGCTCGATTTTCCAAGCTGATGCCATACTGCACTTTCTCTTCTTTTGTGAAGGGGAGTCGATGGGCACGGTCTTGTTGTGACATCTCTCGTTCCTGTCATGAACCATACTTCCCATTAGTGCTACAATTAATATACATACAATAATTTGCTGAAAAGAAAGATTTTATGTTTGTTGAATGACATCATTAAGCTCCAATACAAATTCTTCCCTTCAGACTTGTTTTGTGACATCCCTCCTACATCACCCATTTCTTAGGTGTTTATTGCATTTACTTGATCTTGATTGGTTTTAATTTGATTCACCTTCACCCTTATTCACCTTCACACTACCCTCATACCCTCTCCCCTTCCGGATTGAGAAGAATCCTTCCTAGGATCGAAGGTTAGGAGATCCAGGGCATTCAGCATTCGGGTATAAGGTTTACTTGCGCATGAGCCAAGTATAGAATTCTAGGTCATATTCTAATTGAGCCTTGCAGTCTAGAGCAAAGGGTCGGGTACTTACGTGTGTGATGTAAGTGAGGGCATCGGTGAGAAAATCGCCGAAATCGACATGGCTAGCGATGTGGAGCTCTTCCTTGGTCAAGAGGCAATCAAGATATGGGTGTCCCTTGGCATGCTCTTCCATGGATCGACCACAAAGAGTGGCTAACACTCTATATGAGGTGAGTGCAACATAGGTCGGGTCGTACTCCAACGTCTTGATTGCGCGACGCTGCTCAACGTTGGTCATGATTTGGCATCCTTCGAGTTCCCACTGCAATCGAAGAGTGTACCAGTTTCGTAAAAATGGGGAGTCGGTATCAGCTAATGCTTTCAACTCCTCGACTTGTTTGTTAGTGATGGAGGAAGTCACATGCTTATCGTAAGACGTAATGAGGCATTGTTTGATGGCTTGTTCTCCTGATATCTCAGCGCATAGCAACTCGGTAGCTGAGTGGAGTGTTTTGACAAATGTGAATTTGAATGTTTCCTAGGAACAAGGCATCGTGCAAACTTCCGTTGCTAAGGGCTCTTGCAACAGGCCTAAGTCCAAGCAGTCATAACTTAGACCCAATGACATGAATGTGGCATCTAAGCGTCTAAGACAAGCAATAACGTCATCCCTTGTTTCTTCAGCTAGGTCTGTAGCTAGAGTTAAAAATGATTTCCGCTCGTAAAATGGTTGAAGGCCCGCACCTGGCTGGGGTTTGATGGGGCTAGTAAGTGTGGTGGTAGTCCATGAAGTGGTGGTTGAGTTACATGGATAAGTGTTGGAGTAGTGGCTACTATGAATGGGCTACTACACTCAGATTGGGTTTGGCAAGTCTTATCGTCATTAGCAGGGGTTGAAGGGGGTAACGTTGTTTGGGGTTTGGGCCGATAGTCTTGCTCAACTCTTCGGAGCCCATGCATGGGTGTGCTGGTAGGAGGTGGGTTCGGGAAATGCTGCGGCTTCTGGTTTCGAGGTTCCATGGGGCTCGCAGTGATTAAACGTGAGGGTGGTGTTTGAGTGATGCTGTGGGCCGCTCTGGCCTTAGGGATCCATAGCTAGGAATTTCCCTCATAGTATCCTTGCACGTGCAAGAGGGCTTTAGGAACCCATCTTGGCTTGATCATGCTTTGATTTCTGTAACTGCGTCTCAACCTCTTGGGTTTAGAGTTTCTTGAGTTACGAAGACGTGAGCGTCTACTTCTAGGGGGCGATCATGGTTGTTTAGGCCTCCATTGAAACTCAGTTTGTTGGGCCTTAGCTTTTGCCACTGGAGCAGTGGCCCATGAGGCTTGGTGGATGGTGGCTGAGCCCTACCACCTCCATAGACTTGGGTGCGAGTATTTCTGCCGGTGGTCTTGCAGACTTCAATAGGATCGCGTAGTCCTTGCCAAAGGCTGTATCAATATGGATGTTGCCTATGGCGAGGTGGGTGCGCTGCGACTCATAATCGACATTGCAGTGAGTTTTCTTCTTGAAGGTTCACCCTAGTAGCAACTCTGTGCCCACGTCTTTAGTGTTTGGCAACATGTAAAAGATCATTGGTACAGTCTCAAACTCGATAGCAACGTTTTGGCACTTGCCGAGAAGTGAGTATGAGTGGCCCCCATATGGGTTTAATTGGGCATTAGTGGGATGTAGTGGTGGTTTTCCAAGTTGGGTCCAATGATCGTGGGTTAAGACATTGAAGTCTGCTCCCTCATCGATCAAGGCATTGAAGGCGCATGTTTGCTTGGCAGTGACCGTGATGTGGAGATATGCGAGTTCTACGGCTTCCTCTTCCTCATCACCAATTTTCGTAATTGTGGCAACTCGTACCGTGACAAGGGGTTCCAACATTGGTGGCTCATGCAACAGATGCGTGGGAGGGTAGTACTTCTTAATGCAACTACCATTAAAGTAGCCTATGGCTTCGCCGTTTAGAGTCTCGAGCTCAACATTTTCAGTTCAGTTGATTGCACAAACCTTGAAAGGCCCAAGACCTCTAAACTTCATTTTTTGCTTGTGTCCTTTAATTGAGTACAGGAGCACTAAGTCGCCCTGTTCAAAGTCGCGATGTTTGACATGCTTGTCAAACCAGCTCTTGCATCATGCCTTCTCACATATGAGTGCATGAGTGGCCATAAGGCGTGTTTTCGAGAGGCGTTTAAGCTCAACTAGTCGTTGCGTCCATGCCTCCTTTCCTTCCCACTGTTCTTAAAGTGCTATTCTCAGGCTAGGAACGAAGATCTCTACTGGTAGAATTGCCTCAGTCCCATAGGTTAACCTAAAGGGAGTCTGGCTGACAGCTATTTTATAAGCTGTATGGTAAGCCCACAAGGTTGCCATCAGCTTGTTATCCCAATCGCTGCGCAAAGCAGAGACAACTTTGGTCAGGACATTTACAAGGATCTTATTTGTGGATTCTGCCTGTCCATTTTCCTGAGGGTAGTATGGAGAGGATTTTTGATGGCTGATCAGAAAGGTGGATAGAAGATGCACTATCACTTCATTGATGAAGTGCGTGCCCTGGTCACTGACTAGTTTGATGGGGCAGCCGAACCGTGAGATCACCTATTCCCATAAGAGCTTGGTAGTCGTTCTAGCATCATTTTTTCGTGTCGCTCTCGCTTCCGCCCATTTCGTTAGGTAGTTTGTGGCCATAATGATATATTTGGCCTACGAATACTGTGCTGCAGGACTAATGGGTCCTACGAAGTTGATTCCCCACTTTTCGAAGGGTTGTCGTGCAATGATTGGGGTTAACTCCATTCGATCCTTGTGAATTGGTATCTTTGTCTATTGACACTCGTCACAATGCTTGACGAATCATGCTGCATCGCGAAAAAGCGTGGGCCGCCACAGTTGAGACTGCAGAACCTTGTCAGCGGTCGTGTCTTCGCTAAAGTGTCCTCCAGCAATCCTGCTATGCGCCTCTATGAGCACATCATGCATCTCATGCTCGCATATGCATCTACGCAATAACCCATCTTGCCCTAACCTATATGGTTGGCATGCTATCAACTGATAGGGTTGGATTTTGAGGAAAAGTTGCCTAAGTCGGGCCTTTTTCTATTGGCCACTCAGGCAATCCATGTTGTAGTATGTGGACGATGTCATCTGCCCAGTATGATGTTAGATTAGTCTTGAATAAATCTCTTTCGCTTGGAAAGGTTGAACAGATGGGCATCTGGCAATTCATCGGCAATGCCTTGTCCAGTAGCCTCTCCCGTGGGAATGCATAACATGTGGTCAGTCATGTAGTGCTACTTTCCCTTCCGTACAACCATGGAGAAGTCGAATTCTAAAAGAAGAAGGAGCCATTGAGCTATGCGTCCTGTAGCGCAGGGTTTGTTCACTAGATATAGCAAGGCTTGATCATCCACGAAGAAAGTAAAAGGCGTAGCCAAAAGATAATGCCGAAACTTCTTTACAGCAAATACCATGGCTAAGCCTTCTCTCTCAGTCATCGAGTAGTTCGTTTCGGTCTGAGTGAGTTTTCTACTAGAAAAGATCACTGGATAGTCGAGGTTGTGTTCGCTAGGTTGGCACAGTATTGCCCCCATGGTGAATTTCGAAGCATAAATATGTACGTGGAAGGTAATGGTCCAATCTGGGGCTCATAAGATCAGTGCAGTAGTTAGAGAAATTTTCAATTCCTTGTACACTCATTGACATGCTTCAGTCCATTCGAAAACAATCAACAGCTTGTACAAAGGTCTGACAACCAATGCATAGTTTAGCACAAACCATCGATAGTACACCGTATGGCCTAAGAAGCATTGAGCTCCCTTATAGTTGATTGGGGGCAGAAGATCAACTATAACCCTGAATTTTGAGAAGTCAGTGGCAATGCCGTTCTTCGACACCGCTGCCCTAGGATGCACCCATGTTTCACCCAGAACTGGCACTTTAAGGGGTTCAGGGAGAGACGATATAGGTGACACCGCTCAAAGACTACTCAAAGTTTGCCTAAGTGTTCTCGCTAGGTCAAGTGAACACACAAGTCGTCCATGAAGACCTCCAATTCCTTGCAAAGCATGTCTTTAAATATGGTGCACATGAGGCATTGAAAGGTGGCTAGGGCATTAGTCAACCTGAAGGACATGACCATGTAAGCAAAAACGTCCCATTCGGTGGTGAAGGCAGTCTTATGCACTTGCACTTGCACTTGATTGTATCCAAAGAAGCCGTCAAGGAAGCTGTAGGCCTCTTTGCCCGCCACTCTTTTGAGCATGTGCTCGGTGTATGGCAATGGGTAGTTGTCTCTCTTAGTGGCAGCATTCACCTTCTTGTAATTGATGCACACTGTAATCTTTCCGTTCTT
The DNA here is from genome assembly GCF_053477565.2 of Lygodium microphyllum. Taxonomy (NCBI): domain Eukaryota; kingdom Viridiplantae; phylum Streptophyta; class Polypodiopsida; order Schizaeales; family Lygodiaceae; genus Lygodium; species Lygodium microphyllum. The sequence continues at coordinate 77,418,291 of NC_141153.1, read as the reverse complement.
CTTTATCACTATGACTATGGGCGACACCCAGTCCGTGTGCTAGATTTCGTAAATGAATCCTGCTTTCATCAGCTTGTCAATCTCCTCTTTGACTGCATGAGAGTGTTTTGGTTTCATTAGGTATGGTCGCTGCTTGACCGGTGTTGCGTCTGGTGTCATGGGTATGTTATGAGTCACTACACTCGGATCCACTCCCTTAAACTCCTCTAGGGACCAAGAAAACACGTCTATATACTCTCGCAAGAGAGCAACAAGACTTGTCTCCTCTTCCTTAGTCAAGTCATCGGCAATTAAGACCGGGCGGGGTGTCTCCACTTCCTATGTTAGGTTCACCTCCTTGACCTTGGCTAGTCCCTCAATGTGTTCACTCATTTTCCCTTGGCGTTTGGCACTCAATAGGATTACTACCATGTCACCCTTCTTGAACTTTGTAAATCTCCTCGGGAGATCTTGCGGCTTTCTTTGCTCCTCCGTTTGTGCGTCTCTAGGCTGTTTTACCCTATCTTCCTTCAATCGTCTACGCCTCAGGTGGACGGGTAGGTCCCCCTTGGTGTGTCTAGTCTTGGATGGTCTAAGTATATCTGGGTCGCTATTTGAGCTCGCTTCCGACTCAGAATCGAACTCACTTTTTTCGCTAGAAGAGGTGGTTTCTCCTGGTGGTCGCAACTCAGAGGGTGACTTTGTTCTAAGCACTGGTGTCCTGCCTAGTTAGGTTAGGCCTGCTCATTCGAAATCTATGGATCCTGTGTGTTCCAACCACGCACAGTCACATTCCATGCACATGACCCCTCGTTCCATCCTAAAGACACCCTTTTTCTGTGGCCTTGAGTCCGCTCATATCTGTTCTATTTCTCGTCCCTCAGTGTCGTATTCCACCGTGTCTATTTCAACCTTACTTTCATCACTGAAGGAATGACAGTCTTTGTACTCATCCTTGGAATCATCTTCGTCTGACTGCTCATCATCAGCTAGGTTTTGGCACAACTCTTGTCTTTGGTCAGAGACTAGGGCCCAATTGTACATGAGGTTTAAGTCATGCACCCTGGTCCATTGCCACCTAGGTTCGTCTAGCAGACCTTGGAGTGGCTTGAAGTATTTTGTTGGATTGCCAGCTAGCGTGCCAATCAAATAATCCAGAATCTCTTGGAGTTCCTTCTTGTTAATTGGCACTTGGAATGTGACAGGCTTAGGTCGCCCATAAAGGGTTCCTGCCATCATGCAGATTGGTATGGAGGGTGTGTCTTTTGTCCTGCCAACTGTCTTGATGGCTCGCTTGTATGCCTCATGATCTGAGAATGGCACATCGATCGTAGCAAGCACATGCATCCAATCTCGCTCATCCTCCGGGCATGGGATATACTTGGTCAAGGGCCCATAAGACTTCTTGACCTGAGCATTACCCTTAAGCATCGCGGAGATGGCATCCAAGTCGACTGGTGAGGTTTTTCACGTATCCATCTCTACCCTCACAACTTCCATTCTATTGCCAAGGAAGATTAAGCCGTTACCCCAATCTTCAATGACTCTAGCATTGCGCATCCAGGGTCAGCCTAATAGGATATCGTAGTCCACTCCCTTCATGACTATAAAGTCGACTGAGAACTGGACGCCTGCAATCTTCACCGGCCAGTTTTTAAGTACCCCGAATGGTTTCACTTTCACACCATTTGCTAGTGTGACATTGAACCTGGCGGTCTCCACATGCAGGTTTCCCCATGTCTGAAGCACTGTGTGGCTCAATACACTAACCCTCGCCCCTGTGTCTACAATCCCCTTTCTAGTTGTGTTGCCTAGGGCTAAGACAGGTAAGACCACATGCATCTCGGTGCCTTTCTAGAAAGCATTAATGTGCAAGGACTTAGGCATAGAGTGTAGACAAGTTCAGCTAACCTCCCATCTGTCCCATTGGGGTTGTTTGGCATCGAGAATCTTGATGGGGAGGCCACACCTTTCCCATTGCATGTCATGACATAAGCACAGATGAAGCAGGCCGGCATATCGTTGCCAGGTCCGAGTAGCCTCAATGCAGCCTCGATTGGGAAGAAGAACTGTATACAGAGAAAGAAGAAACCCAAAGCTAAGATCACACTGAAAATTGAGACTGCCACTACTTTGCCTGCTGGAAAGAAGGTCACTAATGTGGAGGCAGAAACCTCAGCCCCTAAGACAGCCGAAAAGGGAAGTGCTAGGGTAGGGGAGTACCCACATCCAAAGCGCCAACTAGAGGCTATCGAGAAAGTGAAGGAATGGGTAAGAGAGGCCCAAGAGCACCTAAAAGATGCTGAGCCCATCCTAGAGGACGAGATCAAAGATCTCTCCAACATAAGCATGCCAATCTCACCCCCTTGACCGAAAGCAAGAGATGCAACTACGCCACAAGCGATACCGCTTAAGCAAAGCCTCGACGCTACAGGCCAGCAAATCAGTCACGGCCATTGGCCATGGCAATCTGAAATAGGAGAAAGACGAGTAGCCAACGACCTTCTTACCACATTGGTGGCCACCCCTATGACGCTGAGCCTGGGAGACTTGCTTAGGCAGAATTCCACCCTATTGCAAGACCTGAAGCAGTGGGTTGAAGGATCACAAGAGCAAGTTGCCGTAGACCTGTATGACCATGACATAGACACACAAATACCGAGCCTGCGTTCTCGTGCTCCACCAAGCTGTCTATTAGGTTGAACAAGTTGGTCAGATCCCCTTCTCTAGTGCTGCTTGCTTGGTCCTACTCTATGCTTTGGTTGTTCGTCTATGTCTTGGGATCTTCTCCTATAGGTGGGTTCCTTGAGGTGTTTATTTGAGTGAGTTCCTTGACTTATTGCATCCAATCCTCAATTTACATCTACTCAATATGTGTGTGTTCTTTCCTGTGCACTTGTGCTCAATCAGACTTTCAGCTGTCCTTAAGTGTACTTCAAGTGCGAAAATTTAGGGTGAGTGCGGAAAACAAGTGTCTAAGCAGCTTACGCACTCTCTCGCTTTGTTTTAGGCCTAATAGGCTTGTTGATCCGTGTCTGGTCGTCTTGTCCGTTTTTAGGGTTTCTCACTGTGTTATCTTGCCCGTTTTAAGGTTATTCAAGATCTTTGGCTCAGCTGGCTGTTGCTAGGACTCTAGGTCTAGCAATAGCCTACTCGAGCTACTAGGTGACCGTGTCCTACGAATTTTCCTATTCCCTGCACCATAATCGAGTTCCTCGCCTTAGGGGTACTTACAAAGGTTTGTGCAGCCAGAGAATTTGGAAAAATCTTGACTTGGCCCAACTTGTCCAAGTTGCAAGGGCCGAGTGTGTCACTCGAATAGGCCGAGGGCCAAATGGAATTGTAGGCCAAGTGGGATTCACTCTGATGGGCTGAGGGCCGAATGGTAACTAGTCCGAATGGGGTTGGTCGAGGGCCGAATAGTAACTGGTCCGAATGGGCCAAGGGCCGAGGAGTGGCCGAGTGGGCCGAGTCAAGTGGGCCGAGGGCCAAATGGTGAATTTGGCCAAGTTGAGTGTCGACTTGTCCGAGTGGTGCTGGGCCAAGTCGGCAGGGCCGAGGGCCAAATTTTAAGGTTGGTCCGAATGCTTCACTCGGACGGGCCGAGTGAAAGGTGTCAGAGTATAGTTGGCCGAGGGCCAAATGGTCAAGTGGGCCAAATGGTAACTTGTTTGAGTGGGGTTGGGCCGAGTCAGCAAGGCCAATTTTGGGACTCAGCCCAGAATCGCCGACCCTCGGATACACTCTCGCTCTCTCTCGCTCTCTCTCAATGTCAGGGCATGAAATGATCTCTTCCATGTCCCCTTGGCTCTTAAATTCCTTCCCATGTAAGGTTTCGGCGTCCCCAATCACTCACTTGCCGACATTAACATCCCAAGTGCTCTTTTTTTCCCATTTTTTGCATGACTTGTGCCCTATTTACAACAACAAACCCTATGATTTTCCTATCCGGTTTCCTAATCCTAACCTACTCTAAATGCAACAACGATCGAAGGCAAAAAACTGAAATGATTTCTCCATCTTTTCCAGTTAGCAAACCAGTAAAATAACCCAAAATACTTACTTGTTTCGAAGATCAAAAACTCAAAATTCCTACCTACCTCAAGCTCCAGTTCGGGGATGAATCCCTTACTTCGATGCTCGATATGAGGCGCGTGAGAGCTCAAGCTTGAATCCGTTGGTCCCAGCAATGGAACCAAAATGTGGGAGCTTTCGCTCAACTGCCAAGACCCACAGACCGCTTATTGCTTCAAGCGTTCCAAGAGAGCTCTCATCGCTATCTCTCACCTAGCCGATGCATCGTCGATCCTCTCGGGGTGTAGTGATCTTACCTTGTTGACGAAACGAGTTTCCTCCTCCCTTACACAAGTTGGTAGCTCCACGATCCTAGATGCCAGCTTAAGCATCCTCAAGCCTCCTCCATCTCCAAGCTCCATTCTCCATAGCCACGTGCAAGGTAAGAGAAGGTAAGAGAAGAGAGAGGAAGAGAGAAGAGGAGATGGTGAAGAGCTTCACCCTCTTGATCCCTCACTCCCACACACACACTCACTCCCTCACACTCTCACACTCCCTCCCTCAAGAACACACACACAAGAAAGAAGAAGAGAAGAAGAGAAGAAGAGAAGAAGAGAGGACTCTTGTTAGTCACACACCAAAGAATGAGCTTTCATTCACTTTTTGAACTTTATATATACAAACCCTAAAACCCCCATGGGCGCCCATCCCTTGTTACATGACCGGTCATTGTGGCAAGGTCCCCTTTTCTAATTCCCTCTTCTTGCTTCATGCCCTAAGCCTATACCAGTCTTTTCTTTTACAAGTGGCACAAGAGGGAGCCTGGCGCTCTTTTACAAGAGTTTTTGAGGCGCCTTTCCTTTAAAATTACTCTTTTTGCCTCAGTTTAGTTTTCGAGGCCGCCTCTATGACGTTGCTCTCTTTCTATTCTTTTTGTGCTTTTTCCTTTATTTCTCTACCATTCCAATTTGAGGTTAACACACGTTATTAAAAAATCATATAGTTTTTTCAAACATAGAGATTAGGATGTAAAGGGATAATCATACTTTTGTCGTGAATAAGCTTACATTCTTATGTTAATTAAACACAAAACGATATTGCACTCTATGTAGATGCCAAATCAGAAGACCTCATTAAAATCTTCTAGGAAAAGGAAAACTATCGCTTTACCAAAAATACAATGGTGTAGGCTTTTACTATTGATATGTAGACAATTTTGCAATGCACAACAAAAATTCCTTCAAATCTCTACGACTAGAGTACACAAGGCAAAGATGGACCTCTCGATGGAGGCTATCTATCAACATTATTATGATTTTCAATCTGCAGACATGTTTCTCTATTTTATTGGGCGCGTACTTATTGATGATGAAATTTCCAAGCACTTTGGCAACACTTTCCAAGTCCAATGCTCCTTGGTGTATTACCACTTCCTTGGGAAGAGATTTCACCAAGTGTTGGTTGAATGATAAATTGAATGCAAGTATGTTTTATCTTGCTTAACCAAGTTTAGATGTGGTTTGGCTGATAGTCTTCCCCGAACATTAGAGGAAGCCAAATAGGAAAAGTCTAAGTAGTGGGGGTAAAGGTGCCTATGCCTAGCCACCCACATTGACTCACTGTACACTATATCCACACATATATACACTCCAAGTGGTAGGCACCTATCACTGTCACTTTATTATTTATACTTTTAGTGACTATTGAATAAGGGAAGGCCGGGCACATATTGTGACTATTGTAGTTCTCACATACGATGTCTTTCTCTCTTGCTCTCTTGCTCCATCTGCCATAGCTCTTGCTTTTGCTTGTGTGATTCCACTTGGGCTCTATCTTTCAACTGGTATCAAAGCTTGCACTCGAGAAGCTCTATTGATCATTTTCTTAGCTGGTGAAGAAGCTTCAAATCAAGGTTTCATGACAGCCATTGTTTCTCCCTCCCAATGTATGCAGTGAGTATTCCCTTCTCCCAACTTTTTTTGGCTTATTCCAAGCTCATTGAGGAGCTTCCCAAGGCTTTTAGCTAAGCCTTATTGAGTACTTCTTGAGCTAAGAAGTAGCCATTCTATCCATTTTGAGTGGATATAGAGCATGCTGCAAAAGTCATGGATAGCTATGGTAGCTTGATAACACTTTCGTATTGTGACCATAACTTTTGTATAGTATATCAAATTCAAGTGTTCTATAGCTAAAAACGAAGAGCATGATGAGAGCTAGAGATCAAGATACTCACATAGCTGATTCTATATAGTTTTATTCTCTATTTTGTATAAAATACAACACTTTTGATTTGGATAGTAAGCATTTGATTGGTTTATACTCTATTGATGCTTATGGGGAATGTTTGCAATACTCAGATGATGCATTGATGCTCTAGAAAGGATTTTGGCTAATTAGAGCTTGATTAGCTCAATAATTGAAGTGCTTATTAATATAATAATAGTTCTGGACAACAAGCATATAATAGTGAGCATCATGCTTTGAATGCCTATTGTTCCTACGTGGTATTTTGGGTATGCTACATGACTACGGGGATGTCTAGTATTGATGGATGAACCTGGATATGGTTATGGCATGATTTGGCACTTGGATTTGGGCTACATTTGATATACTTGGGCTTGGTTAGTTGGCTACTTGGACAATGAAGCTTCATTGGACACTTATGCTCTCGGATGTATTTATGATGTGCTTGGGCTTCCTAGATTCTTTGATATATATAACTTTGGCTTTACTTTTAAACTTTGCATTTTGGATTCACTTCTAGTGGGAGACACTTTTACTTAGAAAAGCTTGGTTCTTTGAGATAGTGGAACTCTTGGGTCCTTATATATGCTCTCTTATATGCTATTGGATACAATTACCTCCACTTGTGGATTGATTTGATTCCATATGCTTTGACAATGATTCTTACTTGGTTGATACATTGCTAGTTGTATTCTACATATCTTCAATTATTACTCGGATATCCCTGGTAATGGAAACTTTCTTTCTTAGCTATTTTTCCATAGTTGAACCGACATATACTACTATCTTTGTTTCAGCATTATTGTAATTATAGATTTCAACATTCTTTTGGAGAGCACATAGTTTGTTTTGGCATTCCAGTGATTGTAATTCATAGACCCTCATTTGTTCTTGCCCTTTTGCCCATCCTTTTGCATTACTTTTGGGATTGTTTTATTGAATTCATAGTAGCCCATCCTCTTTTCATTTGCAGACATTTGGATTCATTATGTCAAGTTCATCTAGCAGATAGTGTGATTTCAACAATGAAAGCTTGATGGTGTAATAAATTCCAATATTGGAAGACACAGCTATGGCAAGCCTTGGTGCGAAAAAAGCAGATTAAGCCATTGAACTTAGAGGGCATAAATCTTGAGCTTTATAATGTAGAGGTTGGGTAGAACTTGATAAGCTATGCAAGTCAACCATTATTCTATCATTATTAAAGCAGGTCTACTTTAATATAATTGATCCTTAGGGTGCTGCTTATGCATATGAAAAAATAATTGTGATCTTTATGATAAACAAAGTCTTACATCTTAGTTATACTGGTTGAATAAACTTTGGACCTTCACATGAAGGAGGGCACAACTATGTCTACTCATTTGAATGATTTTTTCCATTTTTAGCCAACTTTATCACATGGCATTCACTTTAAAGATAATACCAGTACTTTTTCTTGTTTGTTATATTGCATGAGTCATGGGGCACCTTTTTTACTTTTATGAGTACTCCTCTCCCTAGCGATGGTTTTAAATATAGTGATGCAGAGAGTGCTCTATTAATAGAAGAACTAAATAGAAAGAACATTGATGTAGCCCATACTTCTCATGCATTGACTGTTAGAGCTAGAAATGGTGGTGATGGCAATGATAATCATGGTAGAGACTCATAGCCCAATAGGGGGTAAGTCTCAATCATGTGGAAAATCTTGCAGTAAGTCCCATTGACATAAGTCCTCTTTGACATGTCACTATTATGGATAACATGGTTATATTTGGTTGTAGTGCCATGAAATACACAATGATAGGTGCAATGAGAAAGGCAAGGGAAAAGCACAAGATAATGCAAAGTCTAATGATCATAGCATTGTCCATAGTAAGTCTATCATGAAGATTAAAGAGATAGATATAGTGCATATTGAGTCTAATGATGAGTATAGCTTAGCTACTTTGTTTCTTGATGCTATTCAATTGACCAATGCTTCATCTAATTACTCTCAGTATTGGCTACTTGATTCAGGGGCTTCTTTTCATGTTACCCTACATCAGTATTGGTTTCATACCTATTACAACATCATAGATTCTATGAGATTGGAAAATGATATTGTATTGAATATAATTGGCATTGGAGATGATAGACAATAGTTTGCTTTAGGGCATCTCTTTTGTTTTTGCATAATGTATGTCATGTACTGACTTTGACCAGAAGCCTACACTCTGTTGGGTATTTGAATGATGTAGGCTTATTCTACTAGGCAACCAAGGATACATACTACTAGCTTATCCTACTAGGCAAAAATTAGATGTTTTGGCTATATTTCTACACTTTATTGCTCTTGTTGAAAACCGGTCTGGTATTGGTAGAAATGCCTAAGATTTGATCATGGGGGTGAATATAGCTCTAAGGCATTTGAGTAGTTTTGCTAGATGAATGGGGTATCAAGCATTAGTTGACTACTTCATACACCCCATCCAAGAATGGTATTGCAGAGTGCATGAACAAGACTATTCAAGAAAAAGTCCATAGTATGCTTAGTTAAGCAAGATTACCATAGCACTTTTGGACTAAGACAATTAACACTACTGTGCCTCTCATTAATAGATCTTTGTGCACTACTCTTGGTTATCAAGTTTCATAAGAGGTATGGTTTGGAAAATCTTTGTCATATACTCATTTAAGGATCTTTGGATATGAGGCTTTCTGCCATGTTCCCACAGACAAGCGTAATAAGTTGGATCCAAAGTCTATCAAATGCATCGTTCTTGGATATGGGGGTGTAAGTGAAATGGGCTATCACCTTTGGAATCCACATGCTCAAAAGGTAATCCTTAGCCATAATGTTGTGTTTCATAAAGAGACAATGCATAAGCAACCTAAGCAAGTAGTTGAGGTATGCAAGGTGATCTTTCAAGAGGAGCATCCTACGGAAATAACCTACTGCAATTGTTGATTATGTGGTGGCCCACGATACACCAATTGTGTGGGATCATGCTACTAGACAAGGAGGACATGTCATACAAGCTCCACAACCAACTTTGAAGTGCTCCGCTGGAGCTTCATGTCTTCTTGATCGCTATGAGCCCTCTATCGATTATATTATGGTGTCAAAATCTGTTGAGCCACTTACCTATGAGGAGGCTATGTGTAGAGGCGATTCTCATTCTTGGGAGAGGGCTATACAATCTAAGTTTGATTCGCTACAAACAAACATACATGGGACTTAGTTTCCTTACCTAATGGAAAACATGCATTACCATACAAGTGGATCTACAAGTTGAAGGGTACCCTTGGTCACCCAAAGCTAGCATATAAGGCTAGATTGATTGCAAAGGGTTTTAAGTAAGAGCATGGTCTTGAATTTGATAAGTCTTTTCTCTTACAGTCAAGATGACTATCCTACACTTGGTCTTGGTCTTGGTTGCTTAGTTGGATTTAGAGCTTTATTAGATGGATGTTAAGATGACTTTATTACAGGGAACTTACATTATGAGATTTATATGCAATATCCTAAGGGCTTTATGGAGAAAGGCAAGGAACACCTAGTGTGCAAATTGAAGAAGAGTCTTTATGGGCTTAAGTAGGCACCTAGGGAGTAGTACCTTAAGTTTGATATTTTTATGCAGTCACAACAATATTCCCGCAGTCATATGGATCTCCTTGTCTATACATGAAGAAGGCCCATGATGGTAGCCTTATTAACTTGGTGCTTTATGTTGATGATATGCTTATAGTTGGGAGTGATCATGCTAAGTTGGTAGATACTTTCAAGACTTAGCTCAAGAAGAGCTTTGAGATGAAGCATATGGGACATGCCTCACACATACTTGGTATGCTTATAGTTGGGAGTGCTCATGCTGAGCTAGATGCTTTAAAGTCTCAACTCAAGAAGAGCTTTGATATGAGGGCCTCATACCAAGTATATAGCTGGGAGCACTCATGCTAATTTGAATGCTTTAAAGACTTAGCTCAAGAAGATCTTTGAGATGAAGGACATGAGATATGCCTCACACATACTTAGTATCCTTATAGATTGGAGTGCTCATGCTGAGCTAGATGCTTTAAAGACTCAACTCAAGAAGAGCTTTGAGATAAAGGGCATGGTGTTGAGGGTAAAGGCGCCTCCGCCTAGCCGCCCATGTATTACTACACTGACAGCACTTGCCACTGCACACTACAGGTGGCGGGCACTCGTCACTGTCACTTCATTCTTTATTATTTTAGTGATAGTTTGAATAAAGGAAGGCCCAATTACACATTGTGACTATTGGAGTTTCCATTTGTGTGTCTCTCTCTTCTTGCTCTTGCTCTTTGCCATAGCTCACTTCCAAGCAAGCTTCAATCCTTCTCACCTTTCAACTAGTATCAGAGCTTTGGCTTCCCGACTTCCCGAGCTTGGTTCTCGAGCTCTCGTCACTCCCCGACTTCTCGAGCACCTTCCCGGCCTATTGAGACACCCTCAGGGCATTGCTACATAGGTATTGAAGTGTTCTTTTAGTGATTTTATTCAATTCTTAGGTTACAGCCAATCAGGGCAGCCAAACCCTTGGAGCTTGTATCTTGCTCCTCTTGCATTTGGGCACTTGAGGCTTGTTCTGTGCCTCCTTAGGCACCCCCTGAAGCCTCTAATCATTACCATTGAGGCAATGTGGAAATACAGTAGTAGTAGCAGAAGCATACATCAGCAAATTTGTGCCATTTTTTTGGCTGATTTGGACATCATACCATAGTAGCACACCTACTCCTCAGTGATGGCTATGTCATGCTTCTTCGGGCTTGGCAATGCACTTGGCAATGGTCTCTAAGATGTGTTGAAGCTTCCTTGATCATTGGCATCAGATTTGGGTCTGATCTCTACATTCCTAAGACTATTTACAACAGTCCCACAGTCATGTTATGCAGAAGTAACATTGGCATCTAATGCTATGCTTGCTTGGGCACTTCTACTTAATCGGTTTGGTACCTATTGATGCCCGATTGTTTGGGGGATGAAAGACACATGTTATGCCATCATTTTGGACTAATTTTCTTGCTGAAAATACTCAGTTTTGAATAGTAAATCAATGTTGTACAACAATGGGTTGAAGGCTATTATTTCATGTTTGGTTATGCCTATTGGTTTCGAGATATGTCTTTGGGATATGTAATGAAGTATTGACCTTCGAGGTACGACATCGAACTTGTCTTTGGTTCCAGATCTTCATTTGAGCTTGAGCTTGGCTTTGGAATGCATTTGATACTCCGTCTTGGATGTACATATGGCATGTATGTTACCTATGTCTGATCGGTCTTGACATGCTTGGCCTATGCTACTACTACATGCTAGTTACATTGTTTGGAGCCGATTGCTACTAGAGCCTTGTCTTGGCTTTCATCTGGATTCCTAGAACTTACTTGGGATATTCCTTGACTTGCCAGAGTTGTATTTGGGATACAGTTGATGTCTATGGATGCTATAATTGGAGGCTACTGAGCTTATACGCTCATGATGTCTTATTGATGTCTAGTCTTGGATCTTTCATCATTGGTGCTATCATATGCCTTTCGTGAGCTTCTTGGCTTGATCCATATGGCTTTTGTACCAGAGGGAGCATCTTTGGATGCTAGACACACGTGTTTTATGCTATTGAGCTTTGAGTCTTCTGAGACTAGGATCTTCTTCACTTGGATGTTGCATGGTTGATATGTCATGGCCCACATACATGTACTTGGGCTGATTTGGGCTTTGCACTCCCTGAGTATACACCTCTTTGTGTCAGGTCTTGCGAGTGTTGTGTACACTTTGCCCTATTACACAGGGGGTATGTTAGCTTATTGATGGATTCATTTGACATGCTTGGGTGTTTGCTCAATGTCTGTATGATTGTCATATGCTGATTTATGCCCGCTTGATGCTGGTTATGCTTTGATAGTCAGTGGTTGACTTGGTGCAATGATTTTGCCTACAGTTTGCTCTCATTGTACCTAGCTGTAATTTATTATAGCAAGCAATTATGCATGGACTGATGTGGAATTTTCATGTTGAATCATCCTGATTTTATGTACTTTTGATGGTACTTAGTGGGCAGCATCATTAGCTATCAGTTCGTGGTCATTTTGCATTGTTTTTTTGTGGTATTTTGGCTGTTTACAGTAGAAAACAACAAGTAATTTTGAACTGTCTGCACTGTTTTGGACTGCATTATGGGTTATTCTTCCATTGATAGTGCTATCTTCAACATCACTAAGCTTGATGATTGTACAAATTATGCTAATTATTGGAAGAGCCAAGTTTGGCAAGTATTGGTGCAAAAATGGTAGATAAAGCCACTAAGGATGCATGGCGAGCAGCCTGAAACTATGACTGATTACGAATGGAATGAGCTTGATGAGTTATGCAAGTCCACCCTGATCTTGTCTCTCACTGAACACGTGCATTACAATGTGGTTGAGGAAGCAGAGAGTGCTTGGCAGCTTTGGGATAAGATCAAAAACCTCTATAATAGGAAAAGTCCAGCAAGTCAAATGTATTGGTTGAAGCAACTTATGGACTTGCGCATGAAGGAGACTATGACGATGTCTACTCACTTGATTCAATTCCATGCTATTCTCAAGAACTTGACTTTGCAGGGTATTACCTTTAATGATGAGGTTACTCCATTGTTTTTCTTGGGACTCTGAGTGAGTCATGGGATGTAGTCTGCACTGCCTTATATGCTCATGCTACTCTTTTGAACTTGCCTGATGTAGAGAGTACTCTTTTATAGGAAGAGATCAACCGTAAAAACTTAGATGCCTCTCCTATGTCGCATGCTTTGACTGTTAGAGGCAAAGGTGGTAATGGAAAGAATGACTGTGGGTATGGACGTGGCAGAGACTCGCAGAAGTCTAGGTCCAAGTCACGTGGTAAGTCATGCAGTAAGTCTCGTGGGAGAAATTCTAATGTGACATGTCATCATTGCGGAAAGAAGGGCCACATATGCCCACAGTGTCATGAGTTGCGCAATGAGAAGCTCAAAGAGAAGGGGAAAGACAAAGTACAAGAAAAGTCCTCTGATCTGCAGCATGGTACCTACGAAATCTAGTGTGAAAATTGAGGAGATAAATGTCATGCAAAAGACAAATGAATCCGATGGGAGTACAAACTTGCAACTAGTTCTTATGATGCTACGCCATTGATCGAGGTTCACTCTATGTATGTGCAGTGCTGGCTTTTGGATTCTGGTGCTTCATTTCATGTTACACCATGCCATGAGTGGTTCCATTCCTACTGCACTGTATCTATTTCAGTTTGCCTGGGTGATGACAGGTCACTTGCTATTGTTGGCATTAGGGATGTACAACTACAGTTCTCTAGTGGCTGTACTTTTCTGTTATAGGATGTATGTCATGTACCTGTGCTTACATGTAGTCTTATGACTATAGGTCAGCTTGATGATGCTGGGTTTCATGTTTCATTTGGGGATTTTGCCTGGAAGATCACCGTGGCAGACTTGTGCTTGTTAGAGGTGCCAAGGCTGGCAGCCTCTATCCTCTTATATTTGATGGGTCCTCTATTGACCATGTTTTGTCAGTTCATTCCATCCCATATGTATCTCTTTAGCATGCCCGTTTGGGCTGTATGTCCTTGAAGGGAATGAAAATGCTTTCTGGTTTGCAGTACTTACCTCCCCTTGACTATGCATGTTTTGATTCATGTGAGCATTGTCTTTATGGCAGACAGACTAGGAATACTCATAAGAAGTTTGAGAGGATACGCATGAGTGAGCCCCGGGCATCGATACTATGGGTAGTGCAAAGTATTTTGTGATGTTCATTGATGATTTTTTGCGTAAAGTTTGGGCTTACCAGTCAGAAGTCTTGGCTATGTTTTAGAGATGGCTTGCATTGGTTGAGAACCGGACTAGGAAATGCCTTAGGACTGACAATGGGGGAGAATATGCGTCACATGCCTTTGAGCAGCTATGTGATGAGAAGGGTATTAAGCGTCAGTTGATTGCCCCCTATACCCCACCCTAGAATGGTTTGGCTAAGCGGATGAATAGAACCATCCAGGAGCGTGTACGCAGTATGCTTAGCCATGCATGCCTACCACAAAGCTTTTGGGCTGACGCAGTCACTATAGTTGTGTATGTCATAAATAGATCACCTTCCAGTGGTTTGGATTTCTAGGTTGTAGAGGAGGTATGGACTGGGAAACCTCTATCTTATGCGCATATACATGTCTTTGGATGTGAGGCATTCTGCCATGTGCCCAAGGACAAGCGTACTAAGCTAGATCCTAAGAGTGTCAAATGCATTTTCCTTGGCTATGGAGATGCAGGCAAGATGGGTTACTGCCTTTGGGATCTGCATGCACGAAAAGTCATCCATAGCCATGATATAGTCTTCCATGAAGACAAGATGCATCGAAAGCCTAAGAAGGTGGTAGAGATACACAGGGTTATATTCGAGGAGGAGCCCTATGCTCTAGTATAGCCTGCACAACTAGATGGTTAGCCCACAAAAACAGTTGGTACACATGGCCAGGGCATTGAACAGGCAGCAAAGCCTACCGTGAGATAGTCTACTAGAGATAGACATCCACTTGATAGATTTGAGCCCTCGATGCATTATGGGCTATAGCAAGAGTGCTATGGATCCGTGTCTTTACACAAAGAAATCCCGTGATGGCTCATTGCTTATTTTGGTACTTTATGTGGATGATATGATGATAGCAGAGAAAGCTCATGATGAGCTAGATGTTTTTAAATCTCAGCTAAAGAAGAGCTTTGAGATGAAGATTTGGGACATGCCTCACACATTCTTGGTATGCGCATTAAGCGCGACATGCAGCATCAGGGACTACTCTAGCTCTCCTAGAGGGAGTACATTCATAAAGTCCTTGGGTGTTTTTGCATGTAGAAAACGTAAAGCCTATTGGCTATCCATTACCTTCTTATGTGAAGGTTTCATAAGCCAATTGTTCGAGGGCCAAGATGGCCAAGATTCCTTATGCATCAGCCATGGGCAGTTTGATGTATGCCATGATAGCCACTCATCCAGATATTGCCTTTGCAATTGGTGTTGTGGCACGCTATATGGCTACACCTGGTAAGAAACATTGGGATGTCATGAAGGATATCATGAGATACCTGAAAGGTACATTAGATATGTGTATTTACTATGGCAGCCAGGATATTGGAGTTGTGGGGTACACAGACTTTGATTATGCAAGACATGCATATAGTAGGAAGTCCACTTCTAGCTATGTATTCACCTATGTTGGAGGTGATGTCTCGTGGATGTCCAAGGTTTAGAAGTGTACGGCTCTCTTTGCCGCCATTGAGGCCAAGTATGTTGTAGCCACTGAGGCTTGCAAGAAGGCCATATGGTTGGGCCGTTTGGTTCATGACCTTGGGATTGATATTATACCTATGTTGCATTCGGATTCTATGAGTGCTATTTAGCTAGCCAAGAATCCAGTCTTCCATGTGAAGACAAAACACATTGAGGTGAGGTATCACTTCATATGTGGGGTCGTGGAGGACAAGTCTGTTGACTTTTTCAAGATCTCCATTGACGAAAATCTTGTAGATTTTCTCACTAAAAGCCTCACTACTGAGTGCTTTGCCTTCCTTAGGAGATTGATGGGCATTGGATGAGATGACATTTTTCCTCAACCTGTTGTACATGTATACATTGTATTGTCTTTTCTTTTTTCTTTTCACTTCTCCCTAGGGCAGATTCGCCTTTAAGTGGGAGGTTGTTGGGGGTAAAGGCATCTTCACCTAGCCGCATGTGTATTACTACACTGACAGTACCCACCACTGCACACTATAGGTGGGTGATGCCTGTCACTGTCACTTTATTCTTTATTCTTTATTCTTTTAGTGATAGTTTGAATAAAGGAAGGCATGGTCACACATTGTGACTGTTGGAGTTTCCATTTGTGTCTCTCTCTCTTCTTGCTCTTGCTCTCCGCCATAGCTCACTTCCAAGCAAGCTTCAATCCTTCTCACCTTTCACATGGGACATGCCTCACAGATACTTGGCATGCTTATAGTCGGGAGTGCTCATGTTGAGTTGGATGATTTAAAGAATCAAGTGAAGAATAGCTTTGAGATGAAAGACATGGGACATGCCTCACACACTTAGTATGCACATTATGTGCAATCGCTCCAAGAAACTTCTCTACTTGTCCCAGAAGGAGTGCATACACACAGTACTTGAGCAATTTCATATGCAAGATGGCAAGCTTATTGGTTGTTCTTTACCTTCTTGTGTGAAGGTTGGTTAGGTGGATTGTCTATAATTAGATGATGAGAGGGCCGAGATTTCCTAGGTTTTGTATGCATTTGGAGTGGATAGTTTGATGTATGCCATGATAGCCACTCACCCTAACATAGCATGTGTAGTGAGAGTTGTGGCACATTATATGACTACACTTGGTAGGTGGCATTGGGGTGTTGTGAAGGGTATCATGAGATACCTTAAAGGCACTATAGATATGCACATTTTATATGTTATCAAGGATGTAGGAGTTGTGGGTTACACTAACTTAGATTATGCAAGACATGCAAATAGTAGGAAGTCCATCTCTAGATATGTTTTCACTTTTGTTGGAGGCATTATTTCTTTGATGTCTAAGGTGTAGAATTGCATGGCATTATCTGCTATTATGGGAGAATATATTTCAACCACTCAAGCTTGTAAGGAGGCCCTATGCTTAGGCTATCTAGTGGAAAACCTTGGTATTACTGTTACTCCTACAATGCGTTCGAATTCTAAGAGTGCCATTTAGTTGGCTCATAATCCAATCTTCCATGTGAAGACTAAGCACATTGAGGTGTGCTATCAATTCATCAGAGAGGTGGTAGAGAACAAGTCTGTTGAGCTTCGACTAATGGAAATCATGCAGATCTGCTCACTAAAAGTCTCTCAATGGAATGTTTTGTCTTCCTCAAGAGGTTGATGGGTGTAGGATGAGATGATATTTTTCGTCATCCTATTGTACTTTATGTACATGTCATACTTTCCTCCTTTTCTTCTACTCCTCATTGAGGCACATATGCCTTTAAGTGGGAGGTTGTTGGGGGGCAAAGGCACCTATACCTAGCCACTCACATTTACTCACTATACATTGTATCCAAACACGTGTATACTATAGGTGGCGAGTGCCCATCATTGTCACTTTATTCTTATTCTTTCAATGACTATTAAGTAAGGAAAGGCTAGCCATACATTGTAACTATTGGAATTCCCACATATGCTCTCTCTCTCTCTCTCTCTCTCTCTCTCTCTCTCTCTCTCTCTCCATCCACCATAGCTCTTGATTTTCTCTTGCTTCCACTCGAACTCTAACTTTCACTAAGGAGGCCACTAAATCCCTAAAGAAGGAGAAGGAAGTGGTATCTCAAAGGGGCAAGGGATCTAGTTAATATTGAGTCTTTCCATAGGAAGATGAATGGTCTAGCACACAAAGAAGGGAAGTCTAAGTCTACAAAAATCAATTGGCAGGTTTTCTAAAGCATGGATACAAATAAAAATAAGTAGTAAGGTCAAAAGCAACCAAAGTCCAAGGAAAAGAAAATGCTTGCACTAGTTCTTATAAAATATTATTAAAAAATGTAACAACAATAACGTTTCAATCAAGAATATTTCCCAAGGTGCTTAGAGTTTCACCAACATCTTTAGATCACTTGTGAAGGTCTCAAATAATTAAATCTACATCATTGATGGAGGGGACCACAATGAAGATAGGATGCTCACCTAGAACATAAGAGGTTTGTGTTCAAGGGAGAGACAAACTAGGCTACATGCTTTGATAAGATGAAGCAAACATGAGATTGTAGGTGTGCAAGAAATCAAAACTAGACTAGAGAAAGAGCTAGAATTGAGGATTCTTGGGTATTGTGTATCCATCAATGTGATTGATAGAGGTAGCAGTGGAACTATTCTAATTTCTTATGAGGATATGCAACTCACATTGGTGAATAAGGATGAAGGTGGCTTAGTTGTTGGTGCCAAAGTATGCTTGAATGAGGAAACCTTGAAGTGCTACTCAATCTATGCTCTTAATGCATCTCACAAACATGCAAAGGTGGAGGTGGCTCGGCAACTTGGAGCATCAACATGCAATTGTCATGTTTGGATATTGGAATATGATGTGTGATACTATTCACAAGGAATGGGAAACATGATAGACATGGAGAGGAATACATTATGGCCTTTGTGTGACATTGGGAAGCGGGTAGATGTTGTAAACATCATTGTACATAAGAAATGTAGAGGCATTTCATGGCATAATTGTCACTCTGATGGACATGGAGAGGATCCCAATTAGATAGGTTTTATTTAAGTGATGAGGGTATGATGGAAGCCCCGACCATCAAAGATCATGTCTTTAATAATATGATCTCCTTGAACCACATCCTACTGAATGATCACCTACAGAATCATTTGTGCCAACACAAATAGAAAGGGCACCCCACCCTTTAAGCTTAACATCCATTTTCTCAAGAATGTAGGCTACTTAAAAGGAGTGAAGATTGCATAGATTTGAGGCAAATGCTTTAGGAAAGGATCTATAAGCTACCTGGAGTAAGTACATGAAAGCAGCAATGGAATTCTCCAATAGATATTAGTGAAATTAGGCTCACATGGGGCAAACACAACTGTTTGGTGCTCATCAGTGTTGAGCTAGTATTTTTGATACTATTCTTCTCCATGCTAATAATGGCATATTACTTTATCTCTTGCAAGACATTGATACTATTGTTAGCACTTGGAAATGTCATAGAGTTGCGTATGTGAAGATACATTTGAGAGCCCAAGTGAATTAGATGGAGGATGCTTCTCTAGCTATATACCTCATATGCCTTAAGAGGAAGAAAAGAAAGGAATCTTTAGTGCTAATAGAGAATAATAAGGGAAGGAATTGTTTCTCTTTTCTAGAGACATCTCCCTACCATACTGAACACACCTTTAATGAAGGGAGGGACTTCTCTCAAGAGTGGACTCCTTTCTTAGTTGCATACAAGGGTAGATAGGCATGGATGTGGCACTTGCACTAGGGTGACCTTCCTCCGAGGAAGAGCTACTACTATTAATAGTGAAGTAGATGAGGAAAGGAAAGGCCCCATGACCCGATGGCTTCCCTGCAATATGGGATACTTTTGCTTTGGATCTATGAAAATTATCAATCTATATAGGAGCTTTAAGATACTAGCAAGAGAGGCTAATGAGAGGATCTTGAAACTAATTATGAAATCTAGCAAGAGGAGGAGCCTTGGATATTTCTAAGCGTGTGTATATGAATGAGTGTGGATTCATGTGTGGAAGAAACATATGTGATGCAATCTTAAACATACATGGATTACAAGATGAAGGCATGTAAGCATGTGTATATGAGTACGGATCTTAAACATGGATTTTGGGAAAGGATACAACTAAGCATAATGGGATTAGATCATCTTTGTCTTGTAAAAATTTGGATTTTGGTTTATGTTTTGTAGAATAATTAGGCTTTGTTTGGCAATGCATTTGCCATGATTTCCATCAATGGCTATGCCTCTGAGAGCTTCGAGCTGAGAAGAAGCATCAGGTAAGGTTGTCTTCATTCTCCATTGATATTTTCTCTAGTGACTTGCTTGGCTTTGTGCATCATAGATTAGGAAATACATAGGGGGAACATCAAGCCTCTACCCTTACCATATGGTTATTTTTTAAAAGGAGTTTTCATTATTTTCAAGCTCAAAATTTAGCAAAATAAAGTTTTAATTGCTCTTTCTCTTATGGAATGAAATCCCAAAGCAGACATACATTAGATTTGGACTCAAGTTTGGGCCTTTTAGTTTTAGAGAGAGAAAGTCTCTCAACCAATAGGCGTTCATAGGGAAAAAGCTACCGTGATGGAAAAATTGGGGTTTTTCAATTTTAGAGTCTTTTATTTCATATTTAAACATCTTTAGGATAAAGTATTTTAAGATATTTTTGAAGTAAAAATTCATGGAGGCACAAAATACAAGAGCTTTTGGTACAAGTAAAGACATTAAATGGAGGCATTTCTTATCAGTCCCACTTAACCTTGAGGTCTCCCTCCCAATTGTTTTCTCAAAATTCTTAAAAAATTCGCCCAAACATTTCTCCTCCATTTTAGTATCCCTCTCTTTTTCCCAAGAATCTCAAGCAGTTCAAAAAAGTGCATGCCCTCCCATTTTCTTTTTTCACCTAATATCTTCTTCTACTTCATCTTCTATTTCAATTCAAGCTTCATGTTTATGATATCCTTTATTTTCTATCAAGGCAATCACAATATACAACAATTTTGATCTTGGAAAAAATAGGTATATTCCAACTATCATCTTTGTTAGTTCTTGGGTTATGTTGCATATAAAGAAGAGAGGATGTGAAAATGAATTTATTGACACTTACAAGGGGTGATTGGACTACGAAAGAAAATCAAGGACAAGCTTATACAACATGCATATATGCACTCAAAACTGTGCTTTTTACAAAATTGGCCCATTGACATGCCATGCCATAGACCAAACTATAAGCTTCAAATATTTCAATAGGCTTCAAATTGGGCTTTATATTTTATGAATTTGGTGAAATTTATCTATGTTTGTAGATATATATCCATCAAATCTTCAAGATTGGCAATCTATCAAAAGCATAGTTAGAACTTTTGATACATCCCATGACTCCATTGACGAGCAGTTGTATAAAGCCACTACAAATAGCTCATTGGCTAAGGATGGTATTTTCTTTTATGACAATTTTACAATGCACCATCAAGCACAATAGGATATGGATCTCTTAGGACTCTTCCAATCCTAGCTCGAGATAGCCCAAAGTGGCCAATTTTGAAACCAAAAACATATAAATCTTTTCGATTACAAATTTATGCAAATATTCAAAGATATCTATGACCTTATGTAGCAAGTTGATAGGAAAATATCACAATCTTCGTATCGTTACATGTTTTTATGGACTTCTTTTATGATGAGAAAGTTCATAAAACATAATTTGTATTCATATGCAAATTGGAGAAATACGTGGACTTCCTATGTCAAAGTTGGGATACAAAAGGATTTTGTGGGATTGCATCAAAGTGCAATGAAAATCCATTGTTTGTAAATATATGATTGCACCACAAAATTTTATTCCAATTCTATATTACATGAGATGGCATTATGTGGATGGAAAGATTATAGCAATTGATCAAGTCTTACAAAATGACATTGATAATTCTATGATGATGTTAGAGGTTTGGTTAGAGGATAAACTCTTAATGATGCTTAGTGTAATAGCAAACATCTTTTTACATCAAGTCCAAATGGACCTAGCAAATGGGGTCCTAAGTATCCTTGTTTCTTATTCATTCAATTGCAATGGTTACAAGGTAAGTAGAATATATTATCCAAAAATGTGTTGCATTGTCTAATATACATGTTTTTAATTTGTTACTAATAATGTCAATCATGGTGAACCTTATGTGTAGGTGCCCAAAGGAAAGAGAGAAACAATTTATGTAGAGACATTCTCATGAAACAAGTTTTCCTCTTACCACAGCCTATCTAATAGAAATATAGATGCAATAGGTGTAAAAAGGATGAAAAGTAATACAAAAAATAATTTTAATTCCATTGGCAATGATTACACTTTGATCACAAAGTTGTATTTTGTATATAAGAGGGTAATTTCTACCTTGAATAAACCATTAATAGTGTCCTCTACCACATTAGTGAGCTCCATATCATCCATGTCTAGCACTCAGATGGGGTTTTAGCCTTCTGAATTCTCTAAGCATTGATCATAGTGGTAAAGGCACATAGGCAAGTCATATAAAAAGTTTTCTATATGTTGTGTAGTTGTAGCCATCTCTACTCTAAATAGAAGAAGGTCATCATCTGTATAGTTTGCCAAGTGATCACTTTGCATAAAATTCTACAATGAGGCCAAGTATGAATTCATTAGAACTATGTTAAGTTGATTTAAGAAAAACTAAACTTATATCACTAGTTGGGAGCCTAAGTAGATGCTCTAAGAGCGGTTTAGCATTGTAGCAAATCTCCATTCGTAGTTGTCGCTATCACCTTGAACTTGCACGTTGCAATTGACTAAGCTTGTATTCTTGAGTATTTCATGGTATTGAGTGATAGCCTCAAAGCCTTTGATAAGTTTTTCAACATATATGTTTTGGTAAAGGAAAACAATGTTAATGTCTTTCTCTCTTTCTTTCCCTCTCCCTCTCATTGGCTTAAGGGACTTATTTCTTCACATCATCATGATACCTATATGTTGAGTTGGCAAGAAAGCATCTCCTTGTGGCAATGTTGAACATTGTTAGGCTCCAATGAGTTCTACAAGGCAAGGAGGACAACTTAAAATCACCATAAAATATATTTGAGATAACTTAGAAGAAATATATCAAAGAGTTCCTTACCTTTCATGCTATGCTATTATAAGATACTATACGAGATCAAAATTATAATCTCTGTACCATGGGCATACATCCATAAGGGATGTTCTCTCTTAGTGGGGATAGGAAAGAATCTATGATGAAAACCTTATCTTGTTTTATCAAATAGAATATTTATAAGATTTAAGCTGTAAAAGTAAATAAACAATAAGTTTCAAGCCATCTCTTTATTTTTTTTTAATGCAAAATTTTTGACGTGTTATGATGTAACAATATACCCTAAGATTTTATTTATCACACAATTGTTGATATCCATCTTAGGCACAAGACCCTATGATATAACAATATACCCTAAGATGGTATTCATCACATGAATGTTCTCTTGATGAAAGTGAAACGCACTCAGTTCTTGCTCTCCTAGTGCAAACTTGTAAAAGGTAGTACAACGTCAAAGGATGAGCCAAGTATCTACCTCATAGTTGTCCTCATGCATGCTAATGTGCCTTTCATTAATCTCATTAATCTCCTTGGCCTCTGTTTCATGCATCTCCCTTTCTTCTTGGGTTATCCTCTAAGAATTTAGCCTTGTTTGGTAGGAATATGAGGGTTCTTCTGAGACATTAATCACCTTCAACTTCCTGTTATTTTAAAGGGGAGACATCTCCAAAGTTCACTCCATTTTTTGTGCTTGATGCCATTTGGGCTCAGCAATCTGCTATATTTGAATTTGAGAAGCCTAAGGGAAGTTAAGTCCCTTAGTATGAATGTGATTGTGTGTATGAGTTGCCAAAATGCATGCATCCTAGAAGAACTCAACCATAAAGTCTTCCATAACTTCATGTAGGTGATCTAGGGCAAATAAATGCTGGTGGTAGCCTAGATTGCTTTTTTAATATATATCATTTACAACCTTGGTGAATGGGAGCTTAGGGATAGTAGGCTCATAGCAATCTATAATCCTCTTTAACTCCTTGAGGATGGAGATATGCTAGGAAATTTTATTTTGGTATTAAGGTTAACCCATGTGTGTATTATCTCACTACATGCGAAAGAAGGAGCCCAATGAGGAAAATAAGGTAGAACCATGATGTCATGAGCATAAAGTAATGTGTTGGTTCATCAATTAACCTAGGAGAAAATCATTCTCTAGTAAAGAGTCAAGACCACAAGACCAAATATCTCCATCAAAACAATCCATATCATAGAGGTCAACCCTAGAGATAAGGAGCTAGTACCACATATTTATCTCAAGGTCAAAGTGGTACAACAAGAGAGCATACCATCTACATCTTCATTGATGAGGGCTTCAAGTTTAATGTATTACTATAGGCTACATGGATAAAAATCAGATAATGACAACAAGTGTCTCCCATTTCTACGATTAACACATAAGGGGGGAAATACTAGTCCTTACTGTGCTTTGTTTAAAAGAATAAATTTTTCTTTTTTTGTTAAAAACATGGGTCCCAAGAAACTTTAACTAAAAATAGATTAGTTTAGGCCACAGAAACTAACTTCTCCCATGCCATCATTATTCTCATTTTCTACCTCAATGAAAGGGACCTCAAAGAGAATAGAAAAGAAAACCAAAGGCTTAAATAACACAATTGACCATCCCTGGAAACCATCATGCCATTTAGACAAAGATACTAGTTGCTCCAAAACTTATGGAATTGTATGTAAAAAATACACCATTGCAATAAATAAACATTTGCAACTACCCTTAGACATTCAAACATTAGAAAAAAAATGAACTAAAAAATGGACCTTCTAGCCCCCTCCCCTCTCTCCTCCTTAAAACAAGGAAAAGAGGAGAGAAGAATAGTAAAATATTCATCTTCTCTCTCCACTTTTGCAATCTTGTTTTGCCTTTTTTATATTATCCACAAAGAATTTTCCCAAATTTCTTCTCTCTCCTCATTCAAGAACCATTTTTCAACCAAATTTTATATTAAAAAAGGAGTTAGTTACCAGAGTGTGGTGCATGGTTTTCAATGCAAAATGATTAGTAGATACAAAGTAATTGATATTTCAATAAAAATAGATAAAAATAAAATTTTGAAAGTTATTTTTTAGATTTTTTGGGTAATTTTTATATCATAGCTTTTATTCAAAAAACAAACCTATTGGCCAAATTTCTTGTTTTTTGGAGATGTTTTTGGAGGTAAATTTGAATTTTCTAAAATATGAGAACTCTTGGATACCCCTACTCTCTGAACCATTTTTTTCCATTTATATACTCTCATGTGGGTCTACTATGACCTCTTCTTTGTGATTATGCAACCTTTATTAACATAGAGAACTACTTACATGTCTCTTGCTTACAATCACTCATCCATAACCATTGTATGCAATCTATCTATATCTGTCTATCTATCCCCCCTCACTGAACTAAGTTATCTCCTTCCCCTTAATATCTTTGTGTGCCTCTTCGTGCATCTCCAATCTATCTCCTGAGACAACCAAGCCGACTCTTCCTTTCCATTATTATCTCTATGTGTCCCCTCCAACCTATCTCCATATAGACACCAAATCAACTATTTCCATTAACATCTTTATGTGTCTATCTCAATGTTTCTAGGGGTGAAAGGGGCCTTAATTAGCCCCCCCTTAAGAAGCTTCTACTAGGAAGCTTCTCTGACGTGGCAGGGGGGGTTCGACACCTCCACGCTGGCTGGCGGCATACTCAGGCTTTGGCGGCGACAGCTGGCGTAGCTTCCTCCACTCCACGACGGTCACCAGTAGCAATGAAGCCTCCCTCAGTCTGACGAAATCTCCTTTCTCTCACGGCACTCGATCAGGCAGCATACGTCTTCTGTCCTTCCTCCTCCCTCTCCGTTAGACTGCGGCCCTCCCTCATTTTTATAGGGGAGGGGAGGGAATCCTCCCCCTCCTATGTGTCATGGTGCCTCTCTAGTTTATCACTAAACTCAATAGCCCTATTCCTATTAACATATGAGTGTAACATTTGGCTTCTCTCCAAGCTAACTCTCTAACTACTAAATCTCATATTCTCATTAGCATCTCCGTGCAATCAATTCAAATACTTGCAATGGGAGCACAAGCAATAAGTAAAATGCATAAAGGAAAGGAGTTTTATATTGTAGTAGAGATCAAATATGTCTCATTATTTAAATGGACCTAATCTACTAGTGACAAGCCTCAAGTTCTATAGAGTTACAAGCTATATGGGATTGAAACATTTGGACTTGTGGGTTGATCTACCCAATTGATCCCCTAATAAACCTCCAACTTTCTTAGGAATTACAAATTTTATAAAGTATGTATGTGTGTGAGGGTAATAATGGGTTGCTCGATTACACTAAGTAGCTCAATGATTAGGCATTCAAAGTGTTTACAATCTATCAAGCAACCATTAAAATTTGTCATGATGTAACCATTGCATATCAACTTCATATACAACAACTCATATGATAAGTAGTACATCTAAATAAGACTATAATTCAACAAAATAATCAAATTGTCACAACACAAGACACTATCGATGGCATTGGTATCTCATAAGAGGAGGCAAAGGCACAATTGGATGACCTTAAAAAGATCAACTACAAGCTAACACATGAGTGCAACCAAAAGAACAAGCCAATCAATGAGTTGATTGTGAATAATGGTCAGTGGAAGTGACATATTAAAGCATGCAAGGAAGCTCATAATGAAAACCTAGATGACGATGAGCTTGGATCATCTATTCAAAGATTGCTAAAGGTGAGTATATTGAAAAACACTTTGAGCAATCCAAAGTTTAAGGTTTTGAAGGAGAAGATGATTGAGTCCACATTGAAAGATGTGTTAAACAAGCTCTCAACTATGGATGCACAATCCATTTGTGACAAGGCTGGTATTAGTACATCAACTTACTCAAGAAATTCAAGGATGTGAAGGCTAGTTTGTTCATGTGCTTAAGAGAAATAGATTCTTGCCTCTTTCTAGAGCTTAAAGTTAACAGAGGCCTGATGGCAACTTAATGCAAAGGTTTTGGAGCTAATAGCAAATCCCTTATATGTTTAAAATGTGGAAATACTAAAGGTTGGGACCAAAAATACATATGAGATGAAAATTCACTAAACTCAAGAAGTATTATCTGGATCTATACAAGGTGCAAATAACAATAGTAGTACACTACAATATGTCTCAAATTTATCATAGAATTAGATGAAAGTGAGGACATCAAAGGAGTAAATCTTCAAAGAGTTAGAGTAACTTTGATGAATAGAGCTTTAAAATTTGACAATAGCAACCCAAGGAAATTTAGTATTCATTCAAAGTGCCATGTGTAGTTTCTCACTACATTTGAGGTTTTCAAGGAAACATTTGAGGTGTTGTAGTTGTTCTTAATACATACACATATTCCAAATATCATCTGTGGGAGCTTTTGCTCAACCGTCAAGACCCACGGACCGCTTATTGTTTCAAGCGTTCCAAGCTAAACACTAATGGCTACCTCTCAAATAGCCGATGCGCCATCCATATCTACGGGTGTAGTGAGCTTACCTCTATGTGTATTGAGTTACCTCCTCTCCCGCACACTCTAGTAACTCCACAATCCAAGTGCAAGCTTCAAGCAAGCTCCATCCTCAAGCTCCACGCTCCAAGCTCCATAGCCGCGACCAAGAGAAGAGAAGAGAAGAGAAGAGAAGAGAAGAGAAGAGAAGAGAAGAAGAGAGGAGAAGATGGAGAGCTTCTCCACACCGGTCCCTCGCCCTCACACACTCACTCCCTCACACTCTCACACTCCCTCTCTCAAGCACAAGCTCAAGCAAGCAAGAAGAAGAAGAAGAAGAAGAAGAAGAAGAAGAAGAAGAAGAAGAAGAAGAGAGCCACTTTTGGCCACACACAAGAATGAGCTTCTCATTCACTTTTCAACTTTATATACAAAACCCTAAATCCCTTTTGGGCGGTCATCCCCTTATCCCCTTTTTTACATGGCCGGCCGTAGCCTAGGCCCTTTTTCCCATTGTCCTCCTATCTTCCTAGCTTCCTTCCTACCGCCCATCTACCATTACAAATTGCACGGGTGAGAGCCCGACGCTCTTTAAATTAAATCATGATGCACTTGCGCTCTTTTACAAAAGTATTGACTTGCACTTTTTCTTGTGTGCATTTTTCCTTTATTTAGGATTTTTCTACACTTCTTGTGTTTCCATATTTTTCATGTCACGCCTTCGTCTTCTGTCTCACACTGCCTTGGCCTTTGTCTTCTGCTTTAGCTTTTTCAGATTTTCCACCTTGTTCATCTGACGGTTAGCATTACCCCCTCCTAAACGAGTGCCAGACCCATGGCACTCAGCGTCATAGGTAGTAGGCTTTGGCATGCAGTGAAGACATGAGTGGAAGGGACATCGATGGTTGCCATGGAGGAGTGTTGGTGGTGGTGTGGAGAAAGGGCATTGGGGGCACGTTGGTGGCCTAGGTGGCTGGTGGTAGGGTTTTTGGAGTTGGTGATAGGGCTGTTCTTTGTTGGGGATTGCACTAATGGCTAGCACAAGTGTTGGTTTGTTGGGGATTCTGCACATGACGATTCTTGGCGGGCTTGCAGGATGATAAAGGATAAGAATTCAGAGTTTGGCGTCGATAAAGAGTGAACGACACTTTCATTGGAGTCTTCAATACCTGCAAATTGAAAACCTCTCATAGGTGGTCTCTCCCTAGGGGTAGTGCTAGTCTTCTCTATCGTGCACAAGACATAGTTCAATTAGTCTGGGATATAGGTCGAACTCTAAGAAAGCTGAGAGTATTGTCCTGCACTTGAGGACCCAAAATGTGTATATATTTTGGTGCAGATATTATGTGAGTGCTCGTGCATACTTAGATATTACGTAGTTAGAAGACCACGAGCTGGTTTCTCGTAACAATGTGTGGATGAAGCAAAGTTGTCCATGTTGAGAAGAAGTACACGTGAAGGTGTATGAGACATCCTTTGCATTGTGCTGCATGATGTAGCATAATTGAACACAGGGACACCGCACTTTCGGTAGTAGATGCGAGCTATTGAACTTGCTTGATGAGGACGATGTACTTTTCATGGCCATTCGTGCGGTGCTTACCACAATTGATTGCAATGGTATTAAGGCAGAGTGCAAGAGGAAATTGTGCGAATGGGTCAGGGTGACATGTCTAACCATAGGCGAGACAAGTTCCCTAGGTATGTCATGCCCTTGATGTGCCTTGAACAATTGTGGGTGATGCTAAAGGGCTAGGGGACTAGGGACGGAGCCAGCTGACCAAGATCACTGGACACACCTAATTTGAGGATGCCTAGGTGTTGTGCTGTGATCATGGGTGCTTTGTATCTTTTCGTTCTTTTCTTTTCTCTTCTTTTCTTTTTTTCTTTTCTGTTTTCTTTTTCGTTTCTTTTTCTTGTTCTTTTTTCTTTCTTTCTTTCTTTCTTTCTTTCTTTCTTTCTTTCTTTCTTTTTGACTTGCCTAGTACAACCATTGCAATATGTTGAGGCTATCAGCCTTTCTGTGGGTTGGGAAATGCCAAGCTTCAAAGGCTCAGGAAATGGATATTATAGTGATGATTGTGCCTTAGCCTCGTTGTTAGAGAAGCAGTCATTGCGATGGGGAGATACACTTGAGATAGTGCAATCCTCTTTGGAACATGCGATGTATTGAGATATCGAGCTCCACTCGTGATACGCCAGGGTGACCGTTGTGTATTTATGTCACCGACTTGTCAGTTGCAGACGCGGTTGGTACATCGCCCATGAATAATAGCTACATGATAGCTATCCTTATCTACTCTAGTTCGTGGCTCAGTTAGTATGCCACCTTAGTTAGTTGAGTTTGGTTTGAGACCCTTATATAGGGTTCTTCTATTTCTTTGTATGAGAGTTTTTTTGGCTTACACAACTAAGAAGAGGAAAACTGTTTTCAGCCTCCACCCTTGTGTGTATTCCCCCATTGTGCAAGCAAGAAAGCTACAAGTGAGACTCCTTCCTTCTCTCCCACAATCTTGACATGGTATCATAGCCTTGTTCGTGGTAAGGAGCTCAAGAAAGCAAGCCAAGCTCGCGGTGGTCTAGTAAGAGGAGCAGTGTTGCTTTCATTTTCTGTTTTGGGAGCAGATCTCTACAGGTAGCACAGCCGAAAATTGCAGGAGTGCATTGTCTCAGGTTGAGATGCCCTTCGCGGTGAAGAAAGAGGGCAGTATATGTTGCGGGGGAGGGCATTAGCCCTTGGCGACCCTGTTTTTTTGATTTGAGGCCATTTCGGGGCCTGTTTTGAAGGCGGAAGTTTTCTGCACGCACTCAGGAAAAGGCCCTGTTTTATGCTATGCGACCACTGTTCTATAGGTCGGTGAAAAGTTATTGTAGAAATTGCATCGTATGCTTGTGCGCAGAGACATTGGGAGTTTCAAGATCATCCTTGGTTCCTGTTTATGCAAAATCGTCACTAGGAAGTGACTGTGTGGTCAAATACCACTTTCGCCAGTTTTGCAGATTTGCCCTTGTGAGGGTGAAGCTGAGTTTTTGCAGTGACAGAATTTTTTGCAGTGTTCTGTAATGGCGTCTGATTCTCTTTCACAGATTGTAACTGAAAAGCTTGACAAGAATAACTTCCAGGCATGGAAGTTTAGAATGACGAATTTCCTTATGGGAAAAGGATATTGGGAATTTGTTGCAGGAAATGAAGAAGAACTAGTTCTTCCTGATGTTCCCAATCAACAGCAAATGCAGGCATTCAAAAATTATGCATCTTCTAGTAGACAGGGTGATGACAGAAATGAGCATTTGTTTATGGTGCAGCACATGAACAATTCTGTGACAAGTGCAGAAGAAAGTAATGATGTGTGGTATGTTGACTCAGGTGCATCAAACCACATGACAGGTCATGCAGAATGGATGGAGGATGCAAGGAAAATGGAAAAACCAGGATTTGTGGAGACTGGTGATGATACTGCACATCCGATTGTGCAGATTGGAAAAATTCCTTTGTCTATGCAGGATGGGAAAAAGAAATACCTGTCCGATGTATTTCATGTCCCGAATATCACCAAGAATCTAGTTTCTGTTGGTCAAATGGTTGAACAGGGCTTGCAGGTCAGATTTAATCCTCATGGATGCTTTGTTGAGGATATGAAAAATAAAGGTCGCTTGATAGCAAAAGGAAAGAAGAAGGGCAGAATGTTTACGTTGGATGCAGACATGTCTGAATTGAGTGCAGCAATGTTTGCACATGGGACCGGTGTAGTTGTAGATATTGATATCTGGCATAAACGCATTGGTCATGTTAATGTACAGCGACGTAAATCAATGCAGGCCCAAAATATTGTTGCAGGATTGCCTAGATTCAAGGTTGCAGAAATGCATAAGGTATGTGAAGCCTGTCAGTTTGGAAAACAGGCAAGGAAACCATTTCCTAGACATGTTCAAGAGAGTAAGAAGCCATTGGAATTAATCCACTCTGATGTGTGGACTACTAAAGCTGCATCTCTTGGAGGCTGTCATTATTTTGTTACTTTTATTGATGACTATAGCAAAAAAGTTTGGGTGCATTTTATGAAAAAGAAAAGTGAAGTTTTTGGGCATTTCAAAACTCTTAAAGCTATGGTTGAAAAAGAAACAGGCCTGCAAATAAAATGCCTAAGGTCAGATGGAGGGGGAGAGTACCTCTCAAATGAGTTTGCAAGGTTCTTGCAGGAGCATGGCATAAAGCAGCAATATTCATGCAGTCATACCCCACAGCAAAATGGAATTGCAGAAAGAAAAAACAGACATATTGGAGAGGTGTCTCGTGCCATGCTCAATGAAAAAGACCTGCCAGATTTTTATTGGGCTGAAGCAGTTGCTACAGCAGTCTACATAATGAACAGGACTCCCACTGCAGCAATACATGGAATGACTCCAGAGGAGAGGTATACTGGTAGGAAACCAGATATTTCTCATTTGAAAATTTTTGGTTGCATTGCCTATGTACATGTGCCAGATGAGTTGAGATCCAAGTTGGATCCAAAAGCTGATAAGTGCATCTTTATTGGTTACTCTCTGCAGCAAAAAGGGTATAGATGCTATAACCCTTCTACTCGTAAGTTTACAGTGAGCAGAGATGTTGTTTTTGATGAGATGAGTAGCTGGTATAAACCAGTAAATGTGATTGATGATGTAGATGCACAAAATGGTAATGCTGCACAGAATTCACAGCAGCAGTCACAAAATATTAGTGGACCTGGAGAGTTCTCTAGCAGTGGTTCACATTCTTCGCCATGGACAGGCAGATTGAGATCAGGAGAATCTTCTCAAAGTAATGCAGATAGTGGTATGTAGGTATCACGAAAAGGAAAAGAGAAGGTTGATCAGCCCATGTTTGATGTGAATGCAGGTCACTCTTATGTGGATGGTGAATCCAGTGGCTCAGAATAGAGCATTGATGATGAGTTGGGTATTCATTCTATTGTTACACCTGGAGTAAGGAAGACCAGGGATGTTTTGAGAGCACCTGGGAGTGAACCTACTTTGCGCAGGTCTAGGAGAGCTAAGTATCCTGTGGATAGGCTGAAATATGATGGATTTATAGCCATTCACTATGCATATATGGTTAAAGTGATACAGGAACCAGAACCCACTTCTTTTGAGGAAGCCATGGGAAAAGAAAAATGGGAGAAAGCCATGGATGAAGAAATGGATGCCTTGGAAGCAAATGCTACATGGGAATTGGTACCTTTGCCTAAAAGTAAAAATGCAATTGGCTGTAAGTGGGTTTATAAGGTGAAGCACAATGCAGATGGTTCTGTGAACAGATACAAGGCAAGATTAGTAGTCAAGGGGTATGCACAAACATATGGCATTGACTATGAAGAAACATTCAGCCTGGTTGCAAGGATGGCAACCGTAAGAGTAGTCATTGCTATGGCTGCATCAAAGGGATGGTCTTTACATCAGATGGATGTAAAGAATGCCTTCTTGCATGGTGATTTGCAAGAAGAGGTCTATATGGAGCAGCCACCAGGTTATGTGCATGCTGTTCATCCTGATTTTGTTTGCAGGTTGAAGAAAGCCTTGTATGGCTTGAAGCAAGCACCTAGAGCATGGTCTGACAAGATAGGACAGTATCTTGTCACTATTGGCTTTCAGATTTCCAAGGCAGGCTTCTCACTTTATGTGAGAAAAACAGAGAAAGGTATTATGCTACTTGTCATTTATATTGATGATTTGATTATGACAGGTGACAGTGATGAAGATATCCTTCATGTGAAAATGCTATTGAAGCAGAAGTTTGAGATGAAGGATTTGGGAGAGCTACGTTATTTCTTGGGCATTGAGGTGATTAGATCACCAAGTGGGATACAGCTCTTGCAGAGGCAGTATGGATTGGACATGCTGTCCAAATATGGGATGACAGGCTGTAAGCCTATTTCAGTTCCTTTGAAGCAGAATGTGAAGCTGAGTGCAGATGCAGGTGAGCTTCTGGAAGACCCTACTATGTACAGACGCATAGTAGGAAGCTTGATTTATATGACTATTACCAGACCAGATTTGAGCTATGTTGTTGGATTGGTAAGTCAGTTTATGCAGGCTCCAAGAAAACCGCATTTGGATGCGGCTAGACGCATACTCAGGTATGTGAAGTCCACATTGCAGTATGGACTATTTTATGAGACTAGGATTCAGATACAGCTGCATGGATACATTGATGCTGATTGGGCTGGTAGTATTTCTGATAGACGATCTACCAGTGGATATGTGTTCTCTTTTGGGAGTGCTGCACTCACTTGGAGCAGCAAGAAACAGCCTACAGTTGCCTTGTCGAGCACAGAGGCTGAGTACAGGGGTGCAGCAATGGCTGCATGTGAGGTAGCTTGGTTGCATAAGCTACTTTATGATATGCATCAGTCTACAGATGGGCCAGTTGTCATTTATTGTGACAACATGAGTAGTATACACTTGGCAAATAACCCAGTCTATCATGCTAGAACAAAGCACATTGAGGTGCATTATCACTATGTGCAGGAGAGGGTTTTACTAGGTCTTATTGATCTAGTTTATGTCAGCACAGAGGATCAGGTAGCTGACATATTTACGAAGGCATTGGGCGCAGAGAAGCTGCGCAAGTTCAGAGACCTGCTTGGTGTGCAGGAATTGGGATTGAGCTCGAGGGGGAGTGTTGAGATATCGAGCTCCACTCGTGATACGCCAGGGTGACCGTTGTGTATTTATGTCACCGACTTGTCAGTTGCAGACGCGGTTGGTACACCGCCAATGAATAATAGCTACATGATAGCTATCCTTATCTACTCTAGTTCGTGGCTCAGTTAGTATGCCACCTTAGTTAGTTGAGTTTGGTTTGAGACCCATATATAGGGTTCTTCTATTTCTTTGTATGAGAGTTTTTTTGGCTTACACAACTAAGAAGAGGAAAACTGTTTTCAGCCTCCACCCTTGTGTGTATTCCCCCATTGTGCAAGCAAGAAAGCTACAAGTGAGACTCCTTCCTTCTCTCCCACAATCTTGACAGCGATGTTGGTACAATTGCGGTAACAGCTGTCGTGAGTGCTCGGGGCGTAGAGTGTAACCCAGAAAGAGGAAGTGGTTAAGATCATGCTTTGGGCCATGCGACGTGGGCACTTGCAAGGATGATTTTTGCTTTCGACAGCGTGGCTTTTTCGCGGCTCTTTGTGAGGTTGCTGATCTTGCTGTGACTTGGGCATTGAACATGTTTGCACGAAGACCTGCATCGTCCTGCATCCACTTATCACTTCATGAGAATATATGCAAGTCGCATGCATCAAGTACAATGAACAGATGCAATCATGTCAAGATATTACTTTATCAAAATCCTATGATGTTGATTGCGATGCATATTCCGATACTTGTTAAAGATGTGGCATATACTAGCAATAGGTAAGGAAAGTGTATACAGGTGGGGAACCTGCCCCTTTAACCATTTAAAGACAAAAAGTTATGGTAGGGTGGCATTTGTTAAGCTGCTTATATATCATAGGGGCTACTCTATTTGCACAAGGCGGGGCGAGTCCGGGTGGTCGAGTGACTGAGGCTATGCTGGTGAGGGGCTCATGTGAGGCTGGGCAGGGAAGATGTCGGTTGGGACCCGGATGGTGTAGTCCCTGGCCGCAACTGTTTCCAGAATGCTTTTAAACAATGCATCAAATTCCTACTTGTCTCGAGCTGCCCTCTCCTCTTTCGAGCACCTGGTGCCCGAGCGTCTGGTGGGAGCCTGCATGGCTAGTGTTTCCATACCCTGTGTGCTCCTTTGAGCCCTCCTCATCTTGGCTTGGGGGGTTTTTGGCCTGCATCCTGGGCGATGTCGTTTAGGGACTCTTTTCAGTGCGTACCTCTTTAGAGTAGGCACGTAGCATTCTGGTGGGGGCGCTAGTGCCTTATGCTCTTTCTGACGGCGGAGAGCTTCCTTGCATGCTAGCTGCACTATGTGGTCCATGGCTACTACTGTAGGGGGACCTGCAAAATGTGAACCAAGGATTAGGCCCTGAGGCAGGATAAAACTATTCGCATGGAAGGGATTATACAGTGGGCTATTAAGCGCATATGACGAGGAGGGGAGAGGTGAGGCATGCAGTGTTTGTTGTAGAGGGATGGCCCCCATGATGATGTTCATTTTGCCTCCAACCATTAGCAGATCTTGTCTTATGCTAAGTTGCATGGACTGGTTGTCATGGAGTGGGGCAAGGCTCATCCTCGAAAGGATAGACCAGAAAGGGGGTAAGGTGTATAGAAAGGGACAGTACCCTGTCTACACCATCAGAGATGTTGGTCAGGGCTTCCTATGGTGGTAATGAGGGTTGCATGCCCTCCACTTGAAGGCGGGAATGGTCACATGACTTCTAAATGTGTGGTGAGAGGAGGACCTAAAGAGCTTAGCCTGTCAAACCCAACTCTTCTCCCTGCGCTTGACTATCATTGCTTGTGTGTGTTGATATTGTCTATATAGGGTCAATAATTCATTGTTTATTTATATACATATTTACGAATCCATGTCACTTCACGACGATAAAAGCCAATTGTAGAACTCCGGATTGTACTGGAGTGTGACACACGCATCTAGTACTTGTAGCAGCTTACTCAATAACAATAGATATTTTGCAACATTGAGTAGCATGGAACCTTGTCCGAGTCTACTATCAACATGTAACTCCTCCTCAGTGAGAACCTTATCAGACAGAGAGTTCTCTTGGCTAGTTTCAGCTAATTTCGTACCCCGAATGGCAGTCAGCACACTCGAAAGGAAGTTGGTGCCACATAGGTTGGGTCTCTTTGAGATAGCCATTTGGCCAATCGCTCCTCTGATACTGTCATAATCTGGGCTCCTAGTTTAGCCATTGCAACGCGGCTTTCAAACCAACATTTTTCAAATTGACTTCGACCCTCTTATTGTCTCTTTAGTTGCTCTATCTCTAAGAGATTTGGTTGGCAGAGCACATCATTGAATGTTACAGTTAAGGGTAGTTCATCGGCTTTCTCGTCAGAGGTGAGTCACATGTGTTCATGCAAGAGCCTATCATAGTGCTCATCAAGATGTTCTTGCTCTTCCCAAGATAGGGAAAATGGCAAGTATTCTTCAAGCTACTCTTTAGGGAATGCGCCCATGTCTGCCATGACATAGACACCTGTGAACACTTTGAGCTTAGTATCCAACTCAGTTAAGCATTCTGCGACACTTCTATGTTCAACGAGGGCTTGCTCGGTTGCTATCTCATGCAAGGTTCTAGGAGTTTGCCTAGGCTTTAGCATAGCTAGGGGCTCAGGCCTAGATGAGCAAGATTGGTCAATGCTAAGATTGCTTATGCTCTCGGGGTTTCCATGTTTCTCCTGAGGCTTTATTATTGCGTCATGGTTCTCCTTGGATGTGATTGGTATAAATTTGTCACCCTATTGTGATAGCATTGTATCCACTCTTGATTGGTCAATGCGAGTTCTGTTGTCGATGGATTGAGTGTTGAAAGCAACCGTTGATGGTAACGACTGCTTTGATTTTTTTAGAGCACACGGATGTGTCTGAGGTTTCACCACTATTAGGAGAGACATCAATGGATTCATTGGTGGATGAACTCGATGCTTTATTCTTCAACTCTCCAACACTCTTGGTCTCAATGTTCTTGGGGTCCACAACTACTTGTAACTGCTATTGTTGTTTTTTATCTTTTCTCTTCTTTTTCTTAGTCAATTGAGGTGTATCCCTTGAAGACTCGGGACCTTGAACTAGGTCAATCATCGATGTGCTTGGTTGGGCCTCAGCATTCTCTTTCTCTAGTGTGTCCTCATGGGACATAGCCACGGCCTTCTGAATAGCCTCTCTAGGTTGTGAGGGTACAACTGCCTCTCTTTTTGGAGAGTCTAGCTCTTCAGCCAATTTCCTTCTGTTTAACTCCTCCAGCCTAGGCTTTAGGTGCTTTGGAAGTGCTGGAGTTGTCAAGGAAGTTGGTTGCGACACCTCCTCCACAGGTGAACTGCTAAGGACACGTTCTGCAAGGGGCGTTGTCATGGCCAGGGGTTGTGACTGCGGTGATCCCTGATTGGAAGTAGTAGAAGCTATTTCAGTGGACTGGCTACTGTTACTAGATTGCAGTGTCAATCCCCTAGGGCGATCGAAAGTGGTCCTGTATTTTGTTGCCCTTTGAGCGTTCACTTGTGTAGATCGAGCATGAGTTGATCTAGCCACGGTGGCTTGCACAGGCATATACTTGGTTTGAGAGCTATGGGTGGTGTCATGTTCCACCTCTTGGACATTTGGAAGCTTAGCTGGAGATAGAGATTGGGGTTGAAAAGCTACACCTGACGACTGCTATTGTGCTTCCTATGTTCATTTAGGGGAAGAAGGTGTAGGAGACTTGGGACTCCTAAGTGGCCTTAGCACTGGCTAGAAGATTTGCTCATTGGCTGTTAGATGATTTTATTGTTTGCTTTGTTGAGCATTTAACCTTGCCATGAGCAATGTTTTGCCTATGATGCCTGTTATCCTCTTGGGAAATCAAAGGCTTCTTGGGCACTAGTGGCTTTTGCGTATCCTCAACAATAACATTTGATATCTACTTGTCAAGCACGCTAGGCTGAGGATCTACCCTTCCATTAGTCCCATTTGGTTTCCTTATTTTGATCATGAGGGGCTCGGTCACTCCACTATTTTTGACTCGAGACTTGGTTTTTTGTTTAGATCTCCTCCTACTCTTCTTTGCTCTTGATACAATCTGGCCTTCAGTTGACAGAGGAGGTTTAGCAGGGGGTTTTGGCACCCAAATCCATCGGTTACCTACATAATACCCTTGAGCAAGTAGCAACGCTTTGGATATCCATTGTGGCATTGTGCTGACCCTCCGTCGATACCTTTGTCTATAAGGCTTGGGCTTCTTTTGGGTCTTCTACGGTATTTGTAAGTCCAAAGCCCGTCCTTGGCATTATCTCTTGACCTTCTTGTTTCAGGCATGGCCTCACTCACTGGTTCTCGTTGTTCGACCTGTGCTTGTATCAACTCTTCCAACAAGTCCTTGCTCTCGTTAGTAGGCTTGACTGTTATGTCAACACCTTCCTTGCCTTTACCTTGAGGTTCGATGAGGTCACCCTTGCTAAAGGTTGTGACTATCCTCACTCTCGGTAGTGTCAGTGTATCCTCTGTGCTACATAGTCGACCTCACACTTGGTCACCCTTTTGAAGGGTCTTCCTAGGAGGATTTCCTTCCCATAATTAGCACTATTTGGAGGAACATGAAATAGGATAGGCAAGCTTTCAGTTTCGATTGTCACAAGGATTTTACACTTCCCTATGAGTGCTTATGGGTGTCCCCCGTAAGGGCTGAGAGTTGCATTATTCGGTGTGAGCTCTGGTTGGCCTAGTAGGGTCCATGATTCATAGGTCAAGATATTAAAATCTGCTCCTTCATCAATCAGAGCATCAATAGTGTACTCTCTTTTCGCGGTGAGTTTGACCCTAAGATAAGTAGACAGTACTATGTCATCATCTTTCGAGTCTTGGCTCATAAATTTAAGCCTTCTGACAAATGCCCTTGAGTCCCCAACTGCACAACTAGATGTGGATTCTCTAATGATATCTTGGATCACCTCTGCAGTGCTATTCAAGGTGCATCTATTGTTAGGATGGTCATATCTAGTCATCCTCGCTATTGTAGCTTGATATTGTTGCTTTCCACTTTGACCAGATGCAGTCCGAATGCAACACGTACGTGTTTTTGCAATGTGGCCTTTTTGCCCTTGTTGGCTAGATTGGCCCATTATGGTTCTAGGGTCTCTATTTGTCTCTGTTCGGGTATGGGCTTTTGGTTGCTCTTTTGCAAGTGAGAATCCATGCTCGTGTAGAGCCATTACTACACTAGGGTCCAATTTGGAGGACCTGTCACGGCGCGCGTTTTCTCTCCAACCTACTTGGGGGAGGTGCGGAAGGGGCAAAGCCCCCTCTGTGGGGGTCCGGAGGGGCAGTCCCCCCGGCCCCTAAGGCCATTATGGTAAACACCATGCACGATTTAAAGGACCATTTATAGCCAAATTTTGAACTACTTGCTCTAAGTTTCAGCCTCGTGATCGATCTATGATATGTTTTCAGCTCTATATGGTCTCTTGGTCAGTTTCAGAGTCTACATGTTAAAATTTGAAAAAATGCAAATTCAGCCTAACAAGTCCAAATTGCAGGGGCCGAATGCCCGATTTGGCCAGTCCGAGTATGGTTGTCCGAGGGTCGAGTGTCCGAGTGGGATTGGGCCGAGTCAATAGGGCCGAGGGCCGAATTTCAAAGTTGGTCCGAATGGTCAATTCGGGCAGGCCGAGCAGTGGGTGTCCGAGTTGAGTGGACCGAGGGCCAAATTTTAACGCGTCTGAGTCGAGTGGTTCGAGTCAAGTGGTCCGAGCGGTAGTGGGCCAAGGGCCAATTCTGGGACTCGGCCCAGAATCGTCGTCACTCTGACTAGCCGAACGGGACACGACTTTGGCCGGCACAATGATAAATCGCTCGAATCCCACGATTAAGGTCACGGCCTATCACACACACCTCCAGATCAAAGCTATGGATGGAGGGGAAGAGTTGTATATACCTGCTGGAATAGCCAATAAACTCCAAAATGCAAATCGGCAATCGAATCAAACCCTCATGCCCTATTATGATAGCTGAAACCCTAATGCTTGTTTTTCTTCTTTTTCTTTGTTTTTTCCTACCCTAATGCACCCAAATCACAAAGCAAATAACTACCCTACTCCGACATGCTTTTCCAAAACCAAAAAACCAAAAACCTACTTGCTAAGGAGATCGAATACCTCTTCAAACTCCCTCGCTTCCTACCTATCTATCTCAAGCACCGGTTCATGGAAAACCCTTATTTCGATGCTCGATTCGAAGCGCGCAAGCGCTCAATCTTGAATCCATTGTCCCAACAACGGAACCAAAATGTGGGGGCTTTTGCTCAACCGCCAAGACCCATGGACCGCTTACTGCTTCAAGCGTTCCAAGTCGAGTACTAATGGCTACCTCTCACATAGCCGACACACCATCCATATCTACAGGTGTAGTGAGCTTACCTCCATGCCGATCAAGTTACCTCCTCTCCCGCGCACTCCGATAGCTCCACGATCCAAGTGCAAGCTTCAAGCAAGCTCCATCCTCAAGCTCCATGCTCCAAGCTCCATAGCTGCGAGCAAGACAAGAGAAGAGAAGAGAAGACAAGAAGAGAGGAGAAGATGGAGAGCTTCTCCACCCCGGTCCCTCACCCTCACACACTCACTCCCTCACACTCTCACACTCCCTCTCTCAAGCACAAGCTCAAGCAAGCAAGAATAAGAAGAAGAAGAAGAATAAGAAGAAGAGAGCCACTTTTGGCCACACACAAGAATGAGCTTCTCATTCACTTTTCAACTTTATATACAAGACCCTAAATCTCTTTTGGGCTATCATCCCCTTTTTTACATGGCCGGCCGTGGCCTAGGCTCTTTTTCCTGATAACCAGGAAATCAGTGCAAATAAAGGCACCAAAATGTGCTCACATGGAAACATCTTTTGTTAAATTGATACTTTGCAAATGTACCCCTTTGTTAAAATCAAATATGAAGCAATGTAAAATGTGTAGTCCAAAAGAGACACACTATAAAATATTCCTAGGAAAAGGAAAGGTCAAACACCTTTTGTCTCATTCCAAAAATTGAAAGGTCCTTAGACCTTAGCCAATGTATGCAAATTTGAATTTCATAATTCAAGAAAGGAAAAGGAGGTGGTTGCATCCGTGGGATTTGGGGAGGTGGGAGGTTGAGGTGGTTACCCTCTCTCTTCCTTTATCTTCTCCTCTCACGGTTCATTTCTTCCTCTCTCATTTTGGCACAACTCTTGCCTTCTTGTTCTTGTTTCCCTCTCTTGTGCTTCATGCTCATTTCTCATGGAGAGTGAGGAAGAGGAAGAGGGTGAGGATGGAAGAATTGTCAAATTTCTTGTGTGTCCCTCTCTTGTGTGTTTGGAGAGCATGGTTCTTGGTGAGAAGAAGAAGAGGTTTCTTGTAGGTTTTGTGTCCAGCAATGTATTTGCAGCCTCTACCTAGCCGGTTCGTGGTTCTATTTGTGCCGTGGCAGGGTGCTCTTCATTTGGTGCACTGGCCGGGAAAGAGGTGGCTATGGAGCTTGCAAGAAACAATATTTTTTGAGGTTCCGACATGAAAGCCTCAAGAGGAAAACTTTGGGCTTGAGAAGATAGAGAAGATGATGGGTTTTTGAGGCCCTGGTCTTGCTGCTCATTCTCCACCAATTCTGCATTCTAAAATGGTTATTAAAAAAAAAAAAAAGAACACCCCCTGTCGACATATCTCTTTTCTCCATTGTCTGTTCATAGCCCTATCTGATAACCCTTATCCCTTCCCAACCCTTTACCATCACAGGAGCCGTTGCCTAGCTTCGCCACCATGAAGACTATCCTGGCCTCGCAGACAATGGACATCCTCGAGGGGGTGAAGGTGGAGATGAAGGCCAAGTAGATTTACATGACAGGGCCCTATGGCTAGCTCACTCGTAGCGTCAAGCACCTCTGCCATATGTTTATAGTCTTCTTACAGTGGCGCCTTGAAGAAGAAGCACCTCCACCTTGAAGAAGATGCTACCAAAGATTGTTACCCCTGCCACTACTCGGCCTACTTCTAGCCTGGACCTTCTCCACTGGTCAAACACGTTCTCCTCTAAGAATGCGCTTCCTCTACAACAACACGCTTATGAGAGGCGGCAGTTTGCTGAATTGTTGGGCTATTGGAAAGCAAAGGTTACTCCCATCTTCTTCTTCATCATTCCCTTCTGTCTCCAACACCCTCTACGAGTAAGGCGAGGGCATCTTCATCAGCCCGTCTATCCTCTTCTTCCAACCCATTCCAAGTTTCTCCCATGGCATCAACAACAATAGTTAGTAGCCATACAAAATCTGTTATATGGATATGCAGAAAATCACAACGTCAATGCAATGAGCAGCCAAAGTTTTGCATCTTGATGACTCAGCCGTGGTGCCAACAATGATGTGGTTTGACAATCGCCATGACAGTGTCCGCATCAACTCCGTTTGATTCTGCTTCAAGCTCCTTTCGTTCCATGCGGCAGTCTTCTTGATCTTATCTTTTTTATCCTCCACATAACAGATCAATCACAATGCCTTAGCTTTAGAAAACATTAGCAATTAAACGTTTTTTTAAAAATACACCTTTCTTAAATCCTATTTATGTGCCCTCCTTTCTTTCCCTCATAGACATGGATTTAAAGGTAATTCATATGCTCTTCTTACTCTATCAAGAACCTTCTTCACAACATACAAGATTTCCTAAAAGTTATCTTTTGAGTTTTTTTCTTTTTCCTATTTTAATATTCATAATAAAAATTCCCTCTCTTTTTCCTTTCCAATGAGAATCGGGTGGGAGAACTCTAAATCAATATCTTTTGTAAGGGTGTACTTCATTTATATATCATTTTTGGGTTTTCTTATGTGCTTCATTGGTGGTTATATTTCATTCTATATTGAGTGTGATGTTGCTCTTGTCCACAAATTGGTGAAAAGCCCTATCTTTCGAGTTTTTGTTTGGAGTGTTTTATAACCTAGGCTCAACGTCCTAGTTGTGATTCTATTTTGTGTGTATTTCCCTCCTTATTCAATGGCAATTAAAAGATGATGAAGAAAAAAATGAAGACCGAAGATTGAAGATGAAGTTTTTCAAAGAGCTGATCATGGTTCTTCTTCAAGTTTGTTCGCGGGGACGCTTCACACTTAAGCATGGGAGGAATGATAACCAGGAAATCAGTGCAA
This sequence comes from Lygodium microphyllum, assembly GCF_053477565.2. Lineage (NCBI taxonomy): Eukaryota > Viridiplantae > Streptophyta > Polypodiopsida > Schizaeales > Lygodiaceae > Lygodium > Lygodium microphyllum. The sequence continues at coordinate 77,375,436 of NC_141153.1, read as the reverse complement.
ATAAAGGCACCAAAATGTGCTCACATGGAAACATCTTTTGTTAAATTGATACTTTGCAAATGTGCCCCTTTGTTAAAATCAAATATGAAGCAATGTAAAATGTGTAGTCCAAAAGAGACACACTATAAAATATTCCTAGGAAAAGGAAAGGTCAAACACCTTTTGTCTCATTCCAAAAATTGAAAGGTCCTTAGACCTTAGCCAATGTATGCAAATTTGAATTTCATAATTCAAGAAAGGAAAAGGAGGTGGTTGCATCCGTGGGATTTGGGGAGGTGGGAGGTTGAGGTGGTTACCCTCTCTCTTCCTTTATCTTCTCCTCTCACGGTTCATTTCTTCCTCTCTCATTTTGGCACAACTCTTGCCTTCTTGTTCTTGTTTCCCTCTCTTGTGCTTCATGCTCATTTCTCATGGAGAGTGAGGAAGAGGAAGAGGGTGAGGATGGAATAATTGTCAAATTTCTTGTGTGTCCCTCTCTTGTGTGTTTGGAGAGCATGGTTCTTGGTGAGAAGAAGAAGAGGTTTCTTGCAGGTTTTGTGTCCAGCAATGTATTTACAGCCTCTACCTAGCCGGTTCGTGGTTCTATTTGTGCCGTGGCAGGGTGCTCTTCATTTGAATGATAGCCTCCAATTTTGTCATCAAAAAGGCTAAAAGATTTGGGATCTACATTGACAAACTATTCACTTTATCAAAAATGTTTGTGATATTGTATCTAAGTTGTACTTCATTGATATATATTTTTACCATTGTAAATGCTTGGCTTGGAGCTATAAAAGTCATTGCATATGTTCTTTTATTTTAAAAACCTTAGGAATCTTGCCTAGAATACATGCAACACATAAGGGCTCCAACCTTAGTCTTTTTGTATGGTCAAAAATATTTGATTTAATAAAGGTTCAAAAGGGTGCAATTGGGGTTCTTGGGGAAAAGTGGTTGAGGAGGTTGGAGCACGGCAGATTGTGGTGCCTCTTTAACTTCTCTCTTCCCTCTTTTCCAAACTCTCTTTGTCCATCCTTCTTCTTGCTCTTCCTTTGTGCAGAAAACTATGGATCTTGAGTGTGTAGAGGAAGAGGAGGAGCCTCCTGATCTTGTTTCTTGATTGGTGAGGGTGTGTCTTGAGTCTTTTGTGTGTGTGTATTCATGGCAAGAAAGGCTTGTTTGCAGGTTTCATGGTGAGGAGCAAAGCTCCAAGCATATACTTTGCTGCTCAGTACCTTGGTTTTGTGCTTGTTTGTGTGCTGGGTGAGAGCCAGTCATTTTTGGTTCCGTTGCCGGGACTGGGCTAGCCATGGATTCTGCAAAGTGAAGAGCAGGTGTTGAAGATCTTTGAAGCAGCACAACAGGGAGCTACATGTAGATTTGTTTCTCACAGGCTCTATTTTACTGCAAGAAGACCCCTGAAGAAGACAAACGTGTAGATGGTGAGAATATGGTAGAGGGCAATGATGAGGAAAACCTACAGGAATGTGCAGAGGAGCCTCTTCCACACAGTAGGCACGACGCTGGGGACCCTGCAGTAAGACAGAGACTTCTGTGTGTACACGCAGGCGACGCTGTACACAACAACAGCCGTGGAGAGGAGGGAGAAGCCGAGCACGAGAAGAAGGTAGGTAATGAAGAAGAGGAAGAGGCGAGGTCCTCCTCGACGCGGGCATCAGCGGCAGCAGAGTGTGATGGGTCTGAGATGAAGGCCTCGACATGGCGGATCTTATGGACGATGGGGCCAGAGACGAGGTGGTGGGCAAGGAGCATAGAGGAGGAGGGAGAAGAAGAAAGCTCGAAAAGGGAATCCCCTCTCGTTTTCTCTTGCATCACACGGAGGAAGCATGGTGCCAAACCGGCATGAGGCCATCAAACAGCGTGGCCGGTATGACCTTGGCGATCCGGAAGGAGTCTTTGGCGATGGTGTTTTGGAAGCTTTTGCAGATCGATCGGTTGGACTTGGCATATTCGGCTCTAAAGGGCTTCGGGGGGCCGCCATGTGTGTGTGAGAGAGAGACAGAGAAGACTGAGGCTGGAGCGAGCTCCTTATTATGATGGCACATCTTTTTGTTGTCTGTGTTTTGTTGTTTATGACCAGAGATCGTTCGTCCTCATCCTTATCCACAGAAGGCATCGGCAAGAAACGGCAATGAAAAAGAAGATAATCTTTTGCTTTAATAAAACCTTAAAATCCTAAGGTCCTTATAAAGCTAGTTCCTATGCAATGTTACAATGAAGCCTTCATATCAAAGCCAAAGCATTAGAATCTTTCGGGTGGGAGTGCTTTAAAGATGAATCTTAAGAGTGGGAGTGCTACTTTGAAGATCTTTTGTGGGTTTTTCACCTTTTTGGTGTCAAATTGGTGGATTTTCAATGTTTCTTCTTCATGGAGATAGTGTGTCTCCCAAAATCAAAGCATTGTGGTATTCATCCTTATCAGTGTATTAGTCAGTGATGGGTGTTTGAAATCAAGAAAAAATTTGATGTGAAGAGATAGTGGTTGTTGAAGAAGTGGACAAATGATCCACGGAAGTGTGAAGAAATGAGAAGAAGGATATGATGTTTTTCTTGAAGCTTACAATGGAAGTTTACCATGGTTCTTTGGTTCGCGGGAGCTCACCAATTTAAGTGTGGGAGGAATGATAGCCTCCAATTTTGTCATCAAAAAGGCTAAAAGATTTGGGATCTACATTGACAAATTATTCACTTTATCAAAAATGTTTGTGATATTGTATCTAAGTTGTACTTCATTGATATATATTTTTACCATTGTAAATGCTTGGCTTGGAGCTATAAAAGCCATTGCATATGTTCTTTTATTTTAAAAACCTTAGGAATCTTGCCTAGAATACATGCAACACATAAGGGCTCCAACCTTAGTCTTTTTGTATGGTCAAAAATATTTGATTTAATAAAGGTTCAAAAGGGTGCAATTGGGGTTCTTGGGGAAAAGTGGTTGAGGAGGTTGGAGCACGGCAGATTGTGGTGCCTCTTTAACTTCTCTCTTCCCTCTTTTCCAAACTCTCTTTGTCCATCCTTCTTCTTGCTCTTCCTTTGTGCAGAAAACTATGGATCTTGAGTGTGTAGAGGAAGAGGAGGAGCCTCCTGATCTTGTTTCTTGATTGGTGAGGGTGTGTCTTGAGTCTTTTGTGTGTGTGTATTCATGGCAAGAAAGGCTTGTTTGCAGGTTTCATGGTGAGGAGCAAAGCTCCAAGCATATACTTTGCTGCTCAGTACCTTGGTTTTGTGCTTGTTTGTGTGCTGGGTGAGAGCCAGCCATTTCCCATTGTCCTCCTATCTTCCTAGCTTCCTTCCTACCGCCCATCTACATTTACAAATTGCACAAGTGAGAGCCCAACGCTCTTTAAATTAAATCATGATGCGCTTGCGCTTTTTCTTGTGTGCATTTTTCCTTTATTTAGAACTTTTCTACACTTCTTGTGTTTCCATATTTTTCATGTCGCGCCTTCGTCTTCCGTTTCACTTTGCCTTGGTCTTTGTCTTCTGCTTTAGCTTTCCAAATTTTCCACCTTGTTCATCTAACGGTTAACATCATCCATTGTCAAGGACATGGAGATATACTCTCAGTTGAAGGGTATAGTCAATACTTAGTGGAATGACATCTTACAAGAGACTTGAAAACTTTAAAATGCATGTGTGGAATCTCTAATGGTGGAAATGCAAAGAATCCATGCCTATATTGCTCAATAGAGAGGATGGAAGGAAAGGACAAAAAGCAGAACTAGCAAAGGGTAACAAGTGTTACACCAACACACAATAAAGAAGATCCCATTTAAAAAACCATCTTTAGTATACCATTGGATCGTCTTCATATTTGTTCATTGCATGCTTTTGTCAAAATCATGGAGAAAATTATGTAAGAGTATATTTTTTTAGCTTATAGGATGCACCAGAAAAAGAAGCCATTGCAACATGTAGGAATGTGAAGCGAGTGGTGCTATTAGAAATTGGGCTACACAAGCATCAAGTAATGATTGAAAAAGATGAGAAGAGATCAGGAAACTAACAACTGTGAGTATGGTATTATTTTAGACAGAGTTATAGCATTGCTAGAGGAAATTTCACCAACATGAGAAGAAAATGTTGACTAATGAGAGGCTATTAATTTGGAGGCATGTGCATCTATCTTCTAGAAAGATGTCGCTACCGATGTTCAATTTTCTCTACGGTTGGTTGCTACTAACTATTGATGCTAATCTTATACATAGGACCAAAGCTTTTTAGTGCTTTAAGGATCCAACATTTGCCAAAGAACCAGTATCAGGCTCTACATTAATTTGTGCTTCCCTCTGCATCAATCATGCTTTTCTTGGTAGGGATAATGATGCCACTTCAATGTGTTCCTAGACATCAAAATTGGAGGAGCAAGAATTGGAGGTTGTTGAGGCCAAAACTAGCTATAAAAGAATTCAGTATCTATTGTGGCTTGTTGGATTTCCCCTTGTCAAATTAAATATGAGATTTTATTCATGGAGTTCCAAATACTAATGACTTACTTTCTTGAAATAGATGGACTTCCAATTACCATTCCCTACATCCCAGCATATGCATGTAGAAGATTCAATAGCTTTGTCATGTAGCTCTACCAACACATCATTTGCACAGGATGAAAACCTTGAAATTGTTGATTTAGTTTGTTGAGGATTGTAGGACTGTTAAAACCAATCTTCTATATTAGAAATATGCCTATGAGACTGAGATTTCAAACTAGTCTTCTGTATCAAAAATCTAGGTTGTTAGGACAGGTAAGCACCTACTACCATGGATACATCATGGTAATGCACATTGCTAGAGGGCATTGATATTTATTCAACATGGCTTTGTGCTTCCTAAAATCTATCAAATACCTCTGATAGTTAGCATGCTATCTGGAGGCTCACTTGTACCTGGGCTACAATGTCTAGTGTTGAGACTTGTTTTAGCAAAGCTAAGAATCCACCAATAATGGGCTTGGAATTGCATGAGAAGATGTAGGGATTCTATTATTATAATCTTGTTGGTCCAAACTCTGTACTTACTGACACAAGCTGTTAAACAATTTAAAGCTTTTGATCTTTTCCATGGAATCACAAAACCATCTGCATCTAGCCATTTGTATCCCTCAGACTCTTTGATTAGGCTTCTCCCTATTGACAGCAAGCTAATTGTTGACATAACCATTAGAAGAATTATCTCCCCTTCATTGCCATCTTTTCCTTTACTCATCACTTCTACTACATCTTCACCATCCACTATATCTTCAATAGTCCAAGCATCTTTCTCATGGATACAGTTGCCATTTCCACATATATACACAATGTAAAAGCAATAGCACAAGGGATGTTGATGCAAAGGATTCCAATTCTTGTACCCTGTACAACTCTGAATTCCAATACAAACCACTAATCTGCATAGCTCCAAAGAAAGGGATAGAGCTTGATGATAGCTTGTGTGACTTTGAATAGGCCTTAATCACATTTAATGTAAAAAATACTCCATAGGACACAATCTTTTCTCGATGCATATCTCAACAAGAACTCCAACACCTCTCATGGAAGATATCCAATCAAATCTGTAGTAATATTGTCTATTCTTTCCCACTTCTAAAATTGGGCTACAGTACAAGCCTTCTTATATATGAGCAGCTGTGAATGAGTACCTTGATGAGAGGAGACTAAAAGACTTGATTAAGAAACATTCTGATCAATTCTGAGGCAATATTTAGATTAGCAATACTCCAGAGCAACATCCAAATGCCCAACATAACAATTATTGCAGTGATGTTCTCCTCCCTTCTCTAGATTGCACCATTTTAGCTATTCCAACATTACCAAGCCTTTCCCAAATTTGTGCAAAGGAAAACATTATTCATGCAAAGAAAAACATTGGTTCTTTTTTTATGGAAGCTTCAAATGATCTTTCATCCCTTAGATGATCTTTCTTCCCTCCTAGAGTATGATTTTGAGATGCCATAGCTTGAGTTTCCAACTCCTGATGTAGATTCTTTTGTATTCCATGATTTTAAGAATGAAAGATCCGGCATAGCCTTAGTGCAAACAATCAATCTTGATGACAAATCCATTGTCTCAAGGTATCCCTAATGAACCATATATCCCTATTGCTCTATTTGCAGAGATTGACATTGATGCAGGTCAAGGACAAATCTATCAATGGTGAAGTTGGCACAAGAATAACAAGTGAAGAAAATCAAGACTCCGTGCCCATCAAAGTCAACACCTAAATTACCATAGTGTGCTTGCTACTACTACTGTCATACACAGGGAAGTGCAAAACTATACTATAGGCTCCTACATTAAGTGAAGAAGATGATGTTGACCGTAAACTCACTTTCTAGTAGATTTCTACTATGAACTTACTTTGTTAATGATGAGGATGATCTCAAGGTCTAGATTAGTGTATATATTTTCCATTAAGCCTCACTTTTTCCACCATGAATGACCATAGAATGCACAATTTGAGTGATCAGCTCTACTGTAAATTGTAATGAGTACTATCATATTGTAAACTTGCTTCAAGAGCATATGAGTGAAGGAATGAAGCTTAACATAAAGATTAGCTAGCAACAGTGCTAAAGTTCTTCTGCAACATCCTACAGTAGCTCTGATGATCAACTAGCAATGGAGCTAAAGAGTCAAATCCCTCCTCATCTAGTTCATGATCATTCAAGGTGCTTCTACAACAACAAGGCTTCAATTATTCACCTGATTCTTGAATAGGAAGCAAAGGTCACACCTCTTTCCACCACTCTATAGCTCTACAAGGGAGCCTCAATCTTGCAGACACCACTTTCACTAGAGCTACATCCTCAAATATGTTCATTTGGTCTAATGGTGCATTCTTCATCAATTTGTCAAGGAGATCTTCATCATTGAATTGCTTGTGCTGAGAGTGGAGAGTAGGAAACAAGAAAAGAGAGAGTGTACTCTTTGAAATGCCTCATTTCACAAGATATCAACCATTACATGTGGGCAAAGCATCTGATTGTCCATTTTGCTAGGTTTTTTCTGAAAGAGAGAGTCTAATCAAAAAGCAAAAAATTTACAAAAAGTAGAATATCCTATGCTATTGGATGTTTTTTTTATCTTTTCTCTCAGGATCTACAGAGTAAGCTCAAGGAACCATGCCAGATTCGCAAGGAGAAGGATGATGCCAAAGAAAGTTTAACAAAGAAGGTAAGCAGGTTTAACAAATGAGGAAAGTGAAAGCAGCAATCTGTTTTGTGATGCTTTTAGGTGCTTTTGAATTTGACCTCTGAATTTGACCTGGATTAAAAGGTCAAATCCACTCTCTGAAGTGTCCGTTAAAAACTAGAAGAACTACTCCTTCTCCCACAAGCAACCCTTTTGAGCCACTTCTATGACATTAGAAACCATAAAAAATGGCTTAAATCACCTTGTTTTTTGTGCCAATAGCTTGGAATACTACTATAGCTCACACGATGCTTTTGCCTTCAGAATTAGTTATGATCTTGCTTGAAATGATGAGAAGAATCAAGATATAGTATGCATTTTGACCATGGATGCACAAGAAGAGTGAGATGTTGATGAATCCACCATGAAAGCTTGAAGGAAGAAGGAAGAAGAAGCTTGCTTGCAAAAGCAACCAGATCTAATCTCTCATTTTGGTCCAACTAAGTCCTCTTTTACCAAATTGGTTGCCAAAATGCCTAGAATTGAGTGATGACCTACTATTTTGACCATCCACCACCATATCTATCCCTTCTATCTTTAAATATCTCTAGATTTATCTTTTTCCAATTGTAGGTGTCCTGTAAGTCACTACTAAACATAGTCTATGTCTTGTACTTGTAGTACTTCTCTAAAATAGGTTTTTATCATGAAAATTCAAATTGAATATGAAGAAAAAGGATCAAAGAGCAATGCTCTAATACCATTTATCATAAAGGGACTTGAGAGGAGAGAGAAAGAGGAGATAGGAGACTACAAGAAAGAGAGAAGAAGAGTGTAAAGGAGAGAGAAAGTCTAGATGAGGAGAAACAAAGACTAGAAATGAAGAGAAAAAGAAAGAGAGAGATGGCTAGAAGCCATGAAAGGACATGAGGAGCTAGAGAGAAGAAGGACAAAGTTGTATTATTATTGTAAAAAAAGGATATCTTGTACATATGTCCTTTGCCCTTTTATATACCTCTAAATCAATTATTGACAAGATCTAACACTTTTGCGAGCTCACCTAATGTAGCGAGCAAATGCATTGCTCCACCACATGCTTGGTCAAATAGATAGAGAATCTTTGATTCCTTCACTAGAATCACTTCTCTAAGCTAGATATCAAATGCATCACTCAAAAAGCTCCAAACTTTTGTTAGGGCCCAAATTTTCATGATTGTTTTCTCTCCTCATGGTGAGCACTTCTTGTGGGAGGCCAGCAAGCTAGCAACAATATTACCAATGTACTCCTTTAGAGCTAAATCCTTCCATCAATTTGCATGTCGATATCCTCCTTGCCTTTATATAAACTCATCTTTATATAGTATATCCTTAATGGCATGCTCAAGTCAAAAAACATAACTAATAATTAATCTAAAGTTATCAAAATGCGATGAAACTAGACCCTAGGATGCATCAGGTCCCTTGGAGTCCATCAATGAAATCTTGCCAAAAAATGATAGTAGGAAAGTGGTCCTAGATACCAAGACAACTACATACATCATTTTTTAGGACCTAAGGCACCTTATGGTCAAGTTTCATTGCATAAAAATGTATGATAGTTAGACATCTTACCTTTTCTAGATCATCATGTATCTTCATTTCCTCATGTATCAATGAGGAACCGCTCTAGGCAAAGGGATCCACAAACTCCCTAGTAGGAAGTTGGGGCCTTGGTCTAAATAGATCATGTTGTAGTGCTTCAAACTCAGCATCTAGCACAAGGCAATCTTCTTCATCCCCAAGGCAATCTGCTCTTATGCCACTATGATGGCACTCCTAGTATCCAAGCTTGAACCATCATATCTTCCAACCTCTTCCATTGTTGGATGCACATCCATATAATCATAATTAATGAGGTCTTCCATCGAATCCCTGACTAAGATAGAGAACAACTCTTCTTCCTTCATTTCCAAGTACTGTAGCACATCCAATAGAAGCAAGTACTACATGCCATCTGCCTCAAAGGGTGCTAAGAAGGCAAGGTTGGGTTTGTCGACTTGTGGCTCTTCTAAAGAGGATGGTACCATGAGAGCCAACCCTTTCACCACCGAGTGTTCCTCTTGAATATTTATTAACTCTTCAATCAACTCTCCTCCCTTGTATATAATAGCAACTATCTATGGAATTCTATCTTCATTGCTCTCCTCCTCTATGGCGTATCCAATGCAAGAAGATAAATCACCAACACACAATCACACTCCATGAGCTCCAAAGTTGTTGTACTTGGTGCATTGTCTATGGAAACAATGCATAGTTTGTGTGAAGGATCCACATGGACCAAACACCTATTCACCGCTTTTTGTTGGTTGTTCCCTACTTGAAATATCATGAGATGTTCCAAAGACACCCAAGTCATATCAAATCTTTCGATGGAGTATGTGTAGGTGGAAATGGTGGTCACGAAGTCTTCCAAGCCCTGATGGGGGAATCCAATAGTGAAAGCATGCGTTCAAGGTTAAAGTTCTTTGAGAAGACCTCAAAGATCTCATCACCAGGCTAACAAATAGAGTCTCACAAATCCATTCATCAAAATGTGTGTGAGCATCCATCATAGTAGTAAGAATAAGGGGTGTGGTGGATGTAGAGAGATGAAGAGAGAATGTGTGAAATGAAACAAAGAAACAAGAACTAAAGTGGTTTCACAAAAAAAAAAGCCTAACTTTCAAACCATTAAAGGATTTTTTGCATACGATGTTTTGTTATGGCTTTACTTAGCATATTTGTAAAGTTCATATGCATATGTAAATGTGTCAATGTGGTAATTGCATGTTGTATCAGCTATGATCTAGAAGGAGCCCCCTCCCCCTCATTATGTAGGTGCGCACATGTATATCATATATCAATAAAAGGGTATTATTATGATCAAAAATTTCATTGTAGATTATAAGAATACACACGCATTATATCAATTAAAGAAAAGGGAGGTGCCTTCTGTCAAGATTGTGGGAGAGAAGGAAGGAGTCTCACTTGTAGCTTTCTTGCTTGCACAATGGGGGAATACACACATAGGTGGCAGCTGAAAACAGTTTTTCCTCTTCTTAGTTGTGTAAGCCAAAAGAACTCAAGTACAAAAGAAATAGAAGAACCCTATATGTGGGTCTCAAACCAAACTCAACTAACTAAGGTGGCATACTAACTGAGCCACGAACTAGAGTAGATAAGGATAGCTGTCATCTAGCTATTATTCATGGGCGGTGTACCAACCGCATCTGCAGCTAAGAAGTCGGTGACATAAATGCACAACAGTCACCCTGGCATATCACGAGTGGAGCTCGATATCTCAACACTCCCCCTCGAGCTCAATCCCAATTCCTGCACACCAACCAGGTCTCTGAACTTGCGCAACTTCTCTACGCCCAATGCCTTCGTAAATATGTCAGCTACCTGATCCTCTGTGCTAACATAAACTAGATCAATATGACCTAGTAAAACCCTCTCCCGCACATAGTGATAATGCACCTCAATGTGCTTTGTTCTAGCATGATAGACTGGGTTATTTTCCAAGTTTATACTGCTCATGTTGTCACAATAAATGACAACTGGCCCATCTTTAGACTGATGCATATCATAAAGTAGCTTATGCAACCAAGCTACCTCACATGCAGCCATTGCTGCACCCCTGTACTCAGCCTCTGTGCTCGAGAAGGCAACTGTAGGCTGTTTCTTGCTGCTCCAAGTGACTGCAGCACTCCCAAAAGAGAACACATATCCACTGGTAGATCGTCTATCAGAAATACTACCAGCCCAATTAGCATTAGTGTATCCATGCAACTGTATCTGAAGTCCAGTCTCATAAAATAGTCCATACTGCAATGTGGACTTCACATACCTGAGTATGCATCTAGCCGCATCCAAATGTGGTTTCCTTGGAGCCTGCATAAACTGACTTACCAATCCAACAGCATAGCTCAAATCTGGCCTGGTAATAGTCATATAAATCAAACTTCCTACTATGCGTCTGTACATAGTAGGGTCTTCCAGAAGCTCACCTGCATCTGCGCTCAGCTTCACATTCTGCTCCAAAGGAACTGAAATAGGCTTACAGCCTGTCATCCCATATTTGGACAGCATGTCCAATCCATACTGCCTCTGCAAGAGCCGTATCCCACTTGGTGATCTAATCACCTCAATGCCCAAGAATAATGCAGCTCTCCCAAATCCTTCATCTCAAGCTTCTGCTTCAATAGCATTTTCACATGAAGGATATCTTCATCACTGTCACCTGTCATAATCAAATCATCAACATAAATGACAAGTAGCATAATACCTTTCTCTGTTTTTCTCACATAAAGTGAGAAATCTGCCTTGAAAATCTGAAAGCCAATAGTGACAAGATACTGTCCTATCTTGTCAGACCATGCTCTAGGTGCTTGCTTCAAGCCATACAAGGCTTTCTTCAACCTGCAAACAAACTCAGGATGAATAGCATGCACATAACTAGTGGCTGCTCCATATAGACCTCTTCTTGCAAATCACCATGCAAGAATGCATTCTTTACATCCATCTGATGTAAAGACCATCCCTTTGATGCAGCCATAGCAATGACTGCTCTTACGGTTGCCATCCTTGCAACCAGACTGAATGTTTCTTCATAATCAATGCCATATATTTGTGCATACCCCTTGACTACTAATCTTGCCTTGTATCTATTCACAGAACCATCTGCATTGTGTTTCACCTTATAAACCCACTTACAACCAATTGCATTCTTATCTTTAGGCAAAGGTACCTATTCCCATGTAGCATTTTCTTCCAAGGCATCCATTTCTTCATCCATGGCTTTCTCCCATTTTTCTTTTCCCATGGCTTGCTCAAAAGAAGTGGGTTCTGATTCATTTATCACTTTGACCATATAGGCATAGTGAATGGCTATAAATCCATCATATTTCAGCCTATCCACAGGATACCTAGCTCTGGTAGACCTGCGCAAAGTAGGTTCACTCCCAGGTGCGCTCAAAACATCCCTCGTCTTCCTTACTCCAGGTGTAACAATAGAAGGAATACCCAACTCATCATCAATGCTCTGTTCTGAGCCACTGGATTCACCATCCACATAAGAGTGACCTGCATTCACATCAAACATGGGCTGATCTACCTTCTCTTTTCCTTTTCATGAAACTTGCATAGCACTATCTGCATTGTTTTAAGGAGATTCTCCTTATCTCAATCTGGCTGTCCATGGCGAAGAATGTGAACCACTGCTAGAGGACACTCCAGGTCCACTAATGACTGTTGCTGTGAATTCTGTGCAGCATTTTGTTGTGGTGTATGACTGCATAAATATTCCTACTTTATGCCATGCTCCTGCAAGAACCTTGCAAACTCATTTGAGAGGTACTTCCCCCCTCCATCTGACCTTAGGCATTTATTTGCAGGCCTGTTTCTTTTTCATCCATAGCTTTAAGAGTTTTGAAATGCCCAAAAACTTCACTTTTCTTTTTCATAAAATACACCCAAAGTTTTCTGGTATAGTCATCAATAAAAGTGACAAAATAATGACAGCCTCCAAGAGATGCAGCTTTAGTAGTCCACACATCAGAGTGGATTAATTCCAATGGCTTCTTACTCTCTTGAACATGTCTAGGAAATGTTTTCCTTGCCTGTTTTCCAAACTGACAGGCTTTACATACCTTATGCATTTCTGCAACCTTGAATTTAGGCAATCCTGCAACAATATTTTGGGCTTGCATTGATTTAAGTCGCTGTACATTAACATGACCAATGCGTTTATGCCAGATATCAATATCTGCAACTACATCAGTCCCATGTGTAAACATTGATGCAGTCAATTCATGCATGTCTGCATCCAACGCAAACATTTTGCCCTTCTTCTTTCCTTTTGCTATCAAGCGACCTTTATTTTTCATATCCTTAACAATAAATCTGACCTACAAGCCCTGCTCAACCATTTGACCAACAGAAACTAGGTTCTTGGTGCTATTTGGGACATGAAATACATCGGACATGTATTTCTTTTTCCCATCCTGCATAGACAAAGGAATTTTTCCAATCTTCACAATAGGATGTGCAGTATCATCACCAGTCTCCACAAATCCTGGTTTTTCCATTTTCCTTGCATCCTGCATCCATTCTGCATGACCTGTCATGTGGTTTGATGCACCTGAGTCAATATACCACACATCATTGCTTTCTTTTGCACTTGTCACAGAATTGGTCATGTGTTGCACCATAAACAAATGCTCATTTCTGTCATCACCCTGTCTACTAGAAGATGCATAATTCCCTTGTTGCAATTTTCCATTCATGATGTCATTCTACTTTTTATAGCAGTCTTTAGCCATATGACCCATTTTACCACAGTAGTAGCATTCAACATTGATGTTTGCATTTTGGCCTCTTTGCCATCCACCACGACCTCTTTGGCTCCCCCTGCCTCTAGAGTTACCACGTCCTCCTCCATAGGACTTGTTTTCTTGAGTTTGCTGCATATTTTGATTTCTACCACGGCCTCCAAATCGGCCTCCTCTACCTCTGCCTCTACCTCTTCCAGCATTTGAGTAGAAGACAGCTTCTTTTGAAGTTCCTCCTGAAGAAGATGCACCACCATTTCTCTGCTCCTCAGAAATTAGAAGAGCGATCAACTCCTCAAAATCAGGAAATCTTTCACGGACGGAAATGGATGTTCAGAACTGTGCATAATCCTTTCCTAGACCATTCAAGGTCACGGAAACTAAATCATCATCTTCCACTGGCGATCCAATGGAAGCAAGTGCATCTGCAATCTTCTTCACCTTCATGTGGTAGTCATTGATGCTCATACTTTCTCTTTGCACATTTTGCAACTCTTGCTTGAGCTGCATTTTTCTGGCTTGCATATTTGTGCTATACATTTTTGACAAAGTATCCCATGCCTCCTTTGGCGTACTTGCATCCTGAATATGCACAATCATAGAGTCTGAAATACTGATAGACAGCCAGTACATAACTTTTCTGGCTCTCTCATGCCATCCTTTAAATGCCTGCATTTATTGTTGATTGGGAACATCAGGAAAAACTGGTTCTTCTTCATTTTCTGCAATGAATTCCCAATATCCTTTTCCCATAAGGAAATTTGTCATTCTAAACTTCCATGCTTGGAAGTTGTTCTTGTCAAGCTTTTCAGTGACAATCTGTGAAAGAGAATCAGACGCCATTATAGAACACTGCAAAGAATTCTGTCACTGCAAAAAACACAGCTTTAGCCTCACAAGGGCAAATCTACAAAGCTGACGAAAGTGGTATTTGACCACACAGTCACTTTCTAGTGACATCAACAGGCAATAAGTATGATTCTGTAACTCCCAATGTCTCTGTGCACATGCATACGATGCAATTTCTATGGTAACTTTTCACCGACCTGTAGAACAGTGGTCGCACAGCAAAAATAAGGCCTTTTCCTGAGTGCATGCGAAAAACTTTCGCCTCCAAAACAGGCCCCGAAATGGCCTCAAATCAAAAAAACAGGGCAACGAAGGGCTAAAGCCTCGTCCCACAGCATATATTGCCCTCTTGCTACACCGCGAAGGTCTCTCAATCTGAGACAATGCACTCTTGCACTTTCCGGCTATGCTACCTGCAGAGACTTGCTCCTAAACTCAAAAAATGAAAGCAACACTGGTCCTCTTACCAGAACACCGCGAACTTAGTTTGCTTTCTTGAGCTCCTTACCACGAACCAAGCTCTGATACCATGTGAAGATTGTGGGAGAGAAGGAAGGAGTCTCACTTGTAGCTTTCTTGCTTGCAAAATGGGAGAATACACACATAGGTGGAGGCTAAAAACAGTTTTTCCTCTTCTTAGTTGTGTAAGCCAAAAGAACTCAAGTACAAAAGAAATAGAAGAACCCTATATGTGGGTCTCAAACCAAACTCAACTAACTAAGGTGGCATACTAAAACTGAGCCACGAACTAGAGTAGATAAGGATAGCTGTCATCTAGCTATTATTCATGGACGGTGTACCAATCGCATCTGCAGCTAACAAGTCGGTGACATAAATGCACAACGGTCACCCTGGCATATCACGAGTGGAGCTCGATATCTCAACACCTTCTACACATCCTTGGATGGATGCTCAGATGTATGCATCTTATCTTAATTTAAAAAATGTATATATGTGTGTTCAAAAGAATCAAGGTTAGGGTAGACATTTCTCTCCTGATGTGCAGTTGGGCATATGCATCTTATCTCAAAATTTAAAGTATGTGTACATATCTACATGTTCAAAAATTTTTGAGTATAATTACATAAATACATATTTAAAAATAACAAAAAATTAAAATATTAAAGTGTATGATTCTGCAAATCGATAATATTCAATTAGCCAAAAAAATCCAAAAGTTTAAAAGTATTGGATATTACAACTTGTGGAATTGGAATTTTAAGGAGATTCTACAATTTCTAAAACTTGGCTTCTAATCTTCCTACCATCTAATTTAAAATAGAAACTAGTAGGTGGATTATCCATTAACATTATGATTTCTTGCTGTATTATATTCAAGGGCCAATCATCCATCTCCAATACTTGGGGCTCTCTACCCTCACTAGATGACAGTAACATCCATTGTTGTACTTTCACGTGTGCCTTGATCAAGGCACAACTATTCACCCTTGAACATACTCCATCTATGATACTTAAGCACTAAGTATAAAGTTTATCGTGTAACAAAGTACCTACAATTGGGAAGAAAAGTTAACTAATCCATCCCAAAGTAAGAAAATAGTCAACCAAGAGAGTAAATTTTCACCTAAAAGCCATCTCCCTTATTGTGACTCAACACTCTACTGTGTCAAGACTATGAGTGATTTTTTATGTCCAAGTTTTGCATAGAATCCTTGTTACATAATCCTTTGATGCACTTTTTATGGCATACGTGCTTTTTGTATGTCCCATACTCTCACATTCCTTGAGCATATGTGCAAAAATTGCAATTGGTATAAACCAACTTAGGTATACATTCTTTGAGCTAGTACTTGGCTTCATAGAGTTCAATATGTATGTCTACACATATGCAAAATGTCGTTATACACAATGTCATTCTATGCTATTGACATTTGGTACATGTATAGACTTCAAGGTAACTTGCATATTCTCAACCGCACTTGGGCAATATGTACTTGGAGTCATTTAAAAATACAAGACTCTCTATGAGCTACTTGGTTGCATGCCCCTCAAAGAGAAATCTACCAATTTCCTGGTGATAATGCTTAAAAGAACTTGTGAAACTCTCAACATTTTGCCACTCGCAACAATTGAAAGGGTATAATTCTATAAATACAAGGCAATTAGTTACATAGATACCATGAAATTTCTCATTCTCAATGTACTTCAAAGACTTCCTATTTACAATATTTCATTCAACGGTTATAGTGGGTGCAATATGTATTTATTTTATATGAATACATGTTGTACCAACACCTATATTTTATAAGGTGAGAATCAACCTTTCTTTATATGAGAGCTAAAATTTTACCCTTCTAGTGCTTTGATATATGTGCAATTGCAAATGTTTTTACCCTGAAAGCTCCCTTCATACTTGGACATATATGTATCCAAGATAAGCAATGACGCATATTCTTCATCCAATTCTCTTATTCATCTTTCATGTTACATACTTTTATCAAGAGAATGTTTGTTCATCTTTCAAGCATCTTAGGTCCATCACCAATATGCTATACAGATCAAGATGATACATTTGCACTTTTGTAAATAGACACAAACATTGATATTGAAACATATACATGTATGTACATCGACATAAAGCAAGAATTCAATTTTAGGCCATCAGTTTAATCATACCATTTACAGGAAATAAAATGTAAATAGTAATACAAGAATACTTAGAGAATTTTCACAAAAAGAAATTTCATTATAATGAATAGGAATTAGATCTAACTCAAGATATTTCATAAAAACATAATTATTAAAGAGTAGTCGATTCAAGGATAGCAACCACGTGGCATGCAGATTTAAATAGGCCCATTGGATTGATACATTAAATATTCTATGACTCAATAAATTGTGCATTATATAGATGATATGACCTAAGAGTTTCATGGATCATATCCAATTGCATGGAGATCCAAATGGATACATAGGATCAAGAAATCAAAGGATTTTTAAGCCTCTACTTCCAACAAATCCATATTATCCAATACAAAGGAATCACTCACCACAGCAAAATAGTCGATTAAGAGTTTTGTACTTAACCTAAACCTTGCACAATACATGCATGTCACAAGAACATAGCACTTCAATAACAACAAAATAACTAATTATTCATGAATTCTTGCAATATAAAGAGAGATTTTACTTATAAGGTAAAATATATATACTATTCTATTGATTGCATAATAACAACAATAGATTTGAAAGTTATGATCATCATATTCAAATCGGATAGCAATAATGAGACTATGACTAGATTATTCAATTGATGAATCCCTTTTAACAAAAAATATTTAGATAGTTGCATGAATAAAAATAATACAAAATTTGGTGAATTTACCCATAAGCTAATCTGCTAAAGATAAGATTGAATCATCGTTAATCAAAACATAGAGCTACAAAATCTTTGCTCTACCTTGTGTTAAGTGTTGCAACAACAATTAATTTGAGAGTTAAAAACTGGCATCAAACCCTATTGTAAAGATAGCCAAAAGGGAAAAACGCATAGAGAAAGAAATAGAGTGTGTGTGAGTGAATAGGTTTAAAAAATGTAATATCTCCCCCCATGCCTCCCCCATGAGAACCCCCCTCCTTTTAAAAATTTTTAAATTTAATTCAAACTTTTTAACTCTCCCTCTCTCTCCCCATCGACAGCATGTCGGGGAGAGAGAGAGAGAGGGAGTAATAAGAGAGAAAGGGGGGGCATGCACCCCCTAGGTGGAGGGGTGGTGGCCGTTAAACGGCCGTCTCCCCCCCTCGTGAAGCCTTCCCTCCCCCACCATATAAGGGGAGGCCCCCCCTCCCTTGTCATCAGACACCCAGTGCCCCCTCCCCCCCTCCCCTGTGGTCTGGAATAACGTCGGGCCCCCTCCCTCGTGGCTCAAACGTAGCGCCCCCCGCCCCCCCCCCCCCCCCCCGTGATCTGTAGTGCCGCCAGCCCCTCCTTGCTCCGCCTACGTGCCATGCCCCCTGCTCCACCAACACCCGCCAAGCTGCCAAAACACCGCCATACCTTCATCTCCATCATTTTCGCCATCGTAACGGGTTGAAGAGGAGGAGATGCAGACGACTGTCAGAAAGAAAGAAGCTAAAGAAGCTTCTTAAGAAGCTTCCTAAAAGCTTCCTCAAAGTGCCTTCTTAAGGGTGCTTCACCTACAGATCGTGTAAAGGGGCTCAGTTTGTCTGTGAAGGGAGTTCCTTACGGGAAGGGAAAACTACCAACTTGCAAAAAATTTCCGCACACCCTCCACTTGCCCGACTTATTCCCAAGTTCCGACTGCAATGGCCCCAAAGTGCCACACAAGAAGAGCACACGTGGGAGTAAGAGGGGCACATGTAGGAGTCCCCACCTGAAGCGCGAAAGCCGATAATACCCCTCTTGCAGAAGTGTTTACCGTAGCATAGAGGATCGGAAAATGGAATAGAGGAGCGGGAAAATGGAAGAAGGAGATAACCGAAAGGGTATAGGACAAGGGAAGGAAAAGGCGCCCCGAATGGAGGTCAAACCCTGAAAATTTTGAATGACGACCTCCCCAGAAGGCCTCAATGTTGCCTCGAGAAAAGAAAAGAGTAAAAGCGCACCATTAATTGTAAAAGCGCTCCTGAATCCTTGTAAAAGAGTGCCAGGCTCACTCCTGTGCAAATTGTATGCATTAGTTGGGAATGGGATAAGTTAGAATGGTGGGAAATAGGAAAAGAGGGCCTAGACTAATGGCCGGCCATGTAAAAAGTGGGGTGACTGTGTGTGCGGAGTGCGGAATCACTCATCTTTTCATAGATTGCCCAAAGCGGAAGCCGCTTTCTGGGACGGCCAATTTTCCGTCCGTCCCTCTGGGACTGTTTGGGGTTGAAAACCCCGATGGGGAGGCCACACCTATCCCTCTACGAGTGATGACCCGAGCACAAACGAGGCAGGCCGGCGTCTCTCTGCCAGGACCTAGCAATCTCGACGCTGTCTCTGTAGGAAAGAAAAGCCGTAGGCGGAAAAAGAAGAGGTCAGAGGCTAAGGTCGCACTAAAAACCGACAGCATCACGACCTTGCCCCCCAGCAAGAAGGTCTCAGACGCAGAGGCAGAAACTTCAGCCCCTAGAACTGCGCAACCGGAGAGCGCTAAGGTGGGGGAATACCCACACCCCAGGCGGCAGTTGGAAGCCATAGAAAAGGTAAAGGAATGGGTGAGGGAGGCTCAACAGCACCTCAAGGACGTCGAGCCTATCACGGAGGATGAGATTGAGGACCTCTCCAGCATGAGTGCACCATCATCGCTACCCCACCCTAAGTCTGCCGAGGCGGCTACGCCACTAGCAGTACCGACAAGGGCAAGGCCAGGCCTAGACGTAACAGAACCACAGGACAGCCCTGGCCGTTGGCCCGGACAGTCTGAAAATAGATCAGGACAGGGGGTTAGCAATCTCCTAACCACATTAGTAACCACCCCTGTAACGTTGCACTGGGAGAGTTGCTCAGGCAGCACTCGACCCTGTGGCAGGATCTCAAGCGGTGGATTGACAGACCGCACAAGCAAGCGCCAGGAAATGCTCAAGACCAGGATGCAGAAACGCAATTGCCAAGCTTGACGCTACACTCAAGCCCTAAGTCCTTGCACATCAACGCCTTCTGGGAGGGCTCAGAAATGCACGCAGTCCTGCCAATCCTAGCCCTAGGGGACACAACGAGAAGGGGGATCGTGGACATAGGCGCAGGGGTCAGTGTGCTCAACCATGCAGTGCTACAGAAGTGGGGAAACCCACCCGTCGAAACTGCCCGGTTTAATGTCACACTAGCAAATGGCATGCGAGTGAGACCATTCGGGGTCTTGAAGAATTGGCTAGTGAAGATTGCCGGAATTCAGTTCTCTGTCGACTTCATCGTCATGAAGGGAGTAGACTATGACATCTTATTGGGTCGACCCTGGATGCGCAATGCCAGAGTTATCGAAGACTGGGGTAACAACCTGATCTTCTTGGGAAACCGAGCTGACGCTATGAGAATAGAGATGGACACTTGGAAGACCTCACCAGTCGACCTAGATACCATCTCCACTCTACTCAAAGGAACCGACCAGAACAAGGAATCCCGCGGGTCCTTGACGAGGTATATCCCTTGCCCGGAGGACGAGCGGGATTGGATGCACGTTCTCGCTACGCTCGATTTGCCATTCTCGGATCAAGAAGCGTACGAGCAGGCTGTCCAAACAGTTGGCAAGCCAAGCGAAACACAGCCCGCGCCTATCTACATGATGGCAGCAAGCCTCCATGACGGACCTAAACCTGTCGCCTTCCAAGTGCCAACCAATAGGAGACAACTTCAAGGGATACTGGGACACCTAACGAACCGACTGGAGCTCAACGCAACCGCCAATCTCAAGCCGCTCCAAGACCTCTTGGAACAACCCGAATGGAAGTGGACCAGAGTGCACGAACTAAATCTCAGATACAACTGGGCATTGGTCTCCGACCAACAAAATGAGGCAAAACAGGCCCTGGAGATTGACGCGTAGTCCAGCGAGGCAGATTCCAGCGACGAATACGAAGATTGCCAACCCTTTGATGAAGAAAGTGAGGGTGAGATGGACACGGTAGAATATGATACCGAAGGGCGAGAGATTGAACAAATCCGAGCGGATGCAAAACCACAGCCGAGGCCGGCCATTTGGATGGACCAAGGGGTCATGTGTGCAAAATGTGATCGTGCGTGGTTGGAATAAATGGGGGCTGTGGATTTTAAGCAGGCCGGCCTGACCCAACCAAGAGCGGCAGCCCTGCTTAGAACCGAGTCGCCCTCCGAACTGAGGCCGCCAGGAGAGACCACCTCCCCTAGTGAAAATGAGGAATTCGACTCTGAATCTGAAGTTACTTTGGAGGATGACCCAGAAATCCCCAGGCCACCCAAGGCCAGATGCACCAGGGGAGATCTGCCCATCCACCTGAGGCGCCGACGACTCCAACAGAATAAAACAGAGCGCTCCAACGGCGTGCGATCGGAAGAACAACGAAAGCCGCGGGACCTCCCTAAGCGCTTTTCGAAATTCAAAAAAGGGGATAGGGTGTTGGTTCTACTAAGCGGCAAACGCCAAGGGCAAATCCGCGAACCCATCGAAGGGCCAGCCAAGGTCAAGGAGATAAACCTTGCCCTGGAACGGAAAACACCCCGACCGGTGTTCATTGCCGAGGACCTGACCACGAAGGAGGAATCCAACCTCATCACTCTTTTGCGGGAGTATCAGGATGTGTTTGCTTGGTCCCTAGACGAGCTACGAGGAGTGGACCCGAGTGTTGTGACTCACAACATACCCATGACGACGGATGCAATGCCGCTCAAGTAGCGACCATATCCCATGAATCCCAAGCACGCCCATGCTGTCAAGGAGGAAATTGACAAGTTAATGCAAGCTGGGTTCATTTACGAAATTGAGCACACGGACTGGGTATCACCCATAGTCATTGTGATGAAGAAAAATGGCAAGATTCGAGTGTGCGTCAATTATAAGAAAGTAAACGCAGCGACAAAGAGAGACAACTACCCCTTACCATACACTGAGCACATGCTGGAGAGGGTGGCAGGTGAGGAAGCCTACAGTTTCCTGGATGGCTTCTCGGGATACAATCAGGTGCAAGTGCACCCTGCAGATAGGCACAAGACCGCCTTCGCCACTGAGTGGGGCGTCTTCGCCTATGTAGTCATGCCATTCGGGCTAACCAATGCCCCCGCCACCTTTCAGCGCCTCATGTGCACCATATTCAAGGATATTCTTCGCAAGGAGTTGGAGGTCTTCGTCGATGACCTGTGTGTCCATTCAGCTTGGAACCAGCATCTCGAAAAACTCCGCACGGTCTTTGAACGGTGCCGTTTATACCGTCTCTCCCTCAACCCCCTGAAATGTCAATTTTGGGTAAAGCACGATTGCATCCTGGGACACGTGGTGTCCAAGAACGGCATTGCCACGGACTTCTCAAAGGTCAAGGTTATCGTGGACCTCCCACCCCCAAGCAATTATAGGGGGGTTCAATGCTTCTTAGGTCACACAGGATACTACAGGCGGTTTGTACTAAACTACGCGCTCATCGCTAGGCCATTGTACAAACTGCTAGTTGCCTTCGAGTGGACCGAGGCCTGCCAGCAAGCCTACGAGGAACTGAAAAAAGCCCTAACAACAGCACCTATCCTACGACCCCCAGATTGGACCATGCCATTCCATGTACACATCGACGCTTCTAAGTTCGCCGTGGGGGCGGTGCTGTGCCAACCAGGCGAGCATAACTTAGATTACCCAGTAAGTTTTGCAAGTAGGCAGCTTACTGAAACAGAGATGAGCTATTCAACAACGGAAAGAGAAGGACTAGCTATGGTGTTCACCGTGAAGAAGTTTCGGCATTACCTGCTTGCCACCCCCTTCATCTTCTTTGTTGACCATCAAGCCCTGCTCTACCTAGTCAACAAACCTTGCGCTACCGGGCGTATAGCACAATGGCTTCTCCTACTCCTAGAGTTCGACTTCTCAGTGGTAGTATGGAAGGGAAAACAACACTATATGGCTGACCATCTGTCCCGAATACCCACAGGAGAAGCTGCTGGACAAGGCATAGTGGACGAATTACCAGACAGCCACTTATTCCGCATGTCTAGCGAAAAAGACCTATTCAGGGCCGACCTAACACCACATTGGGCGGACGACATAGTCCAAGTACTCGAGCATGGGCTGCCCGAACGACCAATGGAACGGGCACGACTCAGGCGATTAATCCTGAAGATCCAGCCTTATCAGTTGATTGCAGGCTAGCTCTATAGGCTGGGGCAAGACGGTCTGCTACATAGATGCGTATGTGAGCATGAGATGCACGATGTGCTCTCAGAGGCGCACAACGGCATTGCAGGAGGACACTTTAGCGGGGATACGACAGCTCGGAAGGTGTTGCAGTCCCAGCTATGGTGGCCCACGCTCTTCCGGGATGCCTCACAATTTGTCAAACACTGCGATGCGTGCCAACGAACGAGGGTCCCAATCCATAAAGATCAGATGGAGTTAACCCCGGTCATCGCTCGCCAACCTTTCGAAAAGTGGGGTATTGACTTCATAGGACCCATCAGCCCTGCGGCACAATATTCACAGGCTAAATATATAGTGACCTCACCAAATGGGCGGAGGCGAGAGCCACGCGGAAAAACGACGCTAGGACAACTGCCAAGTTTTTATGGGAACAAGTGATCTCACGTTTTGGGTGCCCCATCGAATTGGTCAGCGACCAGGGAACGCACTTCATCAACGAAGTGATAGCCCATCTCCTATCCACATTCCTCATCATCCATCGCAAATCCTCACCATACTACCCTCAAGCTAACGGCCAGGCTGAGTCAACCAACAAAATTCTCATCGCCGTCCTGACCAAAGTTGTCTCAACCTCACGAAGTGACTGGGATAACAAGTTGATGGCGGCCCTGTGGACCTACCGAACAGCTTATAAGACGGCCGTCGGGCAAACGCCTTTCAAGCTAACCTATGGGACCGAAGCTATTCTCCCCCTAGAATTCTTTGTCCCCAGCCTGCGGATAGCACTACAAGAATGATGGGAGGGGAGGGAGGCATGGACGCAACGCTTAGTCGAGCTAGAACGCCTGTCGGAGGTACGTCTGCTAGCCACCCATGCGCTTATTTGTGAGAAAGCTAGACGTAAAACTTGGTTTGACAGGCACGTCAAGCAACGAGATTTTGAGCAGGGCGACCTAGTACTCCTCTATTCAGTTAAAGGACACAAACAAAAGATGAAATTCAGAGGTCTTGGGCCCTTTAAGGTCCGCGCAATCAGTCGTACTGGTAATGTCGAGCTGGAAACCCTGGATGGAGAGGGCATCGGCTTCTTTAACGGCAATCGAATCAAAAAGTATTACCCGCCCACGCACCCACTGCATGAACAACCAATGGTGGAACCGCTTGTTAAAATACGAGTAGCCACACTTACGGAAATCGAAGAAGATGAGGACGAGCTTGTCGAACCCGCCTACCTCCGCATCACAATCACGGCCAAGCAAACGTGCTCCATCAACGCCCTGATCGACAAGGGGGCGGATTTTAACATCTTAGCACACGAGCATTGGACCCAACTGGGCACTCCAACACTTCACCCCACAGCAGCCAGATTGAACCCATATGGGGCCCAATCCTACCCTCTCCTTGGCACGTGCAGGGTTGCAGTTTCTATCGAGACTGAAACTATCCCCATGTTGTTCTATGTCCTACCCGATGCCAGGGAGGCAGATGCAGAGTCACTGCTCGGGCGAACTTTTAAAAAGCAGACCCGCTACAATGTTGATTATGCGTTACAACGCATCCACCTAACAATCGGGAATGTGACAATTACCACGACCTCCAACCAGCGCCTCGTAACCCCAACCATGCTCAACGAACCACCATTAGAAATAGTTGCACAAAGGACCAAGAAAGAAGGCCGTACATATCTACTACCCCCAGATCCCCATGCACCGCAACCCGCCAGACCTAAGGCAAAACCCCAACAGACTCGCTTGCACTGGGTGCCGAAAAAGCCGCAGGATCAGTCTACAACTAGACGTGCGGATCCGCGAAACACATACAAACCTAAACCTAGAAGACCAAGATGCCATCATCACAAGCGCCGCGTAGTCAAGAAAATATGGGTCCCTAAAACCCTGCTGCATGCACAAGGCTACTATGAAGGGAATGCCTTGCTATGGATCCCCAAGGTCCCCACTAACACAGGTCCAGCTCCTACGTCAATCGCAACGTCCGATCCTCGGACACTTCAAGACCACGAACCGCGCAATCCATCCCAGTCATCCGACTTCCTTGATAGGCATTCCACAGGCGTCATACATGCCCAACTGCCCAAGCACCGGCCACTACTGCCGGCGGTCTCACCCAACCACCCTGGCCTGCAACCCAGCAGCCCTACCGACCGCCCAAGCACGGTCCCTCAGACCAACCTCGACCCGTCCCTTCAACCGTTGGCCGAGCCGCTGACTCAAACAAGCCCCCATCGGCAGCCCTGTGCCGACCGAACTTCTAGCCCCAACAAACCTCAACCACCCGGCGGCCTTAAGCCTTCCTATGAACGGAAGTCATTCCTAACACTGGCCGCGGACCTTGCTGAGGACACAGGGATTGACGTTGTGGACTGCATCAAATAACTCGACGCCACGTTTGTGGCACTGGCCCTTAGCTATGACCGCCTAGACTTGGGACTGTTAGCAGAACCCCTTGCAACGGACATACGCACTATGCCTTGCTCTTGGGAGACTTTCGAATTCGCCTTCGCACAAGCTTCACGCTCTGCCGCTGAGCTACTCGCTCGTGAGGTCTCCGAAGAGCAAGCCATTAGGCAACGCCTCATCCCATCGTTTGACCCGCGCACGGTGTCCAGCCTCACCAACCAAGAAACAGCAAGGTTGTCCCACCTCGCGGACACCGAATCTCCCTTCTTGAAGCAATGGTACACTCTTCGATTAAAGTGGGCAACAGAAGGATGCCGCACAATGACCAACGTCGAACAATGCCGAGCCATCAAGACGGCCGAGTATGATCCCACATACGTCGCGCCCACCTCGTACCGAGTGTTAACCACTCTTCGAGGTCGAACCATGGACGATCATATCTTAGGACACCCCTATCTCGATCGTATCCTGATCGAGGAAGAGCTCCATATCGCAAGTCGGACCAACTCCGGAGATTTCCTTACCGATGTCCTCACATATATCACCCACGTAGGCATCCAACCCTGTGACCTGGACCACACTGCACACCTCGAATATAACCCCAACTTCTACGATTGGCTCCTCCTTAAAACAACCTGACCACCTGTAGCCCACACCCCAATCCTGGGACGGATTTTTCTTTTCCTCCAGGGAAAGGGCAGGAAATAGTGGGGCACTAAATCTAAACAGTGGGGCAGTAAATCTAAAAACCAAACCAAGCATGAAAGTTAAAAAAGTGAACCACGCATGAAAAAGCTCCAAATTAAAATGCCATGCAGGAACAGGTGATAGAAGTTGAAAAAATAATAATAATTTTTTTATTATAAATGATGAAATCTGTTATGGTTGTCCCACAAATTGGTTGCCAAAATACTAAGGAGCGAGTTGACTGGATGTACAGGTAGTGACCATGGCAGGCCAAGACAAGGTGAGCAAACTCCCTTTTTCGGAGGAGGAACAGGCGCGGTACGGCCTCACGGTGGAAACCAGAGCATTCAATCAGCTGAAGTTCTGCCATATACTCAATTTGGAGGATGTAGTTATTGAGGAGCCAGCAGTGCGACGAATCATGGAGCAATGCCACTTGCAACGGTACCTGGAAGCAGTAGGCCAGAGAATAGACTATGCCCTGTGCGCAGAGTTCCTACGCACCTTCAACAAAAACAGAGGCACCATCACAGTACGGGACGCAAGAGCCACCAAATAGGTGCACTGGTAGAACGAGCTCTAGAACTTCCAAACAAGGTGGAGAAGAAGCCAAAAAGGGACGTCTACGCCATGTTGGGAATGGACAAGGTGAAAGTCCACACCAACGACGGAGTCAACTTGGCAGACATCCCTGATCCAGAGATCCAGCTGCAAGCAAAAATGATGCATGCCCTATTTTCTAGTCAACGGTACAATAGCATCATGCCCAAGATAAATGTACCTTTACTCAAAAGCATCGCGGCTCAGGCACTGGATGAGGTAAACCTCAATGGCTTCGTGAGAAGGACAATCGAGGCCTCAGCAAAGGCCTTGGCAACGACAGGAAGGGCCGGGGCAGGAGAATCCCTCTCGCCTCGATCGACCCGCAAGGCCTCATCCTCCAAGGCCTCCACCGTAGGGTTTGGAGGTGTCCTCACTACAATCCTCCACGAGGCAATAGGGCAGGGACGTGCTGAAGAGGACAAACAGGGAGGCGGCGGGAAAGGAGGCGAATCGCCGTCGCAGTCCCAGCCCCAGCCAGACGAACAGTCGGATGAAACAGAGACGGACACCGACAAGGAGGAGGAGCGCCAGGCGGCACCAGAAAGGGAAGCGGAGCAACGAACCAAAGCCCTGCATGGAAAGAGAGAGAAGGAGCGAAGGAGGAAAGAGCAGGCGGAGCTCGAATGGGCCCGAAGAGAGTCGGTGAGAGAAGAAGAGGAAAGAAGAAAAAGAGCTGAGGAAGAGCTGAGGAGGAGAGAAGAAGAAGAATTGGAGCTGGCAACGCGTCGCTCCATCGAGGAACAGCATAGGAAAGAAATAGAGGGAGCGGGCAGGGCATACCAACCCGAATCTGAAGCGCCTGGCCCCAGCACTGGTGCACCAGAACCCCTGCCGCCGCCTCCTACAGAAGGGAAGGGAAAAGAACCGATCAGACCCTCCTCCCCTTCCCCCGCACCAGCCGCACAAGCCACTCCCCTCAAGATGACGCCCCCTGACGCGGCCACCCTAGTGCACACCGCAAAGGTAGATGAAAGCAATATAGTTACCTGGCTACAATTCTTAGTGGAACGAGAATTGGCAAGGGACGCAGCCAAGGCCACCCCAGTCTCAGGGGCCAAAAGGGCAGCGACGACCGAGCTAGAGCAGGAGCCAGACGAGAAAAGACAAAAGGTGGAGGAGACCGCCACTACTACGATCCGGCCCCACTCTCCACCCCCAGCAGGCCACTATGATGACTACGTAAAGGAGCTGCTCGCGCAGTTGCAAACAGCCAAGCAGGAAAGGCGGGTGGCGGTGGAAGAGCTGGCAGCGGAGCGTGAATCGCAAGCGGTCCTCCAACTAGATAGAGTAAGACAAATAACAGAATATCAAAAAGAAATAGCTGTGCTTAAGGAGGAAGCCAGCACCAAGGAGGTGGAGGAGCTGAAAGCCCTGAAGGAGCGCGATGCTACTTGGAAAGGACGAAGGAAAATTCTGATGGAGCGTCTCACCAGGGAAAGGGAGACAAATGCCCACCTTCAGCGCAGAAATGATCAGCTATCTGCAACTAACTTGGAAGCACAGAGCCAACTCAAAAAAATCAGAGAAGACGTTGCAGAGCTGGATCAATTGCGGGCAGAATAGGTGCGTCGGTTACAGGCGACGCGGGACCAACTCAATGAGTAGATTGCAGAACAACAACGAGAGCAGTCCCGTTTGCACCAGGAGCTCGAAGCCCAACAACAGCAGCTCAGGGCAATGACCCTCCGACAAGGAGAGAGCCTGGAGGACATGGAGAAGCGGGCAAAGGAGTGGGCAATTCACAACGAGCAAAGAGTGCGAGACCTAGCGGGCCGGCTGGCCAAGGCTGAGGGTGACAAAGTGATGGCGGAAAACCAAGCAAAGGCAGCTCAACTTGCTATGATGGCTCAACAGCACACTTTCATCAACACGCTACTCCACACCACCCACTGAGAAATAAGAGAGACCAATGATCAGTTGCAGAAAAAGCTAACCACTGCGCGCCAGGCCCTTATGGCAGGCCTGCACGTACCACTGCAACTGGGAGGTCCTCCGCAGAGCCTGGAGGAACAAAGGAAATGTCTGGCACAAGCAGGACTCACAACACAGGAAATGAATGATCTGGGTTTCACTGAAGAAAAAACACAGGAGGAGGAGCAAGCGGAAGGGGGTGAGCACGAGCTTGAATTAGGGCCTCAGGACGAGGAATATGCCCCGCCACCCCCTCAACCCCCACAAACCGAAGTGCCACCCCATGATGCACCCGCCGAATGAAGAGCGGCCCACACCACTCGAAGGAAGGAACTAGTGGAGAAGGCAAGAAGAAAACTCAAGGCCAGACCCGCCCTGAAACAGCCCGTCCCGTTCCCGCTGCGCACCCAAGACTCACCCGCTGAGTACCGTGCTGAGATGATCATCTGGGAGCAGCAGGAGTATAGCCGGGTCCCCTTCAACCTACGCTTCAAATTGCCCACCGCTCTGAATAGGGTGCTACCCATTCAGTTGGTGGAGGATGTCATCGCCATGGGGGCCCGGCTCAAAGCTAGATGGTTAGAAGAGCGTGAGGCCCACCCAACTGCTTGGGGGACCGAGGACCGCAAATTTTGGCAGGACAAAGTCCTCCAGGTACCCCGCACCGTGGAAGGATATAGTTCCCAACCTACCTGGAGGCAGCGCATTTTTGACGTCAACCTGGAGGCGTGGATGGCGTTTTGCAACACCCTCCCTTCGGAAAGGAACGACCCCACCTATATGCCGTTTCCTCGAAGGGTAGGCGTGGATTTTAACCCGTCCATCCACGGCAGGTTTGACTTTTCCATTATTTACAATGTCAACTCCACGTCCCATAGGAGCGCCCTTCTCTTCACCCTACCCGATTTGTACAGCTCCATAAATAAATTCCTTACTGAATTCTCTTCTTGTCCTGACCCAGCCTTCATCACCACCTGTAACTACCTCAGATTAATTAGAATACTAGTACACCACGAACCTGCGCCCCAAGAGCGCCATCTTCCGCCCCTTTATTTTGATCCCAACGCCATAGATAGCACCACCATGACCCGTTTCATGATGCGCGCTGCCCTTTTGCCATCCTTTTGTGTTGCACTGCTGGAGGACATGAATGACAGCAAGTTCACACAGTGCAATCACCCCTTTCTCTCCACCACCACCCTTAAAACCCGCCTCCATACTAAAGGCTACTTGCTAAGCCGGAAGTTCCTCAACAAGGCCCCCCGGCCTCCACCCACACTCCCCCATAATTCGGATGATGAGGGGTAGAACTCCCATTATCCCTTGTATTGCTGCTCCCATGTAACCATGGCAAAAAAAAAAAAAAAAACTGAGGTGTACTTTATCTCCCCATTACCACCTTCCTGCTCCACGCAGCCCCCGTCGCCCAGTCTCCTAACTACGTAATACTTAAGTATGCACACGCACGACACTCCTATAATACCTACACAGAACTAATTCACAGTTTGGGTCCTCAAGTGCAGGAAAACACTCTCAGCTTGCTCAGAGTTTGACCTGTCTCCCAAACTAAGTCTTGCGCACAATACAGAGACTAGCACCCCCCCTAGGGAGAGACCACCTGACAGGTTTTTCAATTGCAGGTATCGACAACCACGACCCAAGTGGCATGCATTCTTCATCAACCTCCCATGCTAATTGCCCACCCGGCATCCAGCGAGCTAACAAACTCAACCAACCCGGCACCCCCAACCAACCCCCGCATACCCAGTCGCCACTGCAAACCCCAAGCCCCGGTCACCCCGAAGTCCTCAATGCCTAGCATCACTTGCTCCCTCCGCCAGTAAGTGCCATGGGACTGGCACTCGTCTAGGAGGGGGGCAATGTTAACCTCAAACACGACAAGAGCGAAAGAAGGCGGAGAAGACGCAGGGCAAAGGCGAAAAGAAGGTAGCCCGACGGAAGGAAAAGAAGGAGAAAAGCCCAAAAAGCACAAGGACAACCATCAAAGACCAAGGCAACCATAAAAAGGGAAAGGCGCATAAAAAGCGCACTCTAAAATCTTGTAAAAGAGTGCCGGGCTCTCACCCGTGCTATTTGTAAAGATAAAAGGGTAGTGAAAAGAAAGCAAGGAAGAGAAAAGAACAATGGGAAACAGGGCCTGGGCAATGACCATCCATGTAAAAAAGGGAAAAAGGGAATGACCACCCAAAAGGGAAGTAGGGTTTTGTATAAAAAGCTGAAAAGTGAATGAAGAGCTCATTCTTTGGTGTGGCAAACTAGTTTTCTCCTTCCTCTCTTCTTCTCTTCTTCTTCTTGCTTGTGTGTGTGCTCTTGAGAGAGGGAGTGTGAGAGATTGAGGGAGTGAGCACGTGAGAGAGTGAGGAATCAAGAGGGTGAAGCTCTCCACCATCTCCTCCCCCCTTCTCCTCTTCTCCTTCCCTCTCTTCTCTTGCGCACGCGGCTATGGAGGATGAGGCTTGGAGAAGGAGGAGGCTTGAGGATGCTTGAGCTAGCATCAAGAATCGTGGAGCTACCTAAGTGTGAGAGAGAGGAGGGCACTCGATCGAGCATCAAGGTAAGTTCACTGCATTCATAGGATCGGCGGCGTGACGGCTAGGTGAGAGATAGCCATGAGAGCTCGCTTGGAACGCTTGAACAATAAGCGGTCCGTGGGTCTTGGCGGTTGAGTGAAAGCTCCCACAGGAGCAGAATGTGAAGTTAAGCACAGATGCAGGTGAGCTTCTCGAAGACCCTACTATGTACAGACGTATAGTAGAAAGTTTGATTTATATGACTATTACCAGGCCAGATTTGAGCTATGCTGTTGGATTGGTAAGTCAGTTTATGCAGGCTCCAAGGAAACCGCATTTGGATGCGGCTAGATGCATACTTAGGTATGTGAAGTCCACATTGCAGTATGAACTATTTTATGAGACTAGGATTCAGATACAGTTGCATGGATACACTAATGCTAATTGGACTGGTAGTATTTCTGATAGACGATCTACCAGTGGATATGTGTTCTCTTTTGGAAGTGCTGCAGTCACTTGGAGTAGCAAGAAACAGCCTACAATTGCCTTGTCGAGCACAAAGGCTGAGTACAAGGGTGCAGCAATGGCTGCATGTGAGGTAGCTTGGTTGCATAAGCTACCTTATGATATGCATCAGCCTACAGATGGGCCAGTTGTCATTTATTGTGATAACATGAGTAGTATACACTTGGCAAATAACCCAGTATATCATGCTAGGACAAAACACATTGAGGTGCATTATCACTATGTGCGAGAGAGGGTTTTACTAGGTCTTATTGATCTAGTTTATGTCAGCACAGAGGATCAGGTAGCTGACATATTCACGACGGCATTGGGCGCAGAGAAGCTGCGCAAGTTCAGAGACCTGCTTGGTGTGCAGGAATTGGGATTGAGCTCGAGGGGGAGTGTTGAGATATCGAGCTCCACTCGTGATATGCCAGGGTGACCGTTGTGCATTTATGTCAGCGACTTGTTAGTTGCAAATGCGGTTGGTACACCACCCATGAATAATAGCTAGATGACAGCTATCCTTATCTACTCTAGTTCGTGGTTCAGTTAGTATGCCACCTTAGTTATTTGAGTTTGGTTTGAGACCCATATATAGGGTTCTTCTATTTCTTTGTATGAGAGTTTTTTTTGGCTTACACAACTAAGAAGAGAAAATTTGTTTTCAGCCTCCATCTGTGTTAGAAATGCGGGATCTAGAGCATGACATAACCGGAAGCTATGGAGGATGGAAAGAGAAGTGTAGACTCATGATGTAATGGACACTGTTTGTTACACAAGTGAATTAGGTTCCAAGATTGAGACTTGGACTCATAAACACAATCTTGTGTATGTGGACAATGACATTGACACTTTACTGAAATGAAAAGAGTACTATCATTGCATTAAGAAAGGAAGCAAGTACAATGCTTTATAGGAAAGTAGGAAACTGCAGTAGGCACCATTGTGCATATGGGATAAGTTAGCCTGCATATCCTTGACCCTGAGACTCCATACAAAGAGGCTGTTTGAGTGTGATTGCTGATTCTCAACAATCTATGTGTGCATTCCCCCATTGTGCAAGCAAGAAAGCTACGAGTGAGACTCCTTCCTTCTCTCCCACAATCTTGACAGAAGCATGTCAGCAAGCTAACCAAGACATATGGCCAAAGAATGCTGACCAAGGAGGAAGGCAACCAGCTAGCAACCTCCTCACCATTTTAGTAACCACTCCAATAATCGTGAGCCTAGGAGATCTGCTTCAGCAGCACCCTCCCTTATGGCAAGAATTAAAGCATTGGGTGGAGGGAAAGGAGGGGCACATTGCCACTGACTTGCAAGAGCAAGACGTAGTCACACAGATTCCAAGCCTAACACTACAC
Organism: Lygodium microphyllum; assembly: GCF_053477565.2. Classification (NCBI taxonomy): domain Eukaryota; kingdom Viridiplantae; phylum Streptophyta; class Polypodiopsida; order Schizaeales; family Lygodiaceae; genus Lygodium; species Lygodium microphyllum. The sequence goes on along the minus strand of NC_141153.1, from coordinate 77,342,313 downwards.
TCAGTTCCAAGGTCACTACGCGTCAATGCTTTCTGGGAAGGCATTGAGATGCATGCAGTCTTACCTATCTTAGCCTTGGGGGATGCAACACGAAAAGGAATCGTAGACATAGGCGCTGGTGTCAGTGTCTTGAGCCACGTAGTTCTATAGGCCTCGGGAAACCCACCTATGGAAACAGATAGGTTCAATGTCACATTGGCCAACGGAATGAAGGCCAGACCATTCAGGGTCCTAAAGAACTGGCCAATGAAGGTCGCAGGGGTGCAGTTTTCCGTGAACTTCATTGTCATGAAGGGAGTGGACTATGACATACTGCTAGGCCGACCCTGGATGAGGAACGCGCGAGTTATTGAAGATTGGGACAATAATCTCATCTTCTTGGGGAATAGAATAGAAGCGGTAAGGGTTGAGATGGATACCTGGAAAACTACCCCAGCCGACCTAGATGCTATCTCAACCATGCTAAAAGGTGATGCACAAGCAAGCAAACCCTATGGGTCATTGACCAAGTACATCCCTTGCCCTGAGGACGAGCGGGATTGGATGCACGTCTTGGCAACCGTTGACCTACCATTCTCAGATGAGGAAGAGCTATATAGGAAATCTGCTAAATCCTCAAGCACGCAGACAAGGGAGCCCATCATGCCACTCTGCATGATGGGGAAGAGCTATATAGGGTCTTCTACATCCCCAAGCACGCTGGCAAGGGAGCCTATCGTGCCACTTTGCACGATGGTAGGAAGCTCACGTAACCCAGGGAAACCGGTCTCGTTCCATATCCCCACCAACAAGCTCGAGCTTCAGAGAATCATAGAGTGCCTGACCAATAAATTGAAGGGCAACATGGCTGCCAATCTAAAACCCCTAAGTGATCTTTTGGCTAAGCTTGAGTGGAAATAGACCAAAATTCACGATCTTAACATGTTATACAATTGGGCTTTAGTCACTGATGAAAAGGATATTGGAGAGGAAAACCCGGGGGATGACGAGCAGTCAGAGGGGCAAGACTCTGATGATGAGGAGTACGAGGACTGCCACTCTATTAGGGACGAGAGTTAAGAGGAGTTAGACACGATAGAATATGACACTGAAGGGAGAGTGATCAAACAGATCAAGGCATACTCTAGGCCCAGAAGGGAAAGGGCAAGATAGAATGAAAGAGGAGTCATGCGGATGGAGTGTGATAGATCCTAGCTAGAGCACATGGGAGCCATGGATTACTAGCAGGCAGGAGTGGCGCAACCGTTGGTGGTCCCAGTATGTAAGACAGATACACCTACTGAATTACGAGACCCCTGGCGAAACTCCTTCCTCAAGAGAGGGATGTGAGTTTAACTCGGAGTCAAAAGTTAGTATGAAGAGTGATCCCGAAATACCCCAACCCTCTAAGGTCAAAAACACCAAAGGGGACTTGCCAGTCCACCTAAGGCGCAGATGGCTGAAGGAGGAGGCCAGGAAGCAAACTAAGAACTCAAAATTAGAGAGGCAAAAGAAGCCACAGGATCTACCCAAATGCTTTACAAAGTTTAAGAAGGGTGATAAAGTGGTGATTCTGCTAGGAGCAAAGAGACAAGGGCAAACCAGTGAGCCAATTGAGGGACCTGCCAAGGTCAAGGAAGTCAACTTGGCAGGGGAAGGTCAGAAGCCTCAACCTATGTTCAATGTTAATGGCTTGACCAAGGATGAGGAGGCTAAACTTGTTGCTCTCCTACGAGAGTATGTCGACGTGTTTGCTTGGTCCTTGGAGGAACTTAAAGGAGTCGACCCTAGGGTTGTGACACATAATATCCCAATGGTTCCAGATGTGGTGCCAACAAAGCAACGACCTTACCCTATGAATCCCAAACATGCCCATGCAGTGAAGGAGGAAATTGATAAGCTCATGGAGGCATGATTTATATATGAGATTGAGCACACGGATTGGGTATCACCCATAATGATCGTTATGAAAAAGAATGGTAAAATTCGAGTGTGTGTGAATTACAAGAAAGTTAATGCCACTACGAAGAGGGACAAATACCCCTTACTGTACACCAAGCACATGCTGGAGAGGGTGGCAAGCAAAGAAGCCTACAGCTTCCTGGATGGCTTCTCTAGCTATAATCAAGTGCAAGTGCACCCTGAGGACAGGCACAAGACTGCTTTTGCCATGGAATGGGGTGTATTCGCCTACATTGTTATGCCCTTTAGGCTAATGAATGAGCCAGCAACCTTCCAACGATTAATGTGAACCATCTTCGGGGATATGCTTAGACGCGAGTTAGAGGTGTTCGTAGATGACTTATGCATACACTCTAGTTGGGCCGAACACTTAGAAAAGTTGAGAGCTGTCTTTGAACAGTGTCGGTTATACAACCTCTCGTTGAACCCCTTAAAGTGCCAGTTCTAGGTGAAGCACGGATGTATCCTAGGGCACGTAGTGTCAAGGAATGGGATTGCCATCGACTTCTCAAAAGTCAAGGTCATTGTCAACCTACCACCACCCATTAACTACAAGGGTGTTCAGTGTTTCTTAGGCCATACGGGATACTATCAACGCTTTGTACTGAATTACGCACTGATTGCTAGACCTTTGTATAAGCTACTGATCGTATTTCAGTGGACTAAGGAATGCCAGCATGGATATGAAGAGTTGAAGAAGGCTCTCACCATTGCACCAATCTTACGAGCCCCAGACTGGAGCATAACATTCCATGTGCACATAGATGCCTCTAAGTTTGCTATTGGAGCTGTTCTATGCCAGCCTGGTGAGCATAACCTAGATTACCCCGTGAGTTTTGCTAGCAGGAAGCTCACTGAAATGGAGATGAACTATTCAACTACAGAAAGGGAAGGGCTAGACATGGTGTTTGCTGTAAAGAAATTTAGGCATTATTTGTTTGCCACACCCTTTGTCTTTTTCATTGACCATCAAGCCTTGCTTTATCTTGTGAACAAGCCGTGCAGTACAGGTCGCATAGCTAGATGGTTACTTCTCTTGTTGGAATTTGATTTTTCTATGGTTTTACGTAAGGGAAAGCAGCACTACATGGCTGATCACATGTCCCGCATACCCACAGGAGAAGCTGCTAGACAAGGCATACCGAACGCTCACCTCTTTGGCCTGTCTAGCGAAAGAGACTTGTTTAGGGCTGATCTGATACCATATTGGGCCGATGATGTAGTTCAAGTGCTAGATAATGGTCTGCCTAAGAGACCTATTGAGAAAGCCATGCTAAGGAAACTTATCTTAAAGATCCAGCCATACCAACTGATTGTCGGCCAAATCTATAGGCTAGGACAAGACAGTTTGTTGTGTCGATGTGTGTGTGATCACGAAATGCATGATGTATTGAGAGCAACACATGGTGGAATAGTTGGAGGACACTTTAGTGGGGATACAACAGCCCGTAAGGCGCTACAATCCCAACTATGGTGGCCCACCCTATTCTGTGATACTGCTAAATTTGTAAAACACTGCGATGAGTGCCAGAGGACTAAGGTGCCTATGCACAAGGATAAGATGGAGTTGACCCCCGTAATAGCACAACAGCCCTTCAAAAAATGGGGCATTGACTTCATTGGACCTATCAGTCCTGCGGCATAGTACTCCCAGGCATGCTACATCATTGTGGCAACTAATTACCTGGCGAAGTGGGCAGAGGCAAGAGCCACTAGGAAGAACGATGCTAGAACCACTGCGAAGTTCTTGTGGGAGCAGGTCTTTTCATGTTTTGGTTGTCCAATTGAACTAGTAAGTGATCAGGGCACGCACTTCATTAATGAAGTGATATCCCACCTGCTCTCGACCTTCCTAATCATTGGATAGAAGTTCCTCACCCTACTACCCTCAAGCAAATGGCCAAGCAGAATCCACGAATAAAATCCTAGTCAATGTGCTTACTAAAATAGTATCCACATCACGAAGTGACTAGGATAACAAATTGATGGCGGCCTTGTGGGCCTATCATACAGCTTATAAGACAACTGTAGGACAGATGCCCTTCAGGTTAACTTATGGAATGGAAGCCATTCTACCCTTAGAGTTCTTTGTCCCTAGCTTAAGAATAGCAGCCCAGGAGCGTTGGGAGGGAAGAAAGGCTTGGGCCAATCACTTGGTGGAGTTAGAGTGTCTCACGGAGACTCAACTCTTAGCCACCCATGCTCTGATCTATGAGAAGGCACGAAGAAAAATGTGGTTTGACAAGCATGTCAAACAGTGCAACTTTGATCTTGGGGATCTCGTTCTACTATACTCTATGAAGGGTCACAAACAGAAAATGAAACTTCGAGGACTGAGACCTTTCCGAGTACGTATAATTAGTAGAACAGGCAATGTTGAGTTGGAGACAAGTGAAGGAATAGGATTCTTCAATGGCAGTCGGATGAAAAAGTACTATCCTCCTTCCCATCCGTTGCACGAGCCACCTATGCTTGAAGCCCCTGTCAACGTCTATGTGGCCACAATTACTGAGCTGACAGATCAAGATGAAGAAGCAGTGGCACCCGCCTACCTACCAATCACAGTCCTGCAGAACGGACGTATTCTTTTGATGCCTTGATCGACGAAGGTGCCGACTATAATATATTGACGCATGACCATTGGACACGCATTGGTCAACCTAAATTATAGCCCATAAACGATAAACTCAATCCATTTGGGAGCAACACTTACTCACTCTTAGGAAAATGCAAAGTGGCTGTCTCTATCAAGTCTAAAAGTATACCAGTCTTCTTTTATGTGTTGCCAAACACTAAAGGGGCCGGTAATAAGTCACTACTAGGTCGCACTTTTAAAAAGCAGACAAACTACAATGTGGACTATAACCTAGGTTGCATCCATTTGGCTATAGGCAATGTGCGCATAGTGACTACTTTCAGCAAGGGTTATCTTGATCCTTCTACAATTGCAAAGCCAGCGATAGAGACCCCTACGGCCACGCCCATGACCAAGCATAGGGAGAAGGGCTGTGATACCTCACCCCATGCTCAAACTGCTAGAACCAAGCCCACCAAGGCCATTCACAAGGTCAAAGAGCCCAGCTCATATGGGTGCCAAAACGATAAGGGTCACCTTCGCATAAACCACAGAAACGTGCTTCTAAATGCAAAAACTATCAGTAACAGCCTAAGAGATAGCTCAGATGCTATCAACATAGGCGCACTACCACGCTGCGATGGATCCCCAAAGATCTCTTGCGAGCACAAGGATACTATGAGGGAAACCCCTGGATATGGGTGCCTAAGAGTGGACACTCAAGAGGCTCCACTCTAAGCAACCTCACTCTAGCTAGAGAGGCTTGCACATACGGAGCCCAGGTTGCAAAGCAAGTTGGACCAACACCGGTTGTGATTAATGAATCCCAACTCATTTATCATCCAAAGCTAGATGCCCCAAATTTATGCAAGTTAGAGGATTCGAGCATCCCCATGCCAGCTCAGATAGAATGTAGCACACCTCCATGCCATTGGAGCCCCCTGCAACATCTCAAAGTGCTCCTGAGTGCAAAGTCCCATCTGTGACACCATCAATGGAGTCACCACTATCCAGCCCAATTGCACCATCACCACCAGCAGGTCTTAGGCCTTTGTACGAAAGACGATCTTTCCTTTTAGTGGCCAAGGATCTTGCTGAGACCTCAGGAGATGATGTAGTGACATGCATCAAGGAGTTAGACAACACCTTCACCACATTCGCTAGGAGCTATGAGAGGCTTGACTCAGGACTTCTTGATGAACCCCTTGCTTCTGATGTTCGTGTGTTGCCATGCACTTGGGAAGACTATGAGTTTATGACCGTCAAATTCCCCACAATTGCCGTTGAATTAATCGCTAATGGAGAAATCTCAAAGGAGCAAGCCGTCCTCAAAAGACTAATTACCTCTATCCGCAAGCATGCTCGCTCTACACCTGAACAAGAGAACTGGAGGAGCTCATGCAACTGGCCAGCTCTGCTTCTTCGTTCTTACAACTGTGGCATGCCTTGTGACTTCAATGGGAGAAAAAAGGCTGCCATATCATGACCAATGCCGAGCAAAGAAGGGCAATCAAAACAATTGAACACAACCCTACTTATGTGGCACCTCTTTCATTTAGGGTTTTGGCCATTACACGCAACATACACTTAGATGACTAGGTGTTGGCCCACCCTTACATTGATCAATTCCTCATCACAGAAGAGGAGTTGCACATTGCTAGTCGCCTCAACTCCGAGGACATCTTTCATGATGTCTTGACCTATATCACCCAAACTTCCATACGACCACGTGAACATGATCGTCATGCCCATCTCGAATATAACCCTAACCTCTATACTTGGCTGTTGGCCAAGTAACTCACCCCACACAGTCCATGCGAGCCCTCCTTCTCCCCTTGCTAATCCTAGGAAGGATTCCCTTAAAACTTAAGGAAAGGGGGGAGGAGCAAAGTGAGAGCCAAGGAAGGATTCCCTTAAAACTTAAGGAAAGGGGGGGGGGGGGTGGGGGGGGAGCAAAGTGAGAGCCAAGTGATGTAGCAAGATATATAATGGATGAAAATGATCAAGTAAATTCAAATAGGAAAGAATGCAAGGAGGAAATTTATGTTGCTTTTGAATTATTTCCAAGTTTCATGCCTCTGAATCAGCACGGCAAATTGTCACACGCATTCCTTCTTGGGTTTTTGTTAGTGATGAGTAAATTCATAATGCTAATGTTGGCATGGTGTAATGACAGGCACCTATCATGGCAGGACAGGGTAAACTTCCATTCACTGAAGAGGAGCTGGCAAAGTATGGAATCAGTGTTGAGACACGTGGATTTAGCCAGTTCACGTTCAAGCATACCATGAATTCAGATGAAGCCATCCTAGAAGAGCCGGCCGTGAAGGAGTTGGTGGACAAATGCAAGTACGTGGAAAAGGTCGAACTGGCTGTAGATTACAGCATGTGTGCTGACTTCTTAAGGAGCTTTGATGAAGGAAGGAGCTATGGCATGGTCACAGTAAGGACTCGTGACCAAGAAAGAAGGGTGCAAGTGCCCCTTAATGCAGGTATTGTCGAGAAATCCCTGGGGCTTGTGTCCAAGAAGGAGAGGCGCCCAAAAAGAGATGTAAATGCCATGATGGGAGTCAAAAAAGAGGACGTGCACACAGTGGATGGAATCAGTTTGGCTGACATTCTAGACCCTATGACAAGGATGCAAGCTAAAATGGTCCACGCCCTTTTTTCAAGACACAAATACAATGCACTAATGAACAGAATCGGGGTGCCTTTGCTGGAAAGCATCACTGTAGGAGTTCCAAAGGAGGTGGATTGGAATAGCTTTGTCCAGAAAACTATCAAGAGTTCAGCTGCGCTGCTAGCTCCAGCCGCAGCACCAGCTGGTGGGGAATCTCCGGCCTCTACCACACGATCCGCAAGAAAACATCATGCCACAAAAGCCTCTACAATCAGATACGAAGGTGTCCTGACAGCAATCATTGATGAAGCCATCAAGGATGCTAGTGTAGATGAAGAGCAAGTTGTGCAACGAAGCTCACCTCACCGCGAGGAAGAAGGCTCAAGCAAAAAGATAGTAAGCGACAAAGGAGAGCCGAAAATACCACCCACTCAAATGGCCAAACCACGGAAGCAAAAGAAGACTGACAAGAGCCAAAAGAAGAAGGAAGAAAGACTGAGCAAAGAAGAGCAAGCCGAGGTGAAGAGGGCTCAAAGAGAGTCAAGGAGGGTGGAGGAGGAACGAAGGAAAAAGGAAGAGGAAGAACTCAAAAGAGTTAGAGAATAATCAAAAAGGGCAGAAGAAGAGAGGCAAAGAAGGGCAGAGGAGGAAGCCGATGAGATAAGGATGAAAGAACTGGCTAAGTTGGTAGAGGCTACTCGCAGATCTGTTGAAGAAACCCATGGGGGAGGAGAGATTGACCCTTTGAGTCCCTGCCATGAGGCTGAAGCAAAATGGCAGTGCGGAAGCGGCCCCAGTGATTGTAGGCAAGGGCAAGTCCCTACTGCACCCCCTGCCTTCCTCCTTCGTGCTGGTACCAACCGACACCACAACCACCCCGCAACCCACGCCCTCTCTAGACACGGCCCAACTGATGAGCATGATGTAGATGCTTGTCAGTAAAGTGGCTGAGATTGTACCAAAAACCGGAGCGAAAAGACCCGTTGCCACAGATGCCAAGTCTAGGAAAGATCCAAAACGATAAAAGCTAGAGGCGTCAACCACTGCAGCCCCTACTCCCATGCCACCTGGTGCAGACTACGACGCTTATGTGGCTAAGCTTCTAGCACAATTGGACAAGGCGAAAGAAGAAAAGAAGGTGGCCCCCCTGGTGGAGCTAGAAAAAGAACATGAAACTTTGGCAGCATTAAGGCTAGAAGTTTCAAAGCAAGGAGCCAACTGAAAAAGGGAGGTGAAAGCACTACAAGATCAACTGGAAGCAAAAACGAAGAAAGCCCAAGACAATGAGAGCCGCCTAAGACAAAGTCTGGAAGATGAAGAGCAAAACCTGGTGGCAGAGCAGCAGAGCTTAAAGTTACTAGTGCAGCAATATGCTAACCTAGAACAGAGAACTGCCAAACTAGAAAGGTACGGACAGATAGCAGCTCAAGAAGGCGAGCCAAGCGAGCGACAAGAGGATACCATAGCTTTTCAGCTATGGTATGGACTTGAGGAACAAGATAGATTGGAGAGAGTAGAGTTCCTAGCACATGAAAGGCTAGCAATCCCCACAGCAGAAGCACAAAGGCTGCAACATGAGGCACAACGACTGCAAGGTGCATTGGAGATTGCCAAAGGAGACACAGAGGCCCTCATGGCCATGGCCTTCACACAAAGAAGATTGCACCTTGCAGAGATCTAAAGCCACGAGCAGCTTGTGCAAGAAAAGTCAGAACTAATTGCTGAGGCAGAACAGAGATTCAGCATTGCAAATCAAGCAAAAGAATTTGTTGAAGAATGGTTGGCTCAAAAATCTAGGGAGAGGAACCAACTCCGGTTCTTAACAAATGAGCAGTAGTAGGTGGTGATCACCTTGGCAAATGAGCTGGAGGAGGGAAGAATGAAGATGGAAGAGAGGGCCAGCGAGTGGAAAAAGAACGATTTTGACGCTTGGCGGTGGCTGAGTGCGAGAGAGTGCTTGCTGAGTCCAGGGCAGAAGCTGTCGATGTATGCACCAACACACAAAGGCAAGCCTTCCTCAGCACAGTACTACATGTCACCCAAGCTGAGGGGAATGATTCAGTGGAGAAGGTAAGAAGGAAGCTAGAACTGACTACCCGAGCACTAAGGTATGGCCTTCAAGAGCGGGAGCTTCCAACAGGCACAGGAATCACAAAAGAGCAGCAATTTCACTACCTACACCGTGTTGGCCTCTCCACTATTGAGCTTAAGGAACTTGGGTTCGAAGAACATGAGCGACCACCAACACCACCACAAGTGGCCCCAGCAGTGGCCGAGCAGAATGTCGAAGAGGGTCCGAACTTTGAGCAAGATGCTGAAGAAGAGCAACAAAGAATGCCCAGTCCACCTCTACCAGACCTCCCGCCTAAAGAGCCCAAAGATGCCCACATGCCCGAGCACATTGTGGCAGCCAGAAGAAGAAGACAGGAACTGGCAGAGGAAGCCCAACGCAGAGCACGGTCACTTCTAATACGATTCCCTGAATAGCCGGTGCCACTACGGGGGGATTCCCATTCTATCGATTGGCCTCAGGAATTGGTCATATGGTGTGAACGAGACTTCCAAACGAGACCATTTGAGCTTTCATTTGCTTGTCCACGCTCTCTGGACCATGCGTTGCCTCTAGGCATTCTAGCCAAGATCAAGGATCTGGCTAATGACCTCGTAAACAGGTGGATAGAGGAAAGAAGCCTCATAATAACTAGATGGAGGCAAGAGCCTGCAGATTACTAGCAGGACAAGGTAAACAGGGTTCCCAAAACCGTCCAAGGCTACGAGGTGCAGCCAAAGTGGCGGAGGAGGATTTGGGATACCAATTTTGATGCCTGAACCGCCTTCTGCAGATCGCTCCCTGAAGAACACAATGACCCCATCTACATGCCCTACCCCCGTAGGCATGGAGTTGACTATGATCAAAACATTCATGGGGATTTTGACTTTCCTAAGATATATAACGTTAATGCCCGGAGCCCCGAGGAATGCCTAGTCTTTAGGTTAGAGGATCTCCTCCCATCTATCAACCACTTCCTCGCGGATTTTTCTTCTTACCCGAATCCAACCTTCTTAACCACTTGTAATTATCTTAGGCTTATCAAGTTCCTACTAATGCATAGGCCCACAGTCGAGGAAGCCCACCTCCCTCCACTCTTTTTTGACATCAACCTAGGTATAAATAGTAGAGCCATGACTAGACTAATGATGAGGGCAACCCTGCTTCCCTCCTTTTGCCTAGAAATCTTAGAAGATATGAATGATACTCGCTTCACAAGGTGCAATCATCCTTTCTTGTCATCCACACCTCTGAAGGCCCAGGCCACTATTAAAGAATATCTACAAAGTCACGCATTCCTATCCCAATGCTTGCGACCACCTCATAATCAGGCTGAAGGTGATAGGCATTAGCTAGGACACCTTCCTTGTATGCAATTCCTTTTTCTTTTTTTTAAGCACAAGGGCTCACTTCACTCACTACACCTAGGGTTCACCCCTAGCCCCTCCCCCACTTCATGCTTAGGGCACATCAAGAGCAAGACTTCTAGACCTGTCACCCTAAGTTTTGCACTGCACCTTCAACAACACACAAACTGGGTCCTCAAGTGTGGGACACTACCAAGGGCTTACACAAGGTTAGACCCATCTCCCAGTTCCACTACACATGCACTTATACCACACCGTGAGACAGACACACCCCTTAGGGAGTGCACAACTTTTTCTTACAGGCTATGATCGTGACTCAATGAATGGCTACCCAGCTAAAGAAGATCATCCACGACGTCTGCTAACTAATGTCCAAGAATTTTTCTCTGAGTTGGACAGCACACCACTACAATAGCTTCAGGAAAAACTTCTGCGTATTCCGATGGTTGGATGGACCAACATGCTTGATGTAGCTGACCATCTGCCTATTGATGGCTACCATGAGACTGAACCGAATCAAGCAGAAGGAAAACTCAGTGGTGATGGACCCACCATTGGCATAGATCTTGGAACCTCATCTTCTCCAAATGATTAGAGATCCCCATATTTAACAGCCGTCGTAGAATGGGAGCTACAACTGTGTGATAAATGCCGAGCATCTTCATGAAGTCCAAAGCATGCCGGAATCTCTCCCGGTCATCGCTAATCAAACTCCATCACCTCTCATTCACAACAGTACCTTTTGATTGTGGTCATCTACCCACCAATTCCACTTAGCAACAACCCCAACTACCCCACTACTCCCCACCACAGTGCCATGGGACTGGCACTCAGCTAGTAGGGGGGTAATGTTTACCGCAGCAAGAGGATCGAAAAATGGAACAGAGGAGTGGGAAAATGGAAGAAGGAGATAATCGAAAGGGCACAGGACAAGGGAAGGAAAAGCCACCCCGAATGGAGGTCACACCCTGAAAAATTTGAATGAGGACCTCCCCAAAAGGCCTCAATGTCGCCTCAAGAAAAGAAAAGAGTAAAAGCGCACCATTAATTGTGAAAGCACTCTCGAATCCTTGTGAAAGAGTGCCAAGATCACTCCTGTGCAAATTGTATGCATTAGTTGGGAATGGGATAAGTTAGAATGGTGGGAAATAGGAAAAGAGGGCCTAGACTAATAGACTAATGGCCGGCCATGTAAAAAGTAGGGTGACCGCCCAAAAAGTAGGGCATGTATATAAAGTTCAAAAGTGAATGAGAAGCTCATTCTTGTGTGTGGCCAAAGCTTCTTCTTCTTCTTCTCTTGTTTTTTTCCTTCTTGCTTGTGCTTGAGTGAGGGATTGAGTGAGTGTGTGAGGGTGAGGGATTGTGGAGAAGAAGCTCCCCATCTTCTCTCTTCATCTTCTCTTCTTCTCTTCTCTTCTCTTCTCTTGCGCGCCTATGGAGGATGGAGCTGTCAAGATTGTGGGAGAGAAGGAAGGAGTCTCGCTTGAAGCTTTCTTGCTTGCACAATGGGGGAAGACACACAAGGGTGGAGGCTGAAAACAGTTTTCCTCTTCTTAGTTGTGTAAGCCAAAAGAACTCTAGTACAAAGAAATAGAAGAACCCTATATATGGGTCTCAAACCAAACTCAACTAACTAAGGTGGCATACTAACTGAGCCACGAACTAGAGTAGATAAGGATAGCTATCATGTAGCTATTATTCATGGGCGGTGTACCAACCGCGTCTGCAACTGACAAGTCGGTGACATAAATATACAACGATCACCCTGGCGTAACACGAGTGGAGCTCGATATCTCAACACTCCCCCTCGAGCTCAATCCCAATTCCTGCACACCAAGCAGGTCTCTGAACTTGCGCAACTTCTCTGCGCCCAATGCCTTCGTGAATATGTCAGCTACCTGATCCTCTGTGCTGACATAAACTAGATCAATAAGACCTAGTAAAACCCTCTCTCGCACATAGTGATAATGCACCTCAATGTGCTTTGTTCTAGCATGATAGACTGGGTTATTTGCCAAGTGTATACTACTCATGTTGTCACAATAAATGACAACTGGCCCATCTGTAGACTGATGCATATCATAAAGTAGCTTATGCAACCAAGCTACCTCACATGCAGCCATTGCTGCACCCCTGTACTCAGCCTCTGTGCTCGACAAGGCAACTGTAGGCTGTTTCTTGCTGCTCCAAGTGACTGCAGCACTCCCAAAAGAGAATACATATCCACTGGTAGATCGTCTATCAGAAATACTACCAGCCCAATCAGCATCAGTGTATCCATGCAACTGTATCTGAACCCCAGTCTCATAAAATAGTCCATACTGCAATGTGGACTTCACATACCTAAGTATGCGTCTAGCCGCATCCAAATGTGGTTTCCTTGGAGCCTGCATAAACTGACTTACCAATCCAACAGCATAGCTCAAATCTGGCCTGGTAATAGTCATATAAATCAAACTTCCTACTATGCGTCTATACATAGTAGGGTCTTCTAGAAGCTCACCTGCATCTGTGCTCAGCTTCACATTTTGCTCCAAAGGAACTGAAATAGGCTTACAGCCTGTCATCCCATATTTGGACAGCATGTCCAATCCATACTGCCTCTGCAAGAGCTGTATCCCACTTGGTGATCTAATCACCTCAATGCCCAAGAAATAACGCAGCTCTCCCAAATCCTTCATCTCAAACTTCTGCTTCAATAGCATTTTCACATGAAGGATATCTTCATCACTGTCACCTGTCATAATCAAATCATCAACATAAATGACAAGCAGCATAATACCTTTCTCTGTTTTTCTCACATAAAGTGAGAAATCTGCCTTGGAAATCTGAAAGCCAATAGTGACAAGATACTGTCCTATCTTGTCAGACCATGCTCTAGGTGCTTGCTTCAAGCCATACAAGGCTTTCTTCAACCTGCAAACAAACTCAGGATGAACAGCATGCACATAACCTGGTGGCTGCTCCATATAGACCTCTTCTTGCAAATCACCATGCAAGAAGGCATTCTTTACATCCATCTGATGTAAAGACCATCCCTTTGATGCAGCCATAGCAATGACTGCTCTTACGGTTGCCATCCTTGCAACCGGACTAAATGTTTCTTCATAGTCAATGCCATATGTTTGTGCATACCCCTTGACTACTAATCTTGCCTTGTATCTGTTCACAGAACCATCAGCATTGTGCTTCACCTTATAAACCCACTTACAGCCAATTGCATTCTTACCTTTAGGCAAAGGTACTAACTCCCATGTAGCATTTGCTTCCAAGGCATCCATTTCTTCATCCATGGCTTTCTCCCATTTTTCTTTTCCCATGGCTTGCTCAAAAGATGTGGGTTCTGGTTCCTGTATCACTTTGACCATATATGCATAGTGAATGGCTGTAAATCCATCATATTTCAGCCTATCCACAGGATACCTAGCTCTTGTAGACCTGCGCAAAGTAGGTTCACTCCCAGGTGCTCTCAAAACATCCCTGGTCTTCCTTACTCCAGGTGTAACAATAGAAGGAATACCCAACTCATCATCAATGCTCTGCTCTGAGCCACTGGATTCACCATCCACATAAGAGTGACCTGCATTCACATCAAACATGGGCTGATCAACTTTCTCTTTTCCTTTTCGTGATACCTGCATACCACTATCTGCATTGCTTTGAGAAGAATCTCCTGATCTCAATCTGCCTGTCCATGGCGAAGAATGTGAACCACTGCTAGAGGACGCTCCAGGTCCACTAATATTTTGTGACTGCTGCTGTGAATTTTGTGCAGCATTACCATTTTGTGCATCTACATCATCAATCACATTTACTGGTTTATACCAGCTACTCATCTCATCAAAAACAACATCTCTGCTCACTGTAAACTTACGAGTAGAAGGGTTATAGCATCTATACCCTTTTTGCTGCAGAGAGTAACCAATAAAGATGCACTTCTCAGCTTTTGGATCCAACTTGGATCTCAGCTCATCTGGCACATGTACATAGGCAATGCAACCAAAAATTTTCAAATGAGAAATATCTGGTTTCCTACCAGTATACCTCTCCTCTGGAGTCATTCCATGTATTGCTGCAGTGGGAGTCCTGTTCATTATGTAGACTGTTGTAGCAACTGCTTCAGCCCAATAAAAATCTGGCAGGTCTTTTTCATTGAGCATGGCACGAGACACCTCTCCAATATGTCTGTTTTTTCTTTCTGCAATTCCATTTTGTTGTGGGGTATAACTACATGAATATTGCTGCTTTATGCCATGCTCCTGCAGGAACCTTGCAAACTCATTTGAGAGGTACTCTCCCCCTCCATCTGACCTTAGGCATTTTATCTGCAGGCCTGTTTCTTTTTCAACCATAGCTTTAAGAGTTTTGAAATGCCCAAAAACTTCACTTTTCTTTTTCATAAAATACACCCAAACTTTTCTGCTATAGTCATCAATAAAAGTGACAAAATAATGACAGCCTCCAAGAGATGCAGCTTTAGTAGTCCACACATCAGAGTGGATTAATTCCAATGGCTTCTCACTCTCTTGAACATGTCTAGGAAATGGTTTCCTTGCCTGTTTTCCAAACTGACAGGCTTCACATACCTTATGCATTTCTGCAACCTTGAATTTGGGCAATCCTGCAACAATATTTTGGGCCTGCATTGATTTAAGTCGCTGTACATTAACATGACCAATGCGTTTATGCCAAATATCAATATCTGCAACTACACCGGTCCCATGTGCAAACATTGCTGCACTCAATTCAGACATGTCTGCATCCAACGTAAACATTCTGCCCTTCTTCTTTCCTTTTGCTATCAAGCGACCTTTATTTTTCATATCCTCAACAAAGCATCCATGAGGATTAAATCTGACCTGCAAGCCCTGTTCAACCATTTGACCAACAGAAACCAGATTCTTGGTGATATTCGGGACATGAAATACATCGGACAGGTATTTCTTTTTCCCATCCTGCATAGACAAGGGAATTTTTCCAATCTGCACAATAGGATGTGCAGTATCATCACCAGTCTCCACAAATCCTGGTTTTTCCATTTTCCTTGCATCCTCCATCCATTCTGCATGACCTGTCATGTGGTTTGATGCACCTGAGTCAACATACCATACATCATTGCTTTCTTCTGCACTTGTCACAGAATTGTTCATGTGCTGCACCATGAACAAATGCTCATTTCTGTCATCACCCTGTCTACTAGAAGATGCATAATTCCCTTGTTGCAGTTTTCCATTCATGATGTCATTCTGCTTTTTATAGCAATCTTTAGCCATATGACCCATTTTACCACAATAGTAGCATTCAACATTACTGTTTGCATTTTGGCCTCTTTGCCATCCACCACGACCTCTTTGGCTCCCCCTGCCTCTAGAGTTACCACGTCCTCCTCCATAGGACTGGTTTTCTTGAGTTTGCTGCATATTCTGATTTCTGCCACGGCCTCCAAATCGGCCTCCTCTACCTCTGCCTCTACCTCTTCCAGCATTTGAGTAGAAGACAGCTTCTTTTGAAGTTCCTCCCGAAGAAGATGCACCACCATTTCTCTGTTCCTCAGAAATTAGAAGAGCAATCAACTCCTCAAAATCAGGAAATCTTTCACGAACTGAAATGGATGTCCGAAACTGTGCATAATCCTTGCCTAGACCATTCAAGGTCACGGAAACTAAATCATCATCTTCCACTGGTGACCCAATGGAAGCAAGTGCATCTGCAATCTTCTTCACCTTCATGTGGTAGTCGTTGATGCTCATACTTTCTCTTTGCACATTATGCAACTCTTGCTTGAGCTGCATTTTCCTGGCTTGCGTATTTGTGCTATACATTTTTGACAAAGTATCCCATGCCTCCTTTGGCGTACTTGCATCCTGAATATGCACAATCATAGAGTCTGAAATACTGATAGACAGCCAATACATAACTTTCCTGGCTCTCTCATGCCATGTTTTAAATGCCTGCATTTGTTGTTGATTGGGAACATCAGGAAGAACTGGTTCTTCTTCATTTCCTGCAACAAATTCCCAATATCCTTTTCCCATAAGGAAATTCGTCATTCTAAACTTCCATGCCTGGAAGTTGTTCTTGTCAAGCTTTTCAGTGACAATCTGTGAAAGAGAATCAGACGCCATTACAGAATACTGCAAGAAATTCTGTCACTGCAAAAAACACAGCTTCACCCTCACAAGGGCAAATCTGCAAAACTGGCGAAAGTGGTATTTGACCACACAGTCACTTCCTAGTGACGATTTTGCATAAACAGGAACCAAGGATGATTCTGAAACTCCCAATGTCTCTGCGCACAAGCATACGATGCAATTTCTACAGTAACTTTTCACCGACCTGTAGAACAGTGGTCGCACAGCATAAAACTGAGCCTTTTCTTGAGTGCGTGCAGAAAACTTCCGTCTGCAAAACAGGCCCCGAAATGGCCTCAAATCAAAAAAACAAGGTCGCCAAGGGCTAAAGCCCTTTCCCGCAGCATATACTGCCCTCTTGCTTCACCGCGAAGGGCGTCTCAACCTGAGACAATGCACTCCTGCAATTTCCGGCTGTGCTACCTGCAGAGATCTGCTCCCAAAACAGGAAATGAAAGCAACACTGCTCCTCTTACCAGACCACCGCGAGCTTGGCTTGCTTTCTTGAGCTCCTTACCACGAACAAGGCTCTGATACCATGTCAAGATTGTGGGAGAGAAGGAAGGAGTCTCGCTTGAAGCTTTCTTGCTTGCACAATGGGGGAAGACACACAAGGGTGGAGGCTGAAAACAGTTTTCCTCTTCTTAGTTGTGTAAGCCAAAAGAACTCTAGTACAAAGAAATAGAAGAACCCTATATATGGGTCTCAAACCAAACTCAACTAACTAAGGTGGCATACTAACTGAGCCACGAACTAGAGTAGATAAGGATAGCTATCATGTAGCTATTATTCATGGGCGGTGTACCAACCGCGTCTGCAACTGACAAGTCGGTGACATAAATATACAACGGTCACCCTGGCGTAACACGAGTGGAGCTCGATATCTCAACAGGAGCTTGATGGAGAGGGCTTGAGATTGCTTGAGCTTGCCACAAGGATCATGGAACTACCGAAGTGCAAGAGAGAGGAGGGAACTCGATCGAGCATCAAGGTAAGCTCACTACACCCGTAAGGTAGGCATTGCACGCCGGCTATGTGAGAGATAGCCATGGCCACTCGGCTTGAAATGCTTGATCAATAAACGGTCCATAGGTCTCGAGGTAGAGCTCCGTAGCTTCCCTTCAAGAAGTTCAGGTTCCATCAAATTCACCCTTTTCGTTTCCACATGATATGGGTGCAATAAGTATAAAGTTTGCATAGGGTAGTCTTAATCGCATTGAAAATTTACTATAATTGAATGCTTTGTTTTAAAAAGATCATAAGAATGTTCGAGAAAGTTTTAGATTGCATCACAAGGTACTTATATTTTCCGCACCATCATGATGAAAGGCTGTCGCATTCATGAATATATGGTTCATGTGTTAAAAGATGCACTCATGCAATAATGTCCTAGTCACATCGCGCACACAAGTTAAATATATATTGCAATGCCCATTGGAAGGTTTGCATTGGGTAACTTACATTGGCAAGAATGAGTTATGTTGTACACAATGCATTTGTGTAATAAAATAATCCCTTGTGACGATCGTAAATAGGTTGATTCATAGGAGCAAGTTTAATTAAAGAATAGGTAGTTGCTATGGAGAGGAATAAAAGGGTTATATTTTCGCATAAGCAACTGCATTCTATTTCACGTGACTTGCATGGGAAGGGAAAAGATTGTGTTTTTTTATTTTCAATATCATTGTGACTGTACATGGCATAACCTGCACGCATAAGCAACTTGCATGCATAAGTAAATATATGAAAAGGAAAAGGGTTATATTTCATTTGATGAAAAGCATATAGGATGCAATACGCATGTAACGATAATTACATTCAATATGAAAGATAGGATAAGATAAGTTAAAATGTTGCTTAGTATTACACTTGTAGAGTTAATCCAATGATCTCGCACTTAGATCATTATATGTTGCAAGTAATGAGTGGGTACTAGGCCTTAGGACACGAATGCTAGTAATATCGACAAAAGAAATGTAATTCCTCAAGATAGGCACTACTACCTATCTCGAGCAACTAGTCTGCAAGGTCAAATGTTATTGCAACTAAACCATAAGATGCTACTACTACATCTTAGGCCAAGGGAGGCGAGATCTAATTACAAGTTAGAAGTCAAGTAGTCCCCCTTCTACAACTCTCTCTCTTGGGGACCAATTTGTCAAACTTAGGAAAATTGAGAATTGCCAAGAAGCAAATTGACCAACCGAGGGCGACAGGGTTGTCCAAGATCTATCTTACAAGGAGACCTAAGGTAAGGATAATAAAGGTCGGTAGGGCACAAACCCTAACCCAAAGAAAAAGGGGAAACAAGCAACCTAGCTTGCAAGCCCTTAGAATCTCACCAAGTCACGAACGATCCAAGATCAAATGCTGGGAGCATTCAGGAAAAAGGAATCACACCTTAGCAGTTGGTCGTACGAACGACCACAGAAATGATCGTGATTGTATACTTAGGTACATTGTTTGAACTTCTTTGCTTAAGGAACTAATTCAAGGAAAAACACTTAATGCTTCAGGTTAAAAGCTTGGAGGGAGAGGCAGGTTTAGTTACCTCCGATTGTCTGCTTGGCCCTATCCAAGGGGGTTGTTAGCCACGTCGGTTACATGGACCAAACCTGCCGTGACAGGTCTCTCCGTGGGTGCTCCTTGGAGCGGAAGGACGTTTGGGTGCCAGGGGAGGCTCTGGCTGTAAATTCCTTGCCTCTGGACCTCGCACAAGAGGCCGACGTGACTCGAGATGGGATCTCGAGGCCCGTGTACTAGTCTACGGGAAAAATTTGGAGCAACAATCCTAATGATTGCTGGGATAGCCTTCGGGCATGATACTTGATGTATTCCAAGACTATGATAAATAAAGATCGGATATTTGGAAAAGAAATTTGCTTGATATTTTTTTTTATGTGAGTGCCTCCTAAGTTACGTGAAGGAATTTGTGTTTAAATTGATTAATTAAGGAAGCTTCTTTTGCATGTCAAACATAATGTGGTAGGTAATTAGATAACTAAGCAACCTGAGGAAAGTACAGTGGATGTGACTTGAGTCCGTCCTACGAAAGGGTGGTCATGGTTAGCTGGAAAATTTTCTCAAAAGACATGATAATGAAACTATGAAAACCTAGAGTCATTTGAGTTAGAATCCCGATTTATGTTGTTTTAAGGGAGCGGAATGGAACTATGCCTTATGGGTAGAGAGGTTGAGCTTTGCATCTCTCTCATTTCCCATTCTCCATGAACCAAGTGCAGCATAAATCCGCTTCAACTCTGTTGTTTCTACTCAAAGTGGGTCATCTGGAGCTCGATGCTAGCTACTTCCTAAAGACTTGGCTGATAGGAAAGAAACCTTGACTTCATGTCAGTCCTAAGTGGGAACAGTCGGATACTTCCGCTTTGGGATAGACTCGGGAAGACCTAGATCGCAAACCCTGTGACACTCCTTGGAAGTGCCAAGTGGCGCTTTCTAGACTCTCTTCTCGATGGGCTGCTAAGATGTGTCCCACAAGTGGACAAGCGAACACGTTGTTACAGTTGGTATCAGAGCGAACCAACAAGATCTAAAGATTATAAGGTAACTTAATGGAGGAAAATAAAGGAAATAAGGGGATAAACAGAGGAGGATGAGTAGAATAGAGTAGTGTTTTCTATTGAAAATATTTCTTTACTCACTTATGGATGCTGGGTTGCAGAGTCAAGAAGCATGGAGCAATTTCTTGGTGTTCCGAGTCATGTTCATGACTGCAATGCATGCTTCAAATTATCGTTACAGGCTTGGCATGATGAATATTTTGGACCGCATCTATAATCCTTCACCCCTGTATAAGGAGCGGAGATGGACAGGAGACTCAGGAATATACTACATAGCAGCCAACCGTCTCGCGTACCTTCAGACCAACTTGAAGAGAATCAAGTGGATGGAGGATTTAAAGATCATGAAGCTGTTCATCTTTGTCAAAGCTCGCGTAAATGCAACTTTGCATGTTAGCGGTCGGCAAGTCAAGCAAAACAAGTATGTCTTTGAAGAAGTGACCCAGGTGATCTCTCCTAGTGACAGAATCAAAGTGTTAGGGCACTATGAGAAGAACGGGTATCAAAGGAAGGGATACCCCAAGCTTCCTATGACTTACCATTTCCTGAAAATCCATGACCCCCACTCCATATTATTATTCCGTCCCTGTAGCCGATTGCAACACAATCCTGTTTTTCCCAAATTGATGTATCAATCAGCTTGTCCTACTTATACAAAATAAATATACTCAAGGGGTTATGCCTTCATGAATAAATAAGACTTTTTACAATTGTCTATCTTGATCATAAATGTTAGCTAAAGTGTTAAGTGATTAAATCACTTAGCTAAAAAGCTGTGCTAGTCATATTAACGTAATATGAGAACATATGATAAGATGTTAACGTAAAGAATCTTTTTGTTCAGATGCAACCCCAAGCGCAAGTTCCAAATCCGACTCCTGCACTAAGTTCAGCTGTGGCTCAAGAGAAGAAATTCCTTCTCAAACAAGTTAAGCCACCCGAGTTTGATGGCAAGGGAAGGACTGTTCAAGCTGATGCCGAGATCTGGATTGAGTCCATGGAAGTCTATTTTGAGGCAGCACGAACTGCACCCACTAACCAAGCCATGCTCGCCAAACTTAAGCTTACAGGCAAAGCGAGACTTTGGTGGAAACAGTGGTCAGAGAGGCCAAGCGATCTCGGAGGGGACAGTCACTTGGGATAAGCTTAAGGAAGGTGTGCGAGGGAGGTATCTGCCACATGCCTACTGCACACAAAAGATGAATGAATTCTATGACTTGAAGCAACTAGGATTATCCCTTGAAGCATATTATTCTAAGTTTGTTTTACTCCTAAAGTATGCACCTCCAATGGATATGACACAACAGGTGTCAAAATTCTATGTTGGGTTGAATCCACACATAAACACTCGATTGGAATCAATGCGCCCAATGGACCTACAAGATGCACTCATTCGAGCTGCTCCAATAATACAAGAGGTACAGATCAAACCAAGAAACAACGGGATTTGGCCTTACAAAGATCAAAATAAGGGCATGTCTAAGGCTCGGACTAAGAGAGCACAGGGTCAGAATCAGGGCCAAAGAAAGAAAGCTAGGGCCAATGCTATCAACAACTTCGTTCCAACACAAAGCAATGATCGCAACTCACGTTGCTTCCATTGCAATAAGCCCGAAAACTTCAAGAGGGAGTGTCCCAAGCTTGGCAGAGGGCATCTCCAGGGGCAATTCCAAGGTCCAAACAGAGCCGCTCATGGCCAAGGAACCACTGTTATGGCCAGAGGGAGAACCTCCAATGTTTCCACCAAGGAGCTGGACAATGAAGAAGATCCAACCATGGATGCTGACATTGAGAGGGCAACAGTTCACACCACTCTTCACAAGAAGGGTCCAAATCGCCAATTCTCGGTGATTCAAACTCCATCAGAATATCAAGGTAAAATCTTCAAAACCTTGATTGACTATGGCAGTACACATTTCTTCATCTCAATCTATGCAAAGAGATTAGGGATAGCCACAATAGATGCACCTACTTTACTTGTGGAATTAGCAAATGGTCGTGAGGTCACTTGTACTAGGCAAACTGCAAAGGTGAAATTCCTATTGGGTGGGAAGCTAACTTCTGTTCTCCCACACTCATCCAAAATTAGGTCAACTTTAAAGTTTACACACATGGCTATTCAATTCTCTAACCTCCCACCAATGCTTCCACTAATTCCACCTCACTCTCTAGTTCACCACAAGATTCTCTTCTATGGCACTTTTGAATTAGTCATGCCTCTCAACATATTCTCCAACAATTTACCCATAAGAAACTTGTCTTGGACATCCCACCTTCTCTCTCTCTCTCTCAATTTCCATTTTGTCAAGCCTATGCTCTCAGCAAAGCCACACATCTTACTTACTCCAAATCTTATTCCATTACAACTCAACCCCTTCAATCATCACTGACATTTAGGGTCCCATCAATCCTATCTCTCTCATTGGAGCAAAATACTTCATGGTAATCATTGATGATTACTCTAGATATAATCTTCCTAATCTTAGTAAGGAGTTTGAAGTGATAACTGATGCTAACTCACTTGCTTTAGGATGTGTGCTTATGCAAGAAGGTCATCCCGTAGCATATTCTTCAAGAAATTTGAAGAGCCATGAAAGGAACTATGCTACCTACGACCTGGAGCTGTTGGCTGTCACCCATGCTCTCAAACTTTGGAGACATTACTTGCTAGGTAACAAATTTTCCTTAGTAACGGACCACAAGAGTCTTAAATGGATTTTCACTCAGAATGAGCTCAATATGAGGCAATGTCAATGGATCAAAGTGTTGGAAGAATATGATTTTGAAATCAAATATAGGCATGGAAAAGAGAATGTAGTTGCCGATGCATCAGTCGCAAGACATTTCTAAATTCTCTTATTTTGCAAGATCCATCAACAGCAAGGTCTCTAGCCACAAATGTATCAATGCCAAACAACCCAATTCTTGAGCTAGCAAAAGAAAGGGCATATCATGACCCAGTCTATCAAAAAATGCTAAGGGAGATCCCCATCAAGGATCAAGACCCGAAGCTAAAGACGAAGTATCAAGAATTCTCCATCAATAGTGGGCTTGTGTACTTTAGGACAAGATTATGTATCCATGCAAGCCAAACTCTCAAGCAGAAGATACTTTGGGAAGCCCATGACTCCCCTTTCTCAGGGCATCTTGGTTATACTAAGACCCTTAATATGGTCAGAAAGAGCTATTATTGGGAAAGGCTCAAGGGAGACATACTCAAATATGTCACGGAATGTTTGTCTTGGCAATGCATTAAGGTAGAGCATGTTAAAATGCCTGGGAAATTGCAACCACTTGACATTCCACAAATGAAGTGGGAGTTCATTAGAATAGACTTCATTGTTGCCTTAACCCAATTTCAGGGAGGGTATAACTCTATTATGTAGTACATATGCTCACCAAGGTTGCACATCTCATCCCTGTCAAGACGAACTATAAAGTTTTGGACATTGCAAGATTATTCATCAAGGAAATATTCAAACTTCATGGGTTACCCAGAAGAATCATTAGTGATCGTGACTCTCTTTTCACATCACACTTCTGGAGGGCTATCTTTGAGGCTATTAGAACTCAACTCTATTTCAGTACAGCTTACCATCCCCAAACTGATGGTCAAACAGAACGAGTCAATCAAGTCATTGAAGATATGCTTAGGGCATACTGTTGTCGCGAACCCAAAAAGTGGATTCAATACTTACCCCTGGTTGAGTTTCCCTACAATGCTTCTTACCAACAGAGTATTCAGATGATCCCTTTCCAAGCATTGTATGGGCATGATTGTCGTACCCCTTTGAACTTCTCGGATCCAACTTTGAGGGTAGAAGCTTCAAGAAAGATGCTGGAAGACATGGATGATCAAATCAAATCAATAAGACAAGACATTCAAGCTGCCAAGGATAGACAGAAGGCCTACACTGACTCGAAATGACAAGACAGATCCTTCATCGAAGGTGATATGGTCTTCATCTATGTACGCCCTAAAAAGAGTTCACTGTCCTTGGGAGAGTACAAGAAGCTAAGTCCAAGGTATTGTGGACCTTATAAGATCATCAAGTGCCTAGGGCCTAATGCTTACACTACAGCTGCCCGCAACTCTAAAGATTCATAATGTATTCCACTTTAGCCTATTGAAAAAGTACCTACCTAATCCGAATCATGTAGTTGATGATCAGCAAATTGTAATGCCTAGCCAAGGAGTCCTTGAGCTACGGCCTGATAGAATCCTAGATGGAGAGGCATTTGAGATCAAGGACCTTGAGAGAATACCTTATCCAGTGGAAAGATTATCTCGAAGAGGATGCCACCTGGATGGATGAAAATACTCTCAACCAACAATACCCCCAGGTCTTCTCGAGATGAGGACATCTCGATTCCTCTAAGGGGGAGAGGATGTAATATCCCCCCCCATGCCTCCCCCATGAGAACCCCCCCTCCTTTTAAAATTTTTAAAATTTAATTCAAATTTTGTTACTCTCCCTCTCTCTCCCCGCCGATAGCATGTCGGGGAGAGAGAGAGAGAGGGAGTAAAGAGAGAGAAAGAGGGGGCATGCACCCCCCAGGTGGAGGGGTGGCGATCGTTAAACGGCCATCTCCCCCCCTCGTGAAGCCCTCCCTCCCCCACCATATAAGGGGAGCCCCCTCCCTTGTCGTCAGACACCAAGTGCCCCCTCCCCTCCCCCCCCCCCCCCCCCCCCGTGGTCTGGAATAATGCTGCCCCCCCTCCCCAGTGGCTCAGACATAGCACCCCCCTCCCCCCTGTGATCTATAGTGCCGCCAGCCCCTCCCTGCTCTGCCTATGTGCCATGCCCCCTGCTCTGCCAACACCCGCCAAGCTGCCAAAACGCCGCCATACCTTCATCTCCGTCATTTTCGCCATCGTAACGGGTTGAGGAGGAGGAGATGCAGACAATTGTCAGAAAGAAAGAAGCTTCCTAAAAGCTTCCTCAAAGTGCCTTCTTAAGGGTGCTTCACCCGCGGATCGTGTAAAGGGGCTCAGTTTGTCTGGGAAGGGAGTTCCTTGTAGAAAGGGAAAACTGCCAACTTGCAGAAAATTTCCGCACACCCTCCACTTGCCCGACTTATTCCCAAGTTCTGATTGCGATGGCCCCAAAGCGCCACACGAGAGGAGCACACATGGGAGTAAGAGGGACACATGTAGGAGTCCCCACCAAAAGCACGAAAGCCGATAATACCCCTCTTGCAAAAGTTCAAGTTCCATCAAATTCACCCTTTTTGTTTCCACATGAGATGGGTGCAATAAGTATAAAATTCACATAAGGTAGTCTTAATCGCATTGAAAATTTACTATAATTGAACGCTTTGTTTTAAAAAGATCATAGGAATGTTCAGGAAAGTTTTAGATCGCATCACAAGGTACTTATATCTCCCGCACCATCATGATGAAAGGCTATCGCATTTGTGAATATATGGTTCATGTGTTAAAAGATGCACTCATGCAATAATGTCCTAGTCGCATCGCGCACATAGGTTAAATATATATTGTGATGCTCATTTGAAGGTTTGCATTGGGTAACTTATGTTGGCAAGAATGAGTTATGTTGTACACAATGCATTTGTGCAATAAAAAAATCCATTTTGACGACCGTAAATAGGTTGATTCATAGGAGCAAGTTTAATTAAAGAATAGGTAGTTGCTATGGAGAGGAATAAAAGAGTCATATTTTTGCATAAGCAACTGCATTCTATTTCACGTGACTTGCATGGAAAGGAAAAAGATTATGTTTTTTTATTTTCAATACCATTGTAACTGTACATGGCATAACCTACATGCATAAGTAAATTTATGAAAAGGAAAAGGGTTATATTTCATTTGATGAAAAGCATATAGGATGCAATACACATGTAACGATAATTACATTCAATATGAAAGAAAGGATAAGATAAGTTAAAATGTTGCTTAGTATTGCACTTGCAGAGTTAATCCAACGATCTCGCACTTAGATCATTCTATGTTGCAAGTAATGAGTGGGTACCAAGCCTTAGGACACGAATGCTAGTAATATCGACAAAAGGAATGTAATTCCTCAAGATAGGCACTACTACCTATCTCGAGCAACTAGTCTGCAAGGTCAAATGCTATTGCAACTAAACCATAAGATGCTACTACTACATCTTAGGCCAAGGGAGGTGAGATTTAATTACAAGTTAGAAGTTGAGTAGTCGCCCTTCTACAACTCTCTCTCTTGGGGACCGATTTGTCAAACTTAGGGAAATTGAGAATTGCCAAGAAGCAAATTGACCAGCCAAGGGTGACAGGGTTGTCCAAGTTCTATCTTACAAGGAGACCTAAGGTAAGGATAATTAGGGTCGGTAGGGCACAAACCCTAACCCAAAGAAAAAGGGGAAACAAGCAACTTAGCTTGCCAAGCCCTTGGAATCTCGCCAAGTTGCGAACGATCCAAGATCGAATGCTGGGAGCATTCGGGAAAAAGGAATCACACCTTAGCAGTTGGTCGTACGAACGACCACAGAAATGATCGTGATTGTACACTTAAGTACATTATTTGAACTTCTTTGCTCAAGGAACTAATTCAAGGCAAAACACTTAATGCTTCAGGTTAAAAGCTTGGAGGGAGAGGCGGGTTCAGTTACCTCCAACTGTCTACCTGGCCCTATCTAAGGGGGTTGTTAGCCGCGCTGGGTACATGGATCGAACCCGCTGTGAGAGGTCTCTCCGTAGGTGCTGCTTGGAGCAGGAGGACGCTTGGGTGCCAAGGGAGGCTCTGGCTGTAAATTCCTTGCCTTCCGACCCTGCACAAAAGGCTAACGTGACTTGAGATGGGATCTCGAGGCCCGTGTCCTAGTCTACGGGTGAAACTTGGAGCAGCAATCCTAATGATTGCTGGGATAGCCTTCGGGCATTATACTTGATGTATTCCAAGACTATGATAAATAAAGATCGGATATTTGGAAAAGGAATTTTCTTGACATTGTTTTTTCATGTGAGTGCCTCCTAAGTTATGTGAAGGAACGTATGTTTAAATTGATTAATTAAGGAAGCTTCTTTTGCATGTCAAACATAATGTGGTAGGTAATTAGATAACTAAGCAACCCGAGGAAACTGCGGTGGACGTTACTTGGGTCCATCCTATGGAAGGGTGGTCGCGGTTAGCTAGAAACTTTTCTCAAAAGACGTGATAACGAAACTGTGAAGACCTAGAGTGAATTGAGTTAAAATCCCGATTTATATTGTTTTAGGGGAGCGGAATGGGACTATGCCTTATGGGTAGAGAGGTTGAGCTTCGCATCCCTCTCATTTTTTCCATTCTCCATGAACCAAGTGCAGCATAAATCCGCTTCAACTCTGTTGTTCCTACTCAAAGTGGATCATCTGGAGCTTGATGCTAGCTACTTCCTAGAGACTTGGCTGATAGGAAAGAAACCCTAACTTCAGGTCGGTCCTAAGTGGGAACAGCCGGATACTTTCGCTTCGGGGCAAACTCGGAAAGACCTATATCCCAAACCCTATGACATTCCTTGCAAGTTCCAAGTGGCACTTTCTAGACTCTCTTCCCGATGGGTTGCTAAGACGTATCCCACAAGTGGACAAGCGGACACGTTACAGTAAAGCAATGAGCACCTATCCAATCTTACCCAAATTAATCTTGGAGAGAGAGAGAGAGAGAGAGAGAGATGAGCACTTATACAAAACTCACCCAAAATTATCTCTGTAATAAAACAACAACAAGGGTTAGAACCAACATTATGATGTATTGAAAAGATAGCAGCAAAGAAAATCCACAGAGAGAGAGAGAGAGAGAGAAGAGAGATCAGCTATTTCACCTCTTGCTCCAAATGAACTCTACAGGAAAACAACAACAATTAGAACCAATATCAAGTTCTATTGAAAACACAACAGAAAAGAGAAACAACACATAGAGGAGGGAAGAGAGAGAGAGAAATGAGCACATGTGTCTCCTGCCCAAAACAACATCTGCAACAAAATAATAATTATATTATAAAATGATATCAAATCCTAATAAAAAATAGCAAAAAAAAGAAAATGCAAAGAGAGATGGACATATGTATTTTGCTCAAATTCTAGAGCTACAAGAAGAAGAAGGTGGAGAGGTAAGAAAAATGCTCAAAACCCTAATTACTCTCATCAAACGCATCAATGGAGATGAAAATTTGCTAGAATGGAGAAGAGAGGAAAAGTAGTCTATTGCTAAACCTTTGGATCAAACTAATTTCATGAGAGGGAAAAAATTTTGAAAATTCACCAAAGAAGGGAGGGAAATACAAGGTGAGAAACTCAAATTTTGTGTACTATTCATTCACTCCTTTTTTAATCCCCCACTACCCCTTTTTTAATCAAAAATCCAAGATTTGGAGAGAGAAGATTCACCCTCCATGGATGTTAACATCTAGCTTTCCTATTGGACAATCCAAAAGGCTCGTATCTTAAACTATATTATTTTTAAGGGTTCATTTTTTAGTCCAAATTTTTCCTAATGAAACTGTATGTGTCAAAAAGGATCCCTCACCTATAGATATATGAAATGGAATAATAGTCCCATTGTGTGGAAAAATAGTAAATCAATAGTTGTGTAGGAAAACTTTGATAAATTCTACGAGCTAGAAATACGAGTTAATAAGACACTACGAGCGTGAAAAAAATCTTAAAGCTCTAGGCGTTGGGTTTTCAAAAAATTTAAGTTATGTAAAGGCCATGCATGGAGTAGCATCTAGCCTAAGTTAATTGGATGGAGAAGATAGTCATGTTGGACAACTATACATTGAGGCAAAAGAGATGCTATTGTAAGATAGTTGATACCCACGAGAATGAAGAGAAAAAATACAATATTGAGCTACATATGCAATATGTGGAACTTGGATGGAACTCCTATTACTTCAAGAGCTTCAATGCCATTCTACTCAACCACCTCTCACATGGTCTACTCATTTTCCATTCTTGAAGCCATCTACTCTCTACTCACTATCTAGGTTGCATTTATATACCTATACTAGTCAAAATTATGTTTTATACTTTTGATACCCCCTATATTTGCATTTTACCCTAATTTCATATCAACACCAATCTTTCATATGAAAGAATATCATTTTATATGAAAGATTCTTACCTACAAAATAATATTTTTAAAAGAAATTATTTTATACGTTCATATAAAATATAAGAGAATCTAAAGACTCAACATTCCTTTGCATGAAAAAAGTAAATCATAGTTGTTATTCATAACAACATAGTTTTTGTCGATACTCTATTTCTACATTATAAATATTTCAACATTATGATTAATTATTTAGTTAAAAATTAAGTTAAGAATTAGAAACACATTGTTGCATATTTGCATGCATCCTACATCAAGGTGTTTAGGATTAAAATGAATATATGCTAGGTACAAACATACATTAGATTTTAGTAGTGCCTTGGTGCCAATTTGCATGCATTCTGCACCAACATGTTATGTTGCAAAAAGAATACACATAGGATAGTAACACATTGGTGTTAGCTTCAATGCATCACCGTATAGCAACATGTTTAGCATTTAAAACAGTATATCCTAAGGCTAGAAATATTATAATTTTGTAATGTTGCTAGCATATATCATAATTTTCTTGTGAAGCATCAGCTTGTGAGATGACGACTATAGGCTATGATACTTTATTAACTTATAAATATTAAATAAAATTAATAAAATAATTTTTATTAAAAATAGACTTTGCAATTTTTCCATGAATAGATAATTCATAACTCAAGGTTATTTGAATATTGATTTCAATCATAAATTTAGTATTCAAAACCATTCACATGAACAAATGATTTTGTTGAAGTGCTAATATCCATTGTTATGCCTTGATAGACACATACCTAACCTAGATGATCTCATTAATCTATAGAAGCATGTTAGAACAAATAGCTTTACAATATTGAGAAAATATTCTCCCTTTCACCTCTTAGGAGGCCCTAACGATAGTGCATGTGAGGATTTACCTCCATGCACTTTAAAGGAGGTTAGGGAGTTGTGTCCAAAATGCTTCTTAAGGGAGGAGCTATTTTACAAACCGAGCATATGCAAGGGTACAAGTCCTTTAAAGTTTCTTAATTGCCAACATGTGGGGCTAGCATATATACTTCTCAAGTGATTTTTTGAGGTTGAGAAGGCCATGCCAAACAATAAAAAACTACCTTTGTACCTCATGCAACAAATGTATGTCCATGATATTCTAAAAAGAAAAGTGAATTTGACAAAGAAGCCCTGGTAACATCGGAACTAGCTTAGGAAGAGCCAAGTAGAGTAGTAATTGAAGAGATAATTGGGTGTGCCAGAGGAGACAATGCCCAAAGAGTAGCATAAGGCTTTCTTGAATGAGATGGATTCATTAAGAGTATCAGTGGAAAGCCTCTTAGAAGAAGCAAATAAAACATGTAGAAAAAGAGACAAGGCCTGATAGAATATGGCTGAATTGTTGGAAGAATTCAAGGCCACTTGAGTGGAGCTCATTATTTTGAGAAAAAACCTAGGGAGCTCACACATGACACAAATGAACAAAATGCATATAATGAGACATACCCCTAAAATTTCAATGAGGTTGGTCCATCCTATAGATGGCTATAGTGATCAAGAGATAAGAGACATAGATCTAGGATAATCAGAGTCCTCTTAACTAAGTGATATGTAGCTACAATGTCCAACTGACACATATGTTGCATTAGAGCTACCTAAAGTTATGCAATTTCCTTCTATGTATATGAACACATTCGATTTTGATGAACCTAAGGAAGAAGCTAAGATAGAATCACAAGAGTTACCCCCACTGAGACTAAATACCTAATGATCAAGAGCATTATGTAAGAATGTTACAAGTCTTATGAGCTTCTACCCAGAAAGTACCAAATACAAACCTAATTTTCATCTATAGATAAGGATGGAAGTGTCAAGATTGTGGGAGAGAAGGAAGGAGTCTCGCTTGAAGCTTTCTTGCTTGCACAATGGGGGAAGACACACAAGGGTGGAGGCTGAAAACAGTTTTCCTCTTCTTAGTTGTGTAAGCCAAAAGAACTCTTTTACAAAGAAATAGAAGAACCCTATATATGGGTCTCAAACCAAACTCAACTAACTAAGGTGGCATACTAACTGAGCCACGAACTAGAGTAGATAAGGATAGCTATCATGTAGCTATTATTCATGGGCGGTGTACCAACCGCGTCTGCAACAACTGACAAGTCGGTGACATAAATACACAACGGTCACCCTGGCGTATCACGAGTGGAGCTCGATATCTCAACACTCCCCCTCGAGCTCAATCCCAATTCCTGCACACCAAGCAGGTCTCTGAACTTGCGCAGCTTCTCTGCGCCCAACGCCTTCGTAAATATGTCAGCTACCTGATCCTCTGTGCTGACATAAACTAGATCAATAAGACCTAGTAAAACCCTCTCTCGCACATAGTGATAATGCACCTCAATGTGCTTTGTTCTAGCATGATAGACTGGGTTATTTGCCAAATGTATACTACTCATGTTGTCACAATAAATGACAACTGTCCCATCTGTAGACTGATGCATATCATAAAGTAGCTTATGCAACCAAGCTACCTCACATGCAGCCATTGCTGCACCCCTGTACTCCGCCTCTGTGCTCGACAAGGCAACTGTAGGCTGTTTCTTGCTGCTCCAAGTGACTGCAGCACTCCCAAAAGAGAACACATATCCACTGGTAGATCGTCTATCAGAAATACTACCAGCCCAATCAGCATCAGTGTATCCATGCAACTGTATCTGAACCCCAGTCTCATAAAATAGTCCATACTGCAATGTGGACTTCACATACCTGAGTATGCGTCTAGCCGCATCCAAATGCAGCTTCCTTGGAGCCTGCATAAACTGACTTACCAATCCAACAGCATAGCTCAAATCTGGCCTGGTAATAGTCATATAAATCAAACTTCCTACTATGCGTCTGTACATAGTAGGGTCTTCTAGAAGCTCACCGGCATCTGTGCTCAACTTCACATTCTGCTCCAAAGAAACTGAAATAGGCTTACAGCCTGTCATCCCATATTTGGACAGCATGTCCAATCCATACTGCCTCTGCAAGAGCTGTATCCCACTTGGTGATCTAATCACCTCAATGCCCAAGAAATAACGCAGCTCTCCCAAATCCTTCATCTCAAACTTCTGCTTCAATAGCATTTTCACATGAAGGATATCTTCATCACTGTCACCTGTCATAATCAAATCATCAACATAAATGACAAGCAGCATAATACCTTTCTCTGTTTTTCTCACATAAAGTGAGAAATCTGCCTTGGAAATCTGAAAGCCAATAGTGACAAGATACTGTCCTATCTTGTCAGACCATGCTCTAGGTGCTTGCTTCAAACCATACAAAGCTTTCTTCAACCTGCAAACAAACTCAGGATGAACAGCATGCACATAACCTGGTGGCTGCTCCATATAGACCTCTTCTTGCAAATCACCATGCAAGAAGGCATTCTTTACATCCATCTGATGTAAAGACCATCCCTTTGATGCAGCCATAGCAATGACTGCTCTTACGGTTGCCATCCTTGCAACCGGACTGAATGTTTCTTCATAGTCAATTCCATATGTTTGTGCATACCCCTTGACTACTAATCTTGCCTTGTATCTGTTCACAGAACCATCTGCATTGTGTTTCACCTTATAAACCCACTTACAGCCAATTGCATTTTTACCTTTAGGCAAAGGTACCAATTCCCATGTAGCATTTGCTTCCAAGGCATCCATTTCTTCATCCATGGCTTTCTCCCATTTTTCTTTTCCCATGGCTTGCTCAAAAGAAGTGGGTTCTGGTTCTTGTATCACCTTGACCATATATGCATAGTGAATGGCTGTAAATCCATCATATTTCAGCCTATCCACAGGATACCTAACTCTGGTAGACCTGCGCAAAGTGGGTTCACTCCCAGGTGCTCTCAAAATATCCCTGGTCTTCCTTACTCCAGGTGTAACAATAGAAGGAATACCCAACTCATCATCAATGCTCTGTTCTGAGCCACTGGATTCACCATCCACATAAGAGTGACCTGCATTCACATCAAACATGGGCTGATCAACCTTCTCTTTTCCTTTTTGTGATACCTGCATACCACTATCTGCATTACTTTGAGAAGAATCTCCTGATCTCAATCTGCCTGTCCATGGCGAAGAATGTGAACCAGTGCTAGAGGACGTTCCAGGTCCACTAATGTTTTGTGACTGCTGCTGTGAATTCTGTGCAGCATTACCATTTTGTGCATCTACATCATCAATCACATTTACTGGTTTATACCAGCTACTCATCTCATCAAAAACAACATCTCTGCTCACTGTAAACTTACGAGTAGAAGGGTTATAGCATCTATACCCTTTTTGCTGTAGAGAGTAACCAATAAAGATGCACTTCTCAGCTTTTGGATCCAACTTGGATCTCAACTCATCTGGCACATGTACATAGGCAATGCAACCAAAAATTTTCAAATGAGAAATATCTGGTTTCCTACCAGTATACCTCTCCTCTGGAGTCATTCCATGTATTGCTGCAGTGGGAGTCCTGTTCATTATGTAGACTGCTGTAGCAACTGCTTCAGCCCAATAAAAATCTGGCAAGTCTTTTTCATTGAGCATGGCACGAGATACCTCTCCAATATGCATGTTTTTTCTTTCTGCAATTCCATTTTGTTGTGGGGTATGACTGCATGAATATTGCTGCTTTATGCCATGCTCCTGCAGGAACCTTGCAAACTCATTTGAGAGGTACTCTCCCCCTCCATCTGACCTTAGGCATTTTATCTGCAAGCCTGTTTCTTTTTCAACCATAGCTTTAAGAGTTTTGAAATGCCCAAAAACTTCACTTTTCTTTTTCATAAAATACACCCAAACTTTTCTGCTATAGTCATCAATAAAACTGACAAAATAATGACAGCCTCCAAGAGATGCAGCTTTAGTTGTCCACACATCAGAGTGGATTAATTCCAATGACTTCTTACTCTCTTGAACATGTCTAGAAAATGGTTTCCTTGCATGTTTTCCAAACTGACAGGCTTCACATACCTTATGCATTTCTGCAACCTTGAATTTGGGCAATCCTGCAACAATATTTTGGGCCTGCATTGATTTAAGTCGCTGTACATTAACATGACCAATGCGTTTATGCCAGATATCAATATCTGCAACTACACCGGTCCCATGTGCAAACATTGCTGCACTCAATTCAGACATGTCTGCATCCAATGTAAACATTCTGCCCTTCTTCTTTCCTTTTGCTATCAAGCGACCTTTATTTTTCATATCCTCAACAAAGCATCCATGAGGATTAAATCTGACCTGCAAGCCCTGTTCTACCATTTGACCAACAGAAACCAGATTCTTGGTGATATTCGGGACATGAAATACATCGGACAGGTATTTCTTTTTCCCATCCTGCATAGATAAGGGAATTTTTCCAATCTGCACAATAGGATGTGCAGTGTCATCACCAGTCTCCACAAATCCTGGTTTTTCCATTTTCCTTGCGTCCTCCATCCATTCTGCATGACCTGTCATGTGGTTTGATGCACCTGAGTCAACATACCATACATCATTGCTTTCTTCTGCACTTGTCACAGAATTGTTCATGTGCTGCACCATAAACAGATGCTCATTTCTGTCATCACCCTGTCTACTAGAGGATGCATAATTTCCTTGTTGCAGTTTTCCATTCATGATGTCATTCTGCTTTTTATAGCAGTCTTTAGCCATATGACCCATTTTACCACAATAGTAGCATTCAACATTACTGTTTGCATTTTGACATCTTTGCCATCCACCACGACCTCTTTGGCTCCCCCTGCCTCTAGAGTTACCACGTCCTCCTCCAAAGGACTGGTTTTCTTGAGTTTGCTGCATATTCTGATTTCTACCACGGCCTCCAAATCGGCCTCCTCTACCTCTGCCTCTACCTCTTCCAGCATTTGAGTAGAAGACAACTTCTTTTGAAGTTCCTCCTGAAGAAGATGCACCACCATTTCTTTGCTCCTCAGAAATTAGAAGAGCAATCAGCTCCTCAAAATCAGGAAATCTTTCACGAACTGAAATGGATGTCCGAAACTGTGCATAATCCTTTCCTAGACCATTCAAGGTCACAGAAACTAAATCATCATCTTCCACTGGCGACCCAATGGAAGCAAGTGCATCTGCAATCTTCTTCACCTTCATGTGGTAGTCGTTGATGCTCATACTTTCTCTTTGCACATTATGCAACTCTTGCTTGAGCTGCATTTTCCTGGCTTGCGTATTTGTGCTGTACATTTTTGACAAAGTATCCCATGCCTCCTTTGGCGTACTTGCATCCTGAATATGCACAATCATAGAGTCTGAAATGCTGATTGACAGCCAGTACATAACTTTCCTGGCTCTCTCATGCCATGCTTTGAATGCCTGCATTTGCTGTTGATTGGGAACATCAGGAAGAACTGGTTCTTCTTCATTTCCTGCAACAAATTCCCAATATCCTTTTCCCATAAGGAAATTCGTCATTCTAAACTTCCATGCCTGGAAGTTGTTCTTGTCAAGCTTTTCAGTTACAATCTGTGAAAGAGAGTCAGACGCCATTACAGAACGCTGCAAAAAATTCTGTCACTACAAAAACTCAGCTTCACCCTCACAAGGGCAAATCTGCAAAACTGGCGAAAGTGGTATTTGACCACACAGTCACTTCCTAGTGACGATTTTGCATAAACAGGAACCAAGGATAATTCTGAAACTCCCAATGTCTCTGCGCACAAGCATACGATGCAATTTCTACAGTAACTTTTCACCGACCTGTAGAACAGTGGCTGCACAGCATAAACCTGAGCCTTTTCCTGAGTGCGTGCAGAAAACTTCCGTCTGCAAAACAGGCCCCGAAATGGCCTCAAATCAAAAAAACAAGGTCGCCAATAGCTAAAGCTCTCTCCCGCAGCATATACTGCCCTCTTGCTTCACCGCGAAGGGCGTCTCAACCTGAGACAATGCACTCCTGCAATTTCCGGCTGTGCTACCTGCAGAGATCTGCTCCCAAAACAGAAAATGAAAGCAACACTGCTCCTCTTACCAGACCACCGCGAGCTTGGCTTGCTTTCTTGAGCTCCTTACCACGAACAAGGCTCTGATACCATGTCAAGATTGTGGGAGAGAAGGAAGGAGTCTCGCTTGAAGCTTTCTTGCTTGCACAATGGGGGAAGACACACAAGGGTGGAGGCTGAAAACAGTTTTCCTCTTCTTAGTTGTGTAAGCCAAAAGAACTCTTTTACAAAGAAATAGAAGAACCCTATATATGGGTCTCAAACCAAACTCAACTAACTAAGGTGGCATACTAACTGAGCCACGAACTAGAGTAGATAAGGATAGCTATCATGTAGCTATTATTCATGGGCGGTGTACCAACCGCGTCTGCAACAACTGACAAGTCGGTGACATAAATACACAACGGTCACCCTGGCGTATCACGAGTGGAGCTCGATATCTCAACAGGAAGGTCTTAGTTGTAATCATCCTTTTGACAACAAGTTTAGATAGGAGAGGAAGAAGGAAGGGAACTAATTAAAGTAGCAAGTGTAGGAGTTTGTATAGACAAAGGGACATGATCAGGACAGGGAGATCCCTGTGTATATGAGTGCTTCTTGCGAATGAACCATGTAGGAGGCTCATAATGAAAAAAATATTCTTGCATGAAGGAGGGGGAAGGAACTGAAGATGTGTAGGAAGAGTAGTAGGATCAATGGCATGCAATCCACCATGAGGATGTGAAAAAGTAATTGCCCACTAAAAGGAAAACTCCATAGGATACCTTACTTAAATGGCCTTTTTAGACCTTCTAAAAATACTGATCCATTTTAATAAACAAAAATTGTGCCCCATTAAACTTTTTCCACTAAGGATCTTAACTAAGGCAATGAAGAGTTCCTTGGAGAGGCACCTAGGTGATGGTCTACGAGTGATCCTACACAAACTACTAGAGATGCTTCCATAAGGGAGAAGAAATAACAACCACCATAGACACACCAAAACTATTGATGACTCTTGTGATAGTCAATTGTACAGAAGTTTCCTTCTATAAAACCTCAACAATTCGCTCAACTAATAATAAATGCATACCACTAGGCACAAGTGGAGCAAAGAGGGGCAAAAGCAATGCCTCATTGAGATTGGCAAAGGAGATATGAAAGGCACATCACCACAAACCCCGGCCATAAACCCAATCCAACATGGCATTTGTAAGAGGGAAAAAAAGAGTAGAAGATCTTTGCACGTAGCCAAAAATGTGAGAGCTACAAAGTTGCACAAGCCTACTTGACAGATACAATCATCCTCCAAAAGAAGAGAATAGGCATGAACCAAAAGTGGGACATGTTGAACCACTACCACCAATGGGGATGCAATTCAGACTTCATAGAATTAACCCACATATACAAAAACTAGAAAAAATAGGGGATTTCACAATATTGGACTAGACATATCCCAAGCAAACCATATCCTATGAAAAACTTCTTACATGACCTATACACATATGCAATCAAAGCTTAGTGAGATGTAATAAACATGGACAAAATACCCATAATCAATCACAGAAAAGAAAAGAAAAGATCGAACATAACATATCCACATTGACCAAACTAGATAAATCAAAACTGATATTTACCATGACTATGGACTAAAAGACCAGTTGGAAAGAATTAATAAGACTAGAGATGACTGAGAACCCCATCGTTGTATATGCATTTGATTTACCTAAAGTGTGATGTAGTGGGTGAGTGAAGGCTGATTGGATTCATTTTATTAGGTGAGAAATGATTCATCAGGTCATTGTTAACATATCCCATTAATGCACTATGAATCGAAATTAACACCCCCCATCCCCACTAAGACTGGACTTTACTAACAATCTCTACAATGCACTTCATTTTTAGAATTAGATAATGTCTAGCACAAAGTACATGCATGTGTGATGGTGAAGGGTTAATTTGTAGTGCAAGTACACGTGCACATGTAAACAATAGGGGTTTATTTTAAATTAAAAATTATGTGGATTATTGTATAATGTGCTTGTACAATGGTGAGGTTCCTTTTAAAAAATTAATGATGGGGTTATTCTTAATTCAAATTTAGGAATTGTCTTCTTTTAATTGGGTGGTGCAATGCTTGATTGATTTTATTACAATTAATGGTGTGTTATGGTATGTTAACATGTTTGAAGACATGAAGACACAAAGAAAGATAAGAATATGGAAGCCTCAATTTTTTGGAAATTATTATGTCGAGATAAAAAACCATTGTTGTAAATGAGATTCTAGTTCTTTCTTCTTCTTCTTTTTTGCAATAAACAGTAAGTTGAATTATGAGAAGAGGCTTTTACACAAGGGAATAGTAAGCATTGGGAGAGACTCACAAAGAGTGGAGCTTAGTGATAGAAGCTGGGAGGATTACATGGCTAGTAACAACTAGAGAAGTATCACTACTACTGGTTTGTTAGTTAAGATACATATAGGTGACTTCAAGATCATATGGTCAAAAGGTGAGTGGATATCTATTGTCCACTGGACAGTGGGGAGGAATAGGTGCTTGTCCTTGCTTCCATGCATCATTAGTTCGATTGATATGTGTTAAGGATTGCTATTGGGCCGAGACTGGGTATGGGCAGGAATCCAGGATGGCTTCCTTTAAGGAAAGGAGAACCTCTCCAGCTTCCTTTTCTTTGGCTAGCAATGCATCCTTCCTCTCCTTTTTTCCCATTGTAATGTTTCTTTGCATTGACGTCCTTACTTCGTCCCTTTAGATGACCATCTTCATGTCTGCAACTTGCCACCAAACTAGGGAGATGAATAAGGGTTTAGGCTTTGAACACTTACCATTAAACACACAGTCATTTCTGGAGGTCCAAATAGCCCATAGATAAGCATGTCTTATTACAGTCCAGATTACTGGGGGGAGATGGTTGGCTTCGCCAAGAGGAATTTATTTCCATGAGAACAATGAAGGGTGAAGGGGGAAGAGTAGCCTATGTAGTTCTTGTAAACATTCTTGGTTAGTTTGACATTATATAAATAAGTGGGGAATGGAATCTGATCGGTGACCACACCTAGGGCATAGTCCATTCCCTTTACCCATACTGGTTGCTTTTTCATTAGTCCACACCGCATGGTGAAGGATAGTCCATAGTAGAATTGATTGTTTAGGGGGAAGGGAGACTGACCATGCCTGTTCAAACCTATAATACCACTATGCTTCTGACCAATGTATGTTCCACCTTTTGTTGAGCTTACCATCTAAACCAGTGTACGTCCAATGGAGGGGCGGGAGGGGGAGAAGCTATAGTCTTCCTTTCCAATGGATGTCTTCCACTTTTACCTACAGGTTGCTAAACATCCAACCAACATTAGCAGTTTCCTAGACATTAATTATGTTAATAATTGTATCTAGATCTTGATTGTTAAGTCGGAACTCCGTTTTAAGGGCCAGTGGTGATTTCCACATCTTATTTGTGCTATCCCAAAGGTTGTTCCATTATCGAATTCCTTTCTTTTGAATCTTACTTGTTGGTTTGTTGGCTAGCTCCTCCGTGATTGGGGCCACTATAAGGCTGAACCAAACTAAGTCTTTAGAAGCCCATGCATGGATTTTCTTCCTTTTGATTTTGAATAAGAACTCAATATTATATTGAAGCCAAGAAGCCCACATGGAGCGAAAGAGTTGGGAAGGTTTTTTGATTTGGAAACATGTTTGACTGAAGAGTATGTTGTAGGGTGGAATGTTACGAAATGCAATCCCCTCATAGCTAACCCCACTCTGGAGGTTGTGATTCAAGAGTATGGCCCAATTGTCCTTCGAAAGGAGTTAGCTCTTGATGATCCATTTTGATGCTAGTCTAGATGCCAAGAGGTTTATATTGGGAAGCCCCAGACCACCCTTCTTTTTTTCCAAAGTACAAATATTCCAGGCTATTTTCAGTAACTTGTACCCATAGAAAATTCCTACACATGTTGTCTAACTGTTTTAGACTTGAGTTAGTTTCCAACACGCCAAGAAGTAGATACATGTAGAGTAAATAAAGTGATGTAGGACCAGCTTCCTCACAGCCATCGCACTTTGAAAGCCCTTCCATCTATCAAGCTTGACACTAAGCTTGTCCATTACCCATTGCCATCTTTGTTTCAAGGTGACCCCAAACCCCATCGCGATCCCTAGGAGTCTAAATATTTTCCCCTCTTGGATGATTTGGCATCCTTCATCCAGCAGCCATTGAGGCAAGGGAGCTAGAATGGAGCAAATGCCTGTCTTGGAATGATTAATTTTGGAGCCTGAGGCCAAACAGAATTTGTGGAGGCACTGCCATAAGGTCTTAAGAGAGTGCTCTTCATTTTTTATGGTTGCATTTGTGTTGTCAACAAGCAGGTTGAGAAGCATCTGCCTATCTAAGTTAGGTAGATGGATGCCTTGAAGCTTACCCTGGTTAAGTTTGTATTCTAGCAGCCAGCCAAGTGCATCCGTAGCTATGACGAGCAGTAGGGGAGCAAGAGGGAAACCTTGTCTGATGGATCTTCTAAGGATGAAAGGATTGGTAAGCACACCATTAATGGAGATCCTTGCGGAAGCATTTCCAAAAAGTACACTAACATATATGATGAGCCTCTGCCCTAACCCCATATCATGAAGGGATTGGAGGACAAATTCCCACTTGATCCTATCATATATTGTATTCACAATCTAATTGAATACCATATACAGGAAGATTGGGTGTGGCTAGAAAATTTTCTATCCAAGGAGGTGATGTCTCATCCTAAGGAGGAGTGCACCCTTTGCAGCCAATTAGAAAAGTTCGTGGGTGTGTGATGGATGGAGTGCCTAAGCCAATCCACCACTTGGAAGGTACTACCCAATATATACCATCAATACTAGAGGAGACAGGCAACCTTCCAGACCTACCTACAATCTTGGAGCCTGAGATGGAGGCAATGATCGATGCATTGATTCCCATGGATGTCGAGACTTCTGATTTGCTTAGAGAGGAAGCATCCATACCATTATATGATGGGTGACGAGTATGTTGCCTGAAGACACTGCTTGCACTCCTAAGTGTGTAAGCAAAATACGAGTGGAGCGATGCGAGTGTGACCGAGTTTTTTAGGTACCTTGTACGTACGCTTCGTTGATTTCTTTTCGACACTATCATTAAAAATATTTGTGCTTTTTCAAGGTATTTTATGATTTTTTTTAGGTTACTGAAATATCATATATTACCATCTACAAATACCATGACTAAGTCTCATGATAATGCACGACATGTTTTACGAAAGCTTGGCATGGACTACAACAGCATCCATCTACAAATATCATATATTACCATCTACAAATACCATGACTGAGTCTCATGATAATGCACGACATGTTTTACGAAAGCTTGGCATGGACTACACCAAAATTTTATAGGCTATGGCCATGCATGTGATAGGTCTCCAGTTTGTTAGGTCCTCCTTGGAGTCCTTCTTGTGAATCAGTCTGACGACCCCTTCATTGATGCAACTTGGAAGGGACCCTTTGGAAATGGATTCCTTTCGAACCCTTATGAGCGGGGAGAGGAGGAAACGTTTGAATTCTTGGTAAAATTTGTTGGGGAGGCCTGGAGTTTTCCCTTCTGCTAATAAAGAGTCAATGGTGTCGCTAAGTTCTATCTTCTTAATGTCTTCTTCCAGCAGCCTTGATGTGGCTACTGGGACTACTGGACGTCAACATCTAGCTATTTCAGCCCTTGCAGTTGCCTTAGCCGGATGAGATTGAGAGGGTTGGCTAAATATATTTTTAAAATAGGCATAGGCGATTTCAAGATTTTCCTCTGGCGAGGTAGCATTGGACCCATCTTCCTTATTGAGTAAAGGGATTTTGTCTCTCTCCTTCTTGAGTTTGAGCAATTTGAATTGTTCTTCTGTGGGCCGATCTATTTTACCCGCCCACCATCTCCCACGAAAGTACACCTAGAGGGATTCACCTTCAGCGAGCTCCTCTTGCCTAAGACGCCTTTTGGCTTCCAATAGTTTCTCTTGTGCTTCTATCTGACCTTCATCCACTACTTTTTCTAGCATGATAACCTCTTGGTAGATCAGGTTCCTTTTTTCTTTCCTCTGTTTGATAACTTGAAGTTTGGCCTCTCTTAGGGAATCTTTAGGTGTCCCTTACCGTTGACTCCGGGGCTAGCAGAACAAAGAAAGTGCTCCTCCATATGGTTTCCAAGGTTTTATGGACAAACTCCATTGGGAACAAAGATTGATCTGCGTGGAACCATCCCGAATGAGTGGAGTGGCTCGCGATAGAGATAGTGAGTTGCACCGTTTTTATGGTCCGAGAGGGAGATGTTGTGCCATGTCTTGGTCATGGCATTAGTAAAAGTGGCCAACAGTCATATTGTTACATAGTATCTATCAAGTCTAGCTTTCCTAAGAAGGGGTCCCCATTGGTTGTTTAACCAAGTGAAGCCTTTTTCCGGGCTGGGTTCAATAAGGCTCTAAAATCCTTTAAGGTTTATCCAGGATTCTCTCTCCTTGCCCGAGATGATGGTACCCTTGCCTTCAAAATGATCCTCAAGTTTTTCTACAAATTTGAAGTCTCCT
The DNA here is from genome assembly GCF_053477565.2 of Lygodium microphyllum. Taxonomy (NCBI): domain Eukaryota; kingdom Viridiplantae; phylum Streptophyta; class Polypodiopsida; order Schizaeales; family Lygodiaceae; genus Lygodium; species Lygodium microphyllum. The sequence goes on along the minus strand of NC_141153.1, from coordinate 77,299,422 downwards.
ACAAGGGTGATAGGGCAGTCTAGAAGCTTAATAGAGTCCCAAATTCTTGGCTTATCCTTATTAGCTCCCCATGCATATACAGAGATGATCGTGAACTCCTCTAAATCCTCTAACACCTACCCAGCAGTCCCCAAGATCCAAGAGGACTTGTTATATGTACAGTTTTAGTTTGGGACCCACACCAATTACAGCCCCTCCTACCCCCCCTTTATGCCTAGTTAAGTGCCATGTAAAATCTTTGTTAATGGTTAGGAGGTTTTGCTTCAACCTTTCTCCAGTAGTTTTAACTTCAGATGAAGTCCGGGTTGATGGAATTAAGCTTAAGCAAGCTGAAGCCAGTTGCGAATCACTATCGCTCTAGAATTTTATGTAAGTCCTTTGCAGTTATAGGATATAATCTTAAGATTATTCATTTCTTACCTACTTTATTTGGTTTTTTACCTTTATTCTTCCCCGGAGTGTTAGCTCGGCTACTTGGCCTAGCTCCTACTTTAGAATGTCTCCATTTACTGCTACTGTTGTTTGTCTCCATCAAAGTGGGTTCCTCCTGCCTGTAGTGGTGCTCTCGGAGCTCTTCTAGGTTTTCCCTAACTTGGGGAGGAGCCTCATGCAGTCCTACCCCACAATTGGAGGAGGGGAGACTCTCTTCCTCCTCCCTATCTAGATCCTCTCCTTCCTTTGATTGCCCGTCTTGTTGAGGGGGATTTATTTCCGAACCCTTCTCTAAAACATCGACATAGCCAGTAGTCTCCTTAAAAAATTGGCAACCATCGATAAACTCATCATTGTCAAAATCTATTGACTCAAAAATCAAGGGGTTCGTTGTGCACTTAGGGTTGCACTTTCCACCCAAGCCTTTGAGATTCATTAGTAGAGGGGAGTACCTATTATTAGAATTAGAGATGGAAGATTGCTTAACTTTGCCCTTTTATTTGGGGCATTTTGATCTCTTGTTCTGTACCATCTAAAAACTATCTATTGTCTCCTCATTGCCCCCAGCTTCAGGGACGACTTTCGATTCTAATTTCGAGTTCTTGGTGTCCTCTTCTTTTGCTCATTTGGGGTAGTCCCTGATGAAGTGCCCTTGTTTATGACACTTGAAGCAAGAGTTAGGAAGGTTCTTGTATGTGATTTCTTGCCTCCTTATAAACGCACCACTATCGCTTTGAATGAGGACTGAGCTATGCAGTTTTTTACTCAGGTCTATTTCAACCAGCACTTGAGGGTGCCATCTCAGGTTAATGTCCGAGTAGGGATGCTACCGTAAAATTTTGCCTATAGGGGTGGCTATCGACTAGAGAAAAGGGTAGAGATGGTCAGGGAGGTTGGGGAATTTGACCCAAACAGGGACTTTGGTTGGTTTAGGCCCGAGAGGGTCAAAGGATTCATCCCATCTAAACAAGATAGCGAGGAGTTCTTAGGCATCCATTGGCCAAAGGACACGACATATACAGCCATTTGCAGGGTTTCAAAGAGGAAGAGAATGTAATTGTTTGGTAGAACCTAGCATGTAAGACTCTAATACCAAGGGGTTGTCAATGGTCCCTTATCCATGCCTGTGGGAGCTTTCACTCAACCGCCAAGACCCTCGGACCGCTTATTGTTTCAAGCGTTCCAAGCCGAGTACTAATGGCTACCTCTCACATAGCCGACGCACCATCCATATCTACGGATGTAGTGAGCTTACCTCCATGCCATTCGAGTCACCTCCTCTTCCGCACACTCCGATAGCTCCACGATCCAAGTGCAAGCTTCAAGAAATCTCCATCCTCAAGCTCCACACTCCAAGCTCCATTGCCGCGAGCAAGACAAGAGAAGAGAAGAGAAGAGAGGAAGAGAGGAGAAGATGGAGAGCTTCTCCTCCTCAGTCCCTCACCCTCACACTCTCACACTCCCTCTCTCAAGCACAAGCTCAAGCAAGCAAGCAAGAAGAAGAAGAAGAAGAAGAAGAGAACCACTTTTGGCCACACACAAGAATGAGCTTCTCGTTCACTTTTCAACTTTATATACAAAACCCTAAATCCCTTTTGGGCGGTCATCCCCTTTTCCCCTTTTTACATGGCCGGCCATAGCCTAGGCCCTTTTTTCCATTGTCCTTCTATCTTCCTAGCTTCCTTTCCACCGCCCATTTACATTTACAAATTGCACGGGTGAGAGCCCGGCGCTCCTTGAATTAAGCCATGATGCGCTTACGCTCTTTTACAAAAGTTTTGACTTGCACTTTTCCTTGTGCGCCTTTCTCCCTTATTTAGGACTCTTCTCCTTGTGCGTCTTTGTCTTCCGTTTCTATTTGCCTTGGCCTTTGTCTTTGTCTTCTGCTTTAGCTTTTTTGGATTTTCCACCTTCGTTCGTTTGAGGGTTAACAATGCCCTAAGGACTTCTGTAGGAGGACACAGACCATGGCATAGGCCATAGATCGCTTTGATTTGATATTCTTTAATCCAATGAGAAATGTTGAGATCTCAAATATGAACCAAGAACATAGCTTCTAGGCCTACTTCTTCTTCAGAGTCAATTGGGGAGCGAGAGGGGGGGTGTGAGCCGGTGCAGCGAAAGGAGGTCTGGATTGGCCCTCAAACTGTTTGCTAGAGCTTCCCACAGCGCAGCAGTCATCCATTTCTTCTCGCAACTTCTCAACATCTTTGGGGACTTCATGCCTAAAGGGATTCAAATGAGCTGAGACCTCTTGAGTATGGCTTTCCCCTTTCGTGGCACGCTGCGGTGATTGAAGACATAGCAGAGAGGGATGGGACCTCTAACCACTGATGTTGTTATATACCTCTACCATGGATCCCGTAAATCTTTGATCGATTTTGGGGGTACTATCATGGATAGGAGGTAGCCAATGTCTTGAACATAATAGACGAGTCGAACATCGCAAGTGTGTCGATTGGGAATGGGGTTGGGGACGAAGCTACTTCAGGACGATGGGAGGAGAGGTTATGTCCATGATGCAACAAATCTATTGCTAACTGAGGAGGGTGGGGGGGCAAACCTTGAGGGATGACAAGGCTGTTAGTGTGTGCGCCTATTGCAACATGATGGCTTTTCCTCAAGCCAAGGGTCTTTTCCGCCAAGAACGTGGCATAGGAGAGTCTCGAGGCCTCCACGTGTCCCTCTAATAGAGGAAATGATACCATTGGTGCCAAAATTGCCCTTAATGGTCGATTTGGCAACAAGTATATTATTGACTTTCGCGGGTGGCGCTCCATCTCACTTTGCCGTCTAGTTGCTTCCTATTCTGGGAGCGAGATCTTCAACATTCCGAAAAATCTATTTTCACTTCTTTATGATGAGCTTTTTCTCCTTGTCCTTGTTCATTTGTGGATGCATCTAGTTTGTGTATGCCATTGTCACTCGGGCGAGATTCTAGTTCTTTCCCATACAAATTATAATCAAATTTGCACTCTTGGCAATGCTGAAGAATGTGGATTTAAGTGCACACAAGGGAAGAAGATTGATTTTTGGTCCAAAGGATGGGTAGCATGCCTAAGGGCATAAAAGAAACACTAAACCTAACCTTATTTTTGTGTATAAAAAGATTGAAAAAGAATGGAAAAGACTATTCTTGTGTGTGCCAACTTTTGATTATTACCTTCTTACTTTTGCAATGAGTGAGTAAGTGTGTGTGTGTGTGTGTGTGTAACCCTCAAACGAACGAAGTTGGAAAATTCGAAAAAGCTAAAGCAGAAGACAAAGACAAAGGCCAAGGCAAAGAGAAACGGAAGACAAAGACGCACAAGAAGAAGAGTCCTAAATAAGGGAGAAAGGCGCACAAGGAAAAGCGCAAGTCAAAACTTTTGTAAAAGAGCGCAAGCACATCATGGTTTAATTCAAGGAGCGCCGGGCTCTCACCCGTGCAATTTGTAAATGTAGACGGGCGGTGGAAAGGAAGCTAGGAAGATAGAAGGACAATGGGAAAAAGGGCCTAGGCTACGGCCGGCCATGTTAAAAAGGGGAAGAGGGGATGACCGCCCAAAAGGGATTTAGGGTTTTGTATATAAAGTTTAAAAGTGAATGAGAAGCTCATTCTTGTGTGTGGCCAAAAGTAGCTCTCCTCTTCTTCTTCTTCTTCTTGTTCTTGCTTGCTTGAGCTTGTGCTTGAGAGAGGGAGTGTGATAGTGTGAGGGAGTGAGTGTGTGAGGGTGAGGGACCGAGGAGGAGAAGCTCTCCATCTTCTCCTCTCTTCTTCTCTTCTCTTCTCTTCTCTTCTCTTGCTCGCGGCAATGGAGCTTGGAGCATGGAGCTTGGGGATGGAGCTTGCTTGAAGCTTGCACTTGGATCGTGGAGCTACCGGAGTGCGCGAGAGAGGAGGTAACTCAATCGGCATGGAGGTAAGCTCACTACACCCGTAGATATGGATGGCGCGTTGGCTATGTGAGAGGTAGCCGTTAGTGCTCGGCTTGGAGCGCTTGAAACAATAAGAGGTCCATGGGTCTTGGAGGTTGAGCAAAAGCTTCCCACATATGTGTGTGTGTGTGTGTGTGTGTGTGTGTGTGTAAAAGAGAGAGAGAGAGAGAGAGAGAGAGAGAGAGAGAGAGAGAGAGAGAGATGACTTGAGAGCAAGTGAGTGAGAGTGAGTTGGGGGACCAAGTGGGTAAAGTCCCCCACCTTTTCTTGCACTCTCTCATGTATTACCATACTCTACTTTAGCATGACAAAGGCTATAGAGGTTCTAGGAATCTAGGAGGTGTATCTTGGATCATGGAGTATGCATCAAGCATCCTTCATCATTGAAGGTATGCTTTGCACATTCACTACAAACGGATCCTGAGTTCATGTGTAAGGGGCTACGTGAGATTTAGTCATTAATTAAGTGGTAAAAGCTCCTTAAATAATATGAGTGCATCTAAATGTCCCAAATACATTAAGTGCATGTGGTCCAACATTGTGGTTCCATTGCTAGACCAAGGACACATTGACCACGAAGGTGCTTACATACTTCATGGTTGCGGAATAGAAGGGGACGCCCATGCTAACTCTGAAATGCTTCCAAGTAATTGGATTGGTATCTATTGATTTAACCATGGATTTGGATTTATTTAATTTGGATTTTTTGATTGAAATTTTTGATTCATGGAAGATGATTAAAATTATAGTAGAATAATAGTAATGATTTTTAATTTAAAAATTTAAGTGGTAGCAATAGCAATAAATTATTACCCTACATTGAGATGAAGGCACACTACATGTAGTGGAGATCCAAGAGCTCGGGTTGCTTACTTTTGCAATATTACTTTCATAATTGGGGTAAGAACATTCAAAAAAGGCAGAGAAAATCAAAGCAAGAAAGAGCAAGCTTTTGCTTTTAGCAACTCCACTTCCTATTTAGCATAAGAAGTAATGTGTATCTCCTCATTGGCTTCTCTACACCCAATGCCTTTGTGAAAATATCAATTATCTAATCCTGTGTTCTGATATATACCAAGTCAATCTCTCCTACAAGCAACTTGTCTCTCACAAAGTAGTAATGCGCTTCAATGTGTTTTGTAATAGCATGGAACATTGGGTTCCTAGTTAACTATATTACTGTGAATGACAACCGGAGCATCTCCTTGCACATCCAAATCATCCAATAACTTTTGCAGCCATACCACCTCACATGTTGCCATAGCAACATCTCTATGCTTAGCCTCTATACTCCATAAAGCCAATTGTGAGTTGCTTCTTGCTACTCCATCTAATTGGTGCATAGGGAAAGTATGAATCCATTGGTAAATCTTCTATTAGACATGCTACCATCCTAATATCCATGTGTGTATCCAAACACATGTATGTCCTTACCTACCTCATAAAATAGTCCATAATACAAAGTGGACTTCACATACCTCAATGATGCTTTCTAGACATCTATATAAATTGACTGACAAGGCCAACAATATAACTCAATTCTAGCCTTGTGATAGTCATGTAAATCAAACTCCCTACTGTCTCTTAAACATAATAGAGTCTTCTATCTCATCCCCAACATCAGCACTCAACTTCACATTTTTCTCCAACAATACTGAAAGAGTCTTATAGGCTATCATACCATACTTGGATAACATATCCAAGCCAACTACCTTTGGGATAGCCATATACTATCATCACATCCATCTCAAACTTCTTCTTCAAAAAGTCCTTCACTTTAACAATCCCATTGTCATTACTACTTGTAAAATAGATTACTATGCTAATCAAACTGACATCTCTCTTTCTAACATAGAGTGAGTGATTAGTATCAGAAAACATAAAAGCCAATGCTGACAAGATACTCTTAGATCTTGTTAAACTGTGCTCTAGGTGCTTGCTTTATCCCATAGAGTGCCTTCTTTAACCTGCACACATATGTGGGATGCTCTAAACCCTCATAACTTGTTGCTTCTCCATATACACCTCTTCTTGCAATTCATCTACAAGAAGGCATCCTTTACATCCATTTGCTACAAACTCCAACCTTTGGCTACTGCAAAAGAAATCACACATCTAATAGTTGCTATCCTACCAACTAGATTGAATGTCTCTTCATAATCTATGCCATATGTTTGAGCATAGCCTTTTGTAACTAGCTTAGCCGTATATCTACTAATAGAACCATCTACATTATGTTTAATTTTGTAGACCCACTTATAGCCAATAGCTTTCTTGCCCTTAGGCAATGGTACTAAATCCCAAGTCTTATTGTTCTCTAATACAACCATCTTCTCATCCATTACTACATCCTATGAGCATGACCAACAACATCCTCAAAAAAAGTGGGCTCAACATTCTCACCACCTTTACTTTTTAAGAACAATGGTGTGTTGTATGACCTTGAAAACCAAATCTTTTAATAGGGTATCTAACCTTGCTAGACCTATGCACCACATGATCACTTAGTGGAATCTTTACACTACCATGTGCTCTCTGTACACCTAGTATCCTAACTAAAGAAATACCAAGCTCATCATCCAAACTCTTGCTACTAACTTAGCTTAACACCTCTTTGATATTCATAAAGACTTGCAAGCATAGATCCAAGAAGGTCAAGAGAAATGTAAATAAGCTTCATATGCAATATCCATCATACAAATTTGGAGATCAAGTTTTGCTTCTTTAATGTGATCTACATTCTTCTTGCCCCTCCCAAAAACTAGATTATTAAACGACTTGGGCCATTCAAGATTCTTGGCCAAGTAAATCCAATTACCTATCGTCTCCAACTTTCCTAGTCTATGAAAATGCATCCTGTTTCAGTCTTTGAGCCATGTCATACATTAGAAATACGCAATCACATCCACTATAGCCTCTTTGTAAGGAACAGCAAGGCAAAGAATCACATTGCAAATAAAGCCTTAGACTAGGTCATGTATGCATGGTTTATTAAACCCATAGTTGGTGAATACCATGGTCCCTTTCCACCTTTTTCCACCTACCAATACCACCTACTGTAAGCCTATAAAAGGCACTCATCCCCATCAATCATTTTCATTCAATTGTAGTTGCATTATGCTTAGATAACATCAATTGTTCTTCTTTGTCATTGATTATGCCTCATTATGTTTGTCTATTTGCTTATCAGTGATCCTCCTTAGTATGCATCCTCAATATGTTCGCATGGTATCAGAGCGAGTTTCAAGTTAATGACTCATTAGGCCACTGATTGAGTCACTTCAGTTTGAATTTTTGGCTCCCTCCGCTTTTCCATGAATCTCTCACCTCTTCCATAGCTACCCACCTTCATTGGAGGGCTTGAATCTCTCAAACCAGGCCATTTTAGCTCGTGCTTTCTTCTAAAGAACTCTTCCTCTACTCCAAGCACTCCTCATTATCACCTCACAACCAAATATTGTCACCTCTTTGCTCCAACATTGCGCCTGCAATAAATCGTTGCCTAGATTGCTCCATCTCTAATTCGTACTACTCATTCTGCCTACACATGCAATGATGGTGTACACTACCATAGGGCATTTGAAGCTATAGATCTAAGCTATCTCTAGCTCAAAGGGTTTCTCAAATGGTTATCTCTATGAGCAACAATAAGCAAAAAAATAGTCGCCTATCAAAACCCTAAAGAGGGCAACCATAGCCATTAATCTTCAAGCTCACATTTTACTTCATTTTCTTACTTCCTTTGGCTCAGTGATGTCACTAACTCTCTGGATACAACACTCAGTCCTCAACAAAACTACAACTTCAAATTAGCAAGAAGAAGATTCAACATCAAGATCAACATCAAGTGCGTATCTCTTGATACTATCTAGTGTTTATTAACACTAATTTTCTTGTGTCCTTTGACACACTCAAATTCAACTCTTCTACTAGTCTATTCTCAATTATTTGCTACTATTCTGCCAACAAAATGGGCAAAGATTGACCCTCGTGCCGATTCAACGATGTCAGATTCCATACATGGCAAACTAGGATCAAACTTATCCTAATGAAGAAAGGCTTGTGGTCAATCACAAGTGGTCAAGAGAAGAAACCAAGGGAAGTTGCACTCTCAGTCATATGGGATAAAAATGATGATAAGGCTCAAGCTATTATCAAGCTCGAACTTGATGATAGCTACATTCATCATGTTGATGATTGTGAAACCTCTCAAGCAACATGGGATCTATTAGAAACCTTGTTCGGAGCTTATTCAAAATCCTCCAAATATGGCTTATTGATTGAATTTTGTAGACTTGACATGAAAAGTAGTATCTCACTTACAACTCATTTGAATTATATAAAAAGCTTGTTGACACAACTTGCAGGAATCAACTTGAAGATGGATGAAGACATTTGCATTGGAGTGCTTCTCAAGAGTCTTCCACCTGAGTTTGATAATGTGTCGACCACATTAATCAACATGCCAAAGTCAAAGCTTGTGGGTATCAAAGCCTCTCTCCTAGAAGAGGAAAAGAAGATCAAGAGCAAGGGAGAAACAAACATCCCAAGAGGAGACCAACAACTCCTCTATGTGAAAGGGAAGGAGAGCATAGTCTATGATTTTTGCAAGAAAATTGGGCATATTGAGAAGTTTTGCCATGCTAAGAAAAGATCTCAAAGAGCATATCCTGCAATAGTAAAAGAAGATGAAGACAACAATGGAGAAGAAGAAGAAGAAGAAGAAGAAGAAGAAGAAGACACCCAAGAACAAAAGGATAGGACTCACCAGCCCCTCTTTTGTAGCTCATTTTCTAATAGAATTTTTTAAGTTTTAAACGTGTACTTGCTTAATGTTCTTAACATAAGCATTTGTACTCCTCATGTAACCTTTGCACATTACATCCTCTACATACTTAATGAGGCCTTGTGACAACCTCGAGCTTTGTATGGTTATTTCTTTCCATGTCTACACTTAGCAAGGTTCTACTCATGACAGCCTCTGTATACGCAGTGTCTTTCTTGGTTGTGATTTACGAGCGGTGCTGAGAAATATGCAATCACATCCACTATAGCCTCTTTGTAAGGAACGGCAAGGCAAAGAATCACATTGCAAATAAAGCCTTAGACTAGGTCATGTATGCATGGTTTATTAAACCCACAGTTGCTGAATACCCTGGTCCCTTTCCACCTTTTTCCACCTACCAATACCACCTACTGTAAACTTATAAAAGGCACTCATGCCCACACTCATTTCATCAGTCATTATCATTCAGTTGTACTTGCATTATGCTTGGATCATATCAGTTGTTCTTCTTTGTCATTGCTCATGCCTCATTATGATTGTTTATTTGCTCATTAGTGAACCTCCTTAGCATGCATCCTCAATATTTTCACAATATCCCCCTAGAAGAATACCAAAGCCATCACCACCAATCATAATTGAAGATCACCAAGTGTCGTGACCAAAAGAGGGCCTAACACTACCTATAAAGCTCTAGCCGGCATCTATGGTCAACCAAAACACCCCATGGCCTCGCGGCCCTAGGAGCGTCTGGAGGCTATACATACTGATCTAACTTAGACACGTGTTTGTATCATTTATACTCCAATGGATCCCTTTCCAACTCATCATAGGGAGTACCCAATCGATGTCTAGCACCTCGTAGCACATACATAGGGAGCATCTCGTGATTGACTACCACAACCCCGCTACTACAACTCTCCTATACCTCAGGGATGATTGGCCCCGAGATGTGCCATTCGAGCATATAACATGTATGACACATAGTCCTCTCTTATCATCGATCATTCCTCCAAGAGATAAAGTATAATCCTCACTGAATAAGTCCCCCAAAGGAAACAAATCACTAACCCTACATCTTGAAACTCCTCACTCTCTCAACATAGGTCAACATTCATAAATGCAAGTGCTATGCATCCAAGATATATATTTCCAATATCATGTAATGAATGTGATGCAAGAGTGGATGATCCGTCATGCTCAACCATTTTATTTATTCAAAACAACATTGTGATAGTGCACAAACAATTCTCTTTATGCATTTCATACATGCATTTACTTCGTTGCATAGGGAATAGCACCAAGTATACTCATGCTATTGAATCCTTTAACTTTCAAACCAAATGTACCCTATATGTAAAGTGCATCATAGAAACCTAATTTTATCCTATATTCAGCACTCATTAATCCCCCTCCCCTCCCTACCATTTAATGTTATGCTTGTGGTGGAAGATGTAGAGAATGTTTTCATATCATTTTCTTGTTCAACAAGTAACAAATCACACACTATAACATGGAAATGGGGCTAAGCTGAGACTAAAACTCATGTCTTAAACCCACCATATACTCACAGACACATTTATAATTTTCTAGCACATAAAAACTATATTTTCCCATATAAAACTCATTTTTCTTGGATTTTTTGATTCATTTACTAATAAATTACTTTTTTTAATTTTTTTATTTGACATTATTAGGATTACTAAGATTCACCATTATCCTTCATTGCATTCCATAAGTACATGATTTTTCCATACGAAACAATAAAAACTCCTATTTTTCCACTTGAATACCATATTTTGGACTTTTAATTGTTAATAATGACTACACTTAACTACGGGTTCTACATATTATCACTGGCAGCCCTCAAAGACATGTCAAACAAGGTTCATACAAATTTTCATTCCATATGCACTTCATTTGGACCATAAAATGTAAAAAAACAAGTAAATTTTCTTCATAAAATAGACATACCATTAAATTACGTGTTTTGGGTTATGAAAATTGAATGTGTGGATAGCTATCAGATCCGCCATGGGTCTCTACATAGCATGGAACATCAGTTCTCAGCATCCTCACGATCATACATCGATCCACTATGCATGCCAGATAAGCATTCTTCGTTCCATTCTTCTCTTTCTTCCACCCGTATGAATTGCCTCCTGGGGAGGAGAGAGAGGGAGGAGAGAGGAAGACTGAATTCTTATATCCACAATTGGGCACTCATTCTTCAAGTGGAGACTAGAAATGGAGAGCAAAAAAATGGAGAAGAAGATCAGTATCTTCAGTTTCTAGGCTTACTCTTACAGCCCCAACCCCCCTCTCATCAAATTCGCCAAGAATGGCATCCTAATTAGACTGCATGCGTGCCAAAAACACCCCCTCCCCCATCATGTGAAATTTGGGCCTTATTGGCCCTAAGGGTCATGGCCTTCCACATCTTGACCAAATTTTAACCTTCCAAATGTCCGGCCTTCCGCTTCTCATGCATCCAACACCCGTTTCCACTCTTAGAAAATTCTACATGTCTATCTTGAAGTCCTAAACTGTTGGAAACTTGTGCTGCTTTAATCCAACACTTAAAAAAATTATGAAAATTTTTCACCACTACCAAGGTTGGTCTTTTGAAATAATTTGAATTCATGTCTTCCATGGCCACTTAAAATTGTCGAATCCACATCTTCTACTTCCATCGAGCTTCCATTTCCACTTTAAATTTGCATCGGTTGGCACTTCTTAGTGTTTAAATCCTGCTGTCATTGGCAACCATGGGATAGGGTGACTTAGGCCATCAAATCTACGAGTTGATCTGTACATAAAACAACCTTAAAGAGCATCAAGTTGCTTCAAGAAAGAATACATAGGAAAACACAAACACACCTCTCACCTACCCTCCCTTACAAGATCAAGGCATGAAACTTGTAGGGGAGCTACGGAGCTCTACCCCGAGACCTATGGACCGCTTATTTATCAAGCGTTTCAAGCCGAGCGGCCATGGCTACCTCTCACATAGCCGACGCACAATGCCTACCTTGTGGGTGTAGTGAGCTTACCTTGATGCTCAATTGAGTTCCCTCCTCTCTCTCACACTCCAGTAGCTCCACGATCCTTGTGGCAAGCTCAAGCAACCTCAATCCCTCTCCGTCAAGCTCCATCCTCCATAGTCGCGCAAGAGGAGAGGAGAGAAGAAGAGAAGGGAAGATGAAGAGAGAAGATGGGGAGCTTCTTCTCCACAATCCCTCACTCACACATACTCACTCCCTCACTCCCTCACACTCCCTCAATCCCTCACTCAAGCACAAGCAAGAAGGTAAGAAGCAAGAGAGAAGAAGAAGAAGAAGAAGCTTTAGCCACACCCAAGAATGAGCTTCTCATTCACTTTTGAACTTTATATATATGCCCTACTTTTTGGGCGGTCATCCCCACTTTTTACATGGCCGGCCATTAGCCATGGCCCTCTTTTCCTATTTCCCACCATTCTAACTTATCCTGTTCCTACTAATGCATACAATTGGCACGGGAGTGAGTCCCCGGCGCTCTTTTTACAAGGATTCGGGAATGCCTTCATATCTAATGGCACGCTTTTACTCTTTTCTTTTCTCAAGGTGACACCGTCATTCAGATTTTTAGAGTCTGGCCTCCATCCAGGCGCGCTTTTACTCTTCTCCTTTCTTTGTCTTGTGCCTTCTTGGTTGTCTCCTTCTTCCATTTCTCTCGCACTTCTGCTCCATTTTTCGTTCCTTTGTGCTACGGTAAACATTACCCCCCTCCTAGCGGAGTGCCAGTCCCATGGCACTAGGGTGGGGAGCAGTAGGGTAGTTGGGATTGGTGCTAAGTGGAAAAGGCGGGTAGATGACCACTTGTCAAAAAGATGGTGCTGCGATGAGGGATGGTGGGGTGTTGGTTTGTTGAGAATCAGAGTTTGCAGCATTGGAATGTGTGCACAAGAGGGAGAAGAGAGCTCAAAGTACAAGAATGAAATCTTGCTTACTAAGTTGCTTAGAGTACAACTTGGGTACACTCTCTCACACATGATAGTGACCCATAGGCTGTTTATATAGCCCTTACCAGCTAGGGTTAGGGTTTTCCCTGCCCCTAGGGCTATTCACACTCATCTGCCCTTATACTCCCTTGCTTACAGTGGGTTTCTATGCCTGTCTTCTAACACCCCCCCTCAATGCCAGGGTGGCATTGGATTACAAGGCATGTAAGAGATTCCCCCCCTTTTTGGGATGCCTTTATAAATCAGGCTTACAAGGTTGTTTTAGGTAGATGATTTAAATAGTCAAAACAGTCGATCTTCAGATAAATTGGAGACATAGTTGGCCACCAATTCTTTGGGTATTTCAGGAGTGTTGGGGCATTTACCAGTGATATGCCATGTCTTCTTGCATTTGTTACATTTCATCTTCTCGGGATACTTCTTCATGTCAAGATTGTGGGAGAGAAGGAAGGAGTCTCACTTGTAGCTTTCTTGCTTGCACAATGGGGGAAGACACACAAGGGTGGAGGCTGAAAACAGTTTTCCTCTTCTTAGTTGTGTAAGCCAAAAGAACTCTAATACAAAGAAATAGAAGAACCCTATATATGGGTCTCAAACCAAACTCAACTAACTAAGGTGGCATACTAACTGAGCCACGAACTAGAGTAGATAAGGATAGCTATCATGTAGCTATTATTCATGGGCGGTGTACCAACCGCATCTGCAACTAACACGTCGGTGACATACATGCACAACGGTCACCCTGGCATATCACGAGTGGAGCTCGATATCTCAACACTCCCCCTCGAGCTCAATCCCAATTCCTGCACACCAAGCAAGTCTCTGAACTTGCGCAGCTTCTCTGCGCCCAATGCCTTCGTAAATATGTCAGCTACCTGATCCTCTGTGCTGACATAAACTAGATCAATAAGACCTAGTAAAACCCTCTCCCGCACATAGTGATAATGCACCTCAATGTGCTTTGTTCTAGCATGATAGACTGGGTTATTTGCCAAGTGTATACTACTCATGTTGTCACAATAAATGACAACTGGCCCATCTGTAGACTGATGCATATCATAAAGTAGCTTATGCAACCAAGCTACCTCACATGCAGCCATTGTTGCACCCCTGTACTCAGCCTCTGTGCTCGACAAGGCAACTGTAGGCTGTTTCTTGCTGCTCCAAGTGATTGCAGCACTCCCAAAAGAGAACACATATCCACTAGTAGAACGTCTATCAGAAATGCTACCAGCCCAATCAGCATCAGTGTATCCATGCAACTGTATCTGAACCCCAGTCTCATAAAATAGTCCATACTGCAATGTGGACTTCACATACCTGACTATGCGTCTAGCCGCATCCAAATGCGGTTTCCTTGGATCCTGCATAAACTGACTTACCAATCCAACAGCATAGCTCAAATCTGGCCTGGTAATAGTCATATAAATCAAGCTTCCTACTATGCGTCTGTACATAGTAGGGTCTTCCAGAAGCTCACCTGCATCTGTGCTCAGCTTCACATTCTGCTCCAAAGGAATTGAAATAGGCTTACAGCCTGTCATCCCATATTTGGACAGCATGTCCAATCCATACTGCCTCTGCAAGAGCTGTATCCCACTTGGTGATCTAATCACCTCAATGCCTAAGAAATAACGCAGCTCTCCCAAATCCTTCATCTCAAACTTCTGCTTCAATAGCATTTTCACATGAAGGATATCTTCATCACTGTCACCTGTCATAATCAAATCATCAACATAAATGACAAGTAGCATAATACCTTTCTCTGTTTTTCTCACATAAAGTGAGAAGTCTGCCTTGGAAATCTGAAAGCCAATAGTGACAAGATACTGTCCTATCTTGTCAGACCATGCTCTAGGTGCTTGCTTCAAGCCATACAAGGCTTTCTTCAACCTGCAAACAAACTTAGGATGAACAGCATGCACATAACCTGGTGGCTGCTCCATATAGACCTCTTCTTGCAAATCACCATGCAAGAAGGCATTCTTTACATCCATCTGATGTAAAGACCATCCCTTTGATGCAGCCATAGCAATGACTGCTCTTACGGTTGCCATCCTTGCAACCGGACTGAATGAAGTAAACCTAGAGTGGACTTCAGGCTCCTCCTTGTGGTATGGCTTAGTGGATGAAGCTTGTGTTGGACACGGTTTGTCTATGATCTCAATGCTTGTTGCTGATGATTCCGAGGAGAGTACGATGACACTCATGCTATTGATTTCACTGACCAATGTACTTGAGACAAAGTCACTCACGGTATGCAATACACTTCTAGTGCATGATGGTCTATGTGTTAATTTTACACATAACCTTACAACAATATATGAAGAGGAATAAAAAAACTCATTGGGTTTTAGTGAATGCCCAGCAAGCAATTAACTTGATGATTCATTATTAGTGTTAAAAAAACACTATTGTCAAGCTTAGTGAAGTGCTTGAATGGAACCTGGTTGGAAGTCAGCTTCCCGATGCTTGGTGATGTCCATTGAGCATGCCCAAGAGCTTTAGAATCTGGAATAGGCTTCAGAGACTCTGCTTCAGTGATTAGAATCACTATTAATGAAGCTCAGAGTGAAAACATGACAAAATGTCAAGCTTGGAGCTTGTTGGCTATGGCTGCCCAAAAAAACACAGTTAGGGTTTGGCAGAGATCTCTCTCTGTGAGAGGAATTTTCAGGAACCCTTTTAGCTGAGGATAGCCCACTTGGGGGGCTATCAAAGTCCCAAGATAGCTGTACAGATTGCACTGCCTGCAGTGTGTATAGCAGCCCGAATTCTGCACTGTCAAAAAACTACGCCGTTTCTGGGATTTTCGCAATGCTGGCCTCACACGTGGACAATGTCAGGGGTAGACCTGACAAGGAGCTGCGCCCTGATGTGGGGAAGAGATCTCCAGAAGAAAGCACCGGCTGATATGGTTTCCTTTGTCCTCCCCAAGTCCTCCAATGGAGGTAGGTTGCAAGCAGCTATGGAGGAAAGAAGGTTAAGATGAAGGAAATGATAGCTCATGTGCACTTAGTGATAACTGATGCTGAGGGAAGCTGAGGAGATCAGAGATGGCTCTGATACCATGTTGAGAATCAGAGTTTGCAGCATTGGAATGTGTGCACAAGAGGGAGAAGAGAGATCAAAGTACAAGAATGAAATCTTGCTTACTAAGTTGCTTAGAGTACAACTTGGGTACACTCTCTCACACATGATAGTGACCCATAGGCTATTTATATAGCCCTTGCCAGCTAGGGTTAGGGTTTCGCCTGCCCCTAGGGCTATTCACACTCATCTGCCCTTATACTCCCTTGCTTACAGTGGGTTTCTATGCTTGTCTTCTAATATGGTTCCTGGTGATTTGTAGAGATTCTGGCTTGCTTTGATCTGCATGAAGATGCTCGGCCTTGTTGGCACAGTTGGAATTTGTCGTCGATGATGACTGCCAAAACCGGGCTCCGTTATCAGTTGAAAAACACATGTAGCCAATGGCGGCTTGACTGAGTTATGAACAACCTGCAAGAGAAAGTTGTGCACTCCCTAAGGGGGTATTTGTCTCACGGTGAGGTGTAAGTGCATGTGCAGTGGAACTAGGAGATGGGTCTAACCTTGGGCAAGCCCTTGGTAATGTCTCACACTTGAGGACCAAGTTCATGCGTGGTTGGAGGTGTAATGCAGTGCAGAGCTTAGGGTGACAGGTTTGAGAGTCTTGCCCTTGATGTGCCCTAAGCGTGGAGTGGGGAGAGGGGCTAGGGGTGATCCCTAGGTGCCATGAGCAAAGTGTGTGATTTTTTTTTTTTTTTTGGAAGGCATTTGGCTAATGCCGATCATCGTCGGTTGAAGCACAGGGAGGCCGTAGGCATTGGGATAGGAAAGCATGGCTTTGGAGATATTCTTTAATTGCAGCTCGGGCCTTCAGAGGGGTGGATGACAAAAAAGGGTGGTTACATCTTGTGAATCAGGTGTCACTCATGTTTTCTAAGAGCTCCAAGGAAAAGGAGGGGAGGAGGGATGCCCTCATCATTAATCGAGTCATGGCTCTACTATCGATGCCTAGGTTGACGTCAAAAAAGAGGGGGGAAGGTGAGCTTCTTCAGCAATAGGCTTTTGTTGTAATAGGAATTTAAGTAACCTAAGGTAGTTGCAAGTGGTTAGAAAGGCATGATCGAGGCAGGAGGAGAAGTCCGAGAGGAAGTGGGTGATGGATGGAAGAATATCTTGTTGTCTAAAGACTAAGCATTCCTCGGGATTTTGGGCATTTACACTATAGATTTTAGGGAATTCAAAATCCCCGTGAATGGCACGGTCATAGTCCACTCCATGCTGGCAGGGGTAGGGCATGTGGGAGGGGTCATTTCGCTCCTCGGGGAGTGAGCTGCAGATGGCTGTCCAGGTGTCAAAATTGGTGTCCCAAATCCTCTGCCGCCACTTTGGCTGCGCCTCGTAGCCTTGGACGGATTTGGAAAGCAGGTTCACCTTGTCCTGCCATTAGTCTGCAGGCTCCTGCCTCCACCGGGTCATAATTAGGCTCCTTTCTTCCACCCAACGGTTCGCTAGGTCATTGGCTAGCTCCTTGATTTTGGACAGGACACTGAGCGGTAGCGCCTTGTCTAGCGAGTGTGGGTAGGAGAAGGACATCTCAAAAGGCCTCATCTGAAACTCCTGGTCACGTCAAATGACCAATTCCTATGGCCAATCAATGGGGTTGGGGTCCCTTCGTAGCGGTACTGGCTCGTTCGAGAATTGTCTTGGCAATGACTGGGCTCTACGTTGTGCATCCTCTGCCAGCTCCTGTCTCCTTCTTGTGGCTGCCACAATGCGCTCCGGCATGTGTGCCTCTTCAGTGTTGTCTGGTGGGAGGTCGGGTAGAGGGGGGCTGGGCGCTTTCTGTAGTTCTTCGTTGGCCTCTTGGTCCAAATCCGGGTCTTCCTCGATATCTTGTTTGGCCACGGCTGGGATTGTTTGCGATGGTGGTGTGGGCGGCTTTTGCTCTTCAAATCCTAGGTCCTTTAGCTCAACAGTGGAGAGACCGGCATTGCATAGGTAGTTGAATTGTTGTTCTTTGGTGAGTCCCGTGCTGGCGGGGAGCTCCCATTCCTGAAGATCGTACCTTAGCACCCGGGTAGTCAGTTCCAGTTTTCTTCTCACCCTCTCTACTGAATCATTGCCCTGTGCTTGCGTGACATGGAGCACAGTGCTGAGGAAGGCTTGCCTTTGGGCGTGGGTGCATACATTGGCTGCTTCAGCTCTAGATTGGGCAAGCACTTTCTCGCACTCTGCCACCGCCAAGCATTTCGTTAATTACTTGATTCTATCAAAGTTATTTGCTTCCCAAGCGTTGGCCTTTTCATCCATCTTTTGTCTTTCCTCCTCCATTGCACTCGCCAGTGTGGTCATCATCTGTTGCCCAAAGTTGATGCCACTCCCTGGACTTTCGGGCCAACTGCGCTTCGACGATTTCCTTCGCTTGAGCTGTGATGCTGAATTTATGCTTTACCTCATTAATTTGTTCTGACCTCTCTTGTGCCAATTGCTCATGGCTCTAGATTTCTGCAAGGTGCATTCTCTGTTGCATGAAAGCCATGGCCATGAGGGACTCAGTGTCTTCATTGGCAGCTTGCAACGCCCCTTGCAGCCTTTGTACCTCCTGTTGTTGTTCTTGCACTTCCGTTGCGAGGGTTGAGGACCAGTCCTGTGCCAGGAATTCTATCTCTCTTTCCAGCCTATTTTGCTCCTCGAGCGCATACTGAAGATGTGCTATGGCATCCCCCTGCCCCTCGCTCGGTTCACCTTCTTGAGTTGCTAATAGTCCGTACCCCTCTAGTCTAGTCGTTCTTTGCTCTAGGTTGGCATACTGTTGCACCAGCAACTTTAAACTTCGTTGTTCAGCCACCAGGTTATGTTCCTCATCCTCCAACCTCTGGTGTAGGCGGTTCCCATTGTCCTGGGCCTCCTTCTTCTTTGTCTCCACAGCTGGTCTTGTAATGCCTTGACCTCCCTTCATCGGTTAGCCTCTTGCTTTGAAACTTCGAGCTTTAGGGCCACCGAGGTCTCCCTTTCTTTCTCTAGCTCCAATATGGCCACCTTCTTTTCCTCCTTTGCCGCTTCCAGCTGCGCTAAGAGCTCGGCCACATAGGCATCGTAGTCTACTCCCGGTGACGGGGAGATGGGGGTTATGGTGGTAGATGCTTCGAGTTTTCGCCATTTAGGGTTTTTTTTGGATTCAGCATCAGCGGTAGCAGGTCTTTTTGTGTCGGGTTCTAGGACAATCTCTGTCACCTTACTGACGAGCATTTGCATCATGCTCATCAGTTGGACGGTGTTCAGAGAAGGCGCGGGCTGTGGGGCATTTGGGGTGTCTGTGGGCGTCGGCACGAAGGAGGGGGGTAGGGGATGGAGCGGTGACTTTCCCTTGCCTGCGGTCATCCGGGCTGCCCTCGTGCTGCCACTCGCTTCGGCTTCATAGTGAGGACCATAGGGGTGGATTTCTTCTGGTCTATGAGCTTCTTCAATAGACCTGCGAGTGGCCTCAGCCAACTCGTCCAGTTCCTTCATGATCAATTCGTAGGCTTCCTCTTCCGCCCTTCTTTGTCGGTCCTCTTCTACCCTTCTTGACTCCTCTTTAATTCTTGCGAGTTCTTCCTCCTCCTCCTTCTACAGTTATTCTTCCAACCCACATGACTCTTCTCGAGCCCCCTTCACCTCGGGTCGCTCCCTTTTTCTCAGTGTCTTCGCCCTCTTCTGGCCCTTGTTGTCCTTCGTTTGCATTTGAGGCATGGCCTTTGCGGGGGTGGTACTTCAGGGTCCCCTACATCGCTAGCCGTCCTTTCACTTGAGACTTCCTCCTCTCAATGTAATGAGTCTTGGTGCTCAACCTGCTCTCCTTCCACACCAGCACCCTTGATGGCCTCGTCAATGATTGCGGTAAGTATGCCTCCGTATGTGATCGTGGAGGCCTTGATGGCAGGTTTTTTCCTCGTGGATCGTGCAGTGGAGGCTGGAGAGTCCCCGCTGGCTGGCGTTGCGGCTAGAGCTAGAAGGGCGATGGAACTCTTTATAGTCTTCTAGACGAACCCGTTCCAGTCCACCTCTTCGGGGACCCCTGCCGCAATGCTTTCTAGCAATGGTACGGTGATCCTGTTCATCAGGGCATTGTACCTGTGGCTGGAGAAGAGAGAATTGATCATTTTAGCCTACATCCTTGTCACCAAGTCGGGAATGTCGGCTAGACTAATTCCATCGACTGTGTGTACGTCTTCCTTTTTAACTCCTAACATGGCGTATACGTCCCTTTTGGGGTGTCTTTCCTTTTTGGGCACGAGTCCCAGGGCTCTTTCGACAATGGTGGCATCAAGGGGTACCTGTACCCATCTTTCTTGATTACCTTCCCTTACCGTGATCGTGCTACAGCTTCGTGCTTCATTGAAATTTCTCATGAACTCTGCGCACATGCTGTAGTCAACAGCCTGCCCGACTTTCTCGACGTACTTTTGGAGGCTGCATCTGTTCACCAGCTCTCTTACGGTCGGCTTCTTCGAGATAGCCTCATCCAGGTTCATGGTATGCTTGAAAGTAAATTGGCTGAAGCCCCGTGTTTCGATGTTGATTCCATATTTTGTCATTTCTGCTTCCGTAAATGGAAGTCTGCCTTGTCTTGCCATGGTATGTGCATGTAATTACCCCAGTCAACGTTAAAGTTATGATTTGCTTCATTCCTAGCATATAGCAAAAAAAATATGCGCCAGTTTACTGGGCAGACTTAAGGGGATGAAACTTTTTTAGAAACAATTAACAACCAACATCTTTTCCTCCTTGCTTTCTTTCCTCTTTTGAATTTAGTAGAGCATTGTTAGCCTTCACCCTTTTGTTACCTCACTCGGTCAGTCCCTTGATCGTCACTGGCTCTTCTTCCCTCTTTTCTAAGTGACACGGGGGAGGGAAGGCTTGCATGGGCTGTGTGGGGTGGGCTACTTGGCATAAGCTAGGTATATAGGTTAGGGTTTTATTCAAATTGGGCATGGCAATCAAGTTCGCCTGGTTGCAGGGAAGCTTGAGTGATGTAAGTTATGACGTCATGGAATATGTCTCCCGCGTTGAGGCAACTAGCAATGTGCAACTCCTCCTTCGTGAGGAATTGGTCGATGTACGGGTGGGCCAGTAGCTGATCATCTAAGTGTAAGTTGCGTGTAATGGCCAGAACTCTGAATGAAAGAGGTGCCATGTATGTAGGGTCGCGTTCAATTTCTTTGATTGCCCTCCGTTGCTCAGCGTTAGTCATGATCCAGTGGCCTTTTTTCTCCCATTGGAGTCGTAAGGCATACCATAGTTACAGGAATGGAAAAGCAGAGCTGGCAAGCTACACAAGCTCCTCCAGTTCACATTCCGGCATAGAGCGAGGGGGCTTGCGGTATGAGATGACTAGTCATCTAAGAATAGCCTGTTCCTTCGAGATCTCTCCATTAGCGATTAGCTCGACTGCAACCTTGGGAAACTTGACGGTCATGAACTCGTGGTCCTCCCAAGTGCATGGCAATGAGCGAGCATCAGACGCGAGGGGTTCGTTAAGAAGTCCTAAGTCAAGTCTCTCGTAGCTTCTAGCGAATGTGGTGAAGGTGTCATCCAACTCCTTGATGCACATCACTACGTCATTCCCGGAGGTCTCAGCGAGATCCTTGGCCGCTGACAAAAAGGATCGTCTTTCGTACGAAGGTTTCAAACCCACTGGTGGCGATGGAGCAGTTGGACTGGACAGTAGTGACTCTCTTGCAGGCGTAGTTAATAGATTTGTGCACTTTGGATCATTTGGCAATGCTGCGATGGGCTCCCATGCCCTAGGGAGCGTGCTGCAACTTGTTTGAGCGGGTATGGGGGTGTGCACCTTGTCTGACCTGGATGGTGCTGGATCATCCCATTTGGGGCACTGAAGGTGTTGGATGGCCTTAACCATCACCATTGTTGGTTTGACATTCCATGCGCCTTGTGCTTTGCGTGTGCTGGTCTGTCCAGCTGGAGTGGGGCTACCCAAAGTTGATTCTTTTTTAGGTGTTTAACCTTAGGCACCCATATCTAGGGGTTTCCCTCATAGTATCCCTACGCTCGCAGGAGATCTTTTGGCATCCATCGTGGCGTGGCGGTGCACCCATGTCGATGGCACTTGGGCTGCCTCTTAGGCCGCGACTGATAATTTTTGCGTTTAGGAGTGTGTTTCTGTGGTCTAGTAGGAGGCGGTGCTCGCCGTTTCGGCACCCATATGTGCATGGGTTCCCTGGTCATGTGGACAACTTAGGTGGGTTTGCCTCTGGCGGTTGAGGTACGGGGTGAGGCATCCCTACCTTTTTCCTTAGGCTTGGCTGCAGGGGTCTCCATCGATGGCTCTGCAATTGTAGAAGGTGTAAGATGGCTTTTGCTGAAAGTAGTTATTATACGCACACCGCCCATGGTCAGGTGAATGCGGTCTAGGTTCTAGTCCACATTGCAGCTTGTCTGCTTTTTGAAAGTGCGCCCTAGTAGTGATTTATCACCGGCCCCTTTAGTGTTTGGTAACACATAAAAGACAACTGGGATACTCCCAGACTCGACGGAGACTGCCGCTTGGCATTTCCCTAAGAGAGGGTAAGTATTGCCCCCAAAAGGGCTAAGTTTCGTGTTCGTGGGCTATAATTTGGGCTGACCAATGCGTGTCCAATGATCATGTGTCAGGACGTTCCGGTCGGCCCCTTCGTCGATCAGAGCATCAAAAGAATATGTCCGCTCTGCGATGACCGTGATTCGAAGGTAGGTGGGTGCCACTACTTCTTCATCGTGATCAGTTAGTTTGGTGATTGTGGCCACGCAAACAGCGATGGGGGGTTCGCCCATCGGTGGTTCGTGTAGTGGATGGGAAGGGGGATAGTACTTTTTCATGCGACTGCCCTTGAAGAAGCCTATTCCTTCCCCTTCGAGCGTCTCCAACTTGACATTGCCCGTTTTGCTAATTGCACGCATCTGGAAAGGCCCCAGCCCTCGAAATTTCATTTTCTGTTTGTGCCCTTTCACTGAGTAGAGTAACACGAGGTCCTCGTGATCAAAGTTACACTGGTTGACGTGCTTGTCATACCACAGCTTTCGTCGCGCCTTGTCATAGATTAGAGCGTGGGTGGCTAAAAGTGGATTTTCTGGGAGACGCTCTAGTTCCTCTAAGCGGTTAGTCCACACCTCTCTCCCCTCCCAACACTCATGTGCTGCTATTCTCAAGCTAGGGACAAACCTCCATTCCGTAGGTCAGCCTAAAGGGTGTTTGCCCGACAACCATCTTATAAGCTATCTGATAAGCCCACAAGACAGCCATCAGCTTATTATCCCAATCTCTTCGTGATGTGGATACTACCTTAGTAAGCACATTGACTAGGATTTTATAGGTGGACTCCCCTTGGCCATTTGCCTGTGGGTAGTAGGGGAAGACCTTCTATGAATGATCAAAAAGGTTGAGAGCAGGTGGGATATCACTTTGTTAATGAAGTGTGCGCCTTGATCACTCACTAGTTCGATTGGACACCCAAACCATGAAAAGGCCTGTTCCCACACGAACTTCGCAGTAGTCCTAGCATCATTCCTTCTGGTGGCTCGCGCCTTTGCCCACTTCGTCAGGTAGTCCGTTGCCACAATGATGTAGCGCGCCTGGGAGTATTGAGCCACTGGACTAATAGGTCCGATGAAGTCAATGCCCCATTTCTCGAAGGGCTCTCAAGCTACTATGGGGGTCAACTCCATCTTATATTTGCGAATAGGTATCTTAGTCCTCTAGCATTCGTCGCAGTGTTTGACAAACTTAGCGGCGTCGCGAAATAGGGTGGGCCACCAGAGTTGGGATTGTAATACCTTACGGGTAGTCGTGACCCCACTAAAGTGCCCACCAGCTATCCCGCCGTGCACCTGTCTCAATACATTGTGCATCTCATGCTCGCACACACATCTACATAACAGCCCATCCTATCCCAACCTATAGAGTTGGCCAGCAATTAATTGGTATGGCTGAATTTTTAAGATGAGTCTCCTTAGCCTAGCTTTCTCAATAGGTCTCTCTAGCAGACCGTTTTCTAACACTTGGACAACGTCGTCTGCCCAGTAGGGTGTTAAATCGGACCTAAACAAGTCCCCTTCACTAGACAGGCCAAAGAGGTGCGCGTCCGGTAAATCGTCAGGGATGCCCTGGCCAGCAACTTCCCCGGTGGGTATGCGGGACATGTGATCCACCATGTAGTGCTACTTCCCTTTGCACACAATCACTGAGAAATCGAACTCCAGTAGGAGAAGTAACCACCTTGCTATATGGCTTGTGGCCAATGGCTTGTTTACGAGATATAGCAGGGCTTGATGGTCCACATAAAAGACGAAGGGTGTGGCCAACAGGTAATGCCTAAATTTCTTCACGGCGAACACCATGGCTAGCCCTTCCCTTTCTGTAGTGGAGTAGTTCATTTCTGTTTCGGTGAGCTGCCTGCTAGTGAAGCTCACGGGGTAATCAAGACTATGTTCACCAGGTTGGCAGAGAATGGCTCCGATGGCAAATTTGGAGGCATCTATGTGTACATGGAATGCTACACTCTAGTCTGGGGCTCGTAAGATGGGTGCAGTGGTGAGGGCCTTCTTTAATTGTTCATATGCGCGCGTTGGCATTCCTCAGTCCACTCGAATACAATCAGTAGCTTGTACAATGGTCTAGCAATCAGCGCGTAGTTTAATACAAAGCGTCGGTAGTATCCTGTGTGGCTGGATGCCCTTGTAATTGGTGGGCAGTGGGAGGTCGGTAATGGCCCTGACTTTTGAAAAGTCAGTGGCAATGCCATTCCGTGACACTACATGCCCTAGGATGCATCCGTACTTCACCCAGAACTAGCAGTTCAAGGGATTCAACGAGAGTTTGTATAGTCGACACCATTCGAAGACGGCTCCCAGCCTCTCTAAGTGTTCGGCCCAACTAGAGTGTACGCACAGGTCGTCCACAAACACCTCCAGCTTGCATCGCAGCATATCCTTGAAGATCATGCACATTAATCGTTGGAAGGTTGCAGGAGCATTCATTAGTCCAAAGGGCATAACGATGTAGGCAAAGACACCCCACTCCGTGGCGAAGGCCGTCTTATGCATGTTGTCAGGATGCACTTGCACTTGATTGTAGCCTAAGAATCCGTCTAGAAAGCTGTAAGCTTCTTTGCTTGCTACTCTCTCCAGCATGTGCTCGGTATATGGCAAAGGATAGTTGTCTCTCTTTGTAGCGGAATTCACCTTCTTGTAATTTACGCACACTCGAATCTTGCCGTTCTTTTACATAACTATCACTATGGGCGATACCCAATCGGTGTGCTTGATCTCATATATAAATCCCGCCTTCATAAGCTTATCGATCTCTTCCTTCACTGCATGAGCGTGTTTGGGATTCATAGGGTAAGGTCGCTACTTCGTTGGCACCGCTTCTTTGACCATGGGAATGTTATGGGTCACAACCCTAGGATTGACTCCTCTCAGTTCCTCCAAGGACGAGGCGAACACATCAACATACTCCCGCAGGAGGGCCACCAGCCTAGCCTCCTCCTCCTTGGTCAAGTTGTCAGCAATGAACACGGGTCATGGTTTCTTACCTTCCTCTGCCAAGTCGACTTCCTTGACCCTGGCAGGTCCCTCAATTGGTTCCCTGGCTTGCCCTTGTCTCTTTGCTCCTAGCAGAATCACCATCTATCACCCTTTTTAAACTTTGTGAAGTGTTTGGGTAGGTCCTGTGGTTTCCTTTGCCTCTCTCCTTCTGAGTCTCTAGTTTTCTTCCTGGTCCCCTCCTTAATCCACTTGCACCTTAAGTGGGCTGGCAAGTCCCTTTTAGTGCGTCTGACATTAGAGGGTTGGGGTATTTTGGGATCACTCTCTGTACTAACTTCAGACTCCAAGTTAAACTCGCATCCCTCGCTTGAGGAAGGGGTTTCGCCCAGGGGTCGTAGTTCAGTAGGTGATTCCGTCTTCAGTATTGGGACTACCAGCGATTGTGCCACCCCTGCATGCTCATAATCCATAGCTCCCACTTGCTCCAGCCAGGTTCTATCGCATTCCATCCGCACGACTCCTTTTCCATCCCTTTCCCGTTTCGGCCTAGAGTCTGCCTCAATTTGCTCGATTGCTCTCCCTTCAGTGTCATAATCTATCGTGTTAAACCCTTCCTCGCTCTCGTCCGTCTCAGAGCGACAGTGCTCATACTCCTTATCAGTGGAATCTTGCCCCTCCGACTACTCATCATCCCCTAGGTTCTCCTCTCCGATCTCTGCCTCGTTGGTGATTAAAGCCCAGTTGTATGATAGGTTGAGATCGTGCACGTTGGTCCATTCCCATTCAGGCCGAGCCTAGAGATCGCTCAAGGGCTTTAGATTAGCTACTTCGCTGCCTTTCAATTTAGTGGTTAGGTACCCTACGATTCCCTGAAGCTCGAGCTTGTTCGTGGGGGTGTGGAACGAGATTGGTCTCCTTGGTTCCCTCGAGCTCCCCGCCATCATGCAGAGCGGCACCGTGGGTTCCTCTACTGGCATGCTTGGTGACTTAGCCACTTGCTTATACAACTCTTCCTCATCCGAGAATGGCAAGTCAATGGTTGCCAAGACATGCATCCAATCCCTATCGTCCTCAGGGCAGGGAATGTACTTGGTCAGCATCCCATAAGGCTTGCGCGCCTGGGCATCACCTTTTAACATGGTCGAGATAGCGTCAAGGTCGACTGGGGTGGTTTTCCATGTGTCCATCTCAACCCTTACTGCTTCCGTCCTATTCCCCAAGAATATGAGGCTGTTTCCCCAGTCTTCAACCACTCATGCATTCCTCATCCATGGCCGGCCTAGCAGTATGTCGTAGTCTACCCCTTTCATGACAATGAAATTTACGAAGAACTGCACTCCTGCGATCTTTACCGACTAGTTTTTTAAGACCCCGAATGGTCTGACTTCATTCCATTGGCCAATGTAACTTTGAACCTAGCCGCTTCCACAGGTGGGTTTCTCCAGGCCTGTAGAACTGCGTGGCTCAAGACACTGACCCCTGCGCCGGTGTCCACAATTCCTTTCTGTGTTGCGTCCCCTAAGGCTAAGACAGGTAGGACTGCATGCATCTCCATGCCTTCCCAGAAAGTGTTGATGTGCAGTGATCTTGGAGCCGAGTGCAACGTTAGGCTTGGAATTTGCGTGACTGCGTCCTACTCGGGCAAGTCAGCGGCAGCATGATCCCCTTTCCCTCCACCCAGTGCCTCAATTCTTGCCACAATGGAGGGTGCTACTGAAGCAGGTCTCCCAAATTAATGGCCACTGGGGTGGTTACTATGGTGGTGAGGAGATTGCTGGGTAGTTGGCCTTCTCCTCGGTCACCACTCTTCAGCCACATGTCATGGCCAGCTCGTTGATAAGCTTCTTCCTAGTCTTGCCCTTGTGGCATCTCTCGTGGTGTTAGTGCATTCCCCGATTGAGGTTGCGATGGCGAATCGGGCATGCTTGCACTAGAGAGGTCCTCCATCGGATCCTCCAATATGGATTCTACATCTTTAAGGTGTTCTTGGGCATCCTTGACCCACTCCTTTACCTTGGCGATAGCCTCGAGTTGCCGCCTGCTGGGATGAGGGTATTCCCCCACCTTGGCACTACCTAGTTCTGCCGCCTTGGGGGCGGAGGTCTCTGCCTCGGCGCCTGTGACCCCTCTTCCTGTCGTTAAGGTTGTAGCTTCCTCGGTCTTAAGAGTAATCCTTGCCTCTGCTCTCTTTCTCCTTCTCCTCTGGCTTTTCTTTCCTAGCAAGGTAGCGTCCAGGTTACTTGGCCCAGGTAGCAAGATGTATGTTCGTCTTGTTTGCGCTCGCGTCATGACATGCAATGGGATGGGTGCATCCTCTCTGACAAAGGTCTCTACGCTAAACAGCCCCAAGGGCACGGAGGGCACGTTGGCCGGACTAGGTGATGGCTTCTGCCTAGGCAGTCAAGGAACAAGTGCGTGATCCCACATTCGGCACACCTAAGGTCTACCTTGTCCAGATTTGCATGTTCCCTTTCTAGGTAGCATGATGATATATGGCCTCGATGACCGCAGGTCCAACATGAGATTGGGTCCTGGCTTGGTTTCCAAAGCCTCTGCCTCTTCCTCTACCCAGCGCCATCACCATCACCGGTCGATAGTCCATCAGGACCAGGTTTCCCTCCTCGTCATAGGAGATATATATGGGTTTACGTAGCTCTCTTCTTCACTAGGTTCCTCCACATAATGAACAGGAGCATCACTCGGTGGTTGGGTCACGTAGGGTCCTGGTGGTCTAGGTATGCCTGTTGGGTTCATCTCTAGCCTAGGGATGGCTAGTCTCGTGTCATTTGGTGCTGGGAGGGCTAGCTGGGCTCCCCTACCAAGGAAGTTAGATGGCCTGTTGCCTAGGTAAGGAGGGTTGTATTGCTGAGCATATGGAAACCTCCGGGGCAATCTGCAGTGCAACGCGTCATGTCCGAACCTACCACACTTTGAACACTGTCTAGATCTTAGATCTTAACACTCGGCTAGAAGGTGGTTTCCACCATAGTGTATGCACTGCATGTGGGCTCGCGTAGGCTTCCTTATTTGTTCTTGCAAACGCCCAAGCTCCATTCTCACCTCCGCCAGGTTCTGGCCTTGGTCGACTCCCTTTCCCTTATCCCGCACGCTAGAGCTCTCTCTCTCACCCAACGTCGTTGATCGCTCTAAAGCCCTCTGCCCTGCACCGTCCCGACTGGTGTTCCTCATGCTTCGCTCCCTCATCTAGTCGTCTACTCTTATTACTTCATCAAAAACCCTAGCGAGCACGTCTCTGTGTAGTGTGGAGTTACTGGCCAAGGCCTTGTAGAGTTCCTCGCTACAGATTCCATTTATGAACATTGTAGACATAGCCTTTTCATTAGGTCTCTCATTGGCCGGGATCCTCTTGAATAGGCTATGTACATGTGTGACATAGTCTCTTACGTCCTCCTTTTCTCTCTAGCTAACATTCATCAAGCAAACGATGAGGTTGTCGGAGTATCCTGCCTCAGAGAACCTCTTGATAAAGTGGTCCTTAAGATGGGCAAAGTTTCTGCGCTCGGTTGCATCCAGGCTGGTGTACCACACCCTCCCTTTGTCTCCTAAGCACAGCCCAAAAGCTTGGGAGCGTTGTGCAAGGTCTGTGAGGCCGTTTGCTTCACAAACCTGTTCGAACTGCTCTACAAGCTATATGGGTCGTTGCTGGGTTCGTACTTGTCCAGTTGTTTCGCCACTATAGGGATCCTAGATTGCCCCTTTGCCCCTTGTGTGACCCCTAATCCTGAGAGTAAGGCTGTGGCTAAGGCTGTCGCGCCCTACTCAGCGAACGTGTTATCCATGAGCCGCCTAGCTACAAGTTCACTTAATGACAAGTCGGCCTCCACTACCCACTCTCTCTCCACATTTGGTCGTGCCTTAGCTGCTCTAGCCAGGGCTAGCACGCGCCAGGTCTCGTACATATCCACATCTTGTTGGAGTCTCCTAGTCTTTTGTTCATGGTTATAGGCTATCATGCTCTCTAGCGCCCTTCTGATTGCTTTTCGTTCCTCTTCTACAGCCGCTACTACTTCCTCTACCGGCCTACCCTGAACTATCGTCCTGGCTAGCAAGTCATACTCGTTGACTAGCTCCTGCACCATGACTGGAAATTCTCCCAAGTCCAGTCTGTCCTCTCCCGGTCCGCCTTGGGATCTTGACATTGCTTCTGCTTCCCAGTTCACTGGGTCGCCGATCAACTTGATTAGCTCTGGTGGCGTCTGATTCTCTATGTTGTGGTTCTCCGGACCTTCTGTCCTCTCAAGGCCCTACAGATGGAGTTCCCTAGCAGCCCGCTATGCCTTGGGATCCTCTCCTAGTAGTGGGCTCCTTGAAGTTATTATGTTTCCAGTTAAGCTCCTTGTTACTAAAAATCGTCGTTAATCTTATCCGCAACTTGTGCTTAATGCTTTCTAGTGCTCGGTGTGGAAGCACGCTTTTCCTTTCCTTGTAGTGCACCTTAGGTGATGAAATCAGGAGTTGAGGTGAGGATGCACTAAATGCCTGATGCAAGCTCTGCCGCACTACCTTTGGTTGTGTCCTGATGTGGCTTTAGGTGCAGGTCCTGGCCACTCTAAAGTCTTATAGAGGGACCCTGCTGCATTCCCTATCCTGCTTCAGGGTTGGTTAGTTGGGTGGCTGGTTGTCGAATGTTGCATCCAACCCCAATTATGTCAACCCGGTGTCTAGTTATTTGGGGTGAATCTTCGGTCACCTTGTCTGGTATCCAACTTCCAAGATCAAACTGGGTTCCCTGGGGGGGTCAGAGACGTCACCAGGACTCCCAGGACTATGGCCAAGGTGAGTCACCTTCTATTCAAGCTCTGGTGCTCTGGTCCGATTCTGGGAATCGGATGGGCGGGTTTAGTCTTACTTTGGTCCGACTTCCCTGAGTCAGACGGGGGTGGTCTAACCACTCAATGGGTCGAGTGGCTCAAGTTTGGGACTCGGACACATGGCCCAACTTGGTGGGCTGGTCCGATTCTGGGGAATCGGATTCAACTAGTCCGATTATGGAAATAGAACGGCCCGACTCTCGCAACCGGACAGCCCAACTCTCACAATCAAACGGCATGACTCTCACAATCGGACGGTCTAATTCTAGGAATCGGACAGCCTGGTCCGATTGCACGGCCAACGGCCCGCAAGTTGCACACGGTGCCTTTAGGTTAATGCCTACTCTATCAAATCGTGCCGCACTTCCCAAACCAATGCGAGTGATAGAGGGAAACATCTGGCGTACCTCGAAGCGATGGGGCACTCGATCGGTCAGCAGTTCGCTATCTCCCGCAACTCTCTCCCTCCCTCTCTCGCTCTCTCCCAGGCTCCCAGTCTCATGTCTCAGAAAACAGGGTGTCAAATGTAGGCACCCTAGTCTGTTGTGCCCCTTATTACCTCTGACAGTCCGTTGTGGACTCAGAGACTAATCTCACACACTCCACTAGCCAGATATCTGAATCTGCACCCCAACTTCCCTTTCTCCAGTAACAACAGCACCCTTCTATTCCCTTCTTTTTCCTATCCTACCCTTAACCTATTGCAACAAAAAACAGAAACAGAAATAAAGATAGATGGTCCTACTCTACATTCAGCAGCAAATCAAAATACTTACTTGCTTCAAGGATTAAAACCTCCTAATCCTCCTAACTATCTCAAGCACTGATTCAGGCTGCAAACCCTACTGCCATACTCGATACGATGCACGTGGCGCTCAAGGCTCGATTTCGTGTGTCCCGACAATATTGGAACCAAAATGTAGGGGAGCTACAGAGCTCTACCCCGAGACCTACGGACCGCTTATTGATCAAGTGTTTCAAGCCGAGTGGCCATGGCTACCTCTCACATAGCCGACGCACAATGCCTATCTTGTGGGTGTAGTGAGCTCACCTTGATGCTCGATCGAGTTCCCTCCTCTCTCTCACACTCCGGTAGCTTCACGATCCTTGTGGCAAGCTCAAGCAACCTCAATCCCTCTCCGTCAAGCTCCATCCTCCATAGCCACGCGAGACGAGAGGAGAGAAGAAGAGAAGGGAAGATGAAGAGAGAAGATAGGGAGCTTCTTCTCCACAATCCCTCACTCACACACACACACTCCCCCACTCCCTCACACTCCCTTAATCCCTCACTCAAGCACAAGCAAGAAGGTAAGAAGCAAGAGAAGAAGAAGAAGAAGCTTTAGCCACACCCAAGAATGAGCTTCTCATTCACTTTTGAACTTTATATATATGCCCTACTTTTTGGGCGATCATCCCCACTTTTTACATG
Source organism: Lygodium microphyllum (assembly GCF_053477565.2). Classification (NCBI taxonomy): domain Eukaryota; kingdom Viridiplantae; phylum Streptophyta; class Polypodiopsida; order Schizaeales; family Lygodiaceae; genus Lygodium; species Lygodium microphyllum. Next base: position 77,267,470 of record NC_141153.1, on the reverse strand, counting down.
GCCGGCCATTAGCCATGGCCCTCTTTTCCTATTTCCCACCATTCTAACTTATCCTGTTCCTACTAATGCATACAATTGGCACGGGAGTGAGTCCCCGGCGCTCTTTTTACAAGGATTCGGGAATGCCTTCATATCTAATGGCACGCTTTTACTCTTTTCTTTTCTCGAGGTGACACCGTCATTCAGATTTTTAGAGTCTGGCCTCCATCCAGGCGCGCTTTTACTCTTCTCCTTTCTTTTTCTTGTGCCTTCTTGGTTGTCTCCTTCTTCCATTTCTCCCGCACTTCTGCTCCATTTTTTGTTCCTCTGTGCTACAGTAAACAAAACCCACAAGGGATAGGCCAAGTATAGCTTGATAGAGATCCAAAACTAGGTGCTAACCAATTGCTCTGACACAAACAAGCTAAAAAGAACTACCAAAGAAGTCATCCTAAGTGGTGGTCTGAATTTCCTTCCTAACTGAGGACGACTGGACCAGGAACTCCTATTAGGCGAGGACTCCAATAGCCTAATATTTCATGTGTTGATACTTTTGATTCATCACTTTCTAGATACCTCAAGACTTGATACTCATGCATGTAAAAAGAACGGAGCTGAGCATACTAACCCAAGAAGAACAAGGCATCAGCCTCAGGTCCTGACTCGGTACCCGATAACCTACCAAGCCCTCTCAAGGTGACACTTAATCCTTTTTCATTTTCTCACTTTTATTTTCACTCCAACAATCCTTATTTGTTTTTCCATGTGGGCATCACTCCCAAGAAGACAAGGCATCGACCTCACGTCAAACTGGTCCCCAAGAACATACTAAGCCTTCACAAGGCGATGATTATCTACACTTTGATTTTTTTTCATTTCTTTTCTTTTTCTTTTGTTCAGGGGTTAGAACCCCTTTTTATGCACCTCCATATACTATATTCTTTAGGTCTATATATTATTTCGTCTCATGCTTTTATTTGGTAGGCTTCTCTAACTGCCTCACAACTAATAGAAACTCCTAAATACAATTACCTAGCAAGGTAGTAGAATAGGGTCATTAGGACTACCTTCTAAAACAGTTCTTAGAGTGCTTGATAATGTCTTCACTGGAGACAGAGGACTACTTGAACCTCCCCAGGCACACCTAACCTAAACTTTGGGATTTCATGCCTTGATTGCCAATCCCTAACAAAAAAAAGAACAATCCCCACAAATACACATAACCATTCAGCATAAAGGGAAAGAACTCATAAAGGAAGGATATCACATGGACTTGGCCATAAGAAGCATTGGCACAGCAAAGGCTCCTTCTAGGCACTCCATCAAACCTATCTGGTACAGCACTAAAATAGAAAACCATTAAATGCACATGTGCCAAAAAAATACATGGCCCTCTTGGCCAAATGAAATATAACATGTCACAACAAATGAGCTGGCCCTCTTGGCCTAAAGTAAAAAACCAATATAGCTTATACACGTCCCTCCTTGGAGTAGTACTACCATACAACAAGATGCTCCATTCTAAGAAGAAAAGAGGGCTCCTAGCCCTAAACTAGATGTATCAGATTATGACCCATATCTCCTTCATATACAATAAGAGGTGTATGCATAAAATGTCGTTCAACCACCCTATGGGTCCAAGATAACAATGATAAATGGGTCTCCACTACTTTTTGCATTACCCATATTAATCATTGCCTACCATATAAAGCATGTTCTAATAAAAGTCCCCATAATCGACTAGGTCCTATCTCATCATCAATGAAGAGATCTAAACAAGGACCACAGTTGAAAAAGAGGTCTTCTTCATAAGCATAATTTGCTAAGGAAGTAACAAACCGATTCCAATATCGTGGAACCAACTGAAGTGACACTCTCTCAAACTCATCAATCAAGTTCATAGCAATGTGATAATACATACGAAGAATGGGATTTTATATTTTGTATATCCCATTCAATTGATTCAAAACCAACTGGGAGTCCCCTTTTGCTAATAACTGGCAAATACCACCTTTCTTAGCCATATTCAGTGCCATGATCAGGGCTCTGTATTCTGCAATATTCTTATTGAATCCTACCCCAAGGTAGGTAGCTAATTTCATTGTGATTCTACATCGAGGATCTCTAATGACTATCCCAATACTCCCTTTCTTATTGGGATCCCCGGATGCTCCATCAAAATATAGCATTTATGTCCATAAATGGTTCACACATCCTGCCATTGTTGGCTCCTTTATCCATAACTATGATAGTCAAAATTCAGCATATTTAGATGATAAACCAAAGGCTCTATCCTACTTGCTTTATTGAATGCAACATGGATACTCATCAAAATTCTTAAGTAGTAATGGCAGAAGACTTTGATCTCCCAAACAAATGTCTTGTTCTCTTGCTCAATCACTTTATAACCTTTGCTCCACCAAACAAGTCTTCCCTTATGGTATCTTTGTTCCAAATATGGGTGTTTTAAGTAGGGAATTAGCCATGCCATCAACCAACTTTTAGCCTCTCTTACAAGTTTCAAATCAATTCATCCTTGACATGTAAGATAGTTATCTCATCAGTATGCCTAAAGATAATAAGGTTTAATCTTATTTAGATTAACCTTGTTTTTAAACTCCACTCCCTACAAATCTGCTAGTAACGTTGTGGACTTATTTTTCTCAATTCTAACTATTTTATAGGGACTATTCCACTTAGGCTCTAGTTTTCCAAGAAATAGCTCCCTATGTGCATCATAGTATAAACTAACTGCCCTTTCTTGAAGGTATACTTCTTTGCTTTTAAATCATGAATCTGCTTCATTCAATGCTTATCTATCTCCTGATGTGACACGCTTTGCAATTGGTGTGCTGAAGTCCTAAAGCGCTCAAAGAATACATCTTTGATCCCCAAAGAGTGGTTTATTGCAAATCTTATAGTCAGTAACTCAATCTCTAAGGTAGCGCACACTCCTTGCCATAAACTAACTTGAATGGGGTGTGGCTGATAGCTCGCTTAAAGGTCATATTATACACCCACACAACCACATATAGCTTCTTATCTCAATCTCATTTCTTCTCTAATACTATCTTCAATAGCATGCCCACAAGTTGTTTATTGATACTTTCAACCTGCCCATTCACCTAGGGATTATAAAGTGTCATTTTATTATGTTTAATCTAACATGATTCAAACTAGCTCTTAATCACCTTATTTAGAAAGTGGGTTCTGTAGTCCGACATTAACTCCTTTGGCAGACCAAATCGACAGATAATTTGCTCAAGCAAAAAGCTAGAAGTCTCCTTCGCATCATCCTTCCTCATCGCTCGTGCTTCTAACCACTTTGTAAAATAATCAATTGCCACTATGATATACCTCTTCTGTGCAGAGGATGATGAGGTAATAGGACCCACAAAATTGATGCCCCACTTCTCCAATGGTAGTACAGCCATAATAGGAGTCAGCGGGTGCTTTCTATTCTCCTTATTATCATGTCTTTGACATACATCACATCTCTTGACATATGCAAATGCATCTTAGAAATGGATGGCCACCAATATCTGGCTCTTAAAGATTTTTGTGCAGTCAACCATCCAGCAAAGTGTCATCCGCAAGCGGAGTCATGACAGTCTTCCAAGATAATCGGAACCTCATCTGGCATAACACATCGGCGATGAACATCATCAACCCCTTGCCGATATAATGTTATTGCGATTAAGGTAAATTTCAAAGCATGTTGTTTAATTTTCCTCTTCTCAGCTTTTGACAAAGCGGCTCCAGTTTCTCATGTAGATAGGTAGTGCGTTATGGCAGCATACCTACATAGAATGGAAGCCGTATCAATTTTGAATAGACCCTCAAGGTCACTACCTTCAGCCAAAATTTCCTTCAACTCCCCAAAATCCATGAGACATTCAACTATGCCCTGCAAATTTGGTGGCTTATTCTTGATTTCATAATCAAACTCCTACAAAGTGATTAACCACTTTGCTAGACGTTTAGGCGGCTGCAACAATAGTCTCAACCCCTCCGCCTTCGAATAAAATACCGCCTTTTCATAGAGAATGTAATGCTTGAATTTCTTTATCATGAATACCATCCCAAGGCACAACTTCTCCATGTAGGTGTAATTAATCTCGAATATCCCCAATTTATGGCTAGCAAATGTAATTGGATGATACCACTTCTCCTCCCAAATATCTAAGCTAAATAACAACTAGGTGATGGTATGCATTGTAGCTGCCTAAAAGATATACAAGACCTAACCTCTTTTTGGTGCTTTCAAGATTGGCACTTTCACTAGTTCCTACTTTACATCCTCAAAGGGTACTTAACATGGGTCACTCCAAACAAACCGGCAATTAAAAATAGTAGATTCGTCACTGGCAACGTCCTCTTTGCCAATGCATTGATAAATCTTCAATAGTATCCCACTAATGGACAGAAAGCTATATACTTCTTTAGGAGTACATGGCAGACTCATAGTGACAATAACCTTTATCTTTTCAGGATCAATCGCAATACCAATCGAGCTAACCACATGGCCTAATAGCAATCCATAGGGCACTCCAAAGAAGCACTTTCTTAGATTAAGAGCAATGTAGAACTGCCTACAATACCCAAAAAAAATTCTCAAAATGACTAGCTATCTCTTCCTTGATGGTGGCTACCCCTAGATCATCACTAAATATTTTTAACTCCTCTAAGGAAATATCACTGAAAGTCTTATCAGTTGTACATTGCCAAGAACCTGGCGCATTGCATAACCCAAATTCCATAACATGATATGCAAAGGTACCAAATAAAGAAATAAATGACATTTTCATCTTGTCTTCCTCTGCAATAGCCATTTGGTTATATCCAGCAAAGTAGTCCATGAATGAATAGATATCTCTACTTGCCAAATGATCCTAAAATTTATGCAAGCCAGATTTTATTCTTCTTCTTTTTCCTGATAACTACCGATGTGAACACCACTTCATGTATTTTACAAAAAATATCATGCCAATCTTACACAATTTTTTTAGCTCCTCAAATATTCTGTCCCTTAGCTCAAATGGAATACATCTCACTTTTTGTCGCACAGGGCAGCTATCTTCCTTCAAGGGAATGATATGCACATTTAAACTTGGAGGAATATCCCTCAACTCGTCATAACTCCAGGCAAAGATTTCACAGAATTCTTAGATCAAAGACAGGTAATCCTTCCTTTCTTCCAGACTAAGCATAGACCCTAATTTAATTGGTTGTGGGACATCCAATGTACTGAGGTCTAGCTCAATCACATTCGTGTCTCTTATTCTATCTTGAGTTTCTATCGGCTCATTTAGATCCACCTGGTAGACATCCTTTGTAGTGGGCCCTTCTTTTGATTCGTAACTTCATGAAGTCCCATTACCAGATGGATTATCTAGTGCATCTAATTCTGACGAAGATAAAGGCACTCTCTCACTTTGAGAAGATTCAGGATATGCATCCATTATCACACGTCGGGCACCTCTACCAAAAATCAAATGACCAACGGGTATATCAACTTGACAATCGAATTGCAAGATCCATGGCCTCCTTAACAATACTTGATAGCTTAGTTGCCTTGCAAACCTGATAACCCTAAAGTCCACAATGCATTCCACATTAGCAATAGTCATACAAACTTTAGTAATGCAACCTTCAGGTTTCCTTAAACTGTCATTAGCCATTCGAAGAATCGTGGAAGCATCCTTTTGGATTTCAAGCCCTAATCTTTCCATCAATTTTAAGCTCATAATGTTGACAAAGGATCCAATGTCCACAATGGCATGTTCCACTAATATGCCATCAACGTATGCTACTACCCTTAGGCAATGCTTTTCAGCATGTTCAAACCAATCATTTCCCACCCAAGCTATTCCCAAGGGCTAAACAATGTACCCAGTGCGAAGAATCTTCTTGAACTCTTTACACACTCCTGGATATAACTTGATCAACTGTAGGAGATTCATATCGAGCTTCACCTCGCAAAAAGAGCTTGCTAAATCAAATTCATGATAACTAGCAATAGTTATCTTCTCCCACCAGACCATTCTTTCTATTGGTTTTTGAACAGGCTTTGGCATCTCTTTCTTAACTTTTACCTTCTTCTTCAGGAGCATCTTGTTGGGCTCGGCTTTTCCATCCAACCGCTTTTAATAGATTGGCTTCCACATTCGAGGTTAAGGACTTGTGTCCCCTTATCATCCTCTTTAGGGTTTATCTCAACAAGCTTTACATTATCCATGTCACCTTCTTTAGCCTTTTGTCCTCTTGTAATATCTCACAAATTGGAAAATTTAGTGCCATTAACACGTATAGATTTGATAAGGCTAAGACCACTACCACTAGGCAACTCCTCTATGGTAGCTTTTCCTCTTTAGAGTATTTATTTTGGTCCTTCATCTCACGGAAGTTTGTTCCATTGTGCTCGATAGTTTATCGAACCTAGTTGCTTATTCCCTTGCTGAAGAGAGTTGATCTTACTCCAACAAGTACCAACGGACTTCCCACATATATCACACTTGACATTAGGGAAGTTTCTCACAAAGTGCTGACCACCACACCACTTACAGCTGAATCTTGATAGACCAACCTCTCTCAGGGTGCCGACTTCCTATCAAGTTCTACTGCTTCTTTAGGAAATTAACATCTATGGTTATTTGTCTATATTATTCCCTTATCATATCAATATAATACTTCATCATGTCCTTGACTTCACCAAGGACATTTTACATATTAGACTCAAGCCGTGATCAACTACTTGCAATTCAGTTTCTCTAACCAACTAATTCAGGATTGGTTGTTATGCTGATGATTGATTGGAATGACATTAGGGTTTGTCCTTTGGCTTCCTTGACTAGCTGTTGACATAATCACATTAGAAGGAGCTGGTAACATAGGCACACTTTGCATTAGGTTTCCTCTCCCATTCGAATTGGCCATGGATATTCATTGACTTCCATTGGTCAACGCTAGATTATTTCCAAGCCACCCTAGACTCAAATTTACGTTTACCCTAGAGGCATAGGCCACTTGCAATTGCGACTCTACCTCCCCTACTTGTGTACTAGCCATATCAATGTCGGTAAGAGCAACACTGCTCAACTGCACCTAGATAGTAAAGTTCAACCCTTGCAAAAAAGTACTATAGTTGAGTAGCGGCTGGAATGGGAATATAAGTCTGCAATTTATGAAACACTTCTTTCAGTTTCTTGTCATACCCTCGAACATTCTCATGAGATTCTTGACGTTACATTAAGAACACATAGCCAATATACTTACCACCTCTTTCAAGGGAAAACTCTCTTCAAAAGGTTGCAAAAAATAGATCAATAGTAGGTATGGTTCCAACTTCTAGGCTGTGATACCATACTGCAACTCATCCTTTCATAGTCATATTAAAGAACATCATCAGATGTCCTTCACCTTGGATTCAATAGTTGAACATTAACTTTTGGAACTCATTAATGTAGAGCTTTGCATCTTCCTCTACTAACCCACTAAAAATGGGTAGAGGGAACCCTAAGGGGCTAGTAAATCCAGCGTCCCTACTAGGATTGCAATGGGTTGCACCATGATGGCGATCGAATTCACTAAGGTATCTGAACCATTGAGACTATTACCCCACTCAAAGTGGGCTAACCAACTAGGAGAGGGGAAGTACTAGAGCTCCCTCCTCCTCCTAAAAAACTACTCATAGAACTAGGGTTGTTAAGACCCCTCCCTTGTAGGGATATCGAACTACTCTGTTGAGAATATCTCCTAATAATTTCCGCGGGCCGCCCTTTCATATCTCTCTTGCTTATGAAGCTCGGCTTGATGGTCTTTTGGATCTGTTTCACTGCCTTTTGGCATACACTAATTAAATGGTCCCTATCAATTGAGATTCTGGCACCGCCACTTATTAGTGGCTCCCGGCAAATGCACAACCTTTCGGGACCAAAAAAAGGGCCCGATATTGGCTCTAAAGCTCTATCTGGTCCTCTATGCTCAACCACAATACCCCACTGCCTCGTGGCCAAGAGCGTCCCGAGCCTACATACACCGATCCAACTTAGACATGCATATGTATCACTTATAGTCCAATGGATCCCTTTCCAACTCCTCATAGGGAGTACCCAATCGATGTCTAGCATCTCGTAGCACATACATAGGGAGCACCTCTCGGCTAACTCCCACAGCCCCACTACTATGGCTCTCCTACATCTCAGGGATTGGCCCCAAGATATGCCATTCAAACATATAACACGTACGACACATAGTCCTCTCTTATCGTCAATCGTTCCTCCAAGAGATAAAGTATAATCCTCACTAAATAAGTCCCCCAAAGGAAACGAATCACTAACCCTATATCTTGGAACTTCTCACTCTCTCAACATAGATCAACGTTCATGAGAGCAGATGCTATGCATCCAAGATATATATTTCCAATATCATGTAATCAATGCAATGCAAGAGTGGATGATCCATCATGCTCAAGCATTTTATTTATTCAAAACAACATTGTGATAGTGCACATACAATTCTCTTTATGCTTTTCATACTAATGCATTTACTTCGTTGCATAGGGAGAACAACACATCCTTATACTATTGCACCATTTAACTTTCAAACCAAGCGTGCCCTATATGTAAAGTGCATCATAGAAACTAGATTTCAACCTTTATTCAGTACTCATAAATCCCCCTCCCTCCCTACCATTTAATGTTATGCTTGTGGTGGAAGGTGTAGAGAATATTTTCATATCATTTTCTTGTTCGAAAAGCAATAAATCACGCACTATAACATGGAAATGGGACTAAGCTGAGGCTAAAACTCATGCCTTAGACTGACAATACACTCACAAACACATTTATAATTTCTTATAATTTTCTAGCGCATAAAAACTATATTTTTCCATTTAAAATCTATTTTTCTTCATTTTTTATTTATTTCCTAATGAATTGCTATTATTTTTTGATTTTTTGATTCAACTTGATTAGGATTGCTAAGATTCACCATTATCCTTCATTTCATTCCATAAGAACATGATTTTTCCATCCGAAACAACAAAAACGCCTATTTTTTTGCTTAAATATTGCATTTCGGACTTTTAACTATTAATAACGACCACACTTAACTACACATTCTACATATTATCACTCGCAATGCTCAAAGACATGTCAGACAAGGTTCATACAAATTTTCATTCCATATGCACTTCATTTGGACCATAAAATGTCAAAAACAAGTAAATTTTCTTCATAAAATAGACATACCATTAAATTGTGTGTTTCAAGTTACAAAAATCGAATGCGTAGACAACCATCGGACCCACATTGGTCTCTATACAGCATGGAACATCAGTTCTCAGCATCCTCGCGATCTTACATCGATCCAATACATGCCAGACAAGCATGCTTCATCCCATTCTTCTCTTCTTTCACCCGCATGAATTGCCTCTTGGAGGAGAGAGAGAGAGAGAGAGAGAGAGAGAGAGAGAGAGAGAGAGAGAGAGAGAGAGAGAGAGAGAGAGAGAGAGAGAGAGAGAGAGAGAGAGAGAGAGAGAGATTGAATTCTTATCTCCACAATCAGGCAGCCATTCTTCAAGCAAAGAGTGGCAATGGAGAGTGAAAAAATGGAGAAGAGGTTGGTATCTTCGGTTCTTATGCTTGCTTTGCAACCCCAAACCCCCCCCCCCCAATCAAGAAATTCGCCAAGAATGGTGTCATGATAAGGCTATGTGCGCAAAAAATGCCCGCCCCCCTATCATGTGAAAATTTGGGCCTTATTGGCCCCAAGGGTCATGCCCTTTCACATCTTGACCAAATTTTAACCTTCTAGATGTCACTCAAAAAAATTATGAAAAATCTGCAACCACTGTGAAGGTTGGTCTTTTGAAATAATTTGAATTCTCATCTTTCACAACCACTTAAAATTGTTAGATCCACATCTTCTGCTTCCGTCGAGCTTCCATTTTCGCTTTAAATTTGCATCAATCGGCACTTATCTAGCACTTCTTGGTGTTTAAATCCCACTCTCACCAAGAATATGAAGTAGAAACAAATCCTAAATTCGAGAATTTCAAGAGGCAGATTACAATATCTGGGCTATGATGCAAGTGAATGAACATGGGAACTAACTTCACATCTTCAAAGAGCTCCTATTTAGATTCATGAATTTCATCTTCAACACCCAATCAAGCCAAGTCTTGTTCAAAAGCACACCACCACCCCTCATGAAACTCGATGCTAGAAGGGGAGGAATGTAACGAATGCTCAAGGACAAACAATCCTTCATCAGTATGCAAGCTGGGATAGCCTCTAGTTCCATGAAGTTCTAGAAGATATCTACATCATTTCTTATGTCATTGCTAATGTCAACATACCATTTGTTAGTATGCATGTCATGCCATATGTCAATCTGTATGTCAGGCCATGCGGCATCCTCTTGTAATGACATGTGTTCCCCTTAACCCCTTTATGCTATATTAGAAATAGGGTTCATGGGCTACAAGCCCTTCAACCTTGCCAACACTAGCTGTGAGGCTCCTGCGAGGTGAGTCCTCTTCCAGCTCTTGCCTTGTTCTAGTCTTGCCTTGTAATCAAGCCATGCTCTTGTGAGCATTCTCTTATCATCAAGTTCTCTTGTCATCGAATTATCTCGCAATCAAGTTATAATTCAATTTCTCTTTCAAGTTCTTCTCTTGTATATTGTGAGATCAATCTCCTCACACTCGAAGAGCACTGTCGTTCGCCCATAACAGCTTCTACTATGAATCAAGACATGATTGATAGATTTGTGTAACAATTAGTTCCTAAAACGATGAAAAATCATTTGCATAAATGCTCTTACCACAGTTTTCAAACCTCTTAAAAAGGTGAGAAAATAGTCTCTAAGCTACTCAACCCTCTCTTGCTAATAGTAAGGGGGTTATCAAAGAATCCCTCTTCAACTAGAGACCCATAGCTTATCTAGCCTTAACCTATAAAGTATTTGCAAAGTGTTTGTTTCGAGTCGTTATTAATGGCTAAATAAATAAGCTAGAAAAGTTATGACATGTTTTATAAAAGGGGAGATACATGTCTGACTCAACTATTGTCATTTGTGAAAGCATGGAGCATGCCCAAGACACTAGTTTGTTGACGATATTAATAGTACTACCTACAAGTACAATGACCCCATTAAAGACTTTTAGGACACTCTAATTTCCTTTTTCCTTTTACTTATTTCAGCCATTCATAAGAAAAGTTTGATACTAAGGTTCTTACCAAGGACCCATCTCAATGGTGGTTGTTGGTTATACAGTGCAAAGTTATAAAAGGAGATAAAGGGTTTAGACTCTAGGTGTTCCAATGGGTTTCATGGCTTTCAAGCAAAGATGGCATTGTGTTATGAACTAGTTTGGAAGAAACTTGACTAATGAAAGGGCTTCTAATCTCACTAGGAAAGAGTATTGACATTATCTTTAGACTCAAGTCGAGTCATGTTCTGTATACACATAGCTATTCATGGAGAAAATATCAGAACACTAATGAAGAAAACAAGTAGAAAAGCTAGTAAAACAAGGGCAACAAATCCAAGCCAATTGGAGCTTATCCTATGGGTGTGGGCAATGAAGGAGTGGTTGACATTTGTTATCAAACACCATGATCTTACGTACGAAAACTGCAGTATGTTGTTCCTTGTGTGCATTGTAGTAACAGTCCAGCTTCTTTTGGTGTGAGCAACTTATCCTATCGGCGTGAGCAATGAAGGAGTGGTTGACATTTGATATCAAACACCATGATCTTACGTATGAAAACTACGGTATGTTGTTCCTTGTGTGCATTGTATGATTGTAGTAACAGTCCAACTTATTTTGGGTCCTATGTAACTTGTAGCAAGTTCCAACCTACATCTACTATTGAAAGGTTGATTGTGACCATGGCGAGTCATTGTAAATGTCTTTGAATACTCCAAGACTACATTAAAGTGCTTTCACCAAGAAAAGAGAGAAGGAGACTCCTTAAATAGACGTATGTTTGAATACAACTATATGAGAGAGAGAGAGAGAGAGAGAGAGAGAGTCTCCATGAGATTCTAGAAGCCATGGAGGAGGGCCGAGGCTGAGAAGCACATGCATGATGCGAACTTCAAAGGAAGCCAAAGGGAAGAAGATTGATTGATTATTAAGTGGGGACCATCCTAACGTTTTTGGGTGAGAGGCATTGAATGAAGGTTAGATGGAAGAGGGGAATTAAATTAATGATGTAAGGATGGATGGTGGGCATTGCCAACAAGTCCCCGGCCGACGAGCCTCCCTCGAACATCAACATTGCAAGGGACCGTCGTTGTCTGCATGCAATCACAATCCGAACGTTGAGAAACTGTCAAGTTTTTGTTAATTGCCAATTTTCAGAAGAGCCACACACCACCACATAAAGCACGGGCTTCTTGTCGGCAGCAGCCTTCAAAGTTCAGACTCACACTAGAATGTTGTACTACTCTCGTGACATTATTGTTCGTAATATTTCAATACAACCCAGCGACAAATGCGTGGTGCCATCAATGCCACCTTTTAACTTGAATCCTTTCCTTTCAAGGCTCTAGAGTTTCATGCACAAAAGCAACACTTTTTTAACCAAGGCTCTAGGGTTGGGTTTGATTTCCAGAATATTTTTTTATAGTGAGGGGAATTTTTAATTTATGCATAAGATTTCCTTTTCTTCTACACAATGTGAAGATATCTTCACATCGATACTATCAGTCGTCTACTCGAGATTACTCACACACCCACCAAAACTCAAGCCACGCACCAACCCCCATTGCTTTGATTTCAAAAGTTTGAAGGATGAAAAAAACCTTTTTTTTTTCCACTTGGGTTATTTCAAGGCCGTACGGTTAGCTATACAAAACTAGATTTAGAGTGTTGCACAATTCAAAGAAAGAACTCCTCAATTGAATCCACACACTTGCTATGTTAGTTTTAGTTGTTGCAACAAGATGCAAGATACTAACTATCAAGAATTCAAGGATTCAACTCGTTAAAGTAATGCACTAAGTATGGGAAGGAGTAAAGTGCTATGTCTAAGTAGATATTCATTGTAAGAGAGAATAACATGCTCTCTCGTTGGTAATCCATTTACACGTCCAAGTCCTAGAATAGTCTTAAGAGGGTTTTAGTTGCATAATTTAACAAGAAGCCTACTAGCGAAAAGATATATGTTTCAAGCATAGAGCCTAGGTACACATCGATATAAAGCTTGCTCTACCAAACTGACCTTTAAGCTATATCAAATAATTTGTGATCCCATCATCAAACACTTTGACCATGTCATAAATGTCTCTTCAAACATTCAAAGGTTTTTTAAATGTTATTACTTGAACCACAACAAAACTCATGAACACTATATGTGCACATTAAGCAAGTCATGACATCTTTACTATTTCATTCGGCTAGCCTCCCCTCTACAATAGAAAATTAACATCCCGAACATAGTAGTTTAGGATATACATAATACAAGGTGAAGATGGGCTTACACAAAATAAAGATGATTTGACCCATAGATGTAAAAAAAGATAGAGAGACAGGGAGAGAGAGTAAGAGATATGCTAAGGAATAGTTATATCAACATGTGGGTTGCCACTATTGCTATGAAACATCTCCTTTTCAAGTTGCTCAATAAGCCCAAATTTGGAGAAAACATGTGCAAATATCATTGATTTCAATACCACACGTAATATGGTAGTGGAGACTTACCAATTTGTCACATAGGCAAAACAACAATTCGCCATTAATTTTTTCCTTGTCATTTCAACAATTTATCGCATGCAAAACAATCAAAGGATGGTTCCAATTTGTATGAGCAAGGCAAGTTTTATGTCCCAACTTAGATTGGAGATTACTTATGGCATATTAACTCTCTACATAAGTATGTATTTTTTGATATCATTGATTCAACTTCAAAGGTTTGCATCAATGCTTGAAATAGTCCTCGTGTAATAGATGTAATCCATGTGCTGACTAACGGTGCTCCTTTTAGCATGTGGGATTTACAAGTGAAACCTTAATTACAAACTCAAGGCTAGCAAACCAAGGATACCATACATTACTATCACCTTTGCTTTTAATTCTCATCCTCTCCAAGCTTAAAATATTTCCATTGTTCATATTGCATCTGGTTTTCCAAGGTTTTTGTTAATAAACTTGTAAATATGCATGCAATAAAACACAGTTCTTTTTCAATTGAGACAAAAGGTGTACATGATGCACAATAAATTACATGCACCATGCATGTGTGTTAAAACAAGAATTTAATATTTCTTTTACACATTCAAAGGACAAGATATAGTAAAGTGGATAAAAGAATATGTATGATATAAATGAACTTGGCAAGCTAGAGATTGGTGATATGCTTATTTACTACATCAACGTGCAAATAAAAGGAACTCTAGTATCCCAATCAATTGAAAGGTGGAAGAGCTAAGCAAAAATGAGAGAACAAGTGGAAGCAAGAAGCAAGAGCTATGGAGGTTGGAGCAAGTCCGTATGTGGAAACCTCAACAATTACCATGTGTGTCTTGCTTCCCTTATTCTATTATCATAATAAGAACAAACAATAAAATGATAGTGATGAGTGGCTGCTACTTGTACTACATATAATAAGTACAAGATAAATGTAGATAGCTAGGCAAAGGCGGCCTTTAACCCCCAACAACCTCCCACTTAAAGGCAAATGTGTGTGAGTGAGGAGAAAAATAAGAAAAAAGTGACAAAGTACAAAGTGTAGATATAAGTACAACTGGATGAAGAATAGATATCATCCCATCCTACCCCTATCAACTTCCTAAGAAAGGCATAACATTCCATTGGGAGACTTTTACTGAGTAGATTAATAGAATTCTCATTTTTATAGATCTTAAATAACACCATTTGCTTGTCCTCAATAACCTCTCTGGTAAAGTGATAATGGACCTCAATATGCTTGGTTTTTATATGAAATGCTAGATTATGTGCCAAATAGATCACACTCGTAGAGTCTGAATGCAATGTAGAAGTCATATCTATGATATCAAGGTCTACACCCAAGCAACCTAACCATAGGGCTTTCTTACAAGTCTCAATGATGGCTACAATATGTACTCATCCTCGATACTAGATAAGGTAGTGAATTTTTGCACCCTAGACATCCAAGGAACAACATCTCCAACAAAGGTAAAGACAAGGCTACATGTGGATTTTCTATTGTCTACATATTCTACATAATCTAAGCCTATGTAACCCATGACTCCAGTGTCTTGGGTGCCATAACAAAGTTACAAGTCTGCATTGCCCCTAAGACATCTCATTGTATCCTTCACGATGTCCCAATTTCACCTACCAAGTGTCACCATATAATGAGCCACAGCTCCCATTATAAGTGTTATGTCATGTCTAGTGGCTATCACGACATACATCGAGTAATATACTATGGATGTATACAGAATCTTGGCTATCTCGGCACTCTCATCATCAGAAAACCTAACTAAGCTTCATAGAGGCTTCATATGAGAAGGTAAAGGGATACCAACCGACTTACCATCTTGTATATAAAATTGCTCGAGTACTTTGTGAATGTACTCCTTTTGCAACAATAAGTAGAGAAGTCCCTTAGAGCAATTATGTGTAATACACATACCAAGTACGTGAGAAGCATGCCCCATATCCTTTTATCTCATAGCTCTTCTTGAGCCGAGTCTTCAAAGCATCCATCTCTGTAATTGCCCGTCTATTGGTTGTCCAAGCACGTTTTTGGCAGTCCATCGAGAAATGAATCTAAGCATTATCGCCTAGCACTCCCACAAAATGTCACAGGGTCTATCGCCTAGGGTTTTTCGAGTCCACCTTGCAACGAAATATTCATAGCCAAACCCACTAGGATCGACCTGAATCTTGAATTCGTGGTGGTCAAGGTTTCCCGGTCACTCTACTATATGCGGAGTTACCCAATCCCAAGCAAGTTCATACCCCACTTGGTTTCCAGGTCACTCTACTATATGCGGAGTTACCCAATCCCAAGCAAGTTCATACCCCACTTGGTTCAAGGAAAAGTAGGAACGAGAGGGATGTGTCGCTCCACCTCTCTACCCGTAGGGCATAATCCCATTCCAGACCCCAAAAACGGTATGAATTCGAGTATTAACCCGCATTGCCCAAAGGTTGAATGACGATAAAATCTTGTGAGAAGCCTCCCAGTTCTTTGGGACCACCCTGCCATAGGATAGACCCATCGGGGATTCTGCCCACCCGCTTCCCTCAATAGGCGTACTTTAGTTATCTAATTAGCCCTATCATATTTATGTGCGACATGTAAAAGCAACTTCCTTAATTAAGCCTCTTAGGGAATAGGGTTCGTTCATGTAACCTTGTGGCACTGACATGAAAACGAATTCAAACAGGTTCCTTGGAAGTAAACTTAATATTAGCATCTTATCGGAGATACAAGTCTTGTTCAAAGGAACAATATCCACAATCCGTGAGGATGCGCTTTATTTCCTCCAAGATTCCACCTTGCACTAGTAATAAGGCCCTCGAGAATCTATATCGAGTCACACAGATCATTTGAGTAGGACCCGGAGGCAGGGAATTTACAGCTAGAGCCCCCCTGGCATCCAAGCGTCATCCTACATTCAAACCAACCCACGGAAACACCTCTCATGGCGAGTTCGGTCCACATTCCCGTCACAACTATTTAGAACCCTCTTGGCTAGGGTTGGCGGCTAGCTGGGGATGGTTTGGCGTGCCCTCCAAAAGTTCAACTTGATTCATTCTTCCCATTTCTTTTATGAGTTTGGGCTTATACAATCTTTTACAAGCGGTGTTCCTAAGCTTACAAGCACAAAAAATGGTGCAGGCAAGTGCTTGGGACATCTGCTAAGGTGGGATCCCTATCTTTGATGCTTGGCATTAGTCCTTCTTGCCTTGGCGGCAATTCCCAATATCCTCCAAGGGATAGGGAATACCTTCTTTTCGACCCCACTCTTGTGTGATAGGAGCGAGCAATTATGCAATTGGATCTATATCACTAGCCTTTAATCCAAAGTTCTTGTCTTGGAAGAACGACACTTGAACTCTCTTATATTAACGTCAGATTGCATCGTGGTTAAAGGTGATATCTTCAAGGTTTTTTCAGCTTTATCGAGGCTAGATTTAGAAAAGAGACCAGTGAGTGTTTTACTTGTCTCATGGTCCCCCTATGAAGTAACAATAGATTGGCTTAATTACCTTTAATCCCTAAATAAGTCGAGTTAAGCCCTATATAGGATTTATCTCATTGAACTACCTGAGCAATTAAGGTTAATGCTTCATATGTGTGTCTTATAACTATCTTTAAGATGAATCGCTAGCAGTGTAGCTGAAACCGTCCGTGGTACCACATAATCTAAATGCGAGTCCTTCTTAGGACGATGATGCAATGCAGAGTTCTACTCTTGGGAATTTCTTTTCAATGCATCCTATTATTTGAATCCACCATTGGCAGTTATTCCAAAATATACACCAGTGCCTCCAACACTAGCCAAACCTTCAGCCATGCTATCCTTCGAATGAGCCCCCTATCACACAAATCCTTTCAAGGTTTTCATGAAACGCTCCAAGAAAAATATCCATCTGGTATGAACGGGTCATGCAATCTCCACTTTCTCCACGAGATGTACTAGGAGGTGAGTCTATATTGTGAGCACAGTCATGGTAAGTACTTCTCAAAGAGATAGACTATCTCTACTACACCTTGCTGCCTTGTAGATTCTCCTTCTATGAGATCCACTACACTAAATTTGATAACTTATAAATTGCCGAACATATCTCTAGAGTGAGACACCGTGTGATTGTGATCAATAGTATGAACTGCTAAAAATTTAACGCATTACAGACTATAGATTGACACAAGTAATGAAATAATGGATGTAGTTACTATCAAGGCCAAGACAAACTTGGCATATCTTGTGCTAATCATGGGATTTTAGTCGTGTTAGTTGATCATCTTTAGAAAATGCAAACTTAAGAGAACACATCATACCCATCGACATGTGGATAGATTTGATAATTTGCTTTACCATGTGCTCCTCTTTAGTGGATAGAACCTAAGGAGTACGAGAGAGTTGCACATGACCATCAGATCTCATTTGTGGCCAAAGCACCTCCATCTTTCCTACCTCCTTCAAATCTATTCATGCCCCTAGAGTATATCTCTTGCCAGTGATATGGTCCCACAGTAAGCTACTAACATTCTTGAAAATGTGCATGGGATTCAACAAATAGTTGATCTATAAATGGATCCAATATGGCAACTCATAGAAAATTGAAAACCATTGCATTTTGCTGGAAATTGCTCCTCATGGACCATCTTTCACTTGTACTAGCCTTGGGTATTCATTCGTGTGGGGAATCATCCAAGGAATTCCCACTCTCAAATCATGGCCCTTTGGTGAGAATACAGTGTGCCCCTAATAGACCATATTCTCCATGGTCTATGACCTTTGGGAGTCCAATTTTGGTCTCCACACAATGGACACACCTGATAACCCGAGGTGACCAAGCCTGTCAGAATATCTATATCTAGTTAACACAAACATATCTATCTATGTATTTGTTTCTCTCCCTCTCTCTCTCTCTCTCTCCCTTCCTCCCTTCTACTGCTTTATTTTTCTTCATTTTTATTTGTCTTTTTTTTTAAATTTCTCTCCCTCCCTCTATTTCTCTATTTTTCCGTCTCCTCTATATTTATATTTCTCACCCCCTCCCTCTATCTCTCTCTATTTTCTCTCTCCCCCTCTCTGTTTTTATTTCTTTCTCTCCCTCCTTCCATCTCTCTATTTTTCTCTCTCCCTCTCTCTCTCTCCCCCTCTTTATTTCTCTACCCCCCATCCCTTTCTCTTTGTTTCTCTCCCCCTCTCTCATTCTCTCTCTCTCTCCCCTCTTTTTTTGTTTCTCTCTCTCTCTCTCTCTCTCTCTCTCTCTCTCTCTCTCTCTCTCTCTCTCTCTCTCTCTCTCTCTCTCTCTCTCTCTCTCTCTCTCTCTCTCTCTCTCTCTCTCTCTCTCTCTCTCTCTCTCTCTCTCTCTCTCTCTCTCTCTCTCTCTCTCTCTCTCTCTCATTTCTTTGCACTAAAAATGCCACACTCGAGTCTTTGCTACTATTTTTTTTCTCAATACGATTTCATTATTTATGTCACCATATGTATTGTTATTTAGCAACCCACACTATTTGCATTGTTGTTTGTGACATGACGCTACTATTTGAGTCTATATTCGCATTAGCAACACTAATACCAACTGCACCAATTTACATTTAAAATGACCATCAATATGTATTCATGCCCTTGTAATGAAAGAGTATGTAACTGTATGCAAGAGTCTAAGATGACAATCTTCCATTGCCAAGAAAATCCGAGCAGCAATCCAGATATACAATGCAACTAGGAGGATGTAACTGTATGCAAGAGTCTAAGATGACAATCTTCCATTGCCAAGGAAATCCGAGTAGCAATCCAGATATACATTGCAACTTTGAAGTTGCAAAGGTGTAGCTAAGGGATAATTGGAAAATCATGGGGGATTCCCCTATTCAATTCTTCTTTTATGAGTTGAAAATAAAAAGGAAAAGGAAGATGATTAGTAAGATAATACATAACAATTTTTAGCTTATTAAAGAGGATAGAGAGATCCTTGGTGCCTTTGGGGAATACTTATTGTGTAGTAGAAGCCAATGGTTTTGGAGGGATGTGGATGCAAGAGGGGTGATCTTTTTAAGAATTGTATCAAAAGTTCTCTAAATTTTGATTTAATCCTTAACAATCCTCTCATCGAGGAGGAGGTCAAACTCATCCTATTCAATATGAAATTGGGCAAAATTTACCAAATATTGTCAAACTACCAATCAATTTATTTTAAAATATCTAGGATGTATGTGCCAAGGATGTAATAGGTTTCATTACTCTTTAAACTACATTTGAAACCATGTTTAGGGAGGTGAATTTGGGGCTCATCTAGCCTATCATAAAGGAATTAGGAGAAGCCCTAGGCAATAGAGGCCACTGGCCATGTTGAGTACCTCTTGCAAATTCACAACAAAGGTGAGGGCTCTTAGGATCAAGTTCTTGATTTCTAGAATGATGCACCTACAACAATATAGATTTGTATATGGAGAAAGTATCCATGATCTCATCTTAAACCAACGTCGTTGATGGATTTGGATCTCAATTAGAAATTTAACTTTATTCTTATAAACATGGATCTAAAAAACCCTATAATAGGTTTAGTTGGGATATTATCTTTTCTTCCTTTGGACCTAGGTCCATGAAAATGGTCAAAGCTATCTTCTCTTTGGCATCCTTTCCCCTTAAAGAGGCCAAAGCAATAGAGTTGTCTACTTGCATCTCTCTTTTTGCAAT
The DNA here is from genome assembly GCF_053477565.2 of Lygodium microphyllum. Classification (NCBI taxonomy): domain Eukaryota; kingdom Viridiplantae; phylum Streptophyta; class Polypodiopsida; order Schizaeales; family Lygodiaceae; genus Lygodium; species Lygodium microphyllum. The sequence continues at coordinate 77,247,109 of NC_141153.1, read as the reverse complement.
CATTCTAGATCCTCTACTTCAAAACATTGATGAGAATGTACAATAAGTTTTAATCAAAGGTGGAACTTGGGAGGGCAAAACTTTGCTCGATTCTTTGTAAGTGATAATTCGAATATAGTTCCTCCTAAGAAAGAAAACTAAATATATATTCATCATGCTTTATGACCAATTTTCTCAATTGTAAGCCTCCAAAATTAGTGCAAAGATTGAATTCTTGTAGCATGGCTATGAATCTCCCCCAAAATGGTTATTAGAGTGTGTGACTTCAAACTGACTTTAGAATGGCAAGATCTTATGATACTAGAAGCTCCCCTGTAGTAGGTATCACCATGAAATAGAGGATGGACTAGTTCAAGTAAAGGTTACAAGAAAGCTATCTCGTGGGCTTCATCAATTAACCTTTACTAGGAGACTGTGGTCTTAAAATCATATTCTCAGCATTGGTTATCTTTGTAAGAAAGGTGTTTCATATTAGTAGGGTAATCTAATCTTGTATTAAGAGGACATTCATGAATATCTATTGGAGCTATGGGGATAAGAAATTGGTGCATACTATCCCCTGGGACTTAGCACTACAAAGAAATCAAATGAAGGATTAGGCTATAAACAATGGCCAAAATGTGTTGAATTATATGGAGCTAAGTGGCCCTTGATTTGAAGATGCCCTACTATTGAGAGACCCTAAGGTCAATATCAAAGACTTAAAGCCCACTAGAGAGCTAGTCAAAGCTAAAGAAACTTGATAGAGGGTATCAAGTCAAATGGGTGCAAAAATCCACAAGAGCGATGCCTCCTTGCTCTAAAATGTCTACCTTGCTCCAATACCTATTCATCAAGGAATATCCACCACAAAGGGGCGTGGAAATGGGAAGACATATGGGATGAAGCCACAAGGATTGGTGGCCCTTAGAGAGGATAATAAAGCACTTAAGATGGGAAGCAAGGAGGCATAGTAGAAGTACTCAATCTAAACAAGGAAATGTTTCTAGTTGTGCATGCAGATATCTAGTTGGGATCTTGCTCAAGTCTATGGTCTCACAAAAAGGAAAGCTCATGTAGAAGTACCAAAAGGGAAAATATTGTTTTAAGTAGAATGGGGAGTGCATAAGGAAATTAGCCAAGAAGTGGAAAAATATATATCTCTCAACTTTGAAATCTTGAAAGAACGTGGTCCAAAAGTTATGGAGGATGACACCTTTTGTGAGGCTCAATCTAACCCTTTAGAATTTTTTGATGTTGATGTTTAATACCAATTATATAATGGCTTATAAAAGGACAACTCTATGCTCTATCCACTCTACATAAGGGCAAAAGAGTCAACCAAACATCTATGATGGAGTGAATAGAAGTCAAAATAATTTGGAACGAGGCTCAAAAGAAATTGAGAAAGAGTATTGTATAAAGAGATCTCCATGGGAGTGTCTCTATTAAGGATTCCAAAGAATGTGAATGAGAGCTTGTTGAAGTTGTGAAATGTAACAAAAGGGTGATAACTAAGTTCGATCAAAAAGCTAGGAATAGAGTCCTTTTTTGTGTTCAATAGACACACTACAAGTGCTTTGGACAATATGGTAACTTTCAGGGACAATGTCTTAGAGCCATCTCAATGGCTCCATAAGAAGGCTCAAGCTAATAAAGTTACATAGGAATATCACAATCTAGAATGCTCTAAGCCTTTGTGGAATAACATGCCTCATCTTATTTGATATTGTCAATATTCTTTTGTAATAGAATTTTCACATTATTTAAGGAAAAACAACAGAGTTATGACCAATGGACCATTTGTCTAGGGTGTAAAGAAGTTTAACAGTAAGAACTTAGATATATGAGGCTTGAAAGTAGTTGGGTGCACTATATCCCTGAATGATGAGCAAGAAGTTGAAACCTTAGGTGTAGATAATGCAATTTTTATTAGACATTCACTTGAACGAAAAGGTTATTGGCTTTACAATCCTCTCACACACAAGGAGAGTGAGAAACGACCTTTTTTAAAATGTGATTATTTGATACTCATCGATAAATTTTACAAAAGGTGACAATAAAGACAATGTGGCTACACAAAATATATTGTAGATATTTCTTTTCTATTTTTTTGAGAACAGATAAAGAACCATAGATCTTGACCATGGCTTTTAAATTTACCAAAACATGCTCATCAATGTTAATTCCCATTGAAGATTTTCATTCAAGTAATCTGATTGCAAAATACTATAACCAAATATTTGAAAGAATATCCATGAAGCACATAAAAATAACGCCTAAAATTGCACAGAGATTGAGGGTTTTATATCTCCGATGTAGCCCCATGAACAAAATCAATGAAAAAAGACTTAGTCGCTTTCTTCCTTCCCTTGATTTTGTTCATCTTTACTTTGTATTATGGAGGTGATGTGTAATCACAAAAGCATACATCACCCAACAACAAATTCACATCTAGGTTGTTTGGCTAGGTTAAAAAGAACCAAAAGACTCACCAGAAAGGCTTGGGGTTTTCATGCAACTTTGCTTTTTTTTAAAATCCAAACCATCATGTAGGGCCTTTAAGTTCAAAACATTGAGCATGTGACATATAAAGCATAATAAGAGAACAAAAAAAAAGGATATCATAAAGCATACCCTCATAGGGGATACAATTTAAAAATCCAAACCATCATGTAGGGAACTTTGGTTCCTTTAAGTTCAAAACATTGAGCATGTGACGACATATAAAGCATAATAAGAGAACAAAAAAAAAGGATATCATAAAGCATACCCTCATAGGGGATACAATTAACATACACCTCATCCCATAACACATGTTTATCCCCAATCAATGTGAAAAGAAAATTAAGAGAAATTTCATTAAAAAAATAAAACCACATATACTTGTCCCCACTTAGTGCAAAAAGGAAATGAAAGGAAATTTCATTACAACAATAAAAGCTCCACATTAAGTCCAGAAGTCTTGTACGATTGAGAGAGACCTTCTTGGTAAATGTCATTTTCAAATAAATACAAAACTAAACACATAGACAATTGCTTCAAAAGGCCAAATAATGTGTGTTTTTGGGGAAGAAAGACATAGGAAGAAGTGATTATATGAACAAAAATTAATTTCAAAGCTCTTTACTTCAATTTTCCTTCCTCCTATTGTAGCAACTAGCCACCAATGTTGATGCATGGAGATAAGAGTCGTTACATGCCTTTTTCTAGTGGGAGTGAATTGACCCCATTCATACATGCTCACATATGGAAGATTGTGGGGGAGTGGGTGGGGTCGTAGTGTGGGTTTTCTCAACCTCTAGGAATCCCCAAGAAAAACGTAAGGTTTATTGCATGGCTAGTAGCACTAAGCAATCTAGAATTACTTCACAAGAATCCATGAAATATTGCTATATCATAAAATCCTAAATGGCTATATTGAAACCTTTTCACCCTGTGACTAGATGGAAACTCAACCCCTCAATTCCATCCCCCTCAGCCCCCAACCCCCCTCTCAAGGAGCACGGTGTGACATGGCCTCAAGGAGACAAGACTAATGGACTCACAAGGAGGAGGCATGGATGCGACTGCTAGGATGGTAGCAAGGCACGGATGAGTGAAAAGATGATGATGTATGATTAAGAGGCCCCTAGTAGTGACAAAAATACCAAAGAATGAATGCTCAATTCCAAAAATAAGAGAAATGAGATGAAAGGGTGAGGTTTGGATGAAGGGCATTACTAAGCGGTGTTATAATGCTATAGCAAGAAGAGGTGAAGTTAGAGTGTGAGTGTGAGATTGGTAAGGTTGTGTTGGGTCAGTAAATGGCTTGAAAGTATATATGGCAAGGGGGTAGAATGGTAGAAAAGCTAGAGAGAGTGGGGCTACTAAGTAGTGGCAACCAAATAGGGTAGAAGAGAGGCAAGATGTATTGGGGTTGAAAAGGGATAATAAGGTGGAGTGTGTCAATGAGAAGCAAAGTGGAGAAGTAGGGGAGAGGGTGATCAAATGTCCACGAAAACATCTTAATCTTCTTATTAATAGAAAGAAGGCATTACCTTTGCAAAAACTCCATCTTATCAATGAGAGTAAGAGCATAACATAAGGATTTGCCTATGAAATCTTCATCATCTTTTTGTTTTATGATGCCTGCATGATCTCTAAGAACCTCTTCTTGCTAATTTTGGAGTTGCCCCATTCTCAAAATTTTCACTAAGAAGGAGCAACCTTTCATGAATTATTGGAATTTTAAGCTTATCAAACTAAAGTTGCAAGATATGCTTGCTTGAAACAAACCTATAAGAAAATACTTTCTTTCTCTACAAGGCTTGTACAAGGAGGGCCAGTGTTGGGGTTACTTGAACCTTCTTAAAAATCAATAGAGGGGTCATAATAAGGTAGAGGGTGCATAACAAGAAGACTTGGCCTAAGGATTGCTCCACAACTACCTATAGATCCAATAAGGCCCCAGGGCCAATAAAAGAAGTGGATATGGCTAACGCCTTTTTGGATCCCAAGCACCCCAAAGATTGGCATTTGGATTGAAGGATGTTTTATTCTAGATTCATTAATTGATGGACACTCATTAGTGAACATAATGCCCGGGGGGTCCACTAGGGTTTACCATATGGTACCACGTGAGTGTAAGGGAGGGGGGTTATTTAAGGGAAGGAATGTACATTTTATAGGGTAAGGTCCCATAAATAGGGGGTAGATAAGGGGTATTTTCATATATTTCTTGCATACAGGTGACGTCTCCTTATTACTACTAGTGAATCCCCCATGACATAATGATGGATGTGACAATGAATAATCTAGGCGTGTGAGGTGTGCAACCTACACACTAACTTATCAGACTAGCAAACTAGAGCAAAATTAAGCCCTTGAGCATGCTCCCGTATGTGAAGACAACCCTAGCAGAGAAGAGACTATTGGCTGACCTACCCAGTGGCGAAACTGAATTCATGCGGGACTTCATATCCTTTGTTGTTGTTGGGAAGACCATGGAGTTTTGAAGCAAGAGCACAGATAGATTGACCTTGACCAGAGGACCCAACAAGGTGGTAGTGAAGTTGTATGGCCCATAAAAAGGTAATGGTCCACCTCTATCAAAGTCTTAATAGACTCCTTCAACGAAGTTACAAACGGTACATTAGTAGGTGAAGAAATTGTCAAATAGAGCCCATTGATGCATGGAGTAGCCACCATTGCATGATTTTATTGCCGCTATAATTTTGCACCAAATTCTTGTTGTAGGGCTTGATCTACCTTTGCGTGCCACCACGATTCACCTTGCACATATAGGGCTTTTGAAGGCCTATACATAAACTATCTCCCACATAAATATTGTAGCAAATGATCCAATGTAGCTCATGCTACAAGCAAAAAACTAGATCTGCATGAAACCCTCAAACAAAGACTCCATAGCCTTGAACTTCAAGCTCAAAAATCTCTTCAATTTCTCATCCTTCTCAATCAACTGGAGTTCCTGTCATTCAAATCCGATCAATTCCAACAAGTGAAACTTCAAGAACAAGATCTAGAGTAACTCACCTCAATTCAAGCAGTCCACCTGAAGATCAAGAAGTCCACCTGAAATTAAGGAACATCAAGCTTGAAATCAAGCTAGTATCTCTTGATACTAACCTAGTGTTTCTTGGCACTTGTGTTTCTTTACACATCCAAGAACAATTCATTTACTAGTTTTACTTTAGTTTTCTTGCAATGAAAAACATGAAGATTTTTAATGTGGAATGCCCAACTGATTAAATATCTTGTAAGCTTCAATGGCTCATTGTAAAAGGATAGACACTGCCCGAGTACACTCATAGTAAGACCTCCTTCAAAATGTCTGAACTTGAGCAAATAACCAAGTTCAATGGAGAAGGATTTCATGCCTTGAAGGAGAACACCATGTACCACCTTATGCGAAAGGACTTGTGGGACCTGTTTGAGGATGATGTAGATAGCAAGAAGGAAGATGATGAAGACAGGTTCGTTGAAGAAAACTAGCTCAAGAAAAAGGAGTGGAAAAAGATGAACAACAAGGCTCTAGGAATCATTTCTTGGGGACTAAGTGATGATGTGCTACATCATATCTCTGGCATCAGAGATGCTAGAACTACTTGGGAGGAACTTGACAGGATGTTTGTACCCAAGCAAAGAATTCAAAGGTAAAATTACTCATGTAGTTTTGTAAACTCGATATAAAAGACAGTGCTTCCATGACCATACACATTAACAAGTTCAAGAGCCTTAAAACCCAACTTGCAACTCTTAAGAACAATATTGATGAAGACGAAGCAATAGCCCTACTACTTGCAAGTGTAAATAAGGATCCTTATCTTTCCCATCGTGGATTTTTTATTTCCCTTAGTGGATTTTCTTTGTAAAACAAAACCCTTACTAGAGATGCAAAGTTTCAAGCTTTAACTTGACTAGGCTGCCTATGAGCTAGTCTCCTGGGCCATGTTATCATGTAGGGGGGGCAAAAGCCAACAAGTGTAGGAACTCATCATTTGAGGGGGGGTGTTGAGAAATGGCAAATGATGTATGCTCCAGGAAGATATAAGCAAAGTGAGGAGAATGGAACAACCCAACTACTATAAAGCATTCTACTTAACTATCACTTTCAGGCTGAGTAATGCAATATCATGACGCTTTGTACTTTCACTTAGTGTCATTGTTATTGTCAGTCTCTTACACAAGATTGTGTTTACGAGTCCAAGCTCCCATCTTGGAGCCTAATTCACTTGTGTAAGAGTTGTTCTATTCAGTGTCCATGTCACTATGAATCTAGTCTTCATCTTTCAACCTCCATACCTGCCATGCTCTAGATTTGTGATCTTTAACAAGATTTTAGTCTTGAGTGACCTATTGAAGAAGAACTTGGACATGTTTTCATGGTCATACAAAGATTTGAAGGGGATTGATCCCATAGTGTGTTAGTATCACATCGACCTAACGCTTGATGCTAAGCCTATAAGGCAAAGATAGATGCATATAAATCCAAATTACTCAGCCTTGGTGAAAGTAGAGTTATTGAAGCTATTAGAAGCTTGGTTCATCTATCCAATGCCCAATAATAAATGGGTCTCACCCATCGTGGTAGTACCCAAGAAGAATAAAATGTTGCAAATATATGTGGACTTTCACAAGTTGAATTTGAAACAAAGAAAGAAAATTTCCCTATCCCTTTCATAGAATAACTATTGGATATAGTGGCTAGACATGAGCTCTAGTCCCTCTTAGATGAATCTAGTGGGTACAACCAAGTTCAAATAGAAAAAAGAAGATCAATCCAAGACAATCTTTAAAATAGAATGGGGTATGTATGCCAACAGAGTGATGTTGTTTGGGCTATGTAACACCCCTGCCACATTCCAGAGAGTGATTAGACCGCATTAAAAGGAAAAGAGACATGGTAAAGTCATTATGTAGGATTCAAAGGCTCTCTCTCTCTCACATTGATGAGGGATAATGAGCAACCGAGGACATGATGCTACGTGAATTCAAGTGGGGTAACACATGCAAATATCATTTTTTTGTCTTTCTAGCACTTACCCGTAGCAGGAGTCGGGTTGATAAATGGAGATCCCCAAGTGGTACCATGCATGTTCGATATGTCGTTGTAATATTTCAATTTTGAGACACGCACTTCATGAAGGAAGAGAATAAAATGTGTTCTCGCTTCTAATTTTGAGTTCCGAAGTGGAATTTTACGTGGCAAGGGGCATGTTTGTCATCTAGCAATTAAGGGGAAGCAAGGGGCTGCTTGAAAAATTAACGGAAAAAGTAAAAATGTGAGTTTTTTTTTTGGAAAAAGAGAAGAGAAGTGTTCGACACGAGACAATCAACGAGAGAGAGAGAGAGAGAGAGAGAGAGAGAGAGAGAGAGAGAGAGAGAGAGAGAGAGAGAGAGAGAGAGAGAGAGGGGGGGGGGAGAGGAAGAAGAATCTTGCAAGCTGAAGAAGGGAGAAATCTGAAGCTCAGAAGAAGACGAAAAAATTGTTAGAAGAAAGAGACTGCAAAGCTGAAGTAATTGGAGTCATGGAGCATGATGGCAGGGCTGTTAAAGTCAATGGGCTGATGGGAGTTCTCAGTTTTTAGATGATGGTAATAAGAGTTTTCCTTTTGTCTTGTTTTCTTCTACTGCTTTGTGAGGCAAAGAGTTTGCAGATCAATTCTTGTGTATGGATATGAGTGAAAGAAAGTAGAGGGCTACTCTTCTTCATGATGAGAGTGATGTTTGTTAGTTGTTGCATGAGGCTTCCCATCAGCATAGAAGAATAGAAGTAAAGGGCCTCTACATCTGAAACTGGGTATGAGGCACGGAATATGTATTATGAGCAAGTGTTGAATTCATGGGTTCGAGTTAGTGGAAATCTGAAAGGATTTGCTACCAAGAAAATAATGGATCAGAGTTCATAAAGTTTGAAGCTCCTGCGACTCTTCATCAATGCAAGATTGTACTTTTGGAACAGAGAAGTTGTGTTTGATGTATAGAGCATGCAGGAATTTAGGACTGCGGGCTATGCTGAGCTATTTCAGGGTAGCAAATCAAGGAATTTGAATCTGAGTTGTTCTAAAGAGTTATAAATTGGAAAAAGATCTACAACTTTCCTTTTTAAATCTTGCCTATCCGAGGTTTTGTTATAAATTTATAAATTGTTCTATGTAATGCTCTAGGAGGCAATTTCTGTGCTCTATGAGGCAATTTCTGTGCTCTATGAGAAAACATGTGAATTTAGTAGCATCTATGTCACCAGCTTGGTTTCCCATGAAAGTCATCATATTTTCCATTTCTATATCATTACAAGCTTTGTTTTGATGCAGTATGTCTACAACAATGAAATTGTTGTAGCCGTTGAATGGGCACAAAAATTTACTGTATAAAGCTTTGATCACTTGTGTATTTGGTTTGTATTTATGTATGCTCTAAGGAAAGAAGAACAGAGAGGGTCTACAACTGGTTTTACATTGATTGATGCAACCACACTTTGTGGGGCAGTTTGTTGTGTGGGGTTGCCATCCCTAAAAAATAGGAGTGGTCTGAATCTGAAAGCTCATGTTGTTAGAGTCTATGCCATGGTTGTTTCAGTGTCACATCTTCTCTAAAAGTGGTAAAATCTGAGCTTGAAGGTTTGAACTGTTTAAGTGTTAAGCTGAAATCTCAGTGAGAAGTGAGTGATCAGGAGTTTTGGATCATGTGTTCAGTGGTGTTGTTTCGTGGGTTTTGTTGAGGGAAGATCCTTGGTCTTTATCCTATGGTGTTGTCTTAAGGGTCGTTAGAGGCCGACTACCCAATTCACCTACCATAGATTGGTGCCCCACTAAGGATCTCTCGTGTTGAAGATCTCTTGCTGATCTTATCAGTTGGGAAGTGTAATGTTTGGAAACCAACCTATACACAAACTCAAGCATGGCGGCGTTTGGATATGAACCCTTCTTTGGTACTTCAAATGAGGATGCTAATCGGTTTATCAAGAGATTGGAGTGGATGGCTTACCAAGTTTGAAGAGACACTGATGTAGATAAGCTTCGAATGATCAGCATGCTCCTTGAAGGTTCTGCTAGATTATGGTGAAACTCACTGAATGAAGAGACAAGGGCAAATTGGAATGAAGTAAAAAATGAGTTCCTCGCAAAGTTTGCAACTAAGCAAACTCCTAAGAGTTTATGGAAATCTTTGGAAAGGATGTTTCAGGGAGAAAATGAGGAAGTATCTAAATTTGCAATGTCATCAAAATGGATAGAAATTATACAGAGTATGGAGCAACCTCCCATGATGTTTTTGAAAAAGGACAAGTTTGTTTCATTGCTTAAACCTGAAATTAGAGAAAAAATTCTAATCAAAGACCCTGATACATATGAAGACGCAGTCAAAATAGCCAAGGAAAAGAAAAGGAGAACACAATTGAGGTTGGATCAATCAAGAGGTATTGATGTGCATGCATTTTTACGACTTAATTAGGTTGACACTGTTGCAGGAAATGCAGGACATCAAGCTATGAATCTTCATGGGGCATTTGAAAGAGTGGAGAATGGGACTCAACAAGGCCATAGGAAACCTAATGATGATGTGATTAGTAAAGTGCATGAATAGTTGGCAAATCTGAATTTGAATATGAACCTATTGCACACAATGCAACCTCAAACGCAACCTATATTTAGAGGACCTCTAAGAAATAGATGGAAAATTTTTTAATGCTTTAATTGCAGGGAGAGAGGTCGTATTGCTCCTGATTGTGCTTATCCAAGAAGAACAAGAGGGGAGATGTATCCCATGCCACAAGGGAATCCTAGGCAAGATGCTAGACCTCAACAGGAACAAAGGCCACTTGAACCATCTAGGCAAGAGTCTGAAAGAAGACCTAATGAAGGCACATCGGGTATGAATTTGATCGAAACCAACATGTCTGATGATGGGGAAAATGCAGATGTTTTTGCTAACAAGAGAGTCAGAGAGAGGGATACTGAAATTGAAGCTCAAAGGGTAACAAGGATCGAAAAGGGAAAACATGTTGCAGATGATCCAAAAACTAGTAGGAAAGCTAGACCACGAAGGAAGATTCGAATGGGGGACTTTTCTTTAGGATTCAATCAAGTTCCTTACAACCTGCTTGAAGACTTAAAAGGTAAAAAAGCCAAAGAGCATTGATAACTTGAAGACTTTGCTTTAGAAATATGAGATGTTTGGGAGTCATTGATAACTTGGAGATCAACATTGGAGGCCAAAGAGCATGTTTATATTTCCATGTTATGCTTGCAACACTTGGGGCATATCCTCTCATTTTGGGATGTCTGTGGTTGATTGGTATGAGATCTAGACAAGATTGGTATAGAGGTCAATTGGAGCTCTATCTAGAGAAGCGAGTTCATAAGAGGGTGATCTTTGACATGAAAACAGGGTCTGTCATTCAAAGTGAACGTGAAAGTGATGTTGGAGGTGATAAAAGTAGTGATTCAGAAAATTCGAGCCTTGATGAGAAAGATAGAGAATGAGAAGCTAGCCTACTCTCTAGGGATGTTGACCTCTTTGGATTGTCAATCCAGGGTTCAAAAAGAGAAGAAAAAGTTGTAAATATTGCTACAGGAAGTACAGACTTCATGTAGGAAACATGTGATCAACAACCTGAAATGAATGTTAGATTGCCTAAGCTTATGAATATGCTAGGAAATGACTTGATTAATGATGAAAGAGATGAATATTCAGTCATTTTTCAGAAATACCCGAAACTATTTGCTATAGAATATCACCAATTGAGGGATACATTAGGAGAAATATGGACTCTCTTTTTTGCCCCTTAAGGGGTTTCTCTTACCTCTCTCTCTCTCATATCTTTATTTTTTTAATCTCTGTGATGTTATTATTCTTCATAGTTGTTGCTTAATCCTTAAGTGTCAATTCATAGAGAGAGAGAGAGAGAGAGAGAGAGAGAGAGAGAGAGAGAGAGAGAAGGGAGGGGAGGAAGAGAGAGGATTGTGTGAGATGAACTAAGAAAGTAAGTGATAGAGTGATAGAGAGTAAAATAGGGTAGAAGATAAGATGATATTATTGTTCTCCACTAGCCAAGCTTCTGTATAAATGTGTTTAAATATCTTTGATCAATTCTGAGAGAGAGAGAGAGAGAGAGAGAGAGAGAGAGAGAGAGAGAGTATTGTTCCTAGAACAGAAGATAAGATTGGATGCGGATTAGAGGTAGATTAAAAGCTAAGATTATAGGCAGATTAGGGATTGATTAGGGTCTATATGACTAAAATCAAGAGAAAGAGACAAGATCCAACTGGGTAAAAAAGAACATAGATATAGCGAATCAAAGGGGTGTAATTGTGTGATTTGAGCCAATTGAGAATTAGTTGCATTCTATTGAATTGATGCTGACCTACAGCTCCCAGATATTTAGACATTCTTGCTATTGATCATAAATTTGGCATTGACTCCTTAGCTCACTATTAATCAAAGGGGTGTAATTGTGTAATGTTAAAATTGGCATATATTTTTTTTTACAGATTGCAGGTGTACGACATACCAAGAGAAAGAGAGATATTCACTTTCAATTGGAGGATGAATATGCACAAATATTCAAAAGAATTGTAGAAAGGGATGATGTAATAAGATACAGGATGCAACAAGAAAGAAATGCAGGGGGAAAAAAAGTGGACCCTTGCTTGATGGGTGCATTTATCCACCCAATCCAGTCATTCAAAGGCCACCACAATTTGAAGTTACATCATTTGTAAAGTTCATTTGTGAAGGCAATGAAGGATTGTATGGATACACATGTAGACTTGTCACACAAGGATTAGTAGGGGTTTATCAAGCCTTGATAAATATGCAAACAAGATTACAAGGGAATATGCAGTCTTTGATGGAAAATGATAGATTATTGACTGAGAAGGATAGGGAGAATCAAAGCGGAGCCTACAACAAGCAATGTCTGTCATTGAAGATGCTATGCAGGCTACACATGTGCAAAATATGGAGTTATAGTCTAAAGTTATGGACTTGGAGAAGGAGAATCGAAACGTAAAGAGAAAGCTCACAAAAACTTTGGAAATTGGGCCCACTTTAAAAACCAAAGAAGTACGTTGGCTCATCCGATTAGTTAAACCAATTCACCAATTAACCAAAGGAAGTGGAAACTATCATAGACAAATATATGCTCAATATGCTACAATGAGAAATATATTCCCTCGTGCAGAGAATGATACTATTGCCAAAGTCCTAAGCGAGGATATGGTCAAAAATGCATTGGAAAATCATAAATTCAGGGACATTGTAGATGGTGTCGCAAGTGAACATCTTAGGGATGTGAACAACTTGTTTACTACTACAGATGCTCAGGGATTATGTGAGTCATATAGTATGCTCTATCAATAATTGGATACAATATATAAGAAAGTCTTCAAAACTAAGTGAGTAATGCCTCTACCAAAACCATTTCACGTGAAGAAGGCTCGAACACAACTAAATGAGAAAGTTTAGAACTAATTGGTAAGCCAACGCATCTGGAAAATACACACATATTGAAGTATGGTTCCAAAGAAGTTGCATTTGTATTGAATGCATCCAACAACTTTGTATTTGATATATGTAGGGTTCAAATTGCTATGGTCAAGTTCTACAATATGTCTATGGAAGAATGTAGAGGCAAGCTTAAGTTTGTCCTCAAACTTGATGAGAGTGAGATCATAAAGGGGAAAAAACTTGAACATGTGAGTATAACACTTATGAATCGAGCATTGGATCACAACATCGATGAAAACCATCCTTTATACTTTAGTGTACAGTCAAAGAATGATGCAGCATTTGAAGTACCAAAGGAGGACCATGAAGTACTTAAAGTTTTTTTTAACCTCACTAATATACCCAGTGTTATTCAACATCAAAATAATGGAGCAATTTTACACATCGAGGGGTTTGGGGACTATCAAGTTGAATGGCATCTTGCAGGTGAATAAAAAACATTAAAGTGTATGTTTGGTTTATCAAATGTAGCAAATGCAAAACTTCCGTGCATATACTGCATGCAAACTAGGAAGAAAGGAAAAGATGGAAGAAAAGAATGGCTTGCCAAGGCAGGACAACAAGGTGCTCCAACACGTGATCAAAAAGTCATGAGAAATGGAATGCTAGTTCTAGTGGATCCAAACTGGCGTCCTATTTTGGAAATACCACTAACAAGGGTTCACTTTTACACATTGCATTGTTTGGTTAGAATAATTGAGAAGCTAGTATATGAATATATATGCTTTGCATACAAGATGCAACCTATGTTAGAAGTTGATGCTACATGCAAGAAGGTAGAACGAGTCCTCTCTGAAGTTGGATTGCACAGGGGCCAAGTAGAAATAAAAAAGGATGAGAAAAAATCGAGAAAGAGTGGAAATATCCCTTGTAAACCATGCTTTGGTGGACCCAAGGCTAGGAAGTTTATATCTTCACCTCGAGATGAGGAAGGCAATATACTTGTAAAAAAAACAGAGAAGTATGAATCATGGAAAAAGTTGCACCTTGTTGTTCCGGATTGGAGTGATGGGGGACGAACAAGGATTGCAAAGGTAGAAGTGTGGATACACCTAGATAGATTAGCAACTCTCTTACAAAAGTTGAGGTTTAGGGATGGTGATGCCAATACATTTAAAGAGACAGCTACTAAATTTCATAAGTCCATGGTGGAAGCATGGACTACAAACAGTATAACACACTACATGGTCAGTATTGTCACCATTACAAAAGAAATAGTTTGTGTTTCTAATCTCTCTTCTTATGCAGCATATACTTGAAGCACATGGTCCATACTTTGCAGATCAAGGAAGTTTGGTAGTATGGTCAACTCAAGGCATGGAACGATCTCATTGGCAAGCTCACTGTGCTTTTCAAAAGGCAACTGATCATGGAGGTGGCATCAATGATTCCAATTCTATGAGGCAATTATTACAATAGTGGTATAGGAGATTAGAGATACGATACGAGAAAAAAGAAAAGAAGTCCAAAACCTCTCAAGCAGAATTTATAAGTAGGGCAATATATGAAGTGAGAAAAGCAAGGTATGAAAACAACACAGCTCGACAACGCCACACAGAATGGTTGTCAACCCAAGAGAGAGATGGTAAGAAATGGAGGCCTAGATAAAGGTAATACTTTTGATGCATTTAGAATCCACGAGAGACATAGGTATATAGGATATGACACATCAATACTCCTATCTTTAACATGAGATATCTTACAAATTTTGTTTAAAATTTCAAAAGTTTGTCACTATGTTTTTTAAAGTTAATTTCAAACTATGTTTTTTAATTTTAAAGTTCATTTACACCACAGTAAGTTTAAAAGTTTCGTACTTAAGTCAAGTCTCTCCTTTCATTTTTTCCCATTACTCTTCAATCTACCCTCCACCTTTCTATCCTTTATTATCACAACCATGGCACGTTCCAAACTTCCTATCAAGAAGGTGCCTACAAGAGCAAGAGCAAGAGCTCAACACTCTTTCGAATCTAGTGAGCATACTGTGAGTGACAAAGGTCCCTTGGTGGGCAACAACAGTGGCCCTACTACAGCTAATAATGGTGGTGCTACTGTGTCCAACAATGATGGCTCTAGTGCGGTCAATAATGATGGTTCGCCATTGTCCAGAAATGGTGGTCCACACGCTCTAGTTGCTCCACCTCCCACTACTGCTCTAGCTAGTAATACACGTCCTCCAACACATAAGAAGCAAAGATGGAGACCATGCACAACTGCGCTACGTGAGATAAGAAAATTCCAGAAGAGCACCATCTTGATTATTCCTAAGACACCATTCTCTAGGTTGGTGCGAGAAATACTACAAGATCTTCAGTTAGGGCATCATCACAAGTTCTTTTCAAGGAACCAGGCAAGGAATGTGGGGCGATGGTTAAGCCAAGCCGTACTTGCTCTCCAAGAAGTAGCTGAAAGTTACTTGATTGATCTAATGGGTGATTCTAAAGTTTTAGTCATTCATGCCCAACGTATCACTAATAAGACCATAGATATGGTTCTTGCTCGTAGCATCCGCAACAACAAGGATGCATTTAATCTTAATGTCAAGAATATGCTTTAACAAGCTACCTTGTAATTGGATCTATGTTTTTAGCTCAGGTTTGGTTGTAGATTGTAAGGAGCTTAGTTTTAGTTTATCTTTCTAGGAGACCTTCAAGTATTTGATAGCAATGGCCTACAAAATGGAGCTAAATTTTTCCTAGCTCTAGTTGTACTTGTTGATGCAATGCACTATCTACCGTTTATTTCATAGTTTCGTAATGCCAAATCCGATATTTGATATTCTATTTTACCATGATTTGCATTGTGCGTATTTCAAAGTTTTTAATTTTGAAAGTAGTTTTGTTAAGGATAAACTCAATGCGCAATCATGCACACATCAGTGATCAGTTGTACATGGACCTATGCACTATATCTTTACCGTATTTAGCGATTTGGCAACACTATATCCGATATGCGATATTCCATTTGACCCATGACTTATTTTTTGTGAATTTTTAAGTTTCCAATATTTCATGTAGTTTGGTTGACAACACCTTTAATATGCAGCTGCATACACTCGGTGCGGTGGTTAGTTTTTCTGTTTATCAGTGAAGTATAATCCAGTTAATGCATTTTCATAAAAAGATTGAACATCAATTTTATAAATTGAAATCTCGTGAAATTTCACCCACATGTCGAGCATCATAAAAACTCATGGATATTAAAAAATTGGCTCTATCATAAGTCTATGGGACACCTGTCCGGAGGCTAGCATCTCACTTTTGAGTTTTGGGCTTTCTCTCCTAGAAGACATGGCATGCACAAAGCAAGTGGCTTGGAGACAACCCCCTAGAGATACTATGTAGAGACCACCTCCCCCATCTCCACCACCATGCCAACATCACAAGTGTCGATGGAAGCCATGCATAGTGGCTCTTCGTTAGATGTTTCTTCCTTCAAAGAAATTGTAGAGCGTAGCTTGAGAACTCCTCAGCGGGGGCACAAAAAATGAGGGTTGAAATGATGAATGGGTTACCTCTTACCCATCCAACCCCCAATCCTCACTAAGAGAACTAAAGAGGGGTACTACCTAGCCAAAGACAAGCTCGATGCCGTACCTCGAAGGTCAATACTTCATTGCATATCCCAAAGACATAGCTTGAAACCAATAGGCATAACCAAACTGGAGGTAAAATAACATGTCAACCAAGATAGCATAAATTCCAACCAACAACGAAGTGTCTGCATCCAAATCAAGACTCAATAGCTCTTAAATAGCATATCTGGGCATAAACCATGATGACCAAGCATCAATACATCCAACATGACACCCGAATATCAACAAAGAGCATTATGCATAAGCCGTCCCTGATAAAACCTTGATGCCCAAATAATGTACAACAATAAATCTCTACATAATTCGAGCTATGGAAGCTCAAACCAAGTCCCAAAGCATCTCAAAACATTGGGCAAATATCCCTAAAGTATCTAGGCATCAAATACCAAGCCTCCTCAGGAGCATCACATAAGCTAAGAGCATGACATTTTCTTGCTGTAAATCAACTCGGATCTGTTGTAAAAAATACTATGATCCAAATTTGGTAGATCTGACATCGCCATTGCGTCCGAGCGTGCTAAAACCCCAAGTTAGACTCTTACCTTGCCTAAATCGGGTTCCGGATGCCCGAGATATGAGAAAAAATGGGATTTTTGAGCCAAATTTTGAAACATGCGCAAAAAAAACGTGAGCTAACTGTGGGGCCTACTGGTTATACTGGGGAAAAGGGGACAAATGGGGGCATAAAAGGTGCCCAATGTAGCCAAGGAACACCTGCAAAGAGCCTATGAGGGCTAGGGAGAGGCGAGAGATGAAATCTTACCTCAAGGGGAAGAAGCCATGGCTGGCATTGAAGCTCCAAGCTCTAGGCCTTCAATCTGGGCTGAAGTAATGCCAAGCCAAGCTCCATGATTAAGCTCTAATCCAAAGCTCTGATACTAGTTGAAAGGTGAGAAGGATCAAAGCTTGCTTGGAAGTGAGCTATGACGGAGAGCAAGAGCAAGAAGAGAGAGAGACACAAATGGAAACTCCAACAGTCACAATGTGTGACCAGGTCTTCCTTTATTTAAATTATCACTAAAAGAATAAAGAATAAAGTGACGGTGACAGGTGCCCGCCACTTGCAATGTGCAGTGGCAGGTACTGTCAGTGTAGTAATACACGGGCGGCTAGGCAGAGGTGCCTTTACCCCCAACAAAATTTTCATTCCTTGCATTACCTTTAACAAAACTATTAAAGAAATGTATTGTATATCATTGGTTTGATAATCAACAAAATTCTTTAGATTTACTGAAACATGCTTTAATCCATGCCCCTATTTTGCAATTACCTAACTTTAATAGACCATTCTTTCTAGTAGTCACTAATGCTAGTGGATCTGGAATAGGAACTGTCCTTATGCAAGATTCACATCCCATAGCCTATCCTAGTTGCAAACTTAAACCCTCTAAGCTGAAGTATTCTACCTATGATAAGGAATTTTTAGCTGTAGCATAAGCTTTACGTCAATGGAAACACTATTTAATGGGATCTAAATTCATTATCAAAACTGGCCAACAAAGTATCAAACATCTCCTTAATCAGCCACAAATCTCTGACTGTCATATTAAATGGGCTACTTTTATTCAAAGTTTTCATCCACTTATCCAATATCAACCCAGAAAAGAGAATGTTGTTACCGATGCCTTAAGTAGAAGACCAAGTATCCATAATACCTCCATTATAACTTTTGATTCCCTTATCCCTATGAAATATACCTATGACCAAGACCCCAGTTTTCAACCTGATTGGAATAAACTAGTTGCTCATAACTGGATTCCAATAGATTCATTGTCTTATTCTAATGGATTTATGTTTTATGAGAAAAGGTTGTGTGTAGTTGTTTCATTTAGAACATTTATGTTGCATGAAATTCATTGTCTCCCATATCAAGGCCATAGAGATATTATTTTTACTTTACGAGAATCTGATGTTTCTAACTTTGTATCTGAATGTTTAATTTGTCTAAGAGTTAAGCGACACCATAGTAAGCAATATGGTTTATTAATGCCTTTACCAATTCCTGAATGACCATGGAAACATATTTCAATGGATTTTATAATTGGTTTGCCTAAGCTAATCATGATATGATTTGGACTATTATAGATTGATTTAGCAAACGAACATATTTCATTCCATGCAAGAAAACATTAACTACATCTCAAGCTGCACAATCTGTTTTTGAAGACTGTTTTCACTAACCATGGTTTACCAAAAGTTATTATTTCTGATCGTGATTCTAGATTCTGTAAAAAATTCTATGTATTTCATCCTGAAACAAATGGACAAATAGAAGCTACTAACAGTACAATTTTAGATCTTTTGCGTGCATACACAATTTCAAAACCACAAACATGGGATACACATTTGCATTTACTTCAATTTGCATACAATAATACACCGCACATAGCTCCACAGAAAGCACCTTTTGAAATTATTTATGGACATAGATTACCTACACTTGTTACATCATTATCAAACAAAGTTAAAGCTGCTGATGATATTGCTAATATATATGCTACTATTTTTACTGAAGTCAAAGACATGATTGCGAAAGCCGAGCAATAATACACTAAACAAGCTAATTTTTAAAAAAAAGCTATGAGTTTCAAAGTTGATGATTATGTTTGGTTACGCATTGAAAAGAGGAGATTGCAAAGTGTTGAGAGACACCCTGTTGTTAAGTTAGCCCCTAGATTTTATGGACCTTTCAAGATCATCCACAAAATCAATGACAATGCATTTAAATTAGAACTATCCCAACACTGGAAAATCCACAATACTTTTCATATCAGTTTGTTACGACCTTTTAGAGGCCAATTACCTGTTCATCCTGTCTATGAAAACCCTCCTTTGTTAGAAGAAGAAACTGAAATCCTTGAACCTGAAACCATTCTAGATACTAACTTTATGACTACTAGAACTGGCCGTAGATGCTCTAGATATTTGGTTAAGTTTAAAACTCATCCTGTTTAAGAGGCCCAATGGATGTACACTTGCGACCTAAGTGCTTACCCTCATTGCTCGCTCCACATTGAGCTAATAGCAATTGAGGACAATTGCTATCCCACCCTGGGGGTATATGATGCCAAGAGGTATATCCCATGGTGGATTCCGTGAGTTTTTTTAATTCCATGATGGATTCCGTGAGGTTTTTGCGGTGGATTCCGTAAAACTATATTTATTTGCCAAGGCTCGTACAGAAGGTGGATTCCTTGTGCAAGAAGTTGACGGGAACACCTGTCCTTTTCAGGCATCATGTTAATTTAATGTGTACGTGGATGATTCCATGGAAGGTGATTTTTCAAAATATATATTTAAATTAATGGGCGTTTATGAGTGTAGAGTGCACTCGTATTAAATTAAGGTTAGGACAGAGTTCCAACCTATTTATTTATTTTTTAGCTAAAGACTGCTACATATTCACTTTTATCGGTCTAATTTTATTATTTTCTAACAGTTGTGAATGCTTCAGTTGATGTATAGAGTTACCAATGATGGCGTTGGGAAGCACTGTGGGCGATAGCGTGTATTCAAATTACCTAGAAGAAATTATCATTTTTGATGGGCACGCATCTTATTATTAAAGGCGTGGTACTAATATTTATTTAGGCATGCTTATTTATTGAAGCACACTACAAGATATAGGCCTTATACCAACATTAAAAGTGACGAAAATGTAAATAACAAAATTTACCCCCATCATCGTAAAAAGCGTCGTTATTAGCGACGCCATAGAATAGTCAGTATCAGTGTCGTTATTATCAGTGTCGCTATTTGCATATGTATCAATATTTGTGATGCTGATACCGACGCTCTGTGATGCTAATAACAACGTCAATAACGACGTGTGCAAGTAAATTTGTGACTCTAATAGCGATGGTAACAAGAAAAAAAATTGTGGCAGGGTAGCACTATGTGCTTTATTTGGGCAATACAAAATAGTTTATGCACTGTGTACAATGCTTGTGTAAACAAAAACAAAGTATACTTAAATCATAACACTGATACATGAAATAAATACATGATCGCATAATGAAAGCGACTAGTACAATCATGGTAAGATATCACTACTATATAGAAAATGTCTAGACAGATGAGGCGACCAAAAAATAAGGGTGTGTGAACTCTAGGGATCCAAGGGCGAGCTATGCATCCTCGCCATCTGAAAGCTCGTCCTGCCGCAAAGGAGCATTGAACGGACTTTGCAAAAAAAGAAAGAACTACACATCAGTCCACCATACAATAATGCATTCTAATTAAACATGGTAACTGCGGACAAGAAAGATGAGTGACTTACAGGGCCACCACGTCTATACAATTGGTCGATCAATGCATGAGATCGTGCCTCTCTGCATATTGAGTCTCAAGGCTGATCGGATCACGATTTGTAATGGAGTGCTGCAAAGAAAACAAAATACTAACTGTTAGAAACATGATTGTCAGTACAAAGGATATTGCAAAAAAATAAGCGAGCAAAACAAAACAAAAACTTACAAAGTCCTCCAGATATGTCCTATGGCCGCCACTCCCAAGATAATGGACCACTCCGGCCTCTAGTAGTGCCCTCACCGCCTCATGCTGCTGACTCTAATGTCCTGGAGAATCTGTAGCCTCCTCCCTCAGTCGGCGGCAGTTGTCCGCGTCTAGCCACTCGGGCTTTGCAGCCCCACTCTTGAGTGCTTTGCGTGCGTCCGATCATCTGTGTGATATATATGCACGCATGCAGTCCATCATCTCGTCCATAGAAAATCTATCTATTGTGGCTATAACTGGAAACTCCTCAGCAAATATGCTACTATGTAGTCCTTGCTCCCCTCCGATATGTTTTTCCAATGATCTAAGACATTGTGCCAAAAAACTTGTTGGCACAACTCCCTCATGCGAGCCATCACCCTTCTCCCCTCATCATTCATGATGATGCCTCCTGACCTATGACAAGATAGCCATATCCCTCTGAGGTATGTCTAAGACGGGTCCTCTCCCACCTGCATCCACACTCCTGAGCATATCCAAGAGACCCCTATACATCCAGTGTACCGACCGGGGTAGTATCTATCGGTGCAGCACCCATAGGGGTGCCACCCTGCAGATGGCTGAGCAAAAGCCAGAGTAACTAGAGTAGACATCCCCATAGGTGTGACAAATCCTAGAGGTAACGCGACTCCAGCAGAACGACAAGACGGAGATACTGCATCCGTGCCTCTACAACAACCACCTGAGCCACGCTCCTTGGAACCTCCACGAGAGCAAGGAGTAGCACCAGTATCCCATGCTGCCTGCAGGCTCACTGCCTCCGTATCTCTACAGCATCCCCCTGACCCTGAAGCATTCCCTCCCTCTGGCCCAAGTCTAGAGCGTCGACCTCGTCTACTTGAAGCTGAAGCATCTGATCGCGCCGAAGTAGATCTAATAGAGCGGCCTGACGATGTCCAAGACAACTCCTGGTCTGCCATGTCTCTGAATCTCACCATTTGATTTGGAGACATGCGCATGAATATATCCTGCAACTCCTCATCGCTCATTCCTCGACTCATCCTGATGATCTAAGTATCCAAAAAGGTCACCTGCACCAGACAAAAAACGATTTTAGCATAATCAATTTAAATCATACAAAGCATGGTAATATAAATTCTAAAAAAATGATCTCACTTAAAATGCATATCTTATGTACCCTTACAAGCGATTAGTCAACGAATTGAGTAAGTGGATGCTCCAAGTATGAAGTATCCTATGGTCCCATGTCAATCTCTTGACACAACTCCACATACACTGGAAGGTCGATAGACATATCACCACAAAAGGATGAGTCCACCTTGTTCTCATGGACTTCTGTATTTCCATCATTGTTAGCCAATGTTGGCTCCTCTACATGCTCCAAGCTTTCGATGGCCTCCACCCCTTTCAATATCGACCCCTCTATTTGCATATTGTCCTCATCTATGCTCGAAACATCGCTTTGATCATATACTCTCGCACTTTGGGGAGCTGAAGGTATAACATACCACCATCGAGGTTGTCGGGGGTTTGGATAGAAGATTACATATTCACAAACACGTACAAGAGAGATTAAACTATTGTGACATGTACCATGTCGTAATACAATTAACAAACAAATGAGTTCATGCACCTGTTCACAATGGGCCGGTAACACAAAGGTGTCGCGCAAATTCGTCCATTTTTTTCGAAATCTATTTCGAGAAATCCAGATGGACCTCGTCGAATAGTTGCTCCAGCTCCTTCAAGTACCACTTTGAACCACTGCACATCGAATAGTATCATGAAGAAGCTAAGGTAATCTACCGTAACAATACTTTGCAAGTTTCCAAAATACTTCATCTCATCTATAACCGTGTATGGATCCGTTGCTCGTCGTCGGCTCTCTTGCTCGAACCTTGCCATAATACCACAGTCCATTGTGGAGCGGATTTTGTCAATACGCTCCACACGAAAATGTCGTCCGCGTGACCACACTGTATTATATATTTTGTAATGTACATTGAAACACTCAAATTAGTTGTCGCATATAAAATATAGATACGACAAATCCTAAACACGTCATCACTTTTGGACTACATCCCCTCGAGAATTCCCACTCGTCAATTGAGACCTCCGCCCCTTCGCGAGACGCTGCGGTCAAAGCTCCATGCAACCATCATGTTAAGATGAACAGTGGCATCTCCTCCATGCCCTCGAGATATTGAATCGGTCGATGGCACGTACTACATCAAAATTCAGATCGCGCTTCCTCTCGATCTTGCCTAGCGATCTGGTACCTAGCGATCCATGTCTCCATAGAGGCATGGTACAATATACAAAAGCAATTCACCTTCTTCTCCATTGCAGCATCCATTCTTTTTTCTACCCCATTTTCAACCACCACATCTCGATCAGTCTATCATCGTCCTTCAGCGACCATAGCATTTTGTTGTCTGGATCCACCGTTGGTAGCCATTGTGAAATATGCACTAGCGCCTCAGACACCAACCAACCTTCAACCATGCTACCTTCTGGCTGAGCTCATTGTCGCACACTCCAAGAAGAATATCCATCATGTATGGATAGGTCTAGCAATCTCCACTTCATCTACAAGATGCACAAGAAGGTGGATTTGTATCATGAGCATGCTAGTAGGCATGTATTTCTCAAAGAGATAGACCGTCTCCATTGCTCCCCGCCTCGTAGATTCAATAGAGGATGTCTTAATCTCCTTCTATAAGAATCATTGCACTAAAGTCGACAACTTGTAAATGGCCCCGCGTATTTCTGGAGTAAGGCATCCTATGATTGCGATCGGTAATACAAACTGCCACAAATGAGAAAGAATTATGAACTATGGCTACACTCCAAATAGCAAAATGCGCATGCCAATTACAATCCATTCATAGTACAAACTTGACATATCTTATGCCAATCATGGGATTTTAGCCCTGATAATTGGTCGTCTTTAGAAAATGCAGACCTGAGAGAATGCATTATACCCGTCGGAGTGTGGATAGACTTGACTATTTGCTTCACAATGCACTCTTCTTTAGTTGACAAAACCCAACCCAAGGAGCGCGAGGTAGCTGCATGCAACCATCAGCACTCGACTGCGGCCAAAGCGCCTCCATCTTGCCTACCTCCTTCAAATCCATTCGTGCCCCTATAGTGTCTCTCTTTCCTGTGATATGGTCCCATAGCAAGCTGCCCACATTCTTGAAAATATGTATGGAATCCAACAAATGGTTGATCTGTAATTGGGTCCAATATAGCAACTCGTAGAAAATTGAGAACCGTCACATTCCATTTGGATGTGGCTCCACGTGGACCATTTTCAGCTCGTACCAGCTTGCAGCATTCATACGTGTTGGAGGTCGTCCAAGAAAACCTTTCCTAAGTTCATGACCCTCTGGCAAGAAAGCGGCGTGTCCTTGATATACCATCTTCTTCATGGTTCGTGACCTTCGGGAGTCTAACTGTGGCCCGCACAATGGACATGCATGATAACCTGAGGTAACCAGACCTGTTCCAACACCTCTATCCAGTGAATATAAACTTGAACGAGATAAAATATAGATATTACCAACGAGAATGGAAACCTATTTACCTGAGCACTCTTTGAATCCCAGAAAGTCATGCATCATCCACATGAGAATGGCTCGAATATTGGCAGACCGTCGACCATCGCGCTTTCTCATATCTTGCATGATGACCCCCTCCTCCCACAAAATCTTAAGCTCATCAACTAATGGATAAAGATACACGTCCATATTTTTTACTTTGTAGCGGCCGGGGATGAGTAAGCTAAGGATGAGATGTCATTTCTTCGTAGAAAGCCATGGAGGGATATTGTAGTTGACAATGACTATAGGCCACACACTGTAAGAAGTTGAGCGCAGACCGAATGGGTTCATGCCATCCATTGCAAGACCGAGCCAAAGATTCCTTGGCTCTTGGGCAAAGCCTGGGAATGTAGAGTCAATGTGGCTCCATGCACGTGAATCTGTTGATATTCATTGAACTCCATCTGTGGACCTATTCTACACATGCCACAATGTCAAGCTCGCCATGTCGGACGTACAAAACATGTGGTTTATGCTAGGGATAAGCGGAAAGTATCTAATAACTTTTTGAGGGATGGTTTGCCCTTGCAAGTCCTGTCGATACCTATGAGCACCACACTTTGGACATGTCTCCATAGTCTCGTATTCTCCTTGAAATAGTATGCAATCGTTGATACATGCATGGATGCTATTATAGTCCATGCCAAGCTTTTGTAAAACATGTCGTGCATCATCATGAGACTTAGGCATGGTATTTGCAGGTGGCAATATATGATATTTCAGTAACTTGAAAAAAATCATAAAACACCTTGAAAAACCACAAATGTTTTTAATGATAGTGCCGAAAAGAAATCAAATGAAGCGTACGTACAGGGTACCTGAACAACTCGGTCACACTCGCATCGCTCCACCCGTATCATATAATGGTATGGATGCTTCCTCTCTAAGTGGATCAGAAGTCTCGACATCCATGGAAATCAATGCATCAATCATTGGCTCCATCTCAGGCTCCAAGATTGTAGGTAGGTCTGGAAGGCCGCCTGTCTCCTCTGGTATTGATGGTATAGATTGAGTAGTACCTTCCAAGTGGTGGATTGGCTCACGCACTCCATCCATCGCACGCCCACGAACTCTTCTAATTAGCCGCAAGGATGCACTTCTCCTTAGGACAAGACGTCACCTCCTTGGATAGAAAACTTGCCAGCCACACCCAATCTTCTTGTATATGGTATTCAATTAGCTTGCGAGTACAATGCATGATTGATATTAACTTTTCTTACCATTTGCTAAAAATCGAGATCGCCTGATCAATGATCTCAGATTGAATCTCGTCGAAACGTCGTACGTGTTCTATAGACAATCGACGTTTTCGTCTAATTGCCAATTGCATTGAGAGCAAGGACATGGGACACGCTGATTAAGATATGCCTCGTGATCTTGAACAACAAGACCTTCATCGTTTTCCACTTTGTCTACGTTACGACAAACAATTTGTTTTTGTTGTCATTCTTTTTTTCTTTCTTAAATTGTTTGAGAAGGGATTTCTTCTCTTGTAACTCAGCAAAAATTCATATATGTAAAGTCTCCACCCACCCACCTATAGATTAACATATATATGTCGGAGTGTTTCCCGTCTCATGGTGTTGCACCGGACCTCGCCACCACTCTCTCTTTGTTTTTTATCCATTCATTATCTCCTCTCCTTCCATCTCTCTCTCTTTTTCTCTTTCTTTATTATGCTATATGTTTATTCCCTCTCTCTCGTTCCTTCTTCTTTTTTCTCTTCCTCCCCCTCTCTCATTTTCTTTAACGATCACGACTACGACTACAATGAAGACCACGACCACGACTATGACTACGATGACCACGACCATGACCATGACTACGACTATGACTACGACTACGACTACGACTACGACTACGACTACGACCACGACCACGACCACGACCACGACCACGACCACGACCACGACCACGACCACGATCGCGATCGCGACCATGAGTACCACTACCACTACCATGACCACAACTACGACTACGACTACGACCAGCACATCTACCACTACCACCACCATGACTATGACCACTATAATAAACAAGAAAAGAAGAAAAAAATACTACTACTACAATAACAAAAAACAAGAAAACTAAACAATAATAAACAAGAAAAGAAAAGAAAAAAACTACTACTACTACTACAAACAACAACAATTAATTTCCTTTTCTCTCTTCCTCTCCCTCATTTCCTCTCCCTCCCTCACCCTCTCCCTCTCTTTCTCTCTTTCCCTATCAGGTTTAATGTTTTTTCTCTCTTTTTCTCTCTCCTCTCCCTCTCTCATTTCCTTTTCTCTCTTTCTCTCCCTCTCTCATTTCCTCTCCCTCCCTCACCCTCACCCTCTCTTTCTCTCTTTCCCTATTATGTTTAATGTTTTTTCTCTATCCTCTCCCTCTCTCATTTCCTTTTCTCTCTTCCTCTCCCTCTCTCATTTCCTCTCCCTGCCTCACCCTCTCCCTCTCTCATTTCCTTTTCTCTCTTTCTCTCCCTCTCTCATTTCCTCTCCCTCCCTCTCCCTCTCCCTCTCTTTCTCCCTTTCCCTATTATGTTTAATGTTTTTTCTCTCTTCCTCTCCCTCTCTCAAATCCTCCCCCTCCCCCTCCCCCTCCCCCTCCCCCTCTCTTTCTCTCTCCCTCCCTCTCCCTCTCCCTCTCTCATTTCCCTATTATGTTTAATGTCTTCCTCTTCCTCTCTCATTTCCTCTCCCTCCCTCTCCCTCTCCCTCTCTTTCTCTCTCATTTCCTCTCCCTCTCTCAATACACACGAATTATACAAAAAACAAGTAAAAGAGAGAGAGAGAATACAAAAACAAAGCAAGAATGGACAATGCACTCACCGTAAAGGCTCGAAGAAGGGTTTGGCGGCTCCTTTTCGCGACGGTGGCTCCTCTTTGCCCTCCGTACACCTCCTCCTCTTCTTCGCGAACGGCGGCGACGGTGAGAAGCCTTCTTTCTCCCTCTTTCTCTCTTTCTCTCCCTCTCAAATGCAAGATGTTCGCTCTCCCTCTCACTTTCCCTTTCGCTCTCTCTTTCGTGAATGTGTGCAAAATGATGCTCTCAGGTTTCGGCCCGCGTTTTTTTCACCTGGGTACCGTCACTATTTGCATCGCTATTTCTTGTCACAAATGGCCGTCGCTATACCCTCATATCCTTGTAGTAGCACTTGATAAATATTTATTATTTTGTATATGCATGGATGCTCGATTTAAATATCTCATTATTGGACATTGTATTTAGGCACATTTCGACTTTTGGGATGTCCAACCACTTTATTTATTTTTTAGACAAAAGCAAACACAAAAGCCAAAGTATGCTAATTGTGAAATTGGGCTATTTTTGAGCATTGAGATGAATAAATTTATAAATACATGAAGTGTTCACAGAAGGCATGGGGGGAGATTGTACCTGATTTGTCTCTTTTCTTCATGTCGTGCAAATCTATCTTCTTGCTTTTTGAGCTTAAGTAGAGTTCTTTTGTTCTTGGGGACCTTCCAGCACTCGCTATGTACACATCCAACATCTGATTTGCGCATCAGCTTATGTGGTTACCTCATTCTAATTAAAGAAAGAAGCTCGAGATGTTAGAAAAGCATGTAGGATGATTCTTCTGCATCATAAATTGTGTGTCTATAATTACTCAAATTTACTATCAAGAAACATGAAAACATATTAGAATCATCATTTTCTTTTTAAAAATGATAGGAAATTTAATGAAGGGGCAGACTCTATGCATCACAAATGTTAAGAAGTATATTAAAAACAATGTTTCTGTGGTTATGTTTGGATTTGAGAATGATGAGATATGTATCGTATGGTTATAACTAGACATGTTATGGAATGTGCTAGTTTAGAATGTTGGCATTCCTAACCCAATGCTCCTTAGCACTTTGCAGAGTACGGAAAAACTCACTTGCAGGGGTGTGGGTTCTACACTTCTAAGGGAGATAGGTGTTTTATTTTTAAATCACTAAAGCACCAAAGAGGCAAAGGCCCGACTAATAAGTGCTCCTATACATAATATAGCTTATGAGGTCACGGAAGCTTAGAGGGGCTCTAAACCAGTAAACTCCCTATTGACCATTGTAGATGGAATGAAATCACATATAGCCCAATCTTACGAGCTTGAAATAACCTATCCTAAGCTGACATTGTCTTTCTATAGAAAGATGGTTTTATACCACCATGCAAATAAGAGGTTTTTATTGCTATTATGAAATAAAGAAATTGATTTTGAATTGTTTATTATGTGGTAAAGATTGAGTTTAATGAGCCCTATTTAACATAATACTAAATGGAAGTTACTTTTATGTATCCAAACAGCATGGTAGTATGCTCTAGTAATTAGAAAACTAATAGAAGCCCAATCAAGGAAAGTGAGAGGCTTTGATCCCAACAATTGAACACTTATGATTGGATGGGACCCAATAAGCCATGTAACTTTCCAACACTAGATAGACCTAATTACATCATGACTCCCCCAAAATGTTGATAGGACTAGTTCCAAGTCTAACACCATTTTAGGGGGGTCAAAACTAAGATTTTACATCGTAGATAAAGGGTTTGAGTTACACTCTCCCTCATCTCTCACTTTCTTTGAACCAAGTGCAATGTTAACCTTACTCTCGCCTTTGCAAAGTGATCTTTCTTAGGTGGGTGCTATATTGCTATCCAGAGTGACCTATCCACGCTTCCCCTATGTAGTAGAATCAAGATTCCCATATTCAACTAAGCCGGATCTTTCCTATGGGGGGATTTAGCAACGTTGTGGACAAAGTTCATTTTACTACTAGAGAACTCTTCCAAGCCTAATAGAGTAGGTACCTCACATAAACTCCAATCAAGTTTTGTTATCGAACATGTTTAGGATGTTGAATTCATGCTTCATTGTCCTCATGAAAGGAATCTTGATATGTTAAACACAAATAGCAAATGAAGTTGAAGCAAAAGCAATGTTTGATGAAAATGGAGAGCATGTGCTGATGAAAAATAGAGGTTAAAGAGGTAATTACGAAGAGTTGCAAGAGGATGAGAGAGATAATTTCATAAATAATTGCATTTATTTTTCATTTACTTAATGCCTCTTTAATAGGAAAATTACCAATTCAACTTGATCCCTAGCCATAGTTTTAAACCCATCAATTTATCTTACACTACATGGCCTCTCCTAATCAAATTCACCACATTTTCTTGGGTTGAGAAATGTTCAATAGGTATATATGCTTTTCATTAGTTGTAAAAATAATATTATGAAAATATTTTTATTTATTTTGTACATCTTAATGCAATGGCAATATTATGCATGGTTTATGGCATAGTGTTTTAGTATACACAAGTTCAAGGTTTCTACATGGTTTTTCATGGTTTTATGTATGCCAATGCAATGGTAATGATTTGATTTCATATTGTCTTGCAATGGTGGATGTGGTTATATCTCCACCACTTTTTGATATATAGATAGGTTTCTAAGTGAAAATCAACTTAATGGATCTTAGTGTGATGCAAGACCAATGGTGAAAGGCTATGCATAATAGTACAAAGTTGACTATTATGAGACATCAATCCAATATCCAAGATGGCTAGTACATGGTCTCACATCATTAGCTATAATTAACTGGTCACCTATATATCAAACAATGTTGGAATGTTTTGTTTATAATCTAAAGTTGTAAAAGATGTCTAGATGCACCAAACTCTTACTTATGAAGATATAGAGTTACCACATTTGGTATGCAAGCCAAATCTATCATTTGAAATAAGCATCATTGGCATGATAAGGTTATTCATGGCCCATTGATCCATCCTTGTTTCCTTTAGTGATGGAGCAAGGCAAAGTGCTCTTTTCACTTTACATTGATGATGTTATTTTCATGAAATGATTCACATATCATTGCCCAAGTCAAAATAAGGTACTTGCATGGTTTCAAATGAGATATTTAAGACAATCAAATTAGAAACTTTTGCATAAAAGTCATCAAGGAAGAACCTATATTTGAATATCGCAAAAACAATATGCACAAGGTACATTACTCAAGTATGGAGTGACTTGTTGCAAAATGCCACTTAATCATAATATAAAGAAAAATGCTAATTTAGTAAAAGAGATTGAGACCCCCTGATCTATGTCACAAATCACACTAACCATCCATTGTAATTATGACTTCATCCATTATGGCTTGTCCTCTATGCAAAACAACATAGCTCACTTTGAAGTGCATTCTTCACACACAAAAGCATGCATCCTTTGTCCTACTCATCATTTAAGGGACCTGAAAATTATAAAAAATGCCCATCATTCTACAATGCATGGCCAATGCATGCAACTACAATCTAGTGCTAGGTTATATTAGTATGAATGTGTGATTTGTATACTGCAACAAATATGGGACGATCATACTATGACCTCTAAAATTACACGGTATAATATAGGGACACATAATCAAAAGCATGGACTATTGTATTGGATTAAGTAGTTGTTTAGTGGAAATACTTTCATATGAAAGATTGTTTTGTATTTAAGCCATATTATTTAGTATGAAAGAATATTTCTCTATAAATTCTAAACATGCATAAAGACTTGTTATGTCTAACATGTTTGTGAGCTCGAAGATTGCAAAGATGTGAGGAATTTTGAAAATTATATACTTAAATTACGTAAATTAAATTAATAAATATTTTACTAATTTATTCTTTACTATTCAAGTAACTAATTTATTTGTCATCTATTTAGCATTTATATAAGCTACTTTTAGTCTTTAAATGCTAGTAAGTTATTTAAATTAAATAATAAGTTAAGTTAACTTTTTCTAAGTTATTCAAGTTTAGTGGGTTTTAATTATATGTTTTTAAATTGCTTGAATTAGTCAACATTTTCAAATAAAATTAAAATTATATTTTGATTATGAAATGTTGAAGTTTTGATTTAACAAGTATTTTAAATTCGAATTATAAATAAATAAGATGATGACAAGATCATGTAAAAAAGGGACTCATGGCAATAGCTCTATTTCAATGAATTTTTTCTGCCAATAGACCAATTTAGAATGCATAAAACCATTGGCATAGTACATGATTACATAATTAAGTTGTACATGTTTGAGACGTAAAGTACATGATTGCACAATAAACTTATATATGATTGAGATGCAATATACATCATAGAGAAATTAACTTGTACACAATTAAAGATCAATGTATAAGATTGTGCTATAAACACATATAGGAGAGGCGCAAAGTAGGTAATTGCATATTTAGCTTGTACATGATAGGAGCACAAAGTAAATCATTTTGTAATTAACTCCTATGTGACACAATTGAGATAAGTCTAGAATCAAACAGTCAACTCATATATGATTAAGATGCAAAGTATGTAATTAAGGAATTAAACTTGTTTGCAATTGAGATGAAAATTGCACAATGGAGTAATTAACTTGTATATGATTGATGTGCAATGTACACAATTTAGGGTTTGAGAAATATGGACTTTACAATGTGTTCAATGTGACCATTTTAGATGCACAAATATGAAGCAATTTAGGTAACCTCAAAGTAAATCATTTATATTTTGTTAACAAGGCAACTAGCTCAAAGATTACAAAAATGTTTTGTTGTACAAATTATATTGTACCAACAAGGCTTTACTTATGGGTATTTAAAGGTCCCAGCTCATTAGTGCTTAAGTGACTTGCCTTCTTCTGGACATTTTCTTCATGGAAGTCTTCTGTTACCATGAAACTCTTGATAGACTCCCACTGATCATTTCTTTGCTTCTTTCTTAGTTCCCCCTTGAATGGCCCCTTCTCGCAAATCACAAACATTTGTCATGCCTCATCTCTTTCTGTACAAAGTTTCAACAATTTGCCCTATTAGGTATTTCACAAGCTCTTTTAGAGAAACCATTTCATTTTAAAAAGCCTCATGTTGCTCTTGTGTCATTGTGATCGGTATAGTGTGCTAGGGTGCTCAATTTTCCCTTCGTACACAAGCCCTCACAATAGCTCTTCCTAAGCCATTGTGTGCATTTCAAGAGCTAGTCCATCCAATTCACTTTCCTTTTTAATATATAATGCATGTACACTTGTTGTACCATGTATATGCATAATTTTTTGTTGTTTGGCATTGCCTTTGGCAACTTCAATAAAGGATTTGAAAAGAGCACATGCCGAGCGAGCAAGTTAACTCTCTAGAAACTTCAATGGTGATGTAGTTTTGCAATCTCCAAATTTCTAGAAAGGTTCTTCGCTTATAAAACTATTTTGGACACATCTATCTGCCTTCTAAATGCATGGAGGAAGATCTTTGATGCCCTTTGTTAGGCTTGGATGTAAGATTGAATGGACCAATATTTCCTAGTGTTTTAAAACTAGCTATCACTATTCTACATGATTCCCCAATCCAATCATTTGAAATGGTAGCCATGAGTTTGTCAAAGTGTAATTATTAATGTTAAGAAAATTAATATATTAGTGTCAATAATTATGGATCATAAATCAAGAGCATTGCATTATTCAATTCAAATCAAAGTCATGATTAAAGAACCTACGACATCAAGTTTTGGAGACCTACGTTCTACCAAACTGAACTAATGACCAATACAAGTTGGTCAAATCTTTTAAATATTGAATTCCATGCAAAATTAATAAGAACTCATAAAAGTGGACTTGAGAAATATAAAACTTGCTAATAAGCTTTCATTGATGGAATGTCCACACCCCAAGCTTTACACCATTTGTATTAATGAGAACATATTGGACATCATTGCTTGGGCATAGACCACTACATTCAAGAAGCCAAAGTGTGTTGGTGTATTTTAGTTTATGGTCGAGAAATCTATTGGGATTCATACATCTTTGAGACTCTTCTCTACTCACTCCTAAACTTTAAATCATCTCTAACTACTTTCCAAAAATTTTCTCACTAGGACTTTAGGTGTTTCCTTGTTATTAGATTTAGGTGGCTTTCATTGTAGGATAGCTTGAGGTGTTTTTGGAGTTTGCTTGAGGTTCTTTTGAAGATTGGGCTCAAGGTGATGGTTGTTAATGGAAAGGGCATGGCAAGTTATGAACACGAAAAAGTTATGCATACCTTGAGCAACAAGTGCACCACTACCTTGAGGAGGGAAGGGTTGAACTTACGATGGCGATAATTATTATGAGAGTGATAACATGCTTCACAATGTTGATGATGTTGAGTAGGAGCAAGAGGTTATTTTGAAGTGGTCAACATGACCTCAAGTTGTGCAAGCAATCAAGCATCTCAAGTAGGAGATGGTGAAGATGTTGATGAGGGTCACAACCACCTTGAGTCTATGTTGGGTGGATATCACCTCAAATAAGAGATGACAACAACACCTTGAGTAGAAACAAGAGGGTGTGCCCTTTCCCCAAGCTAGAGTAGATTGGTAGTCATCTCAAGATGAGGAAGTTATGGTTCACCTCAAGTAGGATGAGTGGACATATCTTAAGCAAGTTGAGGAAGTCATCAAGTTGATACAATAGAAGATGATCACGATGATTTTGATGAAGATGGAGGCAATAATGATGATTACAAGGATGATGGTGACAATGATTACTTCAAGTAGCAAGCCTTGAGCTACTAGACAAATGGGGAATATCTTGAGCTAAGGTAGATTGGGGCAATGACCTTGACTTGATTAACCTTGAAAAAAATGCAAAAGATGATGTTGATGGCTTCGAGTAGGTAGGTAGGGCATTACCTCAAGTATGCAGGCACCTTGAGGGCTAGTGAAGGAGAGCTACCTTAAGCACATAGAGGAGGTGATGCCAACAATACTAACGACTTTTAAGGTTGGGTGGCCAACCCCCCCCCCTCCCCAACCCCCCCAAGAGGCATTGCTTTTGGTGTTACTTTAGATTTTTCAAGTAGTACTCAAGGTGTTTCTTTAAGCTTATGGTGCTATCTACCAAAAGGTGAGCGATACTTTTTATCAAATAGCTTGAGATGCTTCAATAGTATTCAATGTGCTTTTTGAGAAACTATTTTCCGCATATAAGACTCAAGATGATACCTATAGTCATGATGTTGGCTTCCTAGCAACAAATGTGGAATGTGATGATGAAGATGATCATGGTGAATACCTTGAGTTGCAAGGAATAAGAGAGTATCTCAAGTTGGTACAACTTAAGCTATGATGGGCAAGATATTGCCTTGAGTAGTCAAGCATGGTTTTACCTCAAGGTTGTGGCTTCTAGCCAATAGGCATGGAGGTGAGTAGACTCTCTAATGTAATAATGGTGAGTGGTCAATGTTCTAGATTGCAACTCAATATATGGGGGAAGGATGACGTGAGATAGGTGTAGAGAGGGTATCTTAAGGTAGGAGCAAGATGATGAACTTGTAGTAGGGGTAAAAGGTGTGAAGATTATAGTACATGGTATTCAAGTGGAAGTGGATACATATGTATTGCCATCCAAAGGGGAGGGCTATCCAGTTATACTAGGAGGACCTTGGCTCATTGTTATGAAAAGCAATGCAAGGTTGGGAGACTAGTACACTCGTGTTGCAACTACAAGGAAGGGTTGGGAGAAAATGATAAGCAATTGTGTACAATCTTAGGGAAGGAAGACAATAGAGTATAGAGTTGGAAATTGCAAACGATGAGTGGAGCTCAGAGGAATGCTCCTCATCCAATGAAGAGACATCTAAAGAAGAAGATGTTGTTCATTAAGATTTATGGGAGTTGTCCTAAAGGAACTAGTTGATGGAGGCAAGTCAAGCACCTGGGTGGGACTAGTCATGACCATTGCAGTTCAAATTGCAATTCTCCTTAATCACTTGAGGTAGGATGCCCTCCACAACTCGAGGTAAGTGTTGTTATGTAGCAACTCATGGTCACTTCAACTTGAGGGATTTGCAATGTCAGGCCAAGTTGATGTCAATTAACTTAGGTCATGCCAGCCATGTGAAGGTGACACATATGGTGTGGTTCACAACCAACCATTTGACAACTTGAGGGTTGAGGTGCAAGATGGCACAACTCAAGGTCAGCTCAAGTTCTAGGTTGAGTTAAGTGAAATTGATGCTCAATCATGAGATAGGTTGAGACAACAAGTGTGTGGTTGTGTGAGTTCTTGTAGTCACTGAATTGTAGGTACTCTAATTCCTTGATGGAAGCTCGAGGTAGGATGCAACTTGAGTTAGGGGATAGTGTGTAGTCAACTCAAGGTGACTCCCATTGATGAACTCAGGGTAAGAAAAGGAGGAGCTTCAAGATCATTTGGTGCTATACCTTCAAGGTAGGTGCTATATAGATCATGGGTTAGAGTCCAAGTAGGTGGATCATGTACCTTGCAAAATAGTGCTTTGCATGGTCCTTGTGATTTGAGATCGAGTAGGAGTCCCTCCTAAGCACAATTGGAGGTATGTTTCTTCGACTCAAAATATTGGTGAGCTTGGCTTGTCATGAGATAAGAGGACATGGCTACTAGAGGGAAGTGTGCTCAAGGTGTATGTGGACTACCTTCATATTGAACTCAAGGTAAGAGTTTTCATGATGGGCTTGAGATTGGTACTTCTTGCCAACTCATGATGGCCCAACTCAAGGTGCTCTCCTCAAGGTACCTGCTAGGATAGTCTCTACACTAAGTGTGTGGAGTGATTCCACTCAAGTTAGAGCCTCCAAACGGTCCAAAATGCCATGAAGACTTGCCATTAAGAGGTTTTTTGAACTCTAACGTGTGGCTTTGAAATTAAGTTGCTGACTCAATTCATGTATCTACTTGAGAAGGCCACAATCAAAGCATCTAATCCCTAGGGCACAATAAGGTTTTTGGGTATCACTTCAATGGTAGTAAGGTTCCTCTCTTTGTGGTCAAAGTGCTTCAACCAAAAATCAAAATCCTTAGTAAAAACCCAGGAAAACTTTGATTTATAAGCCTCCAAGGAATCAAAAGGTCAACTTAGTAATCACTATAATTGCATAGAAAAACTAAAACACAAGTATGAAAAACTCATCTGAATGTGGTTGCTCCAAAATACCTTGAGCCATATCCATAGTGTTGTTGTGGTAGGAGCTAGCCAAGTTCTACCGAGAGATTGCACTAAAAACACATCAAGTTCACATACCACTCTCAAACAAATAGACAATTTGTCTAGCTAATCACCCATAGACTAGCTTGTTTGTTTTGGTACTTGTTCAGTGATTCATCCTACTTGAAGCCATGTAGAACATACAATTTGCAAATAAAGTACAACAACAAATCAACAAAAATTCATTGGATTTTCTAATATAATACAACTCATCCACACTTTGTCTAAAACATTATTGACTACATGATGCTTGACTAGCTAGTGCGCACTGGTAATCCTCACACTTGTAGGCATGGATGCATGGTTATGTATTTGATCATATTAGTACAAAATTAAGACTATACAACAAGTTTTAGATCCAAATCATATCTCTTTTCACTCTCTTTTTTATATGCAATGCTCCTATGCTACAATTACGTGGTTGACTAGCTAATTGCAACATCTACTTGGCTTTTGTTCAAACTTGATGAATGACGATTAGAAAAAGTATAGCCAAAAATCAAATAATTTAAGAAAAGTACTAATATTTCATTCAATGTAACCACATAAGAAATTTCAAGCCATTTGTTGAGTCTACTCCTATGCATGTGACTTAATGATATTGTTAGAGCCTTCATTGTTCTATCGATGTATACACCAAACACCTCTATTAATAGAGCTTATTGGTAGACATAAATAAGCAAGGTGATAAAGCTAAAATATTTTGCCTAAAACAGTCAATTTTTGGAATAAAAAATAGTGTGTCTTGCTAATGTGGCACTTAGTAAAACTAGTGGAGCATAAAGTGGGTATGTAATTAGCTATATATGGTCTCATACCCAAATTGTGTAGGTATTAAAAAGTATACATTGATTTGTAGGAAATTTAATACAAAAAAGTGTGTAAAAATGAGTATTTCAACTTGTAACATGATTTGGTACCTTTTGAGACAAAAGTCCATCTTTTGTGAAAATAATTTAATTTTAATTTTTTGGGATAAAAATAAATTTGAATTGCTGGTTTGACACTTTTTGAAGAATGATAGGTCCCATCTTAGAGGATGAAAAGGGGAAGTTACTAGGGTCAAAAGTAGGGGAGACTCCCTCCTTTTTGGATGGAATCCACCATAAAAAGTAGGATGGAGCCTAGGAATATAGGGGGGCTAGGAGCCAAAAAGGTATGCAATGATGACAACGGAAGAGGGACTAATCCAATATTAAATATTTCTAATCAATTTCTTATGAGGCACTTTTTGAGTCTATATTTCCCCAAATTCTCTACTGAGAATGACTCATTTCACTCTTTATTTTGCAAGTCTACCAAGACTTGTCAAATTTTAGGCTTTAAGATCAATCTCCCCAAGATTGAACTGATGTGTGTTGGAATGAAGGATCCTCCTCAATGGATCCATGACTTGGGGTTTCAAGATTATTGGCATAGGCAAACTTTCAGGTACTTGGACTGTCTGATGGGATTTTTCATCACATAGAAACTACGAGATCACTGCTGCACAAGATGTCAAAATCATCTGAGGATCCAAAATTGATGGTTCAAGTTATTGACATAGGGCAAACTTTTAAGTACTTGGACTATCCAATGGGATTTACCATCACTATCAACAAGGATATATTGGTTCTTGTAGAAGATCATTGGGAAGTTTGATAAGTGGGAGGACACACAAATAATATTGGTAGGCAATCTCTTAATTGGATAGGCATTCCTCATTTCAACAATCATATTCATTGCCATGGCAATGCCATTCGCAAAATCTTGTTGGATCGAGATTAAGAGATTGATAATAATAGTGGAAAAGCTTCATATGTCACTTGTCGGTGGGATCAAATTACCTCACTTAAGGATGAGGGTGGTCTAGGCTTAGAACCTTTACATAAATAATCTCAAATATTATCGCTCCATTGGTTTTTGAATTTAGATGGCTTTTAACCTATTCAAGGTTGGCAGATACCTAGGAGTCAAAAAGTAGAAAAAGCAAGGGATGTACAACCCAAAAATTTACAAAGTAAAAACACAATAGGAATCACGACTTCAAGATGGACATGGCCAAAGCTCAAAATGTGGAAATGTTAAATTATTATTAGAGCCTCCTAAACATCCAAGGTGGAATATTTTACAAGTGATGGGCTCACTCCCTTGCAACTACTATTTTAAACTTTTGCATGCACTTAAAGTGCCAAGAGTGAGTGAGTGAGTGAGTGAGGAATTATATGAAGCAAATCTTGTTGATGGATGCCACCAATGGGATTCTTGGAGCTCAAAGCTCTCTTGCACACTTGGACTACAACTATTGGTAAGTTCACTTGCTTTATCTATCGTTTTGGTTCTACCTTGATAGCTAGGCAAAGTCACATACTCTATTTGGTGACTCACTAAGCTTGAAGTTTAAACATGGTGGGAAAGCTCACAAGGCAAGAGACCATAAGTGATTGAGCGATTGAGAGTACATGAAATAATATACACCGATCCATCTATATTTGACAAACTAGTTAATCCAAACTACATTTTTGGTTCCATTGACGAGGATTTGTTAAATTAGAGCAGGTTTGTTCAATACATATATGAAAATGCAAGCAATCCATCTTGCAAATGACTTGACCAAGCCCATGCCTCCATAAGAGGACTTGCTTAAGCTCTAATGTGACTAGTAGTAGTGTGCCTCTACTCCCTCTAAAAAGCATGAATAGCCCACGATCATGTTGTTGACAACATTTTTGTGTCCAAGTTTGACCTTCTATAGAGACATGATGCTAGGCTAGCAAGCTTCAAGATCTCATGACAAACCTACTTTCTTACTAAGAAAAAAAAAAGAATCTGCATTATCATCTACTTCAAAGTCAATTCAATAATAAAGATTGTTTTGCATTGAATACGACTCTTATAATGGAGGTGACTCCTATGTCCTCTTTCCAAAATGGAAGAGAACTTTTAGCTATAAGAGGGTTGTTCATGGTGAGAATCATTGTTAAATATTGGCAAGCAGCATGTGCTTCTCTTGTCCATTTGTATGAAGACATAGAACAAGGACATCTCTTGAGAAGAAACCTCCCTTAAGGATCAATCTTGTGACAAGCTCAAAACTTTGTGTAAAGTAGCAAGCAAGTAGCTAGGTTGTTTTCTCTTGGGAGATGAAAATCGTTACTATTAGTTAAGGGGAGGTTGGGGGCGGGTGCCACGTGGCAGCCCCCAACCTCCCCACAAAGAAACGCGGGGGCGGGTGCCATGCGTCCAGCACCCGCCCTCGCTGCAAAAACCGCGCCCGCCTTCGCGCCTGGGCGAGTCTAGGCGCGGAGCGCCTAGTATCATCTGTGAAAATATGTTTCTCAATTTGTTTACAATGCATTTCTTTGTTTTGTCCATTCAAACCACTTCTCATTTGGTACAAAAGGATAGCATCGTTTTAACCAACTTAAAAATGTCATTCAATAGCCAATGCAAACCTTAAAAAAAAAAACATCGTGACCTGGCAAGAAAGGAAGTTGATAGGGAAAACGAAATGGTTGGATGAAGTTGGTTTGGACGACTCTGGGAGTCACAAGTGTGAGGAGCATGAGTTGGTCATGTATGACTCAAGGAGTCACACGTGCGGGAAGCATCAAGGAAGCCGTTTAAATTTAAGCTTTGGACGTAGAACCTAAAATCTAGCGGTGGGTCTAACTCCAGGTGGTTGGCAAGAGACCGGCGTCACGGACATTCTCTCTCTCGCGCTCTCTCTATATCTCTCCGTCTCTCTCTAGTCTTTCGTAGCCTCACGCTGATTGGAAGGAGGGGCAGATAGAGAAACTTCAATGCGGATGGTCGGCTCAACTGTCTCCAGCTACCACCGTGCAGCTGCTGCTAGGTCCCGGGTACACCAAAGCTGCACTTCCTCAATGCTCACCCCCGCCCCCCCCACCCTCCCCCCCTCTCTCTCTCTCCCCATTATCTCGCCTAGCGGGCAGAAGCAGCCATGGAAGAGGACTCGTAGGAGAGTTCCATCCACCAGCCTCTCTGCCGACCTCGCTTTCTGCTTTTTCGTCCTCCCCGTATTTGGCCCTTCTCCTTGATCATTTGTTTTCCCCTCTCCTCTCTCTCCCCTCCCTGTGCATGCGAAATTCTCTTCATCTCTCTCCCTCTCCCTCTCCCTCTCCCTCTCCCGATCGCTCTTTCTTTCTCCACATAGCCTCTAGCGGAGCTTCATCTCCCCCACCTGGTCTCACTTAAAGTTGACTTTAGTGAAGCCGAAGCATAATTAATCACCTCTGTCCAGCAGGTTCCAGTGCTTCAGTGTCAGAGAATAGAAACTAATCGCCTCCCATAGCCTCCTGTTTTCCACTGCTAGCACCACCACTCCCTTGGCTTCCCCTGCAGGAATGGGGAGCTCGAACAAGGACGGCCAGTTCTACGGGCCCTCTAGCGGAGCGGAAGGGAAGCCTGGCTATGGCAGTTATTACGACGGGGCCGGAGGGCCAGGGCCGGCTCACACTGCTCTCAACATGCAGCAGGGAGAGACAAAGGTGAATCTCCCGAGCGGGGGGCTCAGTCCTCTCAGCGAGAGCCTGTGGAAGATGTCCACCGACACGAGAAATATAGGGGACGTCTCTGCGTGGTTGGCATGGCGGGACTTGACAGTTAGGGTGCTGAATCACAAGGGGGAGTCGCAGACGGTGCTGCACAATCTGACAGGGTATGCGGAGCCGGGCCATTTCATGGCGATCATGGGGCCGTCGGGGTCAGGGAAGTCGACGCTGCTGGACACGCTGGCAGGTAATCTACTAACACGGCTGAATTTCTTTTTTCCATCGTGCTTTCCTTTTCAAGCTGTGGTGCGACGGAGATCTTTTTGTCGGTGCAGGGAGACTTGCGACCAACACGATGCAGACGGGGAGCGTTCTGCTGAATGGCAGGAAGAGGAAGCTTTGCTATGGGGCTGCGGTACTTGCTCTAGTTTTGAATTTCATATGTTAGGGTTTTACAGTCTATGCTATGGCTGTGTTGCGGGTTTTGATGGTCTTGTGCTGGTGTGGGGAGCAGGCTTATGTGACTCAGGACGACAATCTGATAGGCACGCTGACCGTGCGGGAGACGATCACGTTCTCGGCGCAGCTGCGGCTGCCGGATAAGATGCCCAAGGAGGAGAAGAAGGCTATCGTGGAGAGCACCATCACAGCCATGGGCCTGCAGGACTGCGCGGACACGCCCGTGGGCAACTGGCACCTGCGCGGCATTAGCGGCGGCGAGAAACGTAGGGTGAGCATCGGCATGGAGATCCTTATGCGCCCCCGCCTCCTCTTCCTGGACGAGCCTACGAGTGGCCTCGACAGGTTGGTGTAATCTAATCTAATCTAATCATCATCATCATACATTTTAACGGTGGTGATGGTGATATCACGTCTTGACCTTATCTTTAGTTAGATCATAGGTAATCTCCTATAATTTAGATACGAGCAGCCTCGTTAGGTAGATTATAGAGTGCAGATGATCCTTTAAGTAAAGTATTATTAAGGACGTGGGCCTTGCGTGGATCTGGCAGCGCTTCTGCCTTCTTCGTCATCCAAACCATCCGGAACTTGGCCGCCGATGGCCGCACTGTCATCGCGTCCATCCATCAACCCAGCAGTGAGGTCTTCGAGCTCTTCGATAACCTCTACCTCCTCTCCGGCGGCAGGACGATCTACTTCGGCCCAGCTTCAGAGGCTTGCAATGTAAGTTGCGCTCAGCTTTGCCAGCAGCGCGGATGCGTTCATTCGATTATGCATTCAATTATATGGTCATTCATGGATCACGTATGTGACGTCTGTTTTTCTTTCGTGCACCGTCAGTTCTTCGCCTCTGCGGGTTTCCCTTGCCCTCCCCTTCGCAACCCGTCAGATCATTTCTTACGGTGCATCAACTCGGATTTCGACAGAGTGAAGGCCACGCTGAAGGGATCCTTCCGTCTGCGGGTGGGGGGCCCTAACTAACCTAGCCTTACGATTGTATCTATGCGTAATCTTACTGTGGGGATCACAGTTTATAATAAATGTGGATTATCATTATCATGTGAATGAACAGGGGCATGAAGCGTTCGACCCGCTGGACAGGTTGACGACGGCTCAAGTGATCAATGTGCTGCTGGAGTCCTATCAGACGTCGGAGCAGGCGATGCAAGCAGCGGCGAAAGTGCACGAGATTTCGCAAGTGGTAATGCCTTATTAAAACACGTCACTCTGCTTTAACAGGAATCCGAAGAAGGATTGTTTGTTTGATTCTGGTGAGCGAGCCTAGTAAGCTTTTCAAGCAACGGTACACGTAAAGCTAAGGAAAGATTGATTGATTTGTGAGCTACTACTCATAACGGAAAGCCAACAGAAATAAAAAATTCGTGTGAAAGGAATAGTTTTGGCACATCATCCCAAAACTAAAGCGCCACTTTTTCAAAAAGCTAACTACATTCGGGGTGGAAAGAAAGGGTCTCTCATAGTCGGAGCATTTAATGTTGACAGAAAGGTACGGTGCTGGAGTCGAGTGGCAGTCAGGCGAGCTTCTGGATGCAGATGCGGACGCTCACGCGCAGGTCCTTCACCAACATGTCCAGGGACGTGGGCTACTATTGGCTGCGCCTTGTCATCTACATTCTGGTCAGCTTCTGCGTGGGCACCATCTACTTCAACGTGGGAACTAGCTACAACGCCATCCTGGTCGGTCCCCCGTCTCTGTCATTCAACATCACTTCATTTATTCTGCCGCATCCGCCCTCTTAACTTTTCCCCACCAACCAACCAACTAACCCATCTAGTTTTCCTGGCCTTAATTACGGTTTTCTCGAAACTTTTTGCTACAACAGGCCCGCGGCTCATGCGGCTCCTTCATCTTTGGCTTCGTCACTTTCATGTCCATCGGAGGGTTCCCGTCCTTTGTCGAAGATATGAAGGTGACATTTTTAAAAACAATCAGTAATGATTTTTCAAATAAGCAACGGTTAATGTGGGGCTCTTAAAAGCAGGTGATTGTGCGTATCTTCTATGCATGATGGTTTTTGTGGGGTAGGTAAAAAAGGCCCCGCATTAGTTAATGAAATGTGGCTTCTGTAATGAGTACCCATTTTTAAAAATTAAAAAAAGAAAACATGTGCAGGTGTTTCAAAGAGAGCGAATGAACGGGCACTATGGCGTGGTGGCCTTCGTGCTGGGCAATTCCTTCTCTTCGATGCCCTTCCTGTTTCTCATATCGGTGGCCTCATCCGCCATCT
Source organism: Lygodium microphyllum (assembly GCF_053477565.2). Taxonomy (NCBI): domain Eukaryota; kingdom Viridiplantae; phylum Streptophyta; class Polypodiopsida; order Schizaeales; family Lygodiaceae; genus Lygodium; species Lygodium microphyllum. Next base: position 77,203,197 of record NC_141153.1, on the reverse strand, counting down.
GTTACTTCATGGTCCGCCTTCACCCCGGATTCGTGCACTTCCTCTATTTTACTCTGGGCCTGTACTCGTCCGTGATGGTGGTGGAGGCCATGATGATGGCCATTGCAAGCGTCGTGCCTAACTTCTTGATGGGGATCATCACCGGCGCTGGCATCCAAGTAACTCTTCTTACTCTTTCCTTTTCGTATCCGGTAGGGCCAGGCATTTATTGTCGCAATAACTTGTATGTCCTTAGCAATCGTCGTCAAGTGACACCTACATACATAGTCAAGGTCTACTGCTGCATAACCACCGTTCATATTCATATTCACACTTCATATCATAATCACAAGCGCATTTATGTAGAGCAGTCCAACGAGTTACGACACTCCACTTCACATGGATCTCACATGCATGTCTCGACCATCGCAACTAACTAAAGTTGTCCCCTTTTTACTTTTTACTTTTAGAAGCAAGGTGTAGCATGACCCTAGCATTGTCTCGTTTGGACTCCACCTCATTTGGAAATATCCCCAGGGTTACTTTTGTGACCTTTAATGCTTGCATTATTTTTTCTACCTTTTAAAGTAAAGGGGGCCGGATAAGGTGGCGAGCTCAAAAGCAAATTGAAGCACAGTTTTGCAGCTATTTAAAGCGATGGTTCAAAACGAGTGCACCTCAGAAGCAAATTAAAGGATGGTTTTGCATCTGCTTAAAGCAATGATATGATGCATTACAATTACAAGTAAAGCTTTAGTGTGCGTCAACGAAAAAATTTTAAAGTTCAAAATAGCATGTCCTCGAGCTTCACTCTACTCTCGTCCTTCCTTAATTGTCACTCTCTGCCGAACCCTTCATCGACTAAGTCTTCTTGATAAAAATATCGAGATGGCCAATTTTATTTTGGAGTGTTGTCGTTCGTATGAAACACTATTCAATTATCGATAAAATAAAATATTTGCGTAACTCACCTTGAAAATAAAATATGCATTAATGTGGAGCGGTATTGGGCCCTCGATCTTCCTCAAAGATTTTCAAGTTACACACCATTTGCATGTTTTCTTCACCGGCTGATCAAAGATTTGACGTTTGCCTTTTTGTTGTTGATGGTGAAGGGCATATTCATGCTGGTAGCTGGATACTTCCGTTTGCCTGGTGACATTCCCAAGCCAGTGTGGCGATACCCTATGTCGTACCTGAGCTTCGACTTCTGGGCCCTTCAGGTAAACCTTTGTTTTTCCATGTCTGTCGCGACTAAGGATACCGCAATTAGGGTGCAGGGGCCAAACATCTTAACCTTGTGTAATACCCTTCCCCTTCGTTGCTATTGTATGTCCTAAAGGGACCGACCATGAACGATAAGGAATCAGCATATATGCAACTAGATTCGGAAATTTTAACCTTGATGAATGCATCCTTCTCCATTGATGTTGTATCCTAAAGAGACCATGAATGACAAGGAGCCAAGGGAGGAAGTTAGATTCTGACGTGGGAGCTGTCTTCTGGCTGGTCTTCGGTATGCAGGGGCAGTATCAGAATGATTTGCTGGGGATGGTGTTCCAGAACCAGCCGGGGGCATTCCCGCCGGAGATTCCAGGGGAATACTTGGTGGAACAGGTGTTCGAGATAGACACTAGAAGGTCGAAGTGGGTGGATCTGGTGGTGATCTATGCTATGGTGGTGATGTACCGCCTCATCTTCCTGCTCATGATCAAGATGAAGGAGACCATCACGCCATGGATCCGGGGCAAGCTCGCGCACCGCTCCCTCAAGAGACGGAAGTCTGCTGTCCACAGCACAGCGAAGCAGCCTCCCAACCCTTCCCTCTCCCCCTTCCGAGACACCGCCCCCATCATCCGCAGACCATGAATGAGAGAGAGTAATAACATATAACACAGACACCTTTAAGTCCAACAGCTCAACAGGACCATACAGAACAACACAAGTTCCATCCCTATCCCTATCCCTATCTTCTGTTTATTCATCCTTTCATCGCTTCGCAATTGACTGCTAGCGAGAACGGACGGCATGGTCACTGCACCCGGCCTTTGCCTATAATATGTATAATATTTATTCTGCTCTCGCGAGTCGCACTACATGTAATGATCGTTCCAGGTACTACTACCCCCGCGCCTAACATGGATGAGAAGCAGGTTTCTCATCGCCTCTCCGCTGCAGGCAGACCAGACCTTCCTCTTCTTGCCACAGCAGGATAGCCGTCGGCTTTACCCGATGGTTACTATTCGTTTTATACAGCCCGCGAAATTCTGAAATCTTCCCCTTTTTGGTTTGGCAATTACGATGTATATCGTTGCATTAAATTAAAAAAAAGGTTTGACAAAGAAACGCGTCGTCGGAAACGCGGATTTGAAAAGTGGTGTTTTGAGCTTGCGTTGTGTCATTTCTGCCTCTTCAGTCTTACTTTGAAGCTTTGATATGCAACTGCTCCCTAAGTGCCGACGGTTGGAAAGGGCTGTATACGAGCCATCTTATGGATGTTGGCATTCAATACTGCTGCCGACGTAGCTGAGCAGCTGGTAGCTATACAGGAAGGAACGCAGGCGCACTGTCAGATGGATGCGTCGACGGGGCCGAGCAACAAAGCATACGATGTAGTTTTCGCTTGCCTCAAATACGGGAAAACGAAAGATCCAACTCTGCGCATCGAGTCTCCTCCTATCCTTATGTCAAATGCCAAGCGAGTCGTACAACCTTTTTGATGATTTTGGGTTTTGGGCCCAAAACCTAAGCATAGTCGAATGCTCCAAAAGTCACGAATGATGGAACCTCCACCTCACATAGTAATCCGTTTTGGTTGAGGTCCAAGTTGAATATGACAATCCTTAGGATAGTTGGTGCTTTATTGAGGAATGCTTTTGCTTCAACGATGCTCAAATGGTCATGGATCCTCGCCTTGCCCTTTGAAGAAGATTTATTTGTCATGGATGCCCCTTGAATCCCCTTTTCACCCTAATCAATTGACTCTTTTTCCACAAATATCGATGAGTGTGCTACAAGGTTCCAAAGCAACAAGTATTGTCAAGGTTGACCTGTAGTATTGACAAATTGTACACGATTTAAGCTGCCAAGGTCCAATTGAAAGGGTGAATGGGACTTGCTTGGCACGCTCAAGCCCCATTCCATTTGAATGCTCTTTTGAAAAACAAAAGTGAGATTTATGGTTATGGGAAATGTTGAAGGGTGTCTTGAGAAGTAAAGATGTTGACCCCTTGGAGGTTTGGAAAGGGCATTTGGCTTCAATTGTAGGGATTGAGCTGGAAACCCTTTACCAACAATGAAGTTGGGGTAGCTAGGGGGTGCATGAAGCAATGGTAAATCTTTTAGAGTTGATGGATTAAAGTGGAAGTATTTTAGTAGTTGTATTGTAAAATGCATTGACCTAGCTTTTCACCTTGAAAAACCCTTCATTGACAATAAAGTTGGGGTAGCTAGGGGGTGCATCAAGCAATTGGTAAATCTTTTAGAAGAAGTTGACCAATTACAAGTGGAAGTACTTTAGTAGTTGTGAAATGCTTTTGGCAGCATTAAAGATGAAAATAAAAAGATCCATATGATAGCATAATGATATGATTTGGACAATTGTTGATAGGTTTAGCAAACAAGCCTATTTTATACCCTATATAAAAAGACATTCTTTGCACCTCGGGTTGCTAAAACTATTCATTAAATCATATTTTCTCATCATAGCTTTCCTAAGGTTACCCTTATTGATCGAGATGGCCATTTTTGAGTTGCTCTCTTAAAAAATCTAGGCACAAAATAGATTTTACATATGCTTTTCCACATTGAGAGCAATAGCCAAAGTGAAGTAGTCAATAGCACTATTCTTTATCTTCTTACGTCTTACACTATTGGCCATCCTACTAATTGGAATCAATATCCATCCTTTAATTTGCATGTAGCAATACACTTCTTTTAGCTTATTGGTCATCATCTTGTTGTATACGATAAGAAATTACTTATTCCACTATATCTCCTTGTATCAGTTGACTTGTTAGCAAATGATCATATAAAAATATTCCATGAATTCATTGATAAGATTTGACAAGCACAATTATGGAATACTACTTAAGTAAATAAACACCATAAATCTATGACATTTAAAGAAAACCACTTGCTATAGCTTCAAACTCATATAAGAATTTTGAAATCTATTGAATGACATCCCAAAATTGAACTTACTCTGAGATGTTATGGGTCTTTTTATATTTTTCACAAGATTAATGACAATACTTTTTGTTAAGGAATCCCACCTCATTGGCAAATCTTGAATCTTTTCATTTTAGTTTATTGAAACTCTTTAAAGGTGATTTGCCTATTACTTTAGTGGTTGATGATCGGCCATTGCTTGAGGAAGCTATTGCGGTTTTAACTCTTGAGATGATTCTTGACCATGATAAAATTACTACTCGTACTAGTCACGAATACAAAAAATATTTAGTTAAATATAAGAACCATTTAATAGAATAATCCCAATGGATTTAGAAAATATCTATTTCTCCAACTTATCATGATCTATTTTTTGCCTACCTATCACAAGCATATTGAAATCGTAATCATATGTTCTCTGCTACACGAGGTAGTGTTTGTAATCCATGGTTCTTTATTCTTGTGTTGAGTTGTGACATGAGGCAATAAAATTATTCATTAATGTTATTGTTAATTGGGGTTTATTTCTTTATGAACTCTTGGTTGACTTAGTGCCTTGCGTGAGACCATGCTTGCTTGTGGCTAGTCACCCATATTGTTAATTTATCTTGGCAACTGAGGACAATTGCTTTTCTATCTGTTAACCTCAAACACGACAAGAGCGAAAGAAGGCAGAGAAGACGCAGGGCAAAGGCGAAAAGAAGGTAGCCCGACGGAATGAAAAGAAGGAGAAAAGCCCAAAAGCGCAAGGACAACCGTCAAAGACCAAGGCAACCATAAAAAGGAAAGGCGCATAAAAAGCGCACTCTAAAATCTTGTAAAAGAGTGTCGGGCTCTCACCCGTGCTGTTTGTAAAGATAGAAGGATAGTGAAAAGAAAGCAAGGAAGAGAAAAGAACAATGGGAAACAGGGCCTGGGCTATGACCGGCCATGTAAAAAAGGGAAAAAGGGAATGACCGCCCAAAAGGGAAGTAGGGTTTTGTATAAAAAGTTGAAAAGTGAATGAAGAGCTTATTCTTTGGTGTGGCAAAACTAGTCTTCTTCCTCTCTTCTTCTCTCCTTCTTCTTGCTTGTGTGTGCTCTTGAGAGAGGGAGTGTAAGAGTGTGAGGGAGTGAGCACGTGAGAGAGTGAGGAATCGAGAGGGTGAAGCTCTCCACCATCTCCTCCACCTTTTCCTCTTCTCCTTCCTTCTTTTCTCTTGCGCGCGCGGCTATGGAGGATGAGGCATGGAGAAGGAGGAGGCTTGAGGATGCTTGAGCTAGCATCAAGAATCGTGGAGCTACCAAAGTGTGAGAGAGAGGAGGGCACTCGATCAAGCATCAAGGTAAGTTCACTGCATTCGTAGGATCGACGGCGCGTCGGCTAGGTGAGAGATGGCCATGAGAGCTCGCTTGGAACGCTTGAACAATAAGCGGTCCGTGGGTCTTGGAGGTTGAGCGAAAGCTCCCACATTTTGGTTCCGTTGCCGGGACCAATGGATTCAAGCTCGAGCACTCGGGCGGCCCATATCGAGCACTGAAGTAGGGCATTCACCCTGAAACGGAGCTTGAGATAGGTAGGAAGTCTGGCATTTTTGATCTTCAGAACAGGTAAGTGTTTTTGAACAATCTGGTTAATAATGACTGGAAAACATGGAGAAATTGGTTCAGTGTTTTGTTTTCGATTCAGGATGTGTTTAGGATAGATTAGCAGTAGGAAATCACACACGAAGAGGCAGAGGGCTGCTGTTGTGAAACAAGGGAGAAATCACAGGAACAAAGGGAAAAAATGGAGTAGATGCAAGGTAACGGCATAAGGAACACCAGGGACAGAGCCTGGAGGGTGTAGGGTAGAACTAGCAGAGTATAAAACTCTGGAGGGGGGGGCGGGGGGAAGAACCCCATTTTCAGCCAACAGAGAGCGAAAGAGACAGAGAGGGAGAGAGTGAGCGAGCTGGGCAGCTGTCCAATCGACTGGAGCTAGGAGGACATTGCATTCGGCGACTTTAGGTAATCGATCTTGTCCACCCCACTCCAACTCTGCCGCGGGGTAATCGCACGACCAATAGGATAATACACCTAGTGAAAATTGAGCAAATCAGTGTGCGCGACCCATCGGACCGGCGGAATCGGACGGTCGGCCCAGTGTCCGATTCCCAGAATCGGACACTCCGACAATCGTCCGATCGGACCTCCCATTCAATCACTAACTTGGACTAACTGGTCCGATCGGACGTGCCACGTGGCACTCGGACCGACCAGTCCCTTTTGTTAAAATCGGACGCTCGGACCAACTCGTCTGACTCAACCGCTCGGACCACTCGGACGCCCCGACTCGGACCCACCGGTCCGATCGGACGGAGTAATACACGTCACCACTCGGACCTCCTAGAATCGGACCTCCTAGAATCGGACCACTGGTAAATCGGACGTCTGATTCCCAGAGTCAACCCAGAACAAAACCTGACCCATTTAGGAGCACACTGGGGCACTCCCCCGGTGGTTGACTCCCCCCACGTGCGCAACAAGAAGCAGCATGAGGCCCTGCGACCCATGAGGTGGCCAGGAATAGAGTAGTAAAGCATGTTAGGCCCAAAACGAACAAGAGTGGGCAAGACACAGGGAGAGCACTCACAGCACTTTGATCGAATTTCCGCACTTGAAGAACACTTAGGAAAGTCGAAAGCCTGTTTGAGCACGAGTGCACAACGATAACACAATTACGAGTGGCCCTAAGTTGAGCGCTGCATTCAAAAATTAAAAAGAACTCACTCAGATAAATTGCCGAAAAAACCTACCACTAGGAGAAAACCCAAGCGTGACAGACGCACAGAGCGTAGGGTAGGATCAAGCAAGGAGCAACAACGACAAGGATTTGACGGACAACCAGGCGTGAGGATTTCACCATGACAGAGGGAGTTCCAGATCATCGGTTTGCGGGGGAGCTAGACGTTAGCACGTTTCCGGAAGCCATACAGCAAATGGTGAGCAGTTACGATGCACACGCCCGGTATGCACAGCGAGTGCTGAACTTGGCTGACCGAAACCGAACAGACCAGGAGAGAGCACTCGAGGGAGACCTGACGCTAGGCGAGCTCCTCATGAAACGACTGTTCAATAACACCGCGGCGGAGCAAAATGCCGCTGCGCTAGCAACCTCGCTACTTGCAGGACTAGGGGCAACCCAGGGCTCAAAGAGCCAGGCCAAAATACCTATTGTCACTAAGCAACTCGACAAGTACCAACCACCGGACGACCCGTACAGCTTTGTTGAGCAGTTCGAGCAGGTCTGCAAAGCCAATGGCCTCAATGACCAAGCCCAGCGTTTGCAAGCATTCGGACTTTGCTTAAGCGATAAGGGTAGGACGTGGTATACAAGTCTAGATAATGTAGAACGGGCCAATTTCAATAACCTCAAGGATCTCTTCGTTAAGAGATTTGCCGAACCCGGATACTTTGACAACCTGCTAGTGCGTCTGATGAACGTCAAGCAGAAGGAGGAGGGCATCCGCGACTACGTCACCCACGTTAGAAGTCTCCTTAAGAGAATTCCCTTGGGCGAAAGACCGATCGACAGGGCGGTGTCAACCGTGTTCATCAGCGGGATTCGGGATGAACAATTGTACAAAGCACTAGCGGGCAACTCGAGCTTGCAAAGGGACGTGGTGGCTAGAGTTTTCGAGGAGGCCATTAGGGTCGATGACCAGCTGAGGGAGCGGAGCTCCAGGAGCTCGAACCCGGAAGAACTCAACCCACGGAGTTTAGAACGAACACCAACCTCTAGCGAACGACCCAACACGTCATTCCACGATAAGGGGAAGTCCGCCGAGGCAGACCATGGCTTGGCCAGGTCAAGACAGAACTAGCCAAAATACAGGACATGTTAAGGTGACCTGCGCGACAGCATACCCAGTGCGTGTACTGCGGAGGAAACCACTTGCCAGCAGAATGTCAGGACCCTAGGTCGAGACCCTGCACCAACTGCGGAAGGTTCGGCCATGATGCCGCACACTGCAGACTACCATGACGACTGCCGTACATGCAGCCGGCTAACAGGCCACAGCCATTCTACGGAAGGGGAGCTCCTCTTGCCCTACCAGCACCTAACGATGCGAAGCCAGCGGTCCCTAGGCTGGACATAAACCCTACCGGTATCCCTAGGCCACCTAGTCCCTATGTGACCCACCCGCCGAGCGATGCTCCTGTGCATTACGTAGAGGAGCCCAGTGACGAAGAAACCTACATGTACCCGTACGTCTCGCACGACGAGGGCAATGCAATCCTCATGGATTATCGACCAGTACCGGTGATGGCACTAGGACGAGGACGGGGTAGAGGCCTGGGAGGGCAGCCACCGGATCCAGTCACTTGTTGGACATGTGGGCATCCCGGCCACGTCTCGTCAAGGTGCCCAGAAAGAGAGCAGCAAAATAGGGACAAAGCCGACCAAAGGTGTGCGGAGTGCGGAATCACTCATCTTTTTATAGATTGCCCAAGCAGAAGCCGCCTTTTGGGACGGCCAATTTGCCGTCTGTCCCGCTGGGACTGTTTGGGGTTGAAAACCCCGATGGGGAGGCCACATCTATCCCTCTACGAGTGATGACCCGAGCACAAACGAAGCAGGCCGGCGTCTCTTTGCCAGGACCTAGCAACCTCGACGCTGTCTCTGTAGGAAAGAAAAGCCGTAGGCGGAAAAAGAAGAGGTCAGAGGCTAAGGTCGCACTAAAAACCGACAGCATCACGACCTTGCCCCACGACAAGAAGGTCTCAGACGCAGAGGCAGAAACTTCAGCCCCTAGAACTGCGCAACCGGAGAGTGCTAAGGTGGGGGAATACCCACACCCCAGGCGGCAATTGGAAGCCATAGAAAAGGTAAAGGAATGGGTGAGGGAGGCTCAACAGCACCTCAAGGACGTCGAGCCTATCACGGAGGATGAGATTGAGGACCTCTCCAGCATGAGTGCACCCTCATCGCTACCCCACCCTAAGTCTGCCGAGGTGGCTACGCCACAAGCAGTACCGACGAGGGCAAGGCCAGGCCTGGACGTAACAGAACCACAGGACAGCCCTGGCCGTTGGCCCGGACAGTCTGAACATGGACCAGGACAGGGGTTTAGCAATCTCCTAACCACATTAGTAACCACCCCTGTAACGGTTGCGCTGGGAGAACTGCTCAGGCAACACTCGACCCTGTGGCAGGATCTCAAGCGGTGGATCGACAGACCGCTCGAGCAAGCGCCAGGAAATGCTCAAGACCAGGATGCGGAAACGCATTTGCCAAGTTTGACGCTACACTCAAGCCCTAAGTCCTTGCACATCAACGCCTTCTGGGAGGGCTCAGAAATGCACGCAGTCCTGCCAGTCCTAGCCCTAGGGGACACAACGAGAAGGGGGATCGTGGACACATGCGCAGGGGCTAGTGTGCTCAACCATGCAGTGCTACAGAAGTGGGGAAACCCACCCGTCGAAATTGCCCGGTTTAACGTCACACTAGCAAATGGCATGCAAGTGAGACCATTCGGGGTCTTGAAGAATTGGCCAGTGAAGATTGCAGGAATCCCGTTCTCTGTCGACTTCATCGTCATGAAGGGAGTAGACTATGACATCTTATTGGGTCGACCCTGGATGCGCAATGCCAGAGTTATCGAAGACTGGGGTAACAACCTGATCTTCTTGGGCAACCGAGCTGACGCTGTGAGAATAGAGATGGACACTTGGAAGACCTCACCAGTCGACCTAGATACCATCTCCACTCTACTCAAAGGAACCGACCAGAACAAGGAATCCTGCGGGTCCTTGACGAGGTATATCCCTTGCCCGGAGGACGAGCGGGATTGGATGCACGTTCTCGCTACGCTTGATTTGCCATTCTTAGATCAGGAAGCGTACGAGCAGGCTGTCCAAACAGTTGGCAAGCCAAGAGAAACACAGCCCACGCCTGCCTACATGATGGCAGCAAGCCTCCATGACGGACCTAAACCTGTCGCCTTCCAAGTGCCAACCAATAGGAGACAACTTCAAGGGATACTGGGACACCTAAAGAACCGACTGGAGCGCAACACAGGCGCCAATCTCAAGCCGCTCCAAGATCTCTTAGAACAACCCGAATGGAAGTGGACCAGAGTGCAACTGGGCATTGGTCTCCGACCAACGAAATGAGGCAAAATAGGCCCTGGAGAACGATGCACAGTCCAGCGAGGCGGATTCCAGCGACGAATACGAAGACTGCCAACCCTTCGATGAAGAAAGTGAGGGTGAGATGGACACGGTAGAATATGATACCGAAGGGCGAGAGATTGAACAAATCCGAGCGGATGAAAAACCACAGCCGAGGCCGGCCATTTGGATGGACCAAGGGGTCATGTGTGCGAAATGCGATCGTGCGTGGTTGGAACAAATGGGGGCTGTGGATTTTAAGCAGGCCGGCCTAACCCAACCAAGAGCGGCAGCCCTGCTTAGAACCGAGTCGCCCTCCGAACTAAGGCCGCCAGGAGAGACCACCTCCCCTAGTGAAAATGAGGAATTCGACTCTGAATCTGAAGTTACTTCGGAGGATGACCCGAAAATCCCTAGGCCACCCACTGTTGAGATATCGAGCTCCACTCGTGATACGCCAGGGTGACCGTTGTGTATTTATGTCACCGACTTGTCAGTTGTTGCAGACGCGGTTGGTACACCGCCCATGAATAATAGCTACATGATAGCTATCCTTATCTACTCTAGTTCGTGGCTCAGTTAGTATGCCACCTTAGTTAGTTGAGTTTGGTTTGAGACCCATATATAGGGTTCTTCTATTTCTTTGTACTAGAGTTCTTTTGGCTTACACAACTAAGAAGAGGAAAACTGTTTTCAGCCTCCACCCTTGTGTGTCTTCCCCCATTGTGCAAGCAAGAAAGCTTCAAGCGAGACTCCTTCCTTCTCTCCCACAATCTTGACATGGTATCAGAGCCTTGTTCGTGGTAAGGAGCTCAAGAAAGCAAGCCAAGCTCGCGGTGGTCTAGTAAGAGGAGCAGTGTTGCTTTCATTTTCTGTTTTGGGAGCAAATCTCTGCAGGTAGCACAGCCGGAAATTGCAGGAGTGCATTGTCTCAGGTTGAGACGCCCTTCGCGGTGAAGTAAGAGGGCAGTATATGCTGCGGGTGAGGGCTTTAGCCCACGGCGACCTTGTTTTTTTGATTTGAGGCCATTTTGGGGCCTGTTTTGCAGACGGAAGTTTTCTGCACGCACTCAGGAAAAGGCTCAGTTTTATGCTGTGCAGCCAGTGTTCTACAGGTCGGTGAAAAGTTACTGTAGGAATTGCATCGTATGCTTGTGCGCAGAGATATTGGGAGTTTCAGAATTATCCTTGGTTCCTGTTTATGCAAAATCGTCACTAGGAAGTGACTGTGTGGTCAAATACCACTTTCGCCAGTTTTGCAGATTTTCCCTTGTGAGGGTGAAGCTGTGTTTTTTGCAGTAACAGAATTTCTTGCAGTATTCTGTAATGGCGTCTGATTCTCTTTCACAGATTGTCACTGAAAAGCTTGACAAGAACAACTTCCAGGCATGGAAGTTTAGAATGACGAATTTCCTTATGGGAAAAGGATATTGGGAATTTGTTGCAGGAAATGAAGAAGAACCAGTTCTTCCTGATGTTCCCAATCAACAGCAAATGCAGGCATTCAAAGCATGGCATGAGAGAGCTAGGAAAGTTATGTATTGGCTGTCTATCAGCATTTCAGACTCTGATTGTGCATATTCAGGATGCAAGTACGCCAAAGGAGGCATGGGATACTCTGTCAAAAATGTATAGCACAAATACACAAGCCAGGAAAATGCAGCTCAAGCAAGAGTTGCATAATGTGCAAAGAGAAAATATGAGCATCAATGACCACCACATGAAGGTGAAGAAGATTACAGATGCACTTGCTTCCATTGGGTCGCCAGTGGAAGATGATGATTTAGTTTCCGTGACCTTGAATGGTCTAGGAAAGGATTATGCACAGTTTCGAACATCCATTTCCGTTCGTGAAAGATTTCCTGACTTTGAGGAGTTGATTGCTCTTCTAATTTCTGAGGAGCAGAGAAATGGTGGTGCATCTTCTTCAGGAGCAACTTCAAAAGAAGCTGTCTTCTACTCAAATGCTGGAAGAGGTAGAGGCAGAGGTAGAGGAGGCCGATTTGGAGGCCGTGGTAGAAATCAGAATATGCAGCAAACTCAAGAAAACCAGTCCTATGGAGGAGGACGTGGTAACTCTAGAGGCAGGGGGAGCCAAAGAGGTTGTGGTGGATGGCAAAGAGGTCAAAATGCAAACAGTAATGTTGAATGCTACTACTGTGGTAAAATGGGTCATATGGCTAAAGACTGCTATAAAAAGCAGAATGACATCATGAATGGAAAACTGCAACAAGGGAATTATGCATCTTCTAGCAGACAGGGTGATGACAGAAATGAGTATTTGTTCATGGTGCAGCACATGAACAATTCTATGACAAGTGCAGAAGAAAGCAATGATGTATGGTATGTTGACTCAGGTGCATCAAACCACATGACAGGTCATGCAGAATGGATGGAGGATGCAAGGAAAATGGAAAAACCAGGATTTGTGGAGACTGGTGATGATACTGCACATCCTATTGTGCAGATTGGAAAAATTCCCTTGTCTATGCAGGGTGGGAAAAAGAAATACCTGTCCGATGTATTTCATGTCCCGAATATCACCAAGAATCTGGTTTCAGTTGGTCAAATGGTTGAACAGGGCTTGCAGGTCAGATTTAATCCTCATGGATGCTTTGTTGAGGATATGAAAAATAAAGGTCGCTTGATAGCAAAAGGAAAGAAGAAGGGCAGAATGTTTACATTGGATGCAGACATGTCTGAATTGAGTGCAGCAATGTTTGCACATGGGACCGGTGTAGTTGCAGATATTGATATCTGGCATAAACGCATTGGTCATGTTAATGTACAGCGACTTAAATCAATGCAGGCCCAAAATATTGTTGCAGGATTGCCCAAATTCAAGATTGCAGAAATGCATAAGGTATGTGAAGCCTGTCAGTTTGGAAAACAGGCAAGGAAACCATTTCCTAGACATGTTCAAGAGAGTGAGAAGCCATTGGAATTAATCCACTCTGATGTGTGGACAACTAAAGCTGCATCTCTTGGAGGCTGTCATTATTTTGTCAGTTTTATTGATGACTATAGCAGAAAAGTTTGGGTGTATTTTATGAAAAAGAAAAGTGAAGTTTTTGGGCATTTCAAAACTCTTAAAGCTATGGTTGAAAAAGAAACAGGCCTGCAAATAAAATGCCTAAGGTCAGATGGAGGGGGAGAGTACCTCTCAAATGAGTTTGCAAGGTTCCTGCAGGAGCATGGCATAAAGCAGCAATATTCATGCAGTCATACCCCACAACAAAATGGAATTGCAGAAAGAAAAAACAGGCATATTGGAGAGGTATCTCGTGCCATGCTCAATGAAAAAGACTTGCCAGATTTTTATTGGGCTGAAGCAGTTGCTACAGCAGTCTACATAATGAACAGGACTCCCACTGCAGCAATACATGGAATGACTCCAGAGGAGAGGTATACTGGTAGGAAACCAGATATTTCTCATTTGAAAATTTTTGGTTGCATTGCCTATGTACATGTGCCAGATGAGCTGAGATCCAAGTTGGATCCAAAAGCTGAGAAGTGCATCTTTATTGGTTACTCTCTGCAGCAAAAAGGGTATAGATGCTATAACCCTTCTACTCGTAAGTTTACAGTGAGTAGAGATGTTGTTTTTGATGAGATGAGTAGCTGGTATAAACCAGTAAATGTGATTGATGATGTAGATGCACAAAATGGTAATGCTGCACAGAATTCACAGCAGCAGTCACAAAACATTAGTGGACCTGGAACGTCCTCTAGCACTGGTTCACATTCTTCGCCATGGACAGGCAGATTGAGATCAGGAGATTCTTCTCAAAGTAATGCAGATAGTGATATGCAGGTATCACGAAAAGGAAAAGAGAAGGTTGATCAGCCCATGTTTGATGTGAATGCAGGTCACTCTTATGTGGATGGTGAATCCAATGGCTCAGAACAGAGCATTGATGATGAGTTGGGTATTCCTTCTATTGTTACACCTGGAGTAAGGAAGACCAGGGATGTTTTGAGAGCACCTGGGAGTGAACCCACTTTGCGCAGGTCTACGAGAGCTAGGTATCCTGTGGATAGGCTGAAATATGATGGATTTACAGCCATCCACTATGCATATATGGTCAAAGTGATACAGGAACCAGAACCCACATCTTTTGAGCAAGCCATGGGAAAAGAAAAATGGGAGAAAGCCATGGATGAAGAAATGGATGCCTTGGAAGCAAATGCTACATGGGAGTTAGTACCTTTGCCTAAAGGTAAGAATGCAATTGGCTGTAAGTGGGTTTATAAGGTGAAGCACAATGCAGATGGTTCTGTAAATAGATACAAGGCAAGATTAGTAGTCAAGGGGTATGCACAAACATATGGCATTGACTATGAAGAAACATTCAGTCCAGTTGCAAGGATGGCAACAGTAAGAGCAGTCATTGCTATGGCTGCATCAAAGGGATGGTCTTTACATCAGATGGATGTAAAGAATGCCTTCTTGCATGGTGATTTGCAAGAAGAGGTCTATATGGAGCAGCCACCAGGTTATGTGCATGCTGTTCATCCTGAGTTTGTTTGCAGGTTGAAGAAAGCCTTGTATGGCTTGAAGCAAGCACCTAGAGCGTGGTCTGACAAGATAGGACAGTATCTTGTCACCATTGGCTTTCAGATTTCCAAGGCAGATTTCTCACTTTATGTGAGAAAAACAGAGAAATGTATTATGCTACTTGTCATTTATGTTGATGATTTGATTATGACAGGTGACAGTGATGAAGATATCCTTCATGTGAAAATGCTATTGAAGCAGAAGTTTGAGATGAAGGATTTGGGAGAGCTGCGTTATTTCTTGGGCATTGAGGTGATTAGATCACCAAGTGGGATACAGCTCTTGCAGAGGCAGTATGGATTGGACATGCTGTCCAAATATGGGATGACAGGCTGTAAGCCTATTTCAGTTCCTTTGGAGCAGAATGTGAAGCTGAGCACAGATGCAGGTGAGCTTCTAGAAGACCCTACTATGTACAGACGCATAGTAGGAAGTTTGATTTATATGACTATTACCAGGCCAGATTTGAGCTATGTTGTTGGATTGGTAAGTCAGTTTATGCAGGCTCCAAGGAAACCGCATTTGGATGCGGCTAGACGCATACTCAGGTATGTGAAGTCCACATTGCAGTATGGACTATTTTATGAGACTGGGGTTTAGATACAGTTGCATGGATACACTGATGCTGATTGGGCTGGTAGCATTTCTGATAGACGATCTACCAGTGGATATGTGTTCTCTTTCGGGAGTGCTGCAGTCACTTGGAGCAGCAAGAAACAGCCTACAGTTGCCTTGTCGAGCACAGAGGCTGAGTACAGGGGTGCAGCAATGGCTGCATGTGAGGTAGCTTGGTTGCATAAGCTACTTTATGATATGCATCAGTCTACAGATGGACCAGTTGTCATTTATTGTGACAACATGAGTAGTATACACTTGGCAAATAACCCAGTCTATCATGCTAGAACAAAGCACATTGAGGTGCATTATCACTATGTGCGAGAGAGGGTTTTACTAGGTCTTATTGATCTAGTTTATGTCAGCACAGAGGATCAGGTAGCTGACATATTTACGAAGGCATTGGGCGCAGAGAAGCTGCGCAATTTCAGAGACCTGCTTGGTGTGCAGGAATTGGGATTGAGCTCGAGGGGGAGTGTTGAGATATCGAGCTCCACTCGTGATACGCCAGGGTGACCGTTGTGTATTTATGTCACCGACTTGTCAGTTGTTGCAGACGCGGTTGGTACACCGCCCATGAATAATAGCTACATGATAGCTATCCTTATCTACTCTAGTTCGTGGCTCAGTTAGTATGCCACCTTAGTTAGTTGAGTTTGGTTTGAGACCCATATATAGGGTTCTTCTATTTCTTTGTACTAGAGTTCTTTTGGCTTACACAACTAAGAAGAGGAAAACTGTTTTCAGCCTCCACCCTTGTGTGTCTTCCCCCATTGTGCAAGCAAGAAAGCTTCAAGCGAGACTCCTTCCTTCTCTCCCACAATCTTGACACCCACGACCAGACACACCAGGGGAGATCTGCCCATCCACCTGAGGCGCCGACGACTACGACAGAATAAAACAGAGCGCTCCAACGGCGTGCGATCGGAAGAACAACGAAAGCCGCGGGATCTCCCTAAGCGCTTTTCGAAATTCAAAAAAGGGGATAGGGTGGTGGTTCTGCTAAGTGCCAAACGCCAAGGGCAAGTCCGCGAGCCCATCGAAGGGCCAGCCAAGGTCAAGGAGATAAACCTAGCCCTGGAACGGGAAACACCTCGACCGGTGTTCATTGCCGAGGACCTGACCACGGAGGAGGAATCCAACCTCATCACTCTTTTGCGGGAGTACTGGGATGTGTTTGCTTGGTCCCTAGACGAGCTACGAGGGGTGGACCCGAGCGTTGTGACTCACAACATACCCATGACGACGGATGCAATGCCGGTCAAGCAGCGACCATACCCCATGAATCCCAAGCACGGCCATGCTGTCAAGGAGGAAATTGACAAGTTAATGCGAGCCGGGTTCATTTACGAAATTGAGCACATGGACTGGGTATCACCCATAGTCATTGTGATGAAGAAAAACGGCAAGATTCGAGTGTGCGTCAATTATAAGAAAGTAAACGCAGCGACAAAGAGAGACAACTACCCCTTACCATACACTGAGCACATGCTTGAGAGGGTGGCCGGTGAGGAAGCCTACAGTTTCCTGGATGGCTTCTCGGGATACAATCAGGTGCAAGTGCACCCTGCAGATAGGCACAAGACCGCCTTCGCCACTGAGTGGGGCGTCTTTGCCTATGTAGTCATGCCATTCGGGCTAACCAATGCCCCCGCCACCTTTCAGCACCTCATGTGCACCATATTCAAGGACATGCTTCGCAAGGAGTTGGAGGTCTTCGTCGATGACCTGTGTGTCTATTCAGCTTGGAACCAGCATCTCGAAAAACTCCGCGCGGTCTTTGAACGGTGCCGTTTATACCGTCTCTCCCTCAACCCCCTGAAATGTCAATTTTGGATAAAACACGGTTGCATCCTGGGACACGTGGTGTCCAAGAACGGCATTGCCACGGACTTCTCAAAGGTCAGGGTTATCGTGGACCTCCCACCCCCAAGCAATTATAGGGGGGTTCAATGCTTCTTAGGTCACACAGGATACTACAGGCGGTTTGTACTAAACTACGCGCTGATCGCTAGGCCATTGTACAAACTGCTAGTTGCCTTCGAGTGGACCGAGGCCTGCCAGCGAGCCTACGAGGAACTGAAAAAAGCCCTAACGACAGCACCTGTCCTACGACCCCCAGATTGGACCATGCCATTCCACGTACACATCGACGCTTCTAAGTTCGCCGTGGGGGCGGTGCTGTGCCAACCAGGTGAGCATAACTTAGATTACCCAGTAAGTTCTGCAAGTAGGCAGCTCACTGAAACAGAGATGAACTATTCAACAACGAAAAGGGAAGGATTAGCTATGGTGTTCACCGTGAAGAAGTTTCGGCATTACCTGCTTGCCATCCCCTTCACCTTCTTTGTCGACCATCAAGCCCTGCTCTACCTAGTCAACAAACCTTGCGCTACCGGGCGTATAGCACGATGGCTTCTCCTGCTCCTAGAGTTCGACTTCTCAGTGGTAGTATGGAAGGGAAAGCAACACTATATGGCTGACCATCTGTTCCGAATACCCACAGGAGAAGCTGTTGGACAAGGCATAGTGGACGATTTACCAGACAGCCACTTATTCCGCATATCCAACGAAAAAGACCTATTCAGGGCCGACCTGACACCATATTGGGCATACGACATAGTCCAAGTACTCGAGCATGGGCTGCCCGAACGACCAATGGAACGGGCACGACTTAGGCGATTAATCCTGAAAATCCAGCCTTATCAGTTGATTGCAGGCCAGCTCTATAGGCTGGGGCAAGATGGTCTGCTACGTAGATGCGTATGTGAGCATGAGATGCACGATGTGCTCTCAGAGGCGCACAGCGGCATTGCAGGAGGACACTTTAGCGGGGATACGACAGCACGGAAGGTGTTGCAGTCCCAGCTATGGTGGCCCACGCTCTTTCGGGATGCCTCACAATTTGTCAAACACTGCGATGCATGCCAACGAACGAGGGTCCCAATCCGTAAAGATCAGATGGAGTTAACCCTGGTCATCGCTCGCCAACCTTTCGAAAAGTGGGGTATTGACTTCATAGGACCCATTAGCCCTGCGGCACAATATTCACAGGCTAGATATATAGTGGTAGCCACCGCCCTGTGGGCCTACCGAACAGCTTATAAGACGGCCGTCGGACAAACACCTTTCAGGCTAACCTATGGGACTGAAGCTATTCTCCCCCTAGAATTCTTTGTCCCCAGCCTGCGGATAGCACTACAAGAACGATGGGAGGGGAGGGAGGCATGGACGCAACGCTTAGTCGAGCTAGAACGCCTGTCGGAGGTACGTCTGCTAGCCACCCATGTGCTTATTTGTGAGAAAGCTAGACGCAAAACCTGGTTTGACAAGCACGTCAAGCAACGAGAGTTTGAGCAGGGCGACCTAGTACTCCTCTATTCAGTTAAAGGACACAAACAGAAGATGAAATTCAGAGGTCTTGGGCCCTTTAAGGTCCGCGCAATCAGCCGTACTGGTAATGTCGAGCTGGAAACCCTAGATGGAGAGGGCATCGGCTTCTTTAATGGCAGTCGAATCAAAAAGTATTATCCGCCCACGCACCCACTGCATGAACAACCAATGGTGGAACCGCTCGTTAAAATACGAGTAGCCACACTTACAGAAATCGAAGAGGATGAGGACGAGCTTGTCGAACCCGCCTACCTCCGCATCACGATCATGGCCAAGCAAACGTGCTCCTTCAACGCCCTGATCGACGAGGGGGCGGATTTTAACATCTTAACACATGAGCATTGGACTCAACTGGGCGCTCCAACACTTCACCCCACAGCAGCCAGATTGAACCCATATGGGGCCCAATCCTACCCGCTCCTTGGCACATGCAGGATTGCAGTTTCTATCGAGACTGAAACTATCCCCATGTTGTTCTATGTCCTACCCGATGCCAGGGAGGCAGGCGCAGAGTCACTGCTCGGGCGAACTTTTAAAAAGCAGACCCGCTGCAATGTTGATTATGAGTTACAACACATCCACCTAACAATCGGAAATGTGGCAATTACCACGACTTTCAACCAGCGCCTCGTAACCCCAGCCTTGCTCAACGAACCACCGTTAGAAATAGTTGCACAAAGGACTAAGAAAGAAGGCCGTGCATATCTACTACACCTAGATCCCCATGCACCGCAACCCGCCAAACCTAAGGCAAAACCCCAACAGACTCGCTTGCACTGGGTGCCGAAAAAGCCGCGGGATCAGTCTACAACTAGACGTGTGGATCCGCTAAACACATACAAACCTAAACCTAGAAGACCAAAATGCCATCATCACAAGTGCCGCATGGTTAAGAAAATATGGGTCCCTAAAATCCTGCTGCGTGCACAAGGCTACTATGAAGGGAATGCCTTGCTGTGGATCCCCAAGATCCCAACTGACACAGGTCCTGCTCCTACGCCAATCGCAAAGTCCGGTCCTCGGACACTTCAAGACCACGAATCGCGCAATCCATCCCAGTCATCCGACTCCCTTGAGAGTCATTCCACAGGCGTCATACACGCCCAACGGCCCAAGCACCGGCCACTACTGCTGGCGGTCTCACCCAACCACCCTGGCCCGCAACCCAGCAGCCCTGCCGACCGCCCTAGCACGGTCCCTCAGACCAACCTCGACCCGTCCATTCAACCGTTGGCCGAGCCGCTGACTCAAACAGGCCCCCACCGGCAGCTCTGTGCCGACCGAACCTCTAGCCCCAACAAACCTCAACCACCCGACGGCCTTAAGCCTTCCTATGAACGGAAGTCATTCCTAACGCTGGCCACAGACCTCACCGAGGACACAGGGATTGATGTTGTGGACTGCATCAAACAACTCGACGCCACTTTTGTGGCACTGGCCCTTAGCTATGACCGCCTAGACTTGGGACTGTTAGTAGAACCCCTTGCAACAGACGTACGCACTATGCCTTGCTCTTGGGAAACTTTTGAATTCGCCTTCGCACAAGCTTCACGCTCTGCCGCTGAGCTACTCGCTCGCTCGGTCTCCGAAGAGCAAGCCATTAGGCAACGCCTCATCCCATCGTTTGACCCGCGCACGGTGTCCAGCCTCACCAACCAAGAAACAACAAGGTTGTCCCACCTCGCGGACACCGAATCTCCCTTCTTGAAGCAATGGTACACTCTTCGATTAAAGTGGGCAACAGAAGGATGCCGCACAATGACCAACGCCGAACAACGCCGAGCCATCAAGACGGCCGAGTATGATCCCACATACGTCGCGCCCACCTCGTATCGAGTGTTAACCACTCTTCGAGGTCGAACCATGGACGATCATATCTTAGAACACCCCTATCTCGATCGTATCCTGACAGAAGAAGAGCTCCACATCGCAAGTCGGACAACTCCGGAGATTTCCTTACCGATGTCCTCACATACATCACCCACGTAGGCATCCGACCCTGTGACCTGGACCACACTGCACACCTCGAATATAACCCCAACTTCTACGATTGGCTCCTCCTCAAAACAACCTGACCACCTGCAACCCACACCCCAATCCTGGGACGGATTTTTCTTTTCCTCCAGGGAAAGGGCAGGAATAGTGGGGCAGTAAATCAGCAAATCTAAAAAGCAAACCAAGCATGAAAGTTAAAACTAAAAGTGAACCACGCATGAAAAAGCTCCAAATTAAAATGCCATGTAGGAACATGTGATAGAAGTTGAAATAATAATAATAATAATAATTAATATTAAAAAAAAATCAAATCATGATTATAAATGATGAAATCTGTTATGATTGTCCCACAAATTGGTTGCCAAAAATACTAAGGAGCGAGTTGACTGGATGTACAGGTAGTGACCATGGCAGGCCAAGACAAAGTGGGCAAACTCCCTTTTTCGGAGGAGGAACAGGCACGGTACGGCCTCACGGTGGAAACCAGAGCATTCAATCAGCTGAAGTTCCGTCATATATTCAATTTGGAAGATGTGTTTATTGAGGAGCCAGCAGTGCGACGGATCATGGAGCAATGCCACTTGCAACGGTACCTGGAAGCAGTAGGCCGGAGAATAGACTATGCCCTGTGCGCAGAGTTCCTACGCACCTTCAACAAAAACAGAGGCACCATCACAGTACGGGACGCAGGAGCCACCAAACAGGTGCAGGTTGAGCTGACCTCGGAACTGGTAGAACGAGCTCTGGAACTTCCGAACAAGGTGGAGAAGAAGCAGAAAAGGGACGTCTACGCCATGTTGGGAATGGACAAGGTGAAAGTCCACACCAACGACGGAGTCAACTTGGCAGACATCCCTGATCCAGAGATCCAGCTGCATGCAAAAATGATGCATGCCCTATTTTCGAGTCAACGGTACAATAGCATCATGTCCAGGATAAATGTACCTTTACTCGAAAGCATCGCGACTCAGGCACTGGATGAGGTAAACCTCAATGGCTTCGTGAGAAGGACGATCGAGGCCTCAGCAAAGGCCCTGGCAACAGGAGGAAGGGCCGGGGCAGGAGAATCCCTCTCGCCTCGATCGACCCGCAAGGCCTCATCCTCCAAGGCCTCCACCGTAGGGTTTGGAGGTGTCCTCACTGCAATCCTCCACGAGGCAATAGGGCAGGGACGTGCTGAAGAGGACAAACAGGGAGGCGGCCAAAAAGGAGGCGAATCGCCGTCGCAGTCCCAGCCTTGGCCGGATGAACAGTCGGATGAAACAGAGACAGACACCGACAAGGAGGAAGAGCGCCAGGCAGCACCAGAAAGGGAAGTGGAGCAACGAACCAAAGCCCTGCATGGAAAGAGAGAGGAGGAGCGAAGGAGGAAAGAGCAGGAGGAGCTCGAATGGGCCCGAAGAGAGTCGGTGAGAGAAGAAGAGGAAAGAAGAAAAAGAGCTGAGGAAGAGCTGAGGAGGAGAGAAGAAGAAGAATTAGAGCTGGCAATGCGTCGCTCCATCGAGGAACAGCGTAGGGAAGAACTAGAGGGAGCGGGCAGGGCATACCAATCCGAATCTGAAGCGCCCGGCCCCAGCACTGGTGCACCGGAACCCGTGCCGCCGCCTCCTACAGAAGGGAAGGGAAAAGAACCGATCAGACCCGCCTCCCCTTCCCCCGCACCAGCCGCACAAGCCACTCCCCTCAAGGTGACGCCCCCTGACACGGCCGCCCTGGTGCACACCGCAAAGGTAGATGAAAGCAATATAGTTACCTGGCTACAATTCTTAGTGGAACGAGAATTGGCAAGGGAAGCAGCCAAGGCCACCCCAGTCTCAGGGGCCAAAAGGGCAGCGACGACCGAGCTAGAGCAGGGACCAGACGAGAAAAGACAAAAGGTGGAGGAGATTGCCACTACTATGATCAGGCCCCACTCTCCACCCCCAGCAGGCCACTATGATGACTATGTAAAGGAGCTGCTCGTGCAGTTGCAAACAGCCAAGCAGGAAAGGAGGGTAGCGGTGGAAGAGCTGGCAGCGGAGCGCGAATTGCAAGCTGCCCTCCAACTAGACAGAGTAAGACAAATAACAGAATATCAAAAAGAAATTGCTGCGCTTAAGGAGGAAGCCAGCACCAAGGAGGTGGAGGAGCTGAAAACCCTGAAGGAGCACGATGCTACTTGGGAAGGACGAATGAAAATTCTGATGGAACGTCTCACCAGGGAAAGGGAGACAAATGCCCACCTTCAGCGCAGAAATGACCAGCTATCTGCAACTAACTTGGAAGCGCAGAGCCAACTCGAAAAAATCAGAGAAGACATTGCAGAGCTGGATCAATTGCGGGCAGAACAGGTGCGCCGGTTACAGGCGACGCGGGACCAACTCAACGAGCAAATTGCAGAACAGCACCGAGAGCAGTCCCGTTTGCACCAGGAGCTCGAAGCCCAACAACAGCAGCTTAGGGCAATGACCCTCAAACAAGGAGAGAGCCTGAAAGACATGGAGAAGCGGGCAAAGGAGTGGGCAATTCACAATGAGCAGAGAGTGAGAGACCTAGTGCGCCGGCTGGCCAAGGCTGAGGGCGACAAAGTGATGGCTAAAAACCAAGTAGAGGCAGCCCAACTTGCTATGATGGCTCAGCAGCACACTTTCATCATGAAGAGCTCATTCTTTGGTGTGGCAAAACTAGTCTTCTTCTTCCTCTCTTCTTCTCTCCTTCTTCTTGCTTGTGTGTGCTCTTGAGAGAGGGAGTGTGAGAGTGTGAGGGAGTGAGCACGTGAAGAGTGAGGAATCGAGAGGGTGAAGCCCTCCACCATCTCCTCCACCTTTTCCTCTTCTCCTTCCTTCTTTTCTCTTGCGCGCGCGGCTATGGAGGATGAGGCATGGAGGAGGAGGAGGCTTGAGGATGCTTGAGCTAGCATCAAGAATCGTGGAGCTACCAAAGTGTGAGAGAGAGGAGGGCACTCGATCAAGCATCAAGGTAAGTTCACTGCATTCGTAGGATCGACGGCGCGTCGGCTAGGTGAGAGATGGCCATGAGAGCTCGCTTGGAACGCTTGAACAATAAGCGGTCCGTGGGTCTTGGAGGTTGAGCGAAAGCTCCCACACTATCCCTAAACAATGTTATGGATATTGGTTTATTTGATTGATTGATAATTGATTTAAAGTTAATTTCTTTTTATATCTTACATTGATTTGTGATTCGTCCCACAATTGTGACTTGTTGCACTTGTGAACATGTAGCACTAGTCACATTGTCCAAGGTGGACATTAGGAGGATTAGTGTGTTTTGTGTTATTGGTGGATAGATATTTAGATCAAGGATTTGGAAAAAGTTATGAAAGCATGGATGGGGTACAAATAATTAATCTTGGAATCTTTATAATCATGCATTTGCATGCTTGAAGTGCTAGACATTTTCATTTTATGCTTCTAAGATTGGACACTATTATTATTTTTCAACCCAAGGATATTGTGAAGGAGTTTGGATATTATTTAGATATTGGAAGGAAGGGAGACGCTTATAAAAAGAGAATAAAGCATGGATGCAAAATGCTATTTTGAGCATAATATCAATAAAAATTTATAAATATATGATTGGGGAGAGCCCTCCCAATGCATGGGGGGAGATTGCATCCAATTTGTATCCGGCCCCACTTTTAACATTTCTCTCTATTCTCTTCTATTCTTATGTGAAATTTCAATTCGTATAATTGTTTGGTCAATTTGTGGTTTATGATTCAAGTTTAACAACATTTGTGAACTAATGGGCTTAACACTAAGTCTTAGATAAGAGTTAGTTGTGTTATGTAGGAAACTACAAGATAAGGCTCATGTTTTGAAGATAATATTTAGAAAGCTTCACTTTGTTAAATCACTTTTGCTTGATACACGCCTTTTGACATATTAATGTAACTATTTTTACCTTTTTGATAATATATCTACTACATCATAAATGTTAACAAATGCTCCCTTGATAATCTATAGTTGGTTTCTGTGAGGAGTTTTCTAATCAATCTTTCTAAAAAATTAGCACCTCCAAAAAAGAGTTGGTTGTGCACTCTTATGATGATCTCCAACAATGGCTAGTAACCTATGAAATCAAATAGATCAAAGTAAGGGAGATCTTCAAATAGCCGGAATGTCCCTTAGGTGTAGCAAGCAATAATTTTAATGGCTTAAGGAGAAGATTGGATTAAAGGTGGCCAAATGATACAAAATGTAGCCCTCACTTGGGTGGAAGATTGATAGTGGTGAAGTAAATCTCGACTTCTACTAGCATCTTTATTAGCTCAATTTTCCCCTTCAGTGAGAGCTCCTAGCAACCGATTGAGATGATCTTTAGAAGATTCTTTGGTCAAAGAAGAGTTGTTGCATAGAAAGGCAATGACAATATGCATTGGGCTTCCAAAAAGACCACATGTCAACCAATTGTGGGCCATGCTTATGAGGAATTGGTTGGAGGGAGTTGTGACATGTAGTGGTACTTGGCCCCATACTAGATGGTTCCATATGATAGGCAACGACCTATTGGTTAATATTAGTTAGTCTTAAGTGGGCCATGCTTATGAGGAATTGGTTGGAGGGAGTTGTGACATGTAGTGGTACTTGGCCCCATACTAGATGGTTCCATATGATAGGCAACGACCTATTGGTTAATATTAGTTAGTCTTAAGTGGTGTAAGGGTTAGCCAAATTGTTGTTGTAGACTAATCTTTGGTGGAGCTTCAAGGGTGTGTCAATGGAGATGTAGGTTGAGGGATATATATATATATATATATATATTTATATATATTTGGGCACTTCAATGTGTACCACTTATTCATTTTAGATAGGTATATAGTATTATGTCTCGTAAAGGGACATTTGCACCTAGGGTGGTTGCGGGTATGGTGGCCCTTTATTCCCAACAACCTCCCACCTCCTAAAGGCAATGTGCTTGAAAGTAGTGAAAGAATTAGCTAAGTCTAAGTATGTACAAAGATGAAAACCTTTCCCTATCCAACTCCCATCATATGGCGGTAACAATGAGCAAACCACTCTGCTAGAAGACCCTTTGTGAGAAGGTATGCAAGGTTATCATCTGTATGTACCTTGACAAGCTCAATGCTCTTGCTATCAAGTATCTCTTTGATGAAATGATACTTCACATGTATCTGTTTTGTCTTTGCATGAAAGATAGGATTCCGTGCTAACATGATAGCACTTTGACTATCACAATGAAGGACATGAACCTCTAGTAATGCCAAGCTCTCCCACCAAACATGAGAGCCATAAAGCCTCCTTGCATGCCTCAGAGGTGGCAGTCACCTATTTTGCCTTTGTATAGCAGACAATACAACACACTTTTGTAGCCTAGATATGGACAAGACTGCTCCTCCTGTGAAGATGAATACATACCCTATAGTAGAATTCCTGTAATCTGAATGACCAGTATAGTCTACATCCGTAAAGCCAACCATAGATGCCTTCTACTTCCCAAAGTAGATGCAAAAATCCTTTGTGCCCTTAAGGTATCTCGTGATACCCTTCACTCCTTCCCAATGCTTCTTGCCAAGGTGTGCCATGTACCTACTAACCACTCCTACCACAAATCATGTTAGGGCGTGTAGCAACCATAACATACATCAAGCTACCAATAGTTGAAGCATATGCAATCTTGGCCATTTCAACCTTTTCATCATCAGATGTTGGGCTATCCTGTGCATTGAGTTTCACATATGGAGGCACTTGCAATCTTGGATACATACTCTTGGTGTGATAGATAGAGAATACCCTTTGACTTGTCGTTGAGTATTCGCATCCCAAGAATATGATTTGCCTCACCAAGATTTTTCATGTCAAAACTGCGATGTAGGCTTTGCTTTAGGATATCCAAGGCATGAATATCCCTCCATGCAATCATCATGTCATCCACATACAAAACCAAGATTATCAGGCTATTGTTTGCTACTTTCTTGGTGTACAAATGTTTGCTTGTGGCATGGCTGGTTGGGAAACATGAGTCAAACTACAATGAAAGTGCTTTCTCGTTTGGGTTATTTATCGTGTTTGAGGTATGTTGATTTTGACCATTGTGATCATTATGTCTATGGTAAATATGCTTAAACATCACATAAGAAGTCTCTTTTCTTGAAATCTTCTCCTTTAGAGTTGTACATTCAGATGTATGTCAAATGCCAGGCTTGTCTCTAGGGGGAAAGAAGTGCTTTATCACTTTTATTGGTGATGCTACATGCAAAGTCTGGGTATATCTTATCCATCGTAAGGACAAGGCTTTGGATAAATTCAAGAAATTCCTAGCATTGGGCTAAAAATATGATAGGTATGTTACTCAAATGTCTTCACTCTAACAATGGTCAGGAATACGTATCTAAAGTCTTTCAAGACTTTTGTGATGGTAAAGGGATCAAGAGAGAGCTCACTGCCACTCATAATCCATCCCAAAATGGAGTCGCAGAGTGTATGAATAGGGCTGTTCAGGAAAAGGTCTGCACTATGATGTCTCATGCTACACTACCCCATGGTTTTTAGGTAGAGTTCGTTATGACAAATGTTCATTTGATTAATTGGTCACACCAAACAGGTCTTTGGGGAAGAGAGTTCCTTAGGAAATGTGGTTAGGAAAGACACATTCATATGCTCATTTGAGAGTGTTTGGCTACGAGCCATTTGTACAAATCAGTAAGGAAGAATGCAACAAACTTGAGCCAAAGTCCTATAAATGTATTTTCCTAGGATATGGTGACGAGGGTGAAATGGGATATTGATTATGGGATCTCGAGAAAAGAAGAGTAGTACACAACAATGATGTTCTCTTTTGAGAAGATCACATGCACAAACAGCCCGACAAGATAAAGGAGGTCAAAAGGGTTGTATTTCGAGAAGATGTACTAATTGGATAGCAGAGAATGCCCACTAGACAACAACAAGTGCATACTCTAAATGGCCCTAAAAATGCAGTGAATAATGCTGGAAATGATCAGCAACAAGCACTTGTCCGTGATGTTCCACCATCTCAGCAAGATAATACACAATTATTAGGACAGCCTCAACTGACAGGACAACAAGTTGTAAATATAGATTTGCAGGCTCAACAACCAACAAATACAAAACCTTTGCTACATCTATCAACTCGACCTTCAAGGCAGCCAAACATATTTGTTCTTGGTACTCAGTATGTTGCAAACTATATTATGTTTGACTACTTGTCATGAACCCTCATGCTTTAAGGAAGCAACAGATAGGAAAGACAGCTAGAATCGGCATAAGGCTATGTTGTCAGAGATAGAATCTCTTGAAAAGAATGGTACTTGAGACTTGGTACATTTGCGTAAAGGGCAAAAGATACTACCATGCAAATGAGTTTATAAGATGAAAGTCACTTATGATTCCTCGCCAAAGTACAAAGCATGGCTTGTTGCAAAGGAGTACAAGGAACATGGAGTTGATTTTGATGAAATCTTTTCTCTTGTAGTCAAAATGACTACTTTGCAAACCATCTTGGGCTTGGTTGCATATGAGGAAATGGAACTCATGCAAATGGATGTAAAGATTACATTCTTACATGGTGATCTACATGAAGACATCTATATGCAGCAACCAGAGGGTTTTGTGGCAAAGGTTAAAGAGCAAATGGTATGTAAACTCAAAAGGTGTTTGAAATATTGTGAGAAGATTGAATGAATACAAGGAAGGAAAGAGTGTGTGTAATTTCATTTGGTTAAGAGATTATGGCACAAAATTGAAGTGGGGTGTGCGTGTGACCACAAAAAGATAAGGATATTGAGCCCATTGAGAGAGTATAAGAGTATTGAGATCACTTTAATGGGTAATGGATGGGTGGGCCACAAATGAGGGTGAGAGAGAAGGGGTTTGGACCTTAGTATGGCAAAGGACCAAAGGGGTAGGTAGGTGGAGCGAGGAGAGAAAATGAGACAAGGATGACAATAATGATAAAGAGAAATATATTTCTCTCTCTTAAGGAGAGGTGATAATGAAGAAGATAAGAGTAGGTGAAGATGATAAGAATAGACAAGAAGTAGGTGGAGAGGATAAGATGAGATCAAGATAATGAGGATAAGGTGCATGTGGATAAGGTTACTTTACCTTGACATGGATTTTAATCCTACTAATCTACACATAAAGAAATTGATTTGGATTGCATGCAATAAATAAATTGAAGGATCAATTGAGTAGAAAAAAGATGGAAGCTACTAATCTAGGCCCTCAGGAGGTTGGTGAGTTCTGATACCATGTAGTGAAAATGACGGTGAGAGAAAGAGAGAGAGACAATGAGACAATGCGATGGAGAATGAACCACACTTATAATGCACACTTGCTTACACACTTACATTGCAATAGTTGAGAGTACACATATATATACTATAAAGGTGTGGATATGGTAGGTTCTGTTAGTGAAATATCCTCCACATGTTCTAGATCCATCTTATCTAGTTCTCCTAAATATCTAGATATTGTCTTTCTAGATATTTAGGCTAAATGCATATTCATATACATTCTAACATTCTAATAGTAAAATGTCAGAAGCTCTCCAAAATGCCAAGCTCTGATACCAATTTGTTGCAGACTAATCTTTGATGGAGCTTCAAGGGTGTGTCAATGGAGATGTAGGTTGAGATATATATATATATATATATTGGGTACTTCAATGTGTACCATTTATTCATTTCAGATATGTGTATAGTACAATGCCGCGTAAATGGACATTCACACCCAATGTGGATGCGGGCACGGTGGCCCTTTATTCCCAAAACAATTGTGGAATATTATTTAGAAGAAAACTTAGTGGCCTTGAGCCATAGTAATAAAGAAGATCCATCCCTCTACTTTAGCATCTAGTTATCTCCTTATGCATATGATTTGCTTCATCCCCACTAGTTGAAGAAAATCCTATATTATCAAAACTTATTCATTTTAAAGGTCCTAGAACTTGGTTAGACCTCTGGGATTCAAGGATCAATACATGGAGAGACCTGGCATGGGCAAAAAAACACTTTGAGCTAACTAATAAGGAGATGGAATGGTTACTTTCAATAGCAAGTAGACTTAGTATCATTGACCAACTTCTCATGCACCTAGATTGATGCATCCAACTGAGTTATTGATTATAGAGTCCACAAAGAAGCTTTGGCAATGTAAGAAGTCAAGGGATATTGATGGTGCTATGTAGACATGGGCTACTTGGTGGAATAGATTTGCCTTGTAAAGGATATCCACTTGGAGAAAAAGAATAAGTAAAGCTTGGAAGGCCATGAACTTCAATATGGTTAACATGTTTTTATGGAGGCTTGTATCTAATAGGCTTCCCACCATAAGATCCTAGATGGTTAAATTTCTCAAGGTTTCTGAAAGGGAGAGAAGAATCAAAGCTTGGACTCGAGAGCTATGGCGAGAGAGAAAGAGCAAGAAAGAGAGAGACAAGAAATGGGAACTCCAATAGTCACAATGTGTGACCGAGCCTTCCTTTATTCAAATTGTCACTAAAAGAATAAAGAATAAAGTGACGGTGACGGGTGCCCACCACCTGCAGTGTGCAGTGGTGGTGACTTTCAGTGTAGTAATACACGGGCAGCTAGGCGGAGGTGCCTTTACCCCCAACAACCTCCCACTTAAAGGTGAATCTGCCCTAGTGAGGAGTGAAAAGAAAAAGAAAAAAGATAGTACAACATGTACACATGTACAACAGTATGAGAAAGACATCATCTCATCCCATGCCCATCAACCTTGTGAGGAAGGCAAAGCACTCTGTAGAGAGGCTTTTCGTGAGCAGATCTGCAAGATTCTGGTCGTCGAGATCTTGACAAGATCAACAGACTTGTCCTCAACGACCCCACGTATGAAGTGATACTTGACCTCAATGTGTTTCGTCTTCGCATGGAAGACTGGATTCTTGGCTAACTGAATAGCACTCATAGAATCCGAATGCAGTGTAGGGATAGCATCAATACCAAGGTCAGCAACGAAACGACCCAACCAAATGGCCTCCTTGCAAGCCTCACTAGCTGCAACATACTCGGCCTCTGTAGTAGAAAGGGCCATGCATTTTTGCACCTTGGATATCCAAGAAACACCACCTCCAGCATATGTGAATACATAGCGAGAAGTGGACTTCCTACTATCTGCATGTCCTGCATAATCAGAGTCAGTGTATCCCACAACTCCTGTATCCTAGCTGCCATAGCATATGCACATATCTGCAGTGCCCTTCATGTACCTCATGATACCTTTCACGACATCCCAATGCTTCTTGCCAGGTGTAGCCATATAGCGTGCCACAACACCGATTGCAAAGGCAATATCTAGACGAGTGGCTATCATGGCATACATAAGATTGCCCACTGCGGATGCATAGGGAATCTTGGACATATCGGTCCTCTGCTCATCTGTCTGCGGATAATCAGCTTGTGATACCTTCACATAAGAAGGCAATGGATAGCCAATAGGCTTTTCGTCCTGGATACGAAAGTGCTCAAGGACTTTATGAATGTACTCCCTCTGTGACAAGTAGAGGAGTCCCTGATGCCTGTTGCGTCTAATGCACATACCAAGTATGTGAGCGGCCTGTCCCAGATCTTTCATCTCAAAGCTCTTCTTGAGCTGAGCCTTAAGAGCATCTAGCTCATCATGAGCTTTCCCTGCTTTCTATCAGCATATCATCCACATAGAGTACCAAAATCAATAAAGAACCATCACGGGCTTTCTTCATGTAAAGACACGGATCCATAGCACTCCGATTGTAGCCCTGTGACTGCATAAAGGCATCAAACTTATGATACCACTCCCTAGGTACATGTTTCAAGCCATAAAGACTTTTCTTCAATTTGCACACTAAGTGCTGCTTGCGAGGTTTTACAAAGCCCTTAGGTTGCTCCATATAAATCTCATCATGCAAGTCCCCATGTAAGAAAGCCATCTTGACATCCATCTGGTATAAATCCAAGTCAAGTTGAGCAACCAAAGCCAAGACTAAGCGCAGGGTGGTTATCTTAACCACAGGAGAAAAGACCTCGTCAAATTCCACACCATGCTCCTGCTTAAAACCCTTTGCTACCAATCTAGCCTTGTATGCCAGATTGGGGTGTCCAAGGGTACTTTTTAGCTTGTACACCCACTTGCATGGCAAAGCCTTCTTGCCCGTAGGCAAGGAAACCAAATCCCAAGTGTCATTCTTATGCAGGGAGTCTATCTCAGACTGCATAGCCTAGGAGTGACTGTCACCCCTGCGCATAGCCTCATCATAGGTGAAAGGCTCTCCTGCATCTGTAACCAAGTCATAATGCATGGAGGGCTGAAATCTATCAGGTGGACATCTGTCTCTAGTAGACCGTCTCACGACAGGCTCTGCTGCCTGTCCAATTGCTTGTCCAACACCCTGACCATGAGCATCTGCTGCTGTAGACTGTCCAACTGGTTGTGCGGGAGCTCTCGGCTCCTCCTGAAATATGACCCTGCGGATCTCAACAACTCTCTCAGGTTGCCTATGCATTTTCTCTTCATGGAAGACTACATCATGACTGCGGATGACTTTCCGCACCTGCGGATCCCAGAGACGGTAACCCATCTCGCCTGCATCCCCATAACCAAGGAAAATGCATTTGATACTCTTGGGATCCAGCTTACTTCTCTTGTTCCTGGGCACATGGCAAAATGCCTCACATCCAAAGACACGGAGATGCGCATAAGAGGGAGGTCTTCCAGTCCATACCTCCTCTGCAACCTAGAAATCCAAACCACTAGAGGGTGATCTGTTTATGACATGCACAGCTGTACTAACTGCCTCAGTCCAAAAGCTCTGTGGTAGGCCTGCATGGCTAAGCATACTATGTACATGCTCCTGGATGGTTCTATTCATCCGATTAGCCAAACCATTCTTGGGGGGGGGGGTGTAGGGGCAGTCAACTGATGCTTAATATCCCTCTCATCACATAAGTGCTCAAAAGCATGTGAGACATACTCACCCCCATTATCTGTCCTTAGACATTTTAGCCTATATCCAGACTGGTTCTCAACCAATGCAAGCCATCTCTGAAACACAGCCAAGACATCGGATTTCAGCTTAATGGAATAATCCCAAAATTTTCGTGAAAAATCATCTATGAACGTAACAAAATACTTTGGACCGACAAGGCATGGGCCCACAGATATCCGAATGTACCAATGCCAAGGGCTCACTCATGCATGGCCTACTAGACTTCTTATGCATAGACCTAGTCTGCCTACCATAAAGACAATGCTCACATGAATTAAAACATGCATAATCAAGGGGTGGTAAGTACTGCAAACCAGAAAGCATTTTCATTCCCTTCAAAGACATATGGCCCAAACGAGCATGCCAAAGAGATACATGTGGGATAGAACCCACAGACAAAACATGATCAAGGGAAGAAGTTGATACAATCAAGGGGTAGAGACTGCCAGCCTTGGCACCTCTCGCAATCACAAGTCTACCACGAGTGATCTTCCATGCAGGGTCTCCAAAACATACATGATATCCTGCATCATCAAGCTGTCCAGCTGATATGAGACTGCGTGTCAAAGCAGGTACATGACGTACATCCTGCATAACAAAACTGCTGTCAGAAGGAAACTATAGTTTAACATCACCAATGCCCACAATATCAAGAGAGCTGTCATCACCCAAGCGCACAAAACCCGAAACAGTATGGTATGAATGAAACCACTCTTGACAAGGTGTCACATGAAAGGACACACCTGAGTCCAAGAGCCAACACTGTGCATACATAGAGTGTATCTTTGTCATCTGTGAAGCACTAGAAGAGGCTGCTAGGATATAATCATCATCAACATTCTCAGGCTACATAACATTGATCTCTTCAATTTTAACACTGGACTTTGCAGGTACTATGCTGCGATCAGAAGACTTATCCTGCACTTTGTCTTTCCCCTTATCTTTGCGCCTTTCATTGCTCAATTCATGGCATTGTGGCCTAATATGGCCCTTTTTCCCACAATGGTGACAAGTAACATCTGCATTCCTGCCACGGGATTTGCTACGTGACTTTCCATGAGACTTGGACCGAGATTTCTCAGAATCCCGTCCACGGCCACTACCACTGCCATGCTTTCCATATCCATCATTCCTGCCTCTAACTGTCATAGCATGAGATACACAAGAGACATCCAAATTCTTACGGTTAACCTCTTCCTGCAGAAGAGCACTCTCAACATTAGATAATTTCAAGGTAGCAGTAGAGGTACATAATGCGGTGCAGAATACATCCCATGACTCATTAAGAGTACCAAGCAAGAAAAGAGGAGTGACATCCTTTGCAAAAGTGATGTCCTGCGAAGTCAAGTTCCTGAGTATAGCATGGAACTGGCTCAAGTGAGCAGACATAGTCACATTCTCCTTCATGCGTGCAGATCCATAAGCTACTTCAGCCAATACATCGAACTCGCTGGACTTTTCTTGTCATAGAGATTTTTGATCTTTTCCCACAACTGCCATGCACTCTGTTCTTCCTCAAAGAAATTATAGTGAACCTATTCTGTGAGAGATAATGCAATAGTGGAATTGTATAACTCATCAAGCTCAAGCCATTCCTCATCTGGCATAGTTGTAGGCGGACGCCCGCTTAACCTCAAAGATTTGATCTGCGATTTCTGCACCAACACCTGTCAAATCTGGCTCTTCCAATAAGAGTAATTCGTACCATCAAGCTTAGTGATATTGAAAATAGCATGATTAGTGGATGAACTCACCATAATGTAGGCTGGAAGACTGTAGACAGTTCAAAACTGCTTGCTGTTTACTGGAGAAAATGATAAAAAAATCACAAAAATCGAGGAAAAATGGCAAAGAAAGTGGAACCAAAGCTGCTGCCCACCAAATACTAGTGAAAGTACATCATTTCAGAGTGTTTCAGCATGAAAAATCCATGTCAGTCCATACATATATACTTGCTGTAATAAATTTCAGAAAGAGAGCTAACAGTGTCAAAATCGGATCCCAAGGCAATCAAATACTGCCAAGACCAAAGCCAGCATCATGCAGGCATAGCATAAGCATATGATGGTCGATAAGCATGAATCCAACACCCAAGTATGTCATACACACATTTGCCAGTGAGTAGGTACACCCCCCTAGGCAATGGGGTAAAGTGTTCCTGCCACTACCAAAACTTGACACAAGTAGGTGTTAGTTCACAAAGATATGGATCCAAAACTGAGACTTAGCTCATAAGCATATAGTGAACCAAGACATCTGATGTATCATCCCACAAGGTAAGAAGTCCCAAAGTCTCAAGTGTTTGTAGCTGCTCAATAGCATGTAACGGCTCAATGCATAAAAGTACCACCTGCTCAATGTTTGGTAAGTATTCAAGAATGCTCCCGCTGGCACAAAAGCCATATGTATGAGCTCAAGAGCTCAAGCCAAGTCAAGTCACAGTGCCAATGACATAAGTCCAAGACAATGCATCAATAGTACATCCCGAACATGTAGACGGTAGAGCATCCGTATGTAGCATCCATAAGCATGTAAGACATCAAGTACATCCCAAGATACGACTCTGGCAAGCCAATGAATAGCTCAATTAAGCTCCAAGAATCCAAGGTCAAGCCAAGACCGAGCTCCAGTAGCAATAGGCTCCAAACAATGTAACTGGCATGTAGTAATGGCATAGGCTAAGCATGTCAAGATCAGTCAGACATAAGCAACATACATGCCATAAGTACATCCAAGATGGAGCATCCAAATGCTTTGCAAAGTGAGCTCAAGCTCAACCAACTATCCTGAATCAAAACCAAGCTCTACGTCGAGCCCCAAGTGTCAATACATCACCATATATGCCCAAAACATAGCCTGAAAAGCATAGGCATAAGTATACATGAGTAAAATGACTTCAGCCCAACTGTGTACAGCAATGATTTATTGTTCAAAACTAAGAATTTCAGCACCAAAATCAGCTCCAAATGGTGGCCAAAAAATAGGCATACATTCCCCTAACATCCGAGCATCAAATGGGACCAACCGGGCATCAAATGACAATGCCAAACAAGCTGTAGCATCAAATGTTAGTGTAACACTGTCATAAACTACTTGTGGACTGTTATGATAGTCCCAAAGCAGTGTTAAATCAGTCCAAATGCTATGCCAACGCATCAACCATCAAAACCAAGCATCAAAGCATGTTCATATGCCCGAAATGGAGCCTTTCCAAGTGCCAATGGAGGGGGAGAGCTGTTGTTGTGATTGTCAATGCCGAAGACACATATGGGAGAGCTGCATGATTCCACTAATTGTAAATGCTAGTCTTTGGGCTGCAAAAAATGGTGGCCAAGCTTCGGAGGGGTCCAGTTAAAGCCAATGAAGGCCTCAAACAAGCAAGTCTTATTCAAAGGCAAGTGAGATATGAAGCAAGGGAGCTTCAATGGTGGCTGCCCTAATCTTGTTTACAACCTGTGAGACCTAAGAATTGAAGTAAACCCTGAAGAAAATGATCAAATACCTTTGATGTAATGCCCTGAAGGTGCCCAACAATGCCGGGAAGGTGCTTGGGAAGCCGGGGAGTGACGGGAGCTCGACAGAGTCGGATATGGCTGTTGGGAAGGAGACCCAATGCAAGTAGGGAGTCGATGGGATGATGAGAATGCCACGAACTAAGCTCAAGATTTGGAAAGCAAAGCTCTGATACCAGTTGAAAGGGAGAGAAGGATCGAAGCTTGGACTCAAGAGCTATGGCGGGAGAGCAAGAGCAAGAAAGAGAGAGACAAGAAATGGGAACTCCAACAGTCACAATGTGTGATCGGGCCTTCCTTTATTCAAATTGTCACTAAAAGAATAAAGAATAAATTGACGGTGACGGGTGCCCACCACCTGCAGTGTGCAGTGGCGGTGACTGTTAGTGCAGTAATACACGGGCGGCTAGGCGAGGCGCCTTTACCCCCAACAATTTCGCCCTTTTGCATTTGGTGGAAGAAACAAGGGGAGTTTGTGATACATTTGTTTTGGGAATGCCCCAAAGTCAAACATGCTTGGGGAAAACTTAAAGATTGGCTTAAGTATGCTAATCTCAGTGATTCCATATCCATGAAGATTGCTTTGTTTAGGGACTATGTAGAGGTGGATGATTTTAGACTCATCTAAGGGCAGAGATTGGTGACCTAAGTACCAATTGACATCTATTCTAGATAAGTTGAAGAAATCGCATTGTATATTCATGTCGTATTTGTAAGAAAAGTTCGTGACCTAAGTCCCAATTGACATCTACCCTAGAAAAGCTGAAGAAATTCTCTTGCATATTCATGTCATTTTTTTGAAAGTTAAATCTTGATAATAGGATTTGGCCTTGCAATATTTTATAATGCTATATTATCTTTACTCTTTATGATGGGTATATATATTTTACTTGCAATGAAAAAAGATATTGGGTTGAGAATATTCTAGGATGGTATAAAATCAAATAAAAGATATACTTACATATAGTAACAATTGGTGATGTGTTAGTATAAAATCAAGAAATTATACTTACACACATTAATAATAAGTGATGCTTTGATGTATTGGAGTGATTTCTAGTACAAGTAATGTAAATGGAATCATTAGTGGTAAGCTTAATGGGAATCATGTCCCATGGCAACTCATGGGACAAACTAGATACGTCCATTCTCATGATGAAGGAATCAATGATGGAATCACAATCTTATGTTAAATCAATATAATTAAAGAGTGGATGGACTATAATGTTGTATGGCATATTGACATTGGATAAGATCTCCATGTATCATGAAACTTGACATCAAAACAAATGGACTTTCATGATATGTTAAGGAACCAAACATTAAATCTCATGTGGCATGCACAAGAAGTCCCTTTAGCACTTGTGCACCTAACAAATGGATGTTCATGATATGGGAAGGGACCAAACATTAACTCTCATGTGACATGCAAAAGTAATCCCTCTAGCACATGAGCATCTACAATATGGCAAAATAGGTGCTAGCATTTGATCTGAGAGGCATGAATAAATGTGCCCCAAAATATGGTTTATGGTAAGTTTAGGCCATTGAATATAATTTCACGTTAGTGCTATTATAACCTCAACACAACATTCACATATTTTTGTCATAGATAAGGGGTCAAGGTGATGCATGGTTTACGGGTAGAAGCCATGGGTGAAACCATGTAAAGATGATGTAAAACATAGTGTTCGACACTATGTTGTGAAAGCAATCCATGTAGTTTTTATCTTAACATTTATTAAATCTTGAAATGTTATTTTTAACTGCTAGTCTTGGGAACTAATCTCTCAATCCTCTGTGTGTGTGTGTGTGTGTTGGACATGTAATCTCTCTCTTTGTGCTTGATTTGTGTGTGCTATATCTCTTTGTGTGTGTATGGAGCTACATTTCATGCTGTCTCTCCCCCCTTCTCTCTCTTTCTCTCTCTTTCTCTCTCTATGTGCACACTTCCTAGCTCAATTCCATGTTGCCTCTTTCTCTGCACGATTGTTGAGTTGCATTGCTATGTGTATTTTACCAAAGAAGAAAAATATAAGATGAAATTGGTTGGATAGAGGACTTTTCAAGAGGCATCCCATGCATCTTGATCATTCGCAGGTGATCCAAATCATTAGCTTTGCTCCTCTCTTTTCATAGTTAGCAAAATGAATATGTTTTTTTCACCTTGTGTACTACTTTACAAAATTCCTTTTAGAAGTAATGTTAAGGTATCAAAGGGTAGTTTTTTCTTCTATTTATATTTTAGTATATGATAGATAGGTAACAGGAAAACATCTTGAAAGCTTTTCTAGGTATTGGAAAGTGCTTGAAAGGTCTAGGGAATCATTTTCTATGGGTTCACTTTTCAAAGGGTACCTTATAAGTAGTTTGTGAGGACAAAAGATCAACCAAAGAGACTCTGGGAAGAGTGACCTAGTGTCTAGTCCATTAAGGGCAACAAGCAAAAAATGAAATGTACTGCCTAGTCATGACAAATGTGGAGACTTGAAAGGTAGTCACTTGGGCCACTTGGGCACACTACATAGGATGTATAATATTCTAGTAGGTTGATTGAGTGGATGAATTTAGGAAGTTTTTGTTCAAGCAGTTTGTGAAGTAGTGTAAGTATGAAAAATTATATTAGAAGTGCTCTAA
Source organism: Lygodium microphyllum (assembly GCF_053477565.2). NCBI lineage: Eukaryota > Viridiplantae > Streptophyta > Polypodiopsida > Schizaeales > Lygodiaceae > Lygodium > Lygodium microphyllum. The sequence continues at coordinate 77,164,233 of NC_141153.1, read as the reverse complement.
AGTAGTGCAATATAAAAAAAATTTGCATAAACGTATATTACCAAGTGAAAATTAGTTATGCATTAAGGCTGTTTTTGGAGTACTTTAGGAGGGATTTTTAAGTGCTCTAAAGTACTACATATCACAAAAGTGAATAGACCAAATAGTTTGTGAAGGAGTTATGCCTTGCATGGTTGTTTTTAAAAATAAGTACTTTTAAAAGTTGTTGAAGGATTCCAAGGTAGTCAATCAAGTTTTAATAGGGATTAAAACTACTATTTTGAGTATTTTGGTAGGTAGTTTTATGTGCTCTCAAGTATTGGGATATCTGAAAATGTACTAAATAAGTAGTTTATGAAAGAAAAGCTAGTTGACTTGTGACTTGCATGCTAGTTTAAATTAAAAAGCACTTCTAAATGATACTGCAAGGTATCTACTATAGTCAATCAAATTCTAGCCGGTTATCAGAGAGAAATAAGTGAGCTAAAGGAAAAGCTTAGGGCTAAGGAGGAGCAAGAGGAAAGGTGGCAGAAGAGGCTTGAAGATGAGAATCAAAAGTTGGTGGGACTTCAAAGGGAGTACAAGCTCTTAATCCTGCAACAAGAACTGCAACGACATATGAAGAGGGTCCAAGATACCTTGGAGGAGTTTGCAGCTGAAGAAGAAGAGAGGGCAAAAAGATATTAGGAAAACATGGATAAGTTGGAGAAGAGGGTGCTTGTGGAACTAGAAGAGTAGAAGAGACTGGAAAGAGAAATTGAGGAACAAGAGCGGAGAATAAGGACCTTAGCTCAAAGGCATAACGAAAGCTTGGAAGACATGAGAAGAAGAGAATATGAATGGGTGGGCAGGAGTGAAGGACGCGTAAGAGACTTAGCAAGCCGACTAGCCCTTGTAGAAGGTGATAAGGTGTTAGTAGAGAGCAAGGCAAAGGCCATGAAAATGATCTTGGAAGCCCAACAGTGTGCCTTCCTCAAGACTCTCTTAGATACCACACAATCAAAAGAGGAGGGGGCTGTTGAATCATTAAGAAGAAAGCTGGAGATCGCTTGTAGGGCTCTAAAATACGGACTGTGCATCCAACCCCAAGTAGTATAAAATAGCTAGGGCCCATAGGATCAAAGAAGCTACTTACTAAGGGAAGACTTGATGGTCCAAGAAGTGGACTTTCTAGGATTCAAGGAAGGATAGCCACAATAACACAAGGGAGAGGAGGTGCAAATGCCGATTGAAGAAGTAGGACCAAGCCTTGAAATGGGACAACAAGACGAGGAGTTAGTTCCCTAGCCTCCCTCCCCATAGCCAGAAGTATAGCATGAGAGGTAGACACCAATACTAATAGAAAGGTAGAGATAAAAAAGAGGAGAACAAACATGTTGGACAAGGCACATGGAGGAGACTAAGAGCTCCACTAGTAGTGGCCCCAAAGGCACCCATCCCTCCAAGAGAAGATTGTTTCCAAGTAGAATGGAATGCAAAACTTATAGTATGGAAGCAGAAGGAGAATAGCCATGAGTCCTTTGACTTTAATTTTCGATTCCCCACCACATTGAGCAGAGTTCTATCAACCAAGGTGGTGGAAGAGGTGATTAATTTAGGAAGAAGGTTGGGAGACAAGTGGGTTGCTAAAAGAGAGAAGAATCCTACCTTATGGGGCATAGGATCTTGACTACTGAGAAAACAAGTTCATGGAAGTGCCCACAACGGTGAAGGGCAATGAGTGCAAGCCAAGGTGGAGAAGGTGCATTTGGGATGGTAACATGGATGCCTAGATGTTGTTCTATAACACCCTACCCTTCAAGAGGAATAACCCACCTACATGCCATATCCTAGAAGGGTAGGAGTGGACTTCAATCCAGACGTCCATGGCTCATATGACTTCCCAAAAATCTATAGTGTCAACGCCACTAAGCCCAAGCAAGCACTCACCTTTTCTAAGAATGAATTGTATGGCTCTATCGACCACTTTCTCAATGAATTCAGCTCTTGCCAGGACCCCGCTTTCCTCTTAACTTGTAATTACCTTAGGCTCCTTGGAGTATTATTAAAGCAAGACCCTACTCCTCAAGAATATCGCCTCATGCCACTCTTTTTTTATCTCAATGCCATCATAGATAGTTGTGCAATGGCTAGGCTAATGATGCACACTACCCTCTTACCATATTTTTGCATAGCCCTCTTAGAGGACATAAGCGACAGTTATTTCACTAGCTGCAACCATCTCTTTTTGTCCACAACCCCTCTCAATGTTCGAATGAGCCTAAAAGGATACATGCACTTCTCCCTCTCATGACCACGATGACAAAGACTAGCTCCTTATCATAATTTATTTCAAAAAAAAAGAGAAAAAGAAGAAAAAAGAGAGATGGAAAAGGAAAGAGAAAAGAGAGAAAGGAAAGGACAAGAACAAGAAAACAGAGAAGAAAAATCACAACAAAAAGCAAGAAAGTCACAAGTATCACACTCATTGCACCTAGGGGTGCTCAAGTTAAGGGCGTCCGGTGGCTGCAGTCGGTGGTTGGCTCTGTCTCTAACCCCCTAGCCCATTCAGATCCTCCACTCCACGCTTAGGGCACATCAAGGGCAGGGCATACCTAGGGAGATCAACCTTGCCTATGGTTAGACATGTCTCCCTAATTTGCACCCATCACATCTCCCTTCGGCACGAATTGGGTCCTCAAGTGTAGGACAACACCCGGCTTGCATGTGGTTTGACCTAGCTCCTAGTTCCACTTGTATGATCACAATGCACTATACGATAAGGTAGACACACCCCCTAGGCAGTGCACCTTTCTTCTCTTTGCAAATACATTCAAATGCTCCCAATTAGCAACATCAAAGGCCTTGCCATCCACTCAATATACACTCAACATCCACCATCAAAATCAATTAATTGCTTCTCTCCCATGACCAATCCCCACACAACCCCATCATCAACACACAACTACCCTTCAAATTGTCGAGCCCTCATTAGCAAAGACCCATAAGTGCCATGGGACTGGCACTTGACTAGGAGGGGGGTAATGTTAACCTCGATGTGAGACTGAAAAAAGAAAATTCAAAATAGGAAATAATGCAAAAAAAGGTAGCTCAACAAATGAATAAGGGAGGAAAGGCCAAAAGTGCAAAAGGTCAAGTTGAAGGTAAAGGCACATTTTTAAATGCAAAGGCATCACCAAAATTTTGTAAAAGAGCGCCAAGCTCCCTCTTGTGTAAATTGTAAAATCTAGACAAGCATAGGTGAAGAAATAAGGCAACTAGAAGGGAATAGAGAAAAGGGACCTTGGCAAGATGCCCAGTCATGTAAAAAAAGGGGATGGGTGCCCAAGGGATTTAGGGCCTGTATATAAACTCAAAAAGTAAATGAGAAGCTCATTCTTTGGTGTATAGCTAAAGTGGTTTCTTCTTCTTCCTCTCTCCTACTCTCCTTCTTGCTTGTGTGTGCTTATGCTTGAGAGAGGGAGTGTGAGGAAGTGAGTGTGTGAGGGTGAGGGACCATGGTGGAGAAACTCTCCATCTTCTCCTCTCTTCTTCTCTTCTCTTGTCCCACGCACAATTATGGAGGATGGAGCTTGAAGGAGGGGGCTTGAGGTTGCTTGAGCTTGCAACGAGGATCATGGAGCTACTGGAGTGCTTGAGGGAGGAGGCCACTCATTCGGGCATCAAGGTAAACTCACTACACCCGTGGGATCAAAGGTGCATTGACTAGGTGAGAGATAGCCATTAGAGCTCGCTTGAACAATAAGCGATCCGTGGGTCTTAACGGTTAAGAATGAGCTTCCACTACAGTCAACTATCACACTATAAATGGAAAGGCTTCTCAAGCTTAAGAATGAGCTTCCACTACAGTCAACTATCACACTATAAATGGAAAGGCTTCTCAAGCTAAGTCATATGGTTGTATGGATTGCTCATTTACATCAACATCTAATAATAATGTTGCCATTGAGGCATCATTATTCACAACCCACCTTTGGAGTCTAGGCCATTTTAGTTTGGCGGAAACACTATCTTTGCCTATGCATGATGGGCATGAGCCTTATTCTCAATGATAATACATCAAATTAGGGCTCAATAACCCATGCCCATATTAGACACATGATGATGCCCTCTTGGTCTTGACTCAAACTACGATCAACTCTAAATTGAGACCTTGGCACATGTACCTCAAGTAACTTATGCTTATGCACCTCAAGAGCAAAAAACAACCCACTTGAACTAAAGGACCATAGGCTCAAGAATACATGAGGACTTGGCACGAGCTAGTTAGTAGACATTGCAAGAAAATTGTGTAATCTTAAGTGCTTCTAAATCGATTTCCCAAACTTTGCACAAGACCCTCTACTATGGTTGCAGTAGTGCCTCACAACTGATTTACTTGGGAAGAAGATCAATCTACTCACGGGAAACACATTCCTCATGTACTAGTCACACAATCACACCACTCTTAAGCTACCACCTAAGTCCACTTTGAGTTGACTACTTGACTCAAGCTCTTGAACCCAACCAAGAAACCTAGCTACAAGTGGCACTAATGATACATTGAGTTGCTTCCATGAATCATAGCAATGAGACAATCATGCATGAACTCTATTGAGTCACCAAGCATTATTTCTAGTGTGCTTAGCTATTTGACCCAGTGGTGGTGGCACAATCTTGGTTTCAAGGGGCTTGATTCCTATTTTTCATCAAAGCAAGAATCTTTGACATAAGGAATTTGATTGTTGCATCATAACACCTCAATCACCTAAGCCATAGATTCTATGAGTGATCATACACTTCTAAGCCCACTATGAAATCAACTGACTAGTTAAGAGATTCAACAAAGGACCATGAGTAGTTGAAGACATGAGTGTAAGAGTGAATACAATATACAAGTTTCTGAAAAAAATACAAGAATACCTATGGTTACTAAGCTCACAATTCCAAATCTTACATGGACTGAACTTTCTCATTTAATAAATCTTAGCATGCATAGTTGGGTATCATACAAAGAATCCAAGACACTCTAATGAGCACTCTAGATACATTTGCATAAAGGAGTTCTAAGAGTTAGCAGGTGTAGTAGGTAGATTGAGCTTGCATATCTGAACAAGGTGGAAAGTTGTTGATGTGCTTAGTATCGGAGTCATTTGTAGGAGGTATGAAAACTCGCCACAACACACTTTGATTATAGCAAAAGGACCATACAATGATACCAGGGGAGTAACATTGTCAATGAAGACCCATGAAGTTATCGATGATGAAGAATACAACAGTTAGTTCAATAGCCACTCATGTGGGAATGATAGAGTAGTCTCTCACCCCATAGCTTACGTCACCTGAAGAGGAATGAAGGCAACCCTTATCTTATACTCGATTTAGAAATCAACAAGAGGGATGCCTCAGTGGGACTTTGTCAATGTACACAGTTGATGGGGCATCAATGCGTCCCAACCCATCTGGCATAGGTGCAAAAAGGAAGGCCAAGATTCCTTATATTATAGTGCATAGAACAGAGTGATGCATCCTGTTGTGGTAATAGAGGCCTATCCTGTATATGCAAAGGGAAAAGGAATGTACCTAATTCCCAGATATCATAACATATCTCCATCCTCACCTCTTTGTTAAATGAAGGAAGGACTGGTTATGCTCTACCCCTTCTCTGTTACTTTTTGTTGATAGATATAGGAGAACAACCTAGTTCCTCACACCCATTGATGTAATCCTTACTGCCACTTGTGCAAGTGTTTGTATATCTTGTGTACAATTTATGGTGCAATCGTGTATCCCACTGTGTGCTAGTATACAATGCAAGAAGGAAGGCCATGGAGCCTTATAGTGCTGTGTGTAGGAACAGATCATGCATTGTGCATTGATAGGCCTAACTTGTGTGTGTAACACTATATTCACACATCTCACCACTCATTGGGATTAAAGGGAACAAGGTTAATCACTCACCCCACCCTTTATCTCATGCTTTATTGATGAATACAAATACTTACATGCCCATCCGATTAGGATAAACACTCACGTTACTCAAGGGGTTGTCAATGAAGATTGGCTTCGTCTTATCGATGATGCTGACTATCAGAAGAAATATAAGTAGCATTAAGAAGTGATGCCAAAGGGAAAAAGGAACTATTGGTTGTGATTGTAAAGATCCCCAGGGAGGGTAATACTTATTTAGGAAATAGCCATTGATTAGGAAGGGATCATCAAAGGTATCTACAACTTGGATCTGAGTAGAGTCGTTAGGGTTGACTGCAAGTACCTTGTAAGGGGCCATCAAACACTATTGGAGCTTTCCAAGGAACTTACCAAAGCATGAATCAAAGGCAAGGATGAGATCACCTTCTTTGAATTCTTTCTATTTGATGAAGTTTTCATAGTAAACTTTGCATTGGGCTTGTGTGGCTCCCATGCACTGTAAGGCCATTCTTTGAGTCTTGTCCAAAATTTCTAAGTGCATGAGACAACACTTAGGGACTCTACATCTCCCAACCGTTTGGTGATAGACACTCTCAAAGAGGGAAATTCTAGCTCAACTGGAAAGATGGCTTCTATATCATAGACCAAATAGAAAGGTGTGTGTCCTATTGTGGCCTTATGGGAGGCTTTGTATGCCTAGAGGGATTCTGTAAGTTGATCATCCCAATCACGACAATGTGTGGCAATTATCATTTTCAGGATCAAATAGAGGATGTGATTGGTGACTTCAATTTGGGAATTGGCTTTGGGGTAATAAGGTGTGGACTTATGATGGAAGATCTTGTAGATCTCTATTAGCTCTTTCATGATTTTGTTTAGAAAGTGAGTGCCTCATTCAAGCTCTAAAGGACTACCAAAGTAGATGATAATGTTCTCATACAGGAACAAAGCCACACTATTACCATAATCTCATTTAAGAGCTTTGACTTCACACCACTTCATCACATAATTAATACATGCCAAAATGTATTTGTTTCATTTTCTTCTAATTGGAGGTCAATGGGGCCCACAAAGTTAATGCCCCATTTCTCAAATGACTTTAGGGGAAGGATGGGCTACAGTGGCATGACACTGGTTTTAGTAGGACTTCCCATTTGTTGACAAGCATCATAGTGCTTGCAGTAATGTAGGCCACCTGTATCCTATGAGTAGAGTCTCTCTGGTTGTCGCTTCTCCTACAAAGTGTCCACTACTTACATGGCTCACATGGCATGCTTTCAATACGATCCTAATCTCATCTCCTGTAGCACATCTCTACATCACTTCATCTTTGCCTTTCTTATACAAAGTACTACCTAGCAAGGTGTAGGGGACTGATTCCAATAGAAGCTTCTTCTTCTCTCTACTAGATATGCAAGGAGGATACTGCTGTGTAGCCAAGAGGTTAGCAATATATGTATACCATGGAGTCACAGTTTCTACTAGAAACAAAGCTGCATGAAGAAGGTTAGGGTCATCTTACTCCCCTTTGTCACTTTGAGGGATTCACGATAGATGATCTGCCAAGACATGGGAATGACTAGCTTGGCCACTTCAAAATCAAACTCCTAGAATAGAAGGAGATATCTTACCATTTTGCCCTTAACATTTGCCTTATGCATTAGGAAGGATAGAGCTTTACGATCCACATAAAACTTGAAGTGCATAATCAATAGGTTGTGTTGAAACTTCTCTAGGAAAAACATCATTGTCTCTAACTCAGACACTATATAGTTCTTCCTATTAGTGACTTTTTAGCTTGCATAATAAATTGGTTGGTCCAACTTTGAGGATCTACATCTTTGGTTCTAGTTTTGTAATTGTCTCTATTTTCTTTTGTGGCATTGGAATTCTCTATACTGTACTACTTTGTGGCTCTATTAGGAGCTTGAACTTTGCAACTTTGGTAGGGTGAACATTTTGCTTTGGAGCTATTGGTTCTCTTTTCTTGGAATACATTACTACAAAAACTTCTAGTTCTACTAGGTTGGAGGTAGGTTCTTGAGTCATTTGTTTGTTATCAGTTGTGTTGGGCTTTATAGGGGCTAGACTAGGATAGTCTTTGGTAGTGTGGTCTTATCCTTTGCATTGATTGCATAAGGGCTTGTAGTCCATTGACCTTCTAGGGTTTAGGAAATTTGGGAAGATGTGACCCTTCTCTCCACATTTGTAGCATTCCACTTTTGATCTCTCTCCACCACCAAATTGTCTTCCTTTGTAACTTTGGGTAGGGAACCTCCTTGAGCCAAAATTAGGACCAAAATCTCTAGGCTTTGGGCCAATATCTTGGGTTGTCATCTTGGATTGTAGCAGATTGAACCTTGCTTTCTCATCTTTCCTTCTTCTTTTATGTATCCCCTTCAGAAAGCATATATTCTCTGTGTGGTTCTTTCTTAGATAGTATAAATAGAAGACTCTAGGAATAGTTAGTTTTTGATTACATTCAATGGCTAAAAGTCTCACTTGATAGCACTTTTCACACCATGTGTTCAATTGCATCACATCTCTTCAGTCTCCTGTAGTACTGGATATACTAGTAGTATTCATTTTCAGTGTATCTGTAGTTGTTTTATAATCACATCCATCATCTCTTTCTTGATGCTTGCAACTGAATTGGACAAATAGTCCTTCAAATTTTTTCCTCATGGAGTACTTGTAGCAGGGTTTTGGGAAGTCTCTATAATCATTGCATAGAAAAGTTGGGTTGGTCTAGAGGGTCCTTTATTTTGATTGAACTATCATTTGAGACATTGTTGTCTGTGGCCACATGGTGGATTTGGTGTACTATACTACATTACTATTGTATCTAATGGTAGGGGTAGAGAACAATCCATGGGACTGCATTTGGTGGATATACCATCCCTGGCATGGGAGGAGGTAAGACTCCTCTTCGAAAGATCATTGAATAACCTTGTTTCAACTTCATCATACAGTCTTGCACCTTCCATTACATCTTCTAAGTTGACTAGTATTCTCAGCTCCACAAACTTATGAAATTTTGGTTGTAAGCCTCTAAGAAAAACTCTATTCTAGATACCTTCATCCAAGTAATGGTTGGTCCATTTCTTGAGTATGGATTCCATTCTAAAGATATACGCTTCCATTCGTTTTCCAGAGGATTGAATTAAGTTCATGAATTTCTCTCGCATTTGCTATTCAAAATCTTCGAGGTTGAATTTGGTGAGGAAATCCACTTAGGTCATCCCATGTGCCAAAAGTTTTTGCTGCTTGTCTCTCATACCACTCAAACACCAGGCCTTTGAAAGTGGTGGGGAATGTCACCAACCAATGTTCTAGGGTTCTGACATTGTTGGCTATACATGCTACCATAAACTAGGCTACATGAAGATAAAGGTTTTTATTGTATTCTCTCTTAAAAAATGGCAATGGGACTACATTTGCTAGCCTCATCAACATTTCTAGGATAGATCTGGCTTGGAGGGGGACCTTGATTCGCCATTGGGGCTTCTATGAAGAGTGCCGCAAGGGCATCAAAAGAGGCTTCTATTGCTAGCTTGTTCTTGGCTTTGATTTTTGCCTTGTCTCTTCTCACGTACCTCTAGATTCATTCTAGTGCTTGCCTCTTGATCACGTCATTCATTCGGGAGTTGGCTCCATCTAGTTCATATGTACTCAACAACAAGGAATCAAAAGGAATTTAGTCTTTGGAAAACTCTCTTGCCAACATTTCTTCTACTTCCTTCTTTTCAATATATCTGAATTCAACTTTCATTCCAATGTAGAGGGGAAGATATTTAGTTCTGAAAGTATAAAAATTCATTCTTTTGAGGATTGCCATAGTGCCATTGTCCTGAGTATATTGAATTTGGAGGGTTTCAATAGGATAGGTTGTGAAGAATACTCTATCTATTAGCTTTTAGCGGATTTCTAATTGGACAATTAGAAGGTTTTCAGTACACCAAACATCCCACTTATCTTGTTGTTGTACATCTACAAACAAGTCCCAACTCTTTTTCTTCTTATTCTTGTGAATCTCTATTGAGGCAACTCCTGAAGCTTCTTTACAATCTCCCACTTAATGATGTTTGAACATTCTTCAATGAAGGCCAAATATTCCATTGATACTCATTCTATCACTTTTTCTCATTAATTTTGTGAAAAATAATTGGCTATAGTGATATAACTTTTGTAGCTTCCGAAGACAATGGGATCAATTTGTCACATAGAGCCCACATCAAAATAGTGACATCTTTCCACCATTGGTGAGGAATGCACTTCTTGTAGAAAGTGACTTTGGCAATGAAGATCTCCAATTCCTCAACAGTAGTATGAATCCTAGAATCTTCCATTGCTTTTCTTCCTCTTCAATAGTGCCACTGCTTCCATTTTTAGCCTTTGTTGGTACTTTTTGAGGGTTCCTCACTTGCACACAAAAAACATGGAGCCCCAAGAGGAAAACTAAGAAAATGGGAAAACTATCGCAAGAAAATCTATCTTATCACACCAAAAAGCATGTTCTTCATGCTTTAATCAAGTACAAGAAGAAAAAGAACACCAAGAACAACCAATCTTCACGCAACATCATATAGTGAATCTTCCACAAATTTATCATAACAAATCTTCAACATGTTCTTCATATTCTCCATAGAAACCATCAAAGAAACAAAACAACACAAATGAATGATAAATAGAATTATTCACATAGAATTCATATTTCATCATCTTTATAGTCTTCATAGTCTTTCTTAGTAGTCTTTCTCTCAATCTCTTATATCTAGATACAATGTTTCTTCATAGAAATTGACTCTCTCTTATATACACTCTCTCTTACATATTCTCTCTCTTAGTATTATATGATAATAAAAAATAATGACACTCAATGATCCTCTCGGACACCCCTTCCAACCCCTTCCAAGAGGTATGCTTGATATGAAGGGGTACCAAAGACACCACAATGACCTTTGGGAGCTCATTAGTGTCAATGTCACTTCAATATTTTCTTCAAGTATTCATAAGCTATTCTTCTACTTCTTTGAGCTATTAATAGCTTCTATTATTCTCTTTACAAGATTAGAAAACATCCTCAAGCTAAAAATTCATCAAATAGAACAATTACAAAAGCAAACAGAACAAAATAGAAGATTTATAGAAGCTCAATAATACACTATAGAAGGTATTAAAATCATATAGCTCAAACCAAAACCAACTCAAACCATAGAAAACCATACCTCACACTCTCAATCACTTCTCAAATCATTCATCTATGATTATAACCTCTCAATCATAAAGAAAATAGACCAAAATAGAAGCAAAACAGACCCATCAAAACCAAACAGACACATTACAAAACCAATTAGCACATCATAACTCAATTAGAAACCATTATGAGCTTCTCAAAACTAATCAATCCATTCCAAAACACTTCCAAACTAGTCAAAATCAATCAATTCACCACAAAATCAAATAAAACCACCCAAAAATCCAACAAAAACTAGCTAAAAATACAATCATTTAGCATGTCCTATGGTTTGAACACATTCAATGGTAGAAACATTATACTAAATTAGAAGATAATAAGGTTACTTTTTAAAGCAAGGTGATGCTATCTCAATCATTTCCAATTGAATGAGTAGTGGGGATAATGTGTCTCCACCTATACTTTGTAATGTACCTGAACATTTAGTTCCCTTCTTTAGTAGAATATCTTGAATTGCAAGTCATGATGTAAATGATTAATGTTAATGTTTGGAAAATAACTTGGAAGAGTATTTAAAGTAAGGTGATGTTCTCTCATGTGTTGCCATTTGAAAAGGCTACATCTTATTAGCCAAAAGGATCCATGGCAATAAAATTAATGTTCAAGTGCAAGGACCATTTCATCTCTATGTATATGTTTAAAGTATCTATGCATATATTGTAATTTTTTAAGATCTTAACCATTTAGTTCTTTTATGTAATTGTAGATCATGACGTGAACATATAATGTTGGAACTTGGAAACTTATGTTGATGGAGCTTTCATGGATTAGACACAAACACAAATTAACTTGGAAGAATATTTAAAGGAAGGTGGGATGTTCCATCATGTGGTGCCAACTGAAAAGACTAATATTTTTGGCTAAAAGGTGACATATCAACAATTTAAATCTTGAAAATTCAAGGACAAATGTATCTCTACATGTATGTTGTAATGTTCTAAGGGCTTCAACATATAGTTTTCTTCCTTTATTAGGATATCTTTAAATGAATTAGCTAGATCTACATAAATAATATCAAGGTTTGGTGAATTATATTTATGGAGCTTTCATGGATTAGACATGAACACTAGTGATTATGCTTTTGGTACATGGAAATCTTTAAATAAAATGGAACACTACTGATGGAGCTTTCATGGATTAGACATGAACACTAATGATTATGCTTTTGGAACATCAAATTCTTTAAGCAAAATGGTACAACAATGGTATGATGTGTGCTATGGTATTATCACTTTTGTTTGATGCATGGAATATTTTCCAAATTACATATAAAAAACAAGCACTAGTGGTAATCTTTTGGTACATGAAACTCTTTACACAAAGTCTAGAACAATAAAGTGAGAACTTTGAATAGAATTTATATGTCTAATATGGTCTCATTACCTTGTTTTTTGTATGGATTTTCAAAATTATATGTAAGAATATAATCCTCACACTAGTTTGATCGTATGACTCAAAAGGTGTGTTGCTCAAAAGTTTTGGTGCACTTGGTTTGCTCTCCTTGGCCTACCCTATGCCATAATGAAGAGTTTGGATTACATTTTTTGATAGTGAATTAGAAAATTCAAAAGAAAAGATTTTAAACTTACTTTTAGAAGATGTGATGCCAAGCGACTTGAAATTATTTCTCTTCTCCTTCATGCAAAACCTTTTATTGTCTCCAAGCATATCTGCACATGATCAAATCATGAACATCTCACATTGAGCATGAGTCAAGCGTGGAGCTGCAACCATAATGGTTGAGGTCCAAATAATACCAAATCTATGAGAACTTGAAATTGTTGAGAAGGAGGGTTCTAGACAAAGGCTTCCATTTTGTATTGATACTAGTCATTGGGAAGGAGGGCTATAACCAAAGCCTTCAATTGATATTGGCTATCTACTCATCTAGGGCAAACACTGGCTTACAAAGAAGCAAATTCCCTTATCAATGCTAAATTTTCCATTGTAGCTAGCCACCTCTCCTAAGGTGTAATGTACCATGTAAATTTTTTACTGCATGTGCCTATTCTTCTTCACATCTTTCATGAGCCTCACTTATGGTATCTACCCTTTTGATTTGGTTTGATGGCAAAGCTCACTTGCAAGTCAAGAGCAAGTGTATGTAGCAACATAGTCTAACAAGGTAAGAATGATTGCACCAATTTCTTCCATTCATGTTAAACTTGAACATCATATGCACACAATGTTGAAAATGAGTTTGCACGGATCTCATTAGGGTGAGACTACCATAGTTGGCTCAAATATTGTTCTTAGAGAAAAAGATATGTGGGATCTCCATACCAAAAAGAAAACATGACCAAAATTATTGCTACCTTACAATTACTTATTCCAAATCTTGATATCCAAAGCACTACATCTCAATCAAGCAAACTAGAAATATATCCATTCTTATGATCATAAGTCCTAGAGTGGTTCTTTTGAGTAGGTAACCAAAACCCCTAGTTTCCACACACATCACTATCTAGTTCCCCTTCTGGGAATGTTCTAACTTGCAAGGGAAGTGTTGGAGAGTCACCCTAACAATATTCTTACACCATCTAATTGCAACAAATCAAAGATGAGAGTAGCTAATACTAAACTTGATTCATAGAGAGTAAGAACATTTTTTATTTCCATGATTTCAAGAGCTAATACATACCATTTTCCTAAAATAGTGTTAGCTTTCATTCTATCTACCAATTTTGACTTTTATGATTTTAAGAGCTAGTACTATACCATTTTCCTAAAATAGTGTTAGTTTTGGTTCTATGTACTAGAGGTGGTCACATTCTAATAGCCATTCCTACAGTTTAAGTAGTTTGGAAAGCTACTTAATTATCAATTCCACCCATCTATAGAGACTAATCATCAAGGTTGGACTCACCAACTTCACACACACACACACACACACACACACACACACACACACACACACACACACACACACGCACGCACGCACGCACGCACGCACGCACACACATTTTCTTTAGTTTTCTAAACAAGTTATGGTACCACACTATGATAGATATGAAAATCACTTCCTTTTATTTTGTTACACAAGATTCCTTGGCATGGGCCCATAAATATAACAAGACTTCAAACATTGTAGGTACACATTGTTTTAATATTTCAAAAAAATCTCACTCTCACGCGTGGTAAAAAATTGTATCCCCATTTCAGGATCTTCTAATCCCATAAGGCTTAGGCCATATGTGATCACACTCTCTTCAACAACTATATGTGATCACACTCTCTTCAACAACTATATGAAAATCTTGCCCTACAAGGTACTCAAGCATTTTCTTATTTATGTTCACATCCTATGACATCCTACAAGATGAATACCCCAATATGTTAATGACTTCTTGACTTGGGAGTTCCAATTGTTCCTTGAATTTCATTAATTTCCTCATTTGGCTATAAAAGCAGTGTATATTTGGGTATCAATCATGGCATTCAAGGTCAAAAGGAGTTAGTCCAAAACACTAGAACAATTGCTTTTAAACATTCTATGATATGCATACTGCTACCTATGCTTTTCCTTTTACTTTTTCCTAACCCTAAGGGTTTCATCTTTCTTACTTATAGTTGTGGGGTTTTAATCTAAACCTCTTGTCTTAGGCTATTGCATATTAATTATTGCTACTACTTTCTAGTTTCTGAGTTCTCTTAGCTATTTTGATGATTTTTATACTTTATCTATTTAGGCTATTCTCTACTTACATTGAAATCTGGAATTAATGTTTAGTTCTAATTAATAGCGATATTTTATGTAACCAACAAAATAATTTTGATAGAGAGATGATAACTTTATTTTCTCAAAAACTTGATTTACTTGATTTGGCCAACTGTCATCTTATTGGATTACCATCACTTTTTCAAGTTTTGCTACCATTTTGGCCATAGATTGTTTGACATGGGCTCCTTACCAAGGTCTCTATGTACCTTTGGTGCCATAACATGCTCATCTTGATTCATCTCAACTAGGATGTTCATGTTTGATGCTTTTGTGTTTGCCATTACTCCTTGATCATAGTCTTCTAAGTGATCCTACTCCTTGCAGCATTCATGGAATTTTCTAGTTCAAGTCGGTATAGTTTCCACTCTCCAAATTCAAATCCCCAAATTCATACAAGAACTCCATCTATGATAAGTTTTTTGAGAGGTGGGGGGATGGTGATAAGAGAGTTTGAAAATTTTCCTAGTTTATAGTTATAATCCATATTGGTGATAATGGACATGAAAGAAGAGGTGGTCAACAAACAAACTAAGATGCACAAATGTGGAGAGAGGAAGTTTTGATGAGGGTAATGAGTGGTGGGAGGGGCCAAGAAGGATCAAATTCAACCTCTAGGGTTTCAAGAAGGCATCACCATGCTTCTGTAAGAAGGAGAGTGATGATCATGAAGTGGGTTTATGAGTTGATTTATTTAGGCAAGGGGAGGGGATGCTTGCATGATAGAAAACTCTAAAAAGAAAGTGTTATTTTTCGATGTTGGGAATTGCCAAATTGAACTAAGGCTTACCCCTCTTGTGCTTCCCAAGTCTTGCATCTCAATTTAAGGCTCAATTAAGCACATTTCTATGGCTCCTAAGTGACTAGTTCATACTTGATTCTTTGGGTTTTTGCTTAATGAACTCCCAACATTAGAGAAACATGATATAAAATTATAGAAGGATAAAATTTTTGAGCTCCACAAATCTCCACGAATTTGTGATTAGTTTCTCTTAATTTCGTAATTCATTTTTCATTTTAATATTGTCAAATTTCTAGTATTTAATGACTTTGAACTAAGTTCTACCACTTTTGCTTATTATCGAGAGTATAGAGACTAATGAAATGTTTGATGTACAAGTCTTCTCTAATGGAAACTTGAATTTAACGTCGCTTGAACTCAAAATAAATAACTCAAAATACTTTAGCTTGTAGTTCTACCTAGGATTGAGGCTTTCATCGATTCTCTTATCATTAGATCTACTAGTTCTTGAGTCAAAGTAGGACATTTTCTTTCCCCTATCATTGTGTAGAGAGATGTCTTGGATGTTTTCCCCTTGTTAATTTCCATTAATAGGTCACCAACTTTGATTGCTTTTTGGAAAGCTTCATTAAGGCCATTCCACTCTCTACTTGAATTTCTATCTAAGGCTTTCTGTAGTTTCGTATGTTTCATATCCCATTAACAAAGAAAATTGCAACATCTTTGGTAGTTGGTTGTTCTTTCAAGAGTGGGAATCTTATAGAGGCTATATTGATGCTAGTAGTGTAATTCCTAATTGCATTGTTTTTGTTTTGCCTTACGTTCATAAGCTTAACCAAGAGAATACCTACATAGCCAGCCTCTAAGAATCACCAAATGAGAGCATCCTCAAGTCATTATTTTTTACCCAAGTGATGTTCCATCCCACTTTTTGGAGGAACTACTAGAAGAAGAAGCTTGCCTGAACCCATAAATAACTTTAATGAAGAGGAAAATGCAATCCTTATGGACTATAATAACAGTTCTAGTAATGATTCTTGGTGAAAATGAGACTATTGAATAATTCTTAAAAAAAAAGAAATTCATTTTGATATTATGGTCAACCTATGCAATCTCATTGCATACGGAAGCAAGAGCCCAATGAGTAAAACAAGGTTGAACCATGACATGAGCCTAGGAGGAAAGCAATATCTAGTAAAGAGTTATGGCCACAATACTAAATATCTCCATCAAAACAATACATATCATAGAGGTCAACCCTAGAGATAAGGAGATAGTACCATGTATTTATCTCAAGCTCAAAGTGGTACAACAAGAGAGTATACCATCATCTACAACCTCATTGATGAGGGCTTAAAGTTTAATGTATTACTATAGGCTACATGGATAAAAATTAGATAATGACAACTAATGCCTCCCATTTCTATGATTAACACATATGGGGAAAAATGCTAGTCCTTACTGTGCCTTTTTAAAAGGATAAATTTTTTTCTTTGTTGAAAACATGGGTCCTAAGAAAATTTAACTAAAACTAGATTAGTTTAGGTCACAAAAACTAACTTCTCCCATGCCATCATAATTTTCATCTTCCATCTCAATCAAAGGGACCTCAAAGAATAGAAGAGAAAACCAAAGGCTCAAATAGTACCATTGACCACCCTAAGAAACTATCATACCATTTAAAAGAAGAAACTAGTGGCTCCAAAACTTGTGGATTTGTATGTAAAATAGACACCATTGAAAATAAATCAACACTTCCAACTACCCTTAATCATTCAAATATTAGGAAAATATGAACTTAGAAATGGATCTTTTAGCCCCCCCTCCTCCTTAAAACAAGGAAAAGAGGAAAGAAGAATAGTAAAATAATAATATTATCTCTCTACATTTGCAATCTCATATTGCCCTTTCTATATTATCCACAAAGAATTTTCTCAATTCCTTCTCTCCTCTTCAAGAACCCTTTTTCAACCAAATTTTATATTAAAAAAGGAGTATGGGAGTGTGGTGTTTGGTTTTCAATGCAAAATGTAGATACAAAGTAATTGATATTTAAATCGAAAATAAGAAAAATAAAAATTTTGAAAGTTCCTTTTATATATATTTGAGGATTTTTCATATAATAGATTTTGGTCAAAAAAATAAATCTAATGGTCAAAATTTTCATTTTTTGGAGATGTTTTTATAGGTAATTAAAATTTTCTAAAATATGAGAACTCTTGGATACCCTTACTCTCTAAACCATTTTCTCCCATTTTTTACTCTATCATGGCCCTACTGTGACCTCTTCTCTGTGATTATGTAATCTTCATTAACATAAAGAACTACTTACCCCTCTCTTGTTCACAATTACTCATCCATAACTATTGTATGCAATCTATCTATCTATCCTCCTTCACTGTACTAAGCTACCTCCTTCCCCTTGATACCTTTATGTGCCTCTTTGTGCATCTCTACTCTTTCTCCTAAGACAACTAGTTGGGCTCTCCATTTCCATTAATATCTCTATGTATCCCCTCCAACATATCTCCATATACACACCGAATCAACTATTTCCATTAATGTGTTTAAGTGTCTATCTTAGTGTCTCTACCTGTGCCTCTATAGTTTATCATTGTAAACTCAATATATTCCTATTAACGTATAAGTGTGCCATTTGGCTTCTCTCTAGGCTAACTCTCTAAATACTAAACCTCATATTCTCATTAGTATCTCTATATAATCAATCCAAATACCTGCAACCAGGGCACAAGTAATCAGTAAAACGCATACAAGAAAGAAGGGTTGTATAATTTCAATAGAGAGTGAATATATTCCATTGTTTAAAAGAAAACAACATACCAGTGTGACAACCCTCAAGCTCTACTGCAGAGTTAGAGGCAGATGGGATTCAAGAAGGTGGACTTGTGGGTTGATGGGGGAAAACTACCCAATTGATCCCCTAACTAATAAACCTCCAACTTTCTCAAGAATTAAAAATTTTCTAAAGTATGTATGTGAGGGTAATAATGGGTTGATTGACTACACTAAGTAGCTCAATGATCAAGCATTCAAAGTGTCTACAACCTGTCAGCAACATAAAAAATTGTCACAATGTAATCATTCCATATCAACTTCATATACAATAGCTCATATGACAAGTAGCACAACTAAATGAAATAATCATATTGTCACAATACAAGATACTATCCATGACATTGATATATCATATGAGGAGGCAAAGGCACAATTGGATGACCTTAGAAAGATCAACAATAATCTAATGTAGGAGAGCAAACGAAAGAAGCAGCCAATCAATGATTTAATTGTGAATAGTGGTTAGTGTAAGTGATATATTAAAGCATGTAAGGAAGCTCAAAATGAAAACCTAGGTGAGTGTGAGCTTGGATAATCTATTTGAAGATTTATAGAGGCACGTATATTGAAAAACACTTTGAGTAATCCAAAGTTCAAGGTTGTGAAGGAGAAGGTGATTAAGTTCACATTGAAAGACGTGTCAAACAAGCTCTCAGCTGTAGATGTATAATCCATTTGTGATAGGGCTAGTATTAGTACAATGACTTACTCAAAAATATTCAAGGGTGTGAAGGCTAGGTTTGTTTGTATGCTAAAGAGAAATAGAATCATGTTTCTTCTTAGACCTTCAAAGTTAATAGAGGCATGGTGGCAACTTAATGCAAAGGTTTTGGAGCTGATAAGTGATTCCATGCATGTTTAAGGTATGGAAACACTAAATGTTGGGACAAAAAATGCATATAAGGTGAAGTTCATTTAATTCAACAATGATTATCTAGATCTATATAAGGTGCAAATGGCAATGATAATGTACTACAATATGTATGTTGAGGAATGCAATGGTAAATTGCAAATTTTCATAGAATTAGATGAAAGTGAGGTCATCAAAGGGGTAAAGATTAAAAGAGTTAGTGTAACTTTGATGAACAGAGGTTTACAATTTGACAAGAGCAACCTAGGGAACTTTGGTGTTCAATTAGAGCACTATATGTAGTGGCTCGATGCATTTGAGGTTCCTAAATAAAAATTTGAGGTGCTATAGTTGTTCTTTACACACACAAGCATTTGGCAAACACCATTCATCTTCAAGAACATAGCGAGATGCTCTGAGTTGAAGGATATGCTCAATACTTGGTGGAATGGTATCTTGTAGGAGACTTGAAAACTTTAAAATGCATATATGGAATCTCCAATGGTGCAAATGCAAAATATCCATACCTATATTGCTTGACAAAGAGGGTGGAAGGAAAGGATATGAAGAAGAACTTGCAAAGGGTAATAAGTGTTGCATTGACGCATGATAAAGAAGGTACCACTTGAAAAACCATATTCAATATTCCATTAGATCACATACATATTTGTTCACTGTATGCTTTTATTAGAATCATGGAGGAAATTGTGTATGAGTATATTTACTTTGCTTACAGGATACAATCGGATAGGAATGTTGAAGCAAGTGCTATTAAAAATTGAGCTACATAAGCATCAAGTAACGATTGAAAAAGATGAGAAGAGATTAGGAAAAAATGGTAACTTGCCAAAAAAGCCTTGCTTTGGAGGAGTGAAGTCTAGGAAGTCTCTTTTAGCATTCATCAGTGAGGAAGGAAATGTCACAGCTCAGTGGGATCGAAAATGGGCATGACACTCGCTCTAAGGCTCTAGCTAGGCCTCTGTACTCAACCAAAATACCCCACGACCTCACGGCTAGGAGCGTCTGGAGGCTAGTCACACTAATCTAACTTAAACATGCATTTGTACTGTTTATAGTCCAATGAGTCCCTTCCCAACTCCTCACACGGAGCACCCAAACATAAAGGTGTCTAGCACCTTCTATTACATACATAGGAGGGAGCACTTCTCAATGGCCGACTGCCACAGTCCCACTACGGCTCTCCTCCATCCTGGGGATTGGCCCCAAGATGCGCCGTTCAAACGTATAACACATACGACACATAGTTCTCTGTTTATGAAAATTGTTTCAGGAGATAAACTCAATCCCTAAAGAAACAAGCATACTAAACCTACAGCTTGGGACTTCTCACACTCTTAACATGGGTCAACATTTAGGAAACCAAGTGCTATGCAATCTAGGAGAGTTGATACTTGTTTGATACTATGTATATGGAATGCAATGCAAAAGTGAATACCCATGAGTGCACAAACAATTTATTTACTCAAATTAGGAATGTGGATATGCACAACCAATTCTTTTCATGATTTTCATACTACTAGCGTATTTGCTTTGTTCTATAGGGGTCAATTTTGAGTATACTCGTGCTATTAAACTCTTTAAATTTTAAGATAAATGTGTCCTATATGTAACGTGCATTATACTAATTAGATTTCAACCTATATTCAGCACTCATGACCCCTCCCCTCCATACTGTATAATGTTATGCTTGTGGTGAAGGTGTAGAGAGTGTTTTCATGTCATTTTTTAATTCAAAAAGCAACAAATCATGCATTATAACATGACAATGGGGCTAAGTTGAGGCTAAACCTCATGCCTTAGGCCCACTATATATCCACAAACACATGTATAAATTTTCGTAAATTTTTCGTGCATAAGAATTATTTTTTCCATTTAAAATCTATTTTATTTTTTTGTTTTATCATTTACTATAAATTTATTTTTAATAAAATAATTTAACAAATATGTAATAGATACATCTATATATTTATAAAATTTTTGATGTAAAATTACTAGAAATATTGAGATTTGTCATCATTCATCATTTCATACCATAGGAACACAATATAACTCAATAAAGCTCGTAAAACTCATGATTTGCCATAAAACCACACTTTGTGGGTTTTGCGCATTTAGTATAAAATTATTAAATGATTAATACTTACTGTTCTTTTTGATCTTTCTCATAAAACAAATCATTTTCAAGTGATAGCAATAATTTCCAATAATATGTAATCAAAATGCATCATAAAACAATGAAGAATCCCACTTATGCATTAAATTGCATAAAAATCCATATGTGTCTCACATTTGGAAAGCTGTTGATGCCTCTTTAACCATCGATCTATGCCTTATAATGCTTCAACATTATCCCACATTCAAAATCTTTCATCTCAACCCACCTCTCTCTCATGTAGAATCAGCCCATGAAAATAAGCATTAAGAGGAGAGAGAGAGAGAGGAGAGAGAAATAATGAAATCAAAGATTTTCATTCATTGCGTCATATCATGTATTCGTACAATTAGATTGAAGAGCTCAATGCGTAGATTGGGGATATGCCTTCTATCTCAGATCAATCGACTCGGTTGAAATGCCATAATCATCCAAATCGAGGGGGCATAAAAAAAGCTGCACCCCCCTCCTCCACACTGAAAAAATATTTTTTAATAAAGCCTTTAGCTTAATTCTTAACTTTAGAAGTTAATTGATTCGCATTTTAGATGTTCACAAATACTTCCCGAAAGTGGTTTTGGCCTGGATGGAGGGCCAAACGAGCTTGGAATTAGAAGGGACTAGACGCTTGACTTCGTAGCATTGAAATCTATCAACCTGGCCCCCGTCATACACTTTTCAATTGCTAAATCTAGTGGCTGCTTTATGACATGAAACCTTGCAAGGATTAAATGGGGGGTCAAACAGACTCCGATCGACAAATGAAGACTTGGACTGGACTCCTCGCATCAAAATTTGTCTAGCAAAACTCCACCTTATCGATTCACGCTCATTTCACTTTCCATAAAAAATTGCTCTTTTATGCCTCTCTCGGGCCACTTTTGCACTTAAAAAATGAGCCTAACAATCTAGCTCTCATTGGCAACCACGGGATAGGGTGACTCAATTCTTCGAATCCACAAACTAATCTACATAAACAACAACCATAAAAAGCATCAAGCTACCATAAAGCAAAATACTCAACAAAGCACAATAACATCTCTCACTCTACTCTCTAACAAAATCAAGGCACGAAACCCACAAGAGATAGACCAAGTATAACCTGATAGAGATCTAAATCTAGTCACTAACCAACTGCTCCAACATAGAGAGACTGAAAAAAATATTGAAGAAGTCATCCTAAGTGGTGGACTGAACTACCTACCTATCCTAGGACAACTAGATCAGGAGTTCCTATTAGGCGAGAACTCCTATAGCCATGGTTTGCCATTTTCAAAAACTTTTGATGCATCACTTTTTATATACTTCAGGACTTGATATTCGGGCATGTGAAAAGGAGGGAGCTGAGTGTAGTGACCCAAGGAGAACAGGGCATCGGTTTTAGGTCTTGACTTAGTATCGAAGAACCTACCGAGCTCTCGCAAGGTGACACTAAATCCTTTCTCTTTCACTCACTTTTATTTTTGTTTGCAGGAAGATAAGGCATTGGCCTTGGGTCAATAGACTCATCCCCAGGAACCTACCAACAGTCTTGTCCCCAAGAATCTACCACGCCTTTGCAAGGCAATGAGAATTTGCTTTTTGATTTTTCTTTCGTTTCATTTTGTTTTCTTTTGTTTAGGGGTTAGAACCCCTTTTTACACAGCTCTATATTTTGTATTTTTAGATATATCCATTGTTTCTTCTCTTTTTTTAATTTGGCAGCCTTCTCTATCTACCTCACAACTAATAAAAACTCCTTGGCACAACTGAGTAATAGGCTAGCAAGATAGGGTCACTAAAGACTACTCTTGAAACAACTCTTTAAATGACTGACAATGCCTTTACTAGAGGTAGACAACTGCTCAAACCTACCCCCAGACACACATAACCTAACCCTAGGATTTTGTGCCTTAAATGCTAGTCCCCAATGAAATAAAAATCCCCACATACACATAACCATTCAACATAAAGGGAAAGAACTCATAAAGGAAGGATATCACGTGGACTTGGCCACAAGAAGCGTCGTCACAACAAGAGGCTTGCTACAGGTACTCCATCAAATCTGTTTGGTATAGCACTAGAACAAGAAAACATTCACTTCACTTGCACTAAAGAAATACATGGCCCTCTTGGCCTAATGAGATAAAACATTTTTCTACAAGAAAGAAGGGTCCTCTTGGCCTAAAGAGAATGAGTTATTCAAATTCATCAAACACATGGGTTTCTTAGCATATACATTGCATCTTACTAGATTAACCAGGATAAACAAAAAATGCCATAAGATGTGAGGGCTAGCCTCATACTACTTTTGCAAATTAGCTTATTGTAATCTCATCATCACAGTTTAATCTTGGTCTCAAGTATATCCACTAGTCCAAGTCTTCCCACACTGATATAATGTCAATGACATTGTGGCCTATCACTTCTTGGTACTATCAACTAAATGAATGACTTCATCGGGCTCAAGTGTCTTATCATTCAGCTAGATTGGTCATTCCAACTTCCCAAAGACCTCTCCTACAAAAAGGTCTATGGATTTAGGCTCATTCAAACCTTCCCTATTTGGGCTATTGCATGTGTCATGGTTACAACCCAAACTAGACAGGGTTTCAATCCTAGGCCCATCACCTAAATGCATCCTAGAGTGGTGCACATTGTTAGATGTATCCCCCACTGTTAGGGACTGTGCTTCTAGTTTCTTTAGGAAAATTTATTTGATAGTGTCATCTTTGGCTGATGTTCCATTCTTTACTTGATTGGGAGAGTTAGGGAAGATTTCTATGGAGGTGGATCCATGTTCCTTTTGAGCACCATATAATTTTAACACCAATTTATTTGGTCCCTTACCTAGGGTTAGGGTTCCTTTGAACGAATCTGCCCTTGCTCTTTTCTCAAATAGTCATGGTTTACCAACAACAGAGGGTAAGATGTACCATTAGAGTTTGGCTTCACCACTAGGGATATCATCCAATAATATCTTCTAGCAGCTATGGTTTTGAGTATGGGAGGATGCCTAAAGGCTTGATTCTACTTTGATTATCTAGTTTGATAAGACACTAGGTAGGTTGCATGCCTTATAGGCCTAGATCTTTCATCGTCACATCCATCATGATGTTCACTGCAGAGCCTCCATCTATCAATGCACTCGCAAGGAAACAACCTTCTATCCATATGCTAGTCTTTGGAGTGCTAGGAACCAATAAGACATTGGCTACATCCACTTCTTTTATAGGCTTTGGGACTCTATTGGGTTTTGTAACAATTGTAGGATTGGCAATATTTACACCATGTTGTCGCATAAGAATACTTTTAAACCTTTTTTGGCAACTAGGGAATAGAATTAGTAGTTGACGCAATGCCAAGTTAGGATGGAAGGTATCTAGGTCCTTGACGAAGTCATATTCTTTTATTGAATCCACTAACTTTTGCAACCAAATAGGAAATAGTGCTATATCCATTTTCATTTTTCATCTTTCTTTAAGTAGAGGTTGCATCATCACTTCTTCTCTCACGGGAGATACACCCACCTCTTTTGTCTCCTAGACATCTAGTCTTACTTTTGTAAATATCTCTATATCCTTATGTAGCACTCAACTGCTGTGTACTATACTACATTGCTTGTGGCTCTATTGGGAGCTTAAAATTCATAGCTTTGGAAAAGGGAACATTCTCTTTTGGAGCTATTGGTTCCCTTTTCTTGGTATGTGTTACTATGGCAACTTCTAGTCCTACTAGATTGGAGGCAAGTTCTTGGGTCTTTTGTTGGTTGTTAGTGGTGTTGGCCCTCATAGAGGGGGGCTGGACTAGGATAGTCTTTGGAAATGTGGCCTTCTCCTTTGTATTGACTACATAAGGGCTTATAGTCTGATAACCTTCTAGGGTTTGCAAATTTTGGGGAGATGTGACCCTTCTCTATGCATATATAGTATTTCACTTTTGATCTCTATCCACCACCAAACTATCTTCCTCTATAAATTTGGGCAAGGAACCTCCTTGTACTAAAATTAGGACCAAAATATCTAGGCTTTAGGATAATATCATGGGTCATCATCTTAGATTCTAGCAGGTTGAACCTCACATTCTCATCATTCTTCCTTCTTTCATGCTTCTCCTTCAGAGAGCAAATATCCTCTGTATGGTTTTTCCTTAAATAGTACTACAAACAGAAAGCTCTAATAATAGTTGATTTTTGGGTACATTCAATGGCTAAATGTCCCACCTAATGGCACTTTTTGCACCATGTATTCAATTGCATCACATCTCTTTCACCCCTTGTAGTACAATATATGCTGGGGGTATTCACTTTTAGTGTCTGCAACTATTCTATAATCACATCCATATGCTCTTTTTTGATGCTTGCAACAACTGAATTGGACAAATAGTCCTTCAAAATTTCTCCTCCTAGAGTATTCACAATAGAGGTCCTCTATTTTGATTCAGATTCAAGCATCCTATTGAGATTTTTGATTGTTGGTTCCAATTGGTAGGGTTCTAGTATTGGTATTGAGTTGCCATTTGGGGAATAGTTTGAGGCCATTGTTGTTGCGATTGAATCATCATTTGAGACACTACTATATGTGGCTACTCTAGATTTAGTGCATTGTACTGTGGCATTAATTATACCTAAGGGTAATGGTAGGAAACATCTCCTAGGATTGCATTTGGTAGGTATATCATTCTTGGCATGGAATAAGTTAAGACTCCTCTTCATGAGATCATCAATAGCCTTGCTTCAACTTCATCATATAATCTTGCACCTTCCTGTTGAGAAATCAAATGATGTATGTCCAAAAGAGGCTGGCCCATAAATGGCTTTGTATGAGAGATATGACAAATATGTATGCTCTAGAAGCTCTAGGAAGAGATGTCCAAAATCCCATAAGCATGGTGAGGAACAATGGTACTATCCAAAAGCTATATAAGCATGTACTTGACACTCATTTCAATGTATGGTACCTATTTACTTTGAGTCACTCAAGATTGTGTTTATGAGTCCAAGCTAATCTATCTTGGAACCTAATTCACTTGACTTACAATTCCTTATTCTGATAATGTATCATGTGTTTGATTTGCATCCACCATAGCCGATCTAGTTCTAGGTCTGTGTTTTTCAACACGGTATGGCTGAGCTAGGTAGCTAGTGGTGTGTTTTCTTCTTCTTTGCAAGCTCTACAATCTTTTAGCCTATTTCTATTCCAATCTCTCAAGCTATTAAACATCTATTGGTGTGTATAAGGTAAAGGAGCTCTAGGAAGGAGGTGTTGTGGTGTAGCTATTGAAGGCTAGTTCATGGTTCATGTTGGTGCTCCCTTGAGGGTAGCTAAGGGCATGCTTAAGGAAATGGGTCTACTTTCTAGTTCTGAGATTGAGAGAGAAGAGAAGAAGAAATGGATCAAGCAACAAGTCATTTGCTACTGCTTCAGCTTGACCAATCTATTTTTTTAAAGAAGCAAATCTGAGAGACATTGCTTATAGAAGCCACAACTAACAAAGAAGATTGTCAAGCAGATTTTGAGTGAGAGAGAAGATTAAAGAGAGCCTTGAATCTCTATACTCCATAGCCTCTACAAGCAGACCCTCAGCTTCCAATAGCTAGCCTACCGTTACAGTGCTTGCCAGTGCGGTATCAACCTAGGCTATAACATCTTTTGGCGAGAAGGGACGGGAAGTAGCACACCTACTGTGGAAAAAGAACACCAAATGAAAGAACCGCTTGTCAAAGATGGCATTGGTTGAGAAAATGCGATTATGAAAACATCACACATGCCCTACCCTACATGAGGACTTTTAGTAGTTTCAATGAGAATTTTGGGTTGTAAACTCTCTCTCTCTTAGTGTCTTTGCCTATGTGTGTGTGGGCATGGTGATGGCATTTTTCTGCTATCCTACAATGCTCGTGAGACATGGCATTGTATCTTCTCTGAGCTCCTTGTTCCATAGCCTTTCTCTTCAGCATCAGCAGAGCAACCATTAAAGCCGAGCAGCGTATCTCTTGCTTCTTCTTATGTGCCTTCACCCCCTCTACTCGTGGTCGTGCACTAGGACTATAAGATGAAGACATGTAAGGTGTCTGCCGAATGTTTTAGGGTGATTGGCAGTGGGAAAATCATTTGCAAAAGTTTTGGGGCAGATATGGTTATGACATCAACATCTTGTGCAAATGGTACTGAGCGTTGCCAAGAAGCCTTGGGAAAGCTGAAGAAGAAGTATGACCTTGTAGTGAATATTCAAGGGGATGACACACTTGTTGATCTTGATATTATAGATGGTATTGCAAAAGCATTACAACAAGCACCAGATGTTGTGTTTAGTACTGCAGTCACATACTTGTAGCCAGAAGATGCTATGAATCCTAATAGAGTAAAATGTGTTGATGACAAGAAAGGCCATGTAAATCCAAAGAAATATGTATTCATCTTGTATGCCCAAGCCATTGCACTATGTCATTGCACTATTCATAAAATCCCAAAATTCATGTATCCTAAGACCAATGTAATGAATCACCAAGCCGTGTATGTCAGAGAGAATCTCCTAAGCCAAAACAATGTATTCATGTGTATCCATCTCAAGTTCATTAAGTAGAAAGAATGTGTCAAGAAGACTGGAGTAAAAAGCACGTACCACCCATTGAAAAAAGAGATAAGGAGCACAACAAAAGCGAAGAAGCATGAAGGTAAAGAAGTCCAAGAAGATCAAAGATTGGAGCAAAAGATCAAAGGTTGCCAAAGAAGCAACAAAAATATGAAGAAAATATTTTCCGTTGCTACAAACCAACAAAATGACTTCTCATAGTGGATGTAACAAACCCTACCAAAAATGTAAAGTTTCAAGCTTGACCTGACTAAAGCTGTACAATTCCTTATTCTGATAATCTATTGTGTGTTTGATTTGCATCCACCAAAGCCAATCTAGTTCTAGGTCCATGTTTTTCAACACTTCCACTACAACTTGCAAGTTAATTAGTCTTCTCAACTTCATAGACTTACAAACTTCTAATTGTAGGCCTCTAAGAAAAACTCCCTTTTGGATGCCTTCATCCAAGTTATGGTTGGTCTATCTCTTTAGTATGGATTCCATTCTAGATACATATGCTTTCACCCATTCTCCAAAGAACAGACTTAAGTTCATGAACTCCTCTCGCCTGCGATTCAAAACCTTCACATATGAATTCAGTGAAAAAGGCCACCCTTAGGTCATCCCACGTGCCAAAAGTTCATTCTACTTGTCTCTCATACCACTGAAAAGACGCATCTTTGAAAGTATTAGGGAATATCACCAACCAATGCTCTAGGGTTCTGTCATTGTTAACTACATATGCTCAGCTACATGAAGTTCAGGGTCTTCATTATACTCTCTCTTAAATATTGGCAACAACGAGACTACATTTGTTGCTAGCATGTCATCATCAATACTTCCAAGGCAAATCTGACTTGAAAGGGGACCTTGGGTTGTTGCCATTGGGACTTCTATATAGAGTGCGTGTAAGGTGCCCGCCCATTGGCTGTCCATGCACGCTTTTAGCGGTCTATCGAGAAATGAATCTAAGCATCGCTGCTCGGAACTCCCATGGAATGTTTCGAGTTTTGTCACCTAGGGTTTCTCGAATCCGCCTCACAACAAAATGTTCACAGCCAAACCCACTAGGATCAACTTGAAATTTGGGCTCCTAGTGGCCAAAGTCTCCTAACAGCATTCTAGCATCGGATCTTGGACACCCTACTTGCGTAGAGATACCCAAGCCAAAGTAGATCCATGACGCACTTGGTTCAAAGAGAATGGGAAATGAGAGCGATGCACCGCTCAACCTCTCTACCCATAGGGCGGCATAGTCCCATTCCGGTCCCTAAAATGACATGAATTGGGTTCTAGCCTAACAATACCTAAAGTTTGAATGACGGTAAAAGCTTGTGAGAAGACTCCCAGTTCTCTAGGACCACCCTGTCTCATAGGACGGACCCGTTGGGGGTTCCACCCATCCGCTTCCCTTAATAGCTTTAGATTTCTAATTAGTTCCTACCACATTTATATGTGACACTTAAAGTCAGCTTCATTAATTAAGCTTTTTAGGGAACATGCTTTGTTCACATAACTTATAGCACAGACATGAAAACAGAGCAAGCAATCTATTGACAAATAAGTTCAAACAAGTTCCTTAACTTATCTTCAAGTTAATCTTTGTTTTCCGCCCATATAGGAGAAATTATGTATCCCTTCTACCCAACAGAAGTATCCCATCTGCCCTGCAGAAGTAACTGGTCCAAATCACATGGCATCACAAACTCAATCCTTTATCTAGAATAGGATCTCCCAACATGCCCAAAGTTGGGGGCCACTGAGGTCTTCAACTCCATTCTAGACCTAGCAAGGGGTGTCCAGAGCTCCACATGACCCGCAAGCTGTCTAGGAGCAAAACATCATTTCTGTGGTTGGCCTTTTCACCACTCGACCTTCGACCCATGAATTGAGCAGTGCCCTCTTTGGGTTAATCTATGGTGTGATCATGGAGGTGATCCACGCGTGCAATATATCATTCCTTAATTAAATCCTTTAGGAATCCAGCACAACAAGGCATCCAGCCGTTTCTAGGAAAACATTCCTTTATCTCCATGGCAACTTGTCATCACAGACCCTTGCCATGCATTTACCATAAATCACAAGCACTTGGAACAATCATCCAAACAACAAACTAACAACCAGTTGAATGTAAAAGCATTTAGGATGTTGTTCGATCAACCAACAAAAAAAAACCAATTGTATTCTTCCCAAATAATGCAAGAATAGTTATGATAATATTTCCATTGCATATCTGCTATTCTCCTTAGGATTAAAGAGCGATTCTATGTAAAATTCCCTTAACTCTTGTATGCACAATTTTTAATGTCTTGATTATGCCATTCATAACCCTTGACCGATTCCTTCTTGTAATTGCTCTATCAACAAACAAGCCATATGCAACTAGGTGCAATTAACTTTCCTTAATACATGCACTTTGCAAGCTTGATCTTTTGAATACGTAAGATAAAATTTATCCCTTTTGATGACCTATACTCGTACATCATAGTATGAGGCCTAACGTACCTCATACGAGAATCAAAACAAGCATCTATCAATTTGAAAATACATTACTTATGACCGGTACCGCAATTGGATTGACGGTGATGCCTTTGTCTGAAGCTTCGTTGTTGGTTATGGGATTGCCATCATCCGCACGTAACATTCTTCGCTTGGGGCCCATCGTCCGCAAGTAGACTCAAGAGATTAAGAAGGCGGAATAGATTCGAGATGGGAGAGTGTAAGATAAGATGGGTAAGTCGAGGATCGAAATAGAGGGAATTGAGCTAACTCTCTTCCTTGTAGCCTATCTGGGTGACTCTTCTCTCTCTCTCTCTCTCTCTCAAGATTTCTCTCACAATCTCTTGGAGGGGTATCCTTCTCTCTACCTCTCTCTCGCAGCCTCTTAGGGTCTCCTTATGCTTCCTTGTGCCTCCCCATGCCTCGTATTTATAGTGAATTAGAGAAGAGGCTTGTGGCTGAGAAGAGGAGCGAGCTCTTTGTGGAGGGGGATCTTTGAAAAATCAGTGATCTGATGCTCAGATCATAAATCTAATGGTTCCATTGGCTTCAAAAGGGGGGTAAAACTTCAAAACACTTGGTTAGAAAGCTCTTAGTTCACTCCTTCTTCTTTTCCTTGTTCGAATTGTTGTTTTCTGTCTGTAGGTTGCGATCGTGGTGTGCGTGATTTTGCAAATTCCTCTCTTTATTTGTTTCTTTTGATAAAATCTCCAAAACTAACTAAAACATCACCAGCATTTTCTTTTAAACGACATCAAGTTCTAGAATTCTCCATATCTTTTTAAGATAATATCTAAAATATCTAAAATATACTAGTTTTTGCCCAAAATCTAATATTTTTGGACCATCCAAACTATACACATTAATACTAGTGGTTAATATAGCTCATAAATCTCATTCGCGTTGTAACTTCCGTGAAGGGTGGCTATGGTCCTTGTCAATTCGAGAAAAATATCAGATTTATGACTCAATTTTTCTAAATAAAATATTTAATTAAATAAAAACTATTAGTTATTAATGTTAGTTGGTTTTTACCTTGGTTAGTCTCTAGTTAGTAACCTTACTAACTTATTAATTGACTAACTAACCTTCGAACTAACCAACTAACTTTTAATTGCATGGAAATATTGCAGTGCCACAAGGGCATCAAAGGAGGCTTTTGGTGGTGCTAGCTTATTCTCAACATGGATTTTTGCATTCTCTCTTCCCACATACCTTTGGATTCATTCTAATGCTTGCTCTTGATCGCGTTATTCATTAGGGAGTTGGCTCCACCCAATTTATCTGTAATCAATAGAAGAAAATGGGAGGGGCTTCAATCTTTGGAGAACTCTCTTGCCAACATTTCTTCTACTTTCTTCTTTTCAATGTCTTTGAATTCGGCTTTCATTCCACTGGAGAGGGGAAGATATTGTTTGTTTTTCTTTTTAGTTTTGTGGGAAACAATTGACTACAGTGATATAATTCTGTAGCTTCAGAAGACAATGGGATCAGTCTATCACATAGAGCCCACATCAAGATAGTGATATGTCTTCGCCATTGAGAAAAGCACTTCTTATAAAAAGTGGATTTGGAAATGAAGATCTCCAATTCTTTAATTGTAGCATGAATTATTCAATCTTCCATTGGTTTTTTTTCTCCTCAACAATGCCATTGCTTCCATTTCCAACCTTTGTTGGTGGTTGTTGATAGCAATTTTCTCAACTATGCACACTAAAAACATAGAGCCCCAGGAGGAACACCAAGAAAAAGGAAAAAAATACGACCAGAAAATCTATCTTATCACACCGACAAGCATGTTATTCATACTTTAACTACAAGAAGAAAAAGAGCACCAAGAATCACCAATTTTCACACAACATCATCTAGTGAATCTCCTATGGATTTATTACAACAAATCTTCAACATCTAGTGAATCTCCTATGGATTTATTACAACAAATCTTCAACATATTCTTCATATTCTTTATAGAAACTATCAAGAACTAAAAGAACAATAAGGAATGATCAATTGTGAATGAAATTTATCACATAATATTCATATTTCATAATATTCGTAGTCTTTCTCTCAATCTCTCTCATAGTCTCACTCATAAATACATTGTTTTTCACAGAAAATCAGCTATCTCTTATATACTATCTCTCTAACATATGCTCACTCTCAATAGTGCATTGAAATAAAAAAATAATAATACTCAATAATCCTCTCTTGGTTGTTGGTACCCCTCCCAAAAGATATGTTTTATATGAAAGATCACCAAAGATACTACAGTGACCCTTGAGAGCTCACTACTGTTATTATCACTTCAGTCTTCATCAGCTACTGTTATCGTCACTTCAAGTCTTCATCAGCTACCTCTTTTTCTTCTTTGAGATTTAAAGAGCTATCATTCATATCTTTTCAAGTTTGAAAAAAAATTCCAAGTTAGAAATTCATCCAACAAAACACTCACAAAAGCATACAAAATAAAATAGAACAAAATAGAAGATTCACAGAAGCTCTATGTAACACTTTATAGAAGGTCAATAAAAGACACAAAAACCAATGGCTCAAACCAAAACCAATTCAATATATCCGAAACCATCCAACACTCTCTCAATCATTCCTCAAACCATTTATTAATAATTATAACCTCTCAATAAAAAAAAAAACCAAAATGAAACCAAAATAGACCTATCAGAATGAAATAAACACATCACAAAGCCAATCAACATATCATATCTGAATCAAAAACCATCATGAGCTTCTCAATACTACTCAAACTATCCCAAAAAAATTCAAAATATATCTAACACATACAAAATCAATCAATAATATCTTAGAATCAACCATTCCACTCATAAAAATAATAAAAACCAGCTCAAAAAATAAGTCAATTCAGCCTTTAACAAAGTGGGCATTAGTCAATCCAAGAGTGTGTCGAGAAGCAAGATTTTTGAATGAGCTTTTCTGGGTAACATCCATTTCTTGTTCCACATAGTTCACTTATTACTCGTCTTCTCTTATGCACATATCAAGCACCAATACTGCCCCCCACTGCCACCATCATCTCTACCACCACCACCATTGCCACTATCACCACTACCACCATCACCACCTCTATTGTCGCCCTCCACTACCATTGTCACTACCACCTCCACCGCTTCCACCACTACCATCCCCTTCCATGTTTCTCCCCCCATGTTAATTACCTCAAGTATAGGTCTCTCTCTCTCTCTCTCTCTCTCTCTCTCTCTATCCCCCATCTTCCACCAATTATTCTCTCTATTTTCTCTCCTTCCCATCTCTCTCTCTCTCTCTCTCTCTCTCTCTCTCTCTCTCTCTCTCTTTCACTCACTCTCTATCTATCTATCTATCCCAGTCCCATGTAGTGATCTCTCTCTCTCTCTCTCTCTCTCTCTCTCTCTCTTATACACACAATTAGCAACTTCTTGCTTTCTCCCTCTCTTACACTCACCTTCTCTCTTGCTTGCTCTCTCTCTCCTTGTCACTCACAAACACACACACACACACACACACACACACTCCCTCTCTCTCCTCTCTCCCTCCTTTTCTCCTCTCTCTTTCTTTCTCTCTCCCCCAGTGCATGCGCGCACCCGGACAGGCAGGGTTCAAACGAGCATTTTCTACCATAGACCACATCTTCACTCTCTGTTGTCTGATCGACTAGACATGAGTGAAGAAACAGAGATTGTATTGTTGCTTTGTGGATTTCCGCAAAGCCTTTGACACGGTTCCGAGAGAGAGGCTTTTTAGACGCCTACTTGATCTGGGGGTGGATGATGACATGATGTGGGGTATTTATGCACTATATAAGCGGGTTACTAGCAGAGTCAGATGTCTGGGAGGTATATCAAATCCCCTTCTGAGCACCATTGGTGTGAAACAAGGATGCCCACTCTCACTGACTCTATTTGGGCTATACATTGATGAGATAACAGAGTTTATTCAACAGCGAGCCGGTGGAGGTATAGATCTCAGTGGAGCCACAGTTCATATCTTACTATATGCAGATGACATTGTTCAGGGATTACAGCAGCATTTATTAGCATTGGATGATTTTTGCATATAGAGAGGCATGACAGTGAACCTTGGTAAAACCAAGGTTCTTATATTCCATACATCAGCTCAGATATGCAGATAGAGTATTTTCATGGCAGGAGGAGGGAGTATTGATGTCACTGGATCATATGTATATTTGGGAGTCACCTTTACAGCAGCTTCAGGGATTTTCTCGATGACACAGGCAGCTCGTGACCGCCTCACTAGAGGATACTCAGCATTGGCTCTTATGGAGTGACAGTGTCATCAGGCACATTTCCAGGAGCCCCACACCAAGGGGTGGCTCTTTGATACTCTAGTCACTCTAGCATTGATGTATGGAGCAGCTATATGGGGGCCAGGCCTTGCCGATTATGTATGGACATTGATGGAGAGACCTCAGGTGATCATGATATCTAGATTGATTCACAACAAGGTCTCAGTCCCACATGACATTGTGCAAGCAGAGCTTGCCACACCGCCCATGCTAGTTGAGGCATTATTTCAGACAGTCTACTTCCTACACAGATTTCAGGATATGGATAGAGATCGCATTGCAGATAGAGCATATATGGCATCTCAGGAGATGGCTCGAGCGGGGGATACCACATCATGGTATGCACAGACTAGAGCTTGGTTTGACAGACATGGGCTGGACATTGATAGACTCCCACCTCTTCTATATGATACTCAGGCTCCCACTTACACCCTCTCTCTCTCTGAGAGGAACAGAGTCATCAGACAGGAGATATGGCATATTTATATACAGAGGACATGGGTCAGCCCTGCACAGCCACTGCCATCGAAGATGGCACATTATTATACACAGTTCTTGAGCATATCAGAGCAGGGATTCATAGAGATTCTGAGATATATGCAGATCTATATGCCACATCGATTGAGAGTTCTTATTGGATAGCTCAGGGTATCATCACATCAGTTTATGATTGAGAGTGGCAGAGCTAGTGGCATCCCACGGGAGGAGAGGATATGCCCCCTTTGCAGATCAGAGGTGGAGAGTGAGGAGCATTTTGTTCTCAGATGCCCGGCATACTCAGAGTTGAGATCTAGATACACATTGAGCAGCTCACTTCAGGGATGTATGACTGATATGGATCAGAGATCATTTGGCCGTTTTCTGGGAGAGGCATGGCACATCAGAGAGCAGAGCACACAGCGGGTCCCAGTCAGAGAGGGGCCCACCCAGACAATTATTACACAGTTCTTTCAGATAGACAGAGTGAGAGCTACTGTACCAGCCTCTAGCTAGACCTCCGGGCTCACACTACAGCAGGCTGTGGACCAGCGTACCAGACACCGCATGAGGATCCGTGGGTTTCGGACCCCACAGCCACACCGACAGGAGATCCGGAGGATTCTTGATCTACATCGACAATAGACTGAGATCCGACGACACTCGACACATTGGATCTCAGACCTCCAGTTTGCTCTTTCTCCACCGCCGATGTACCACATCCTGCATCTAGGAGGGATCACCTGCTATTAGCGACTTCGACGACTGCTACTACATCCCAGGATAGTATATGTCCCTGCATCTGTTACATATACACATCGCACCACTTTATCACAGCCGACAGTTGTTCCCCTATCACAGCCGACATTTGTTCCCCTTTTGTAGCCATTATCTGGAGTACTAGAGCTACATACGTACATACACATACACGACACTTATCACACTCACAGCACCGTATTTTCAGTTTCCAGTTTTTAGCTTTTCATTCAGCACTTTTATTTTGGATAGCTGGACCTCATCAGTTGTATCACAGTTTGTCTCATAGGCCAGTTTTGGTCTTTAGAAGACGTTAATATAACTTTCTTTCTTTCTTTCTTTTCTCTCAAATAGCAACTCCTCTCTTTCTCCCCCTCTTACACACACACACACACACACACTCTCTCTCTCTCTCTCTCTCAGTTAGTAACTTTTCGCTTTTCACTTTCTCCCTCTCCTACACACACTCTATCTCATTCTCTCATTCTCTCTCTCTCCCCTTGCACACACACACACACACACACACACACACACACACACACACACACACACACACACTCTCTCTCTCTCTCTCTCTCTCTCTCTCTCTCTCTCTCTCTCTCTCTCTCTCTCTCTTAATTTTGCAAGGGTCATCCATCCTTTTTTCACAACCCTCT